>NC_143559.1:91103571-91716785 GCF_054136105.1 Typopeltis vanoorti
ATTTAAAATGAATTAAAAATAATCCATCTATTATAATCAAAGTTCCAGTTATTGTTATCAAAATCCTTGGATGTTTAGCTTTTTGCATCTCAGAATTAATTTGACAAAGAACATTTGTTGAAATCTGACTTTTGTGTTAATCTTCTTTTAATCTTATTCGTCCATAAATCTTATATCTTCCAGGCAAATGCAAATAGGTTATCTTCATATAATCTTAATCCTTTTTAATCTTCTGTAAATCTTAAATCTTCCAGGTAAATGCAAGTGTATTTGACTGTATTTATACCCAAATGCAGATTGGGTATCAATATAGTCAAATTGCAAATTTTCGAGTTTATTTACATGCTGTCTTTCAGTAAGTGAATTTGACTTTAATTGCTTATTAAAACAGCTCTTAGCATTATGGCAGAAGCAAGTAAAAAGCATAAAGATTATCTTTACAAGAAAACCAAAGAATTTTGGAGTGTTATGATAAGTTGCCCAAAATGAGTCAGTGTAGTGTGGCTGTACATTTAAAAATTTCACAACCACTGTTGTGTAATATCTTAAAAAACAGATTAAACATTGAAACTTCAGCTCTCTAATGAGAACATGGATTGGAATAGAGCCCCATCTGGTAAGAATACTCAAGTTGAATCAAGTAAAAATTTGCTTTAATAATCTTCATGAAAAGAATGCTTCGATTAATGGACCTTTCATGCATCAAAAAGCAGAAGAACTTGCAAAAAAAAATGGGCAAAGAAAATTTCACATCTGATGGATGGTTTAACAGGTGGAAAAAGTGTGGAGAATATTGTGTACAAGTGTATTCATGGTGAAGAAAAAAAGTGCTGATTTTTTATCAGAAATTCTGCCGAGAATATTTACAATGCAGACAAAACAGGACTCTATTTTTGTGCAATGCCTGAGCACACTTATTTGTTTAAAAATGAAAGTGCTAAAGGATTTAAATCTTCAAAAGATTGACTGAAAGTTCTTTGTTGTGCTAATATGAAGTGTGAGAAACAAGAGCTCCTAGTGATTGAAAAAAGTAAAAATCCTCGGTTTTTTTTAAAGGTGTCAAAAGTTTTCCTGTTGACTACTGTTCTAGTGCAAATACTTGGATGACTACTGCTATTTTCAACAATTGGTTAGTTAAGTAGGATCTTAAATTAAAGTGAAAAATTGTCTTGTGAGTATACAACTGCACTATACACACAAATAGTAGCGTTAAAGAACATAAAAGTAATCTTGCCTTCAAACACTACATCATTGGTTCAGCCATGTGAGCAAGGCATCATATGAGCTTTTGAAGCTTGTTATTGCAGGGAAGTTTGAGAATTAATAATAATAATTAAGTGTGAGAATTATAGCTGAACTCTATATAAAAGACCAATCTGACTCAAGTGCACTTGCAAAAAAATTTCCCTTCTTGATGCATTGCATTTGGTAGTAAGTCTCATAGAAGACTATTGAAAATTGCTTCCAAAAAATGGATTTCTAAAACAAACTCTAAAATTCCTTCTTCCAAAGAATATCTTATAAATGAAATTTTTGATAAAATCTCAGATGGTGTCAAAAGAAGAATTTGAAAATTGGTTGGATATTGATAACAACGTTGAAGTGGTGGCTACAATGACAGTGTCAGAAATATATCAAGCTATTTCTAATGAGAACTTGAAACTAGTAGAAGAAAATGAACTTAATACAAATATAGAAGAACAAATTTTAGAAGCTCCTCCAACCAATGCCCAAATGCAAGAAACTCTACGAATACTTCGTCGTGGTGCTCAACATAGAGCAACAAACTTTGAAAGGCATTATAAGTATGAGAAATTTATTCATGAACTACTATAATAGACAAGACTAGATAAGTTTTTAAAATAAATTTTATGTTATTGCTTATTCAAAAGTTGTTTATAACAATAAATTAAAGTAAATACTGTTCATAACAATAATTTGAAATAAACGATGCAATTTTTATATGCATCCTTTGCTTAATGTTATCAGCCAGTTATTGTTATCGAAAAGCAACTGTCCCAAAGTGATTACAATAAGTGGCATCTTCTGTTGTATTATTTTTTGTTAATTATTTAATATTACAGCTATTAAAAGAAAGCTGTCAGCAAGAGGAAATAAAACATCAGTGTAAAGATACTTCTGGTTTTTTGGGAAATGACAATGTAAACTAAATTATGAATTATAAAAACTTTATTTAATAACTATATATATTTCAGCAATGTTAAATGACCATTTTCAGGGATCACAAAACAATGTTATGTGCATGTAGGCACTCACACTAAGCAAATGAGACTGAAGAAAGGCAACCGAAGTCAGTACTAGAGTCCTAAAAGTTACTCCCTAGCAGGCTAAATTAGGTTGTCTTGGCCATTGGGTTGGTGATCTTAGATTGTATGCTTCCCAAATTTGGGCAGTCTCATGCATCCAAATTTGTTGAGGTTTGGAAAGTTTTTCAGAGCTGAGGCTGTTTCAAGGAATAATTTTTCGTACTTGCACTTGCTATGGTGTAATAAAGTGTCCTTCTTCCATCATATTCTGTGGTTGGTGTCCAATGCACGAGTGGCTGTAATGGTGGAAGCAGATGTAGTCCTTGTGTTCGGATGTCCTGATATTGGCTATCCTGCCTGTTTGGCCATAGTAGGATAGTTTGCAACTGCAAGGGACGTGGTATACTCCAGGTAGGTCTAGGATAAGTGGCTAGTCTTTGGTGGAGCAGATAAGCGATGCTAATTTCTTATGTTGTTTGTAACTAGTTGTGAGGTCATATTTTCTTAAGATTTTTGTTAGTTTTTCAAATTTACCAGTGTAATGGTAATAGATTTAGAGTAGTCTCCTATAAAGAGGAGGAGGGGGGGGTTGTGGTTAACTGGTTTTAATACTTTTTGGATTTATTTTTTGGGGATTGTAACCATTGGCTAAGAGGATGTTAAGAATATGGTTAGTTCAGTGGTTAGGGCATTATTATCTAAACTGATTAATTTTTCCTTGTTATATAGGGTTTTTATAATGCCTAATATTTTACTACATGCAATATTGAATATATATAAAGATAATGAAATAAAAATAAATGAAAAGTTGTCTGAAAAACAATCTATAAACCAAGGAGTAAGACAGGGATGCCATGCCCTCTGTCTCCAACACTTTTGAATATTTACATTAATGAAATATTAATACAGTGGAACACCTTAAAAACAACCAAGGTATAGAAATTTCCCAGAATGACAAAATAAATACGCTATTATTTTCAGATGATCAGGTAATATCAGATAAGGAAGACAATTTACAAAGAGCAATATATAATTTAAACATTATAGTAGAACAGTTTGGAATGAAAATTTCCATAGATAAAACTAAAACAATCACATTTTGTAGACAAACTCCAGTTAGATGCAAAATAGTTATTATTAATAAAATAATAGAGCAGATAAATACTTTCAGTTATCTTGGATGTGAAATATCATATAAAGGAGAAAAAGACATAAAATTCAGATTATAGGCCTAATAAATAGAACACTCAACCCAAATATAGTACAAAAAGAAACACGCTTGAAAATATACAATACTTTAGCAGTACCCACATTATTCATATGACAATGAAATTTGGGCAATAAACAAACGAGATAAACAAAGAATAAAAACAAGTGAAATGAGATTTATGACAAGAACTGCAAAATACACATTATTAGATCAAAAAAGGAACGAAGACATTTTAAAAGAACTAAAAACAAAATCAATAGAAGAAAAACTAAACAATTATAAACAAAAATGGATTGAACATGTAAACCGAATGGCCAACACCCGATATCCTAAACAAATACTAAAATATAAGCCAGTTGGAAAGAGAAAGCAGGGTAGACCTCAAAAAAGGATATTGAATGGATAATGAGACCGGAACAGACCAGTCTATACCCGTAATTAGTGTTATGGTGATGATGGTGATAATCCCATATTGTTGTGTTTTGGTGGGGGGGGTGATTGCTGGTGAATGTATCTACCTCTATGTGTAGGTATCCATCAGGCTGGTGTGCAACCAGAGTGTCTAGGAAAGGGAGACTGTTGTTGTTGTGGTTTTCCTTTTCCAAGGTAAACTGAATCCTGGAGTGTTGATTGTTTAAGTGTATTGAGAAATTGTGTATTGAGAAATTTCCCAGGCCTTGTGGCCAAATGGGAAATACATCATCCACATAGCATAGTCGAACCATGGGTTTATATGGAACAGAGTTGAAGGCTTTTTCTTCAAAGGTCTCCATAAAAAGGTGGCCAGGGTTGGAGAGAGTGGAGATATCTCAGCCCTATTTCATTTCATGGTGAACTGAAATTCAGTCATTCATCAGTGGCTTTAACATGCATTTAAGCTCCCACGGCCTTTTAAGTATCCTTGGATTTCCTAACCATAATACGAGGATAAGATATACCCCTAATTTTTCTTGTCTGTAAATTGTGTGTGTTCTACTGACCGGTTTGCCTGTTCTGAGAGACGAAAAATCTGAGTTTCTAGGAGAAAAAACTCTCTACCTTCATATGAGACCAGCTAACTCACCTTTAGTCGAAAGATTCCTCACATCACTGATGGGAATCGAATCCAGGTCTTTCCAAACAAAAGGTTTTGTCTGTATTGACTGAGCTATGGAGGCTCTGGTGAACTGAAATACAGCTGAGATATCAGAGGAAATTTGGCTTGGATGAGATCTAACTTATCTTTGAGTAGGACATTGGTGAATAAGGAGGAGAAATCAAAACATGATTATGTCAGTGTATTGGAGTGTGAGGTTTCCTATACTGGCTCTAAAGTGGGCTTAGTTCTTAATGTGTGAAGGTGTGTTGCTACTATATTGTTTGAGCACTTTGGCTAAATGTTTGTCTAATTTTTATATGGAGGAATCAATGCCATCCACAATGGGACATAATGGTACATTTTTCTTATGGATTTTTGGTAGTCCATATATCTGGTGGTGGGGGTGGGCAGTTCTAAAGTTGAAAGGTTTTAGTCTGTTAGTCACTTCCACAGGCAAAGAAGTAACCTTCTTAAGGAGCCTGTGGATTGTTCTGATTTGGGTGCTGGTGAGATAATTTTCTATAGGGAGTTAGGTAGAATGATCTAAAAGTAAAGAGGCAAGCTTACCTGTGTAATCTGATTGGTTTAGAACCACAGTTGCATTTCCCTTATCTGCTTTAGTAATTACTTTTTTTTTTTGTTGCTTTTTCTTGCAGAGCTTTGATAGGTTGTTTTTTGGTGGTTTGGCTTGGGTAAGAACACTGGCTATATCCAGCCTGATATTGTTGGCAATATCATTGGGAAGGCTGCGGATACCTCGTTCTACCTGTATCGTTATTTCTTCTGCAGTGATCTTTTTAGGTGCTATAGTGAAGTTGTGGCCACTTGCACAAGTGTGTTGATTGCTTCAGGGTAAGGGATGATAGGTTTATTACTGTGTTGAGAGGTAGTTGATGTTTGGAAACTGAGTTAGTTTGTAAACTTTCAAATTGTTTAATGTGCCAACATCGTATACATTGAAATTCTTTTTCTGCTGAAGTATTTGAGATGTCGGAAAGGATTGTCCTAAGGTCACCATTCAGTGTTGCGGCAAGCTCTACTTCTAGTGCACGAATAGCTTTGTTGGTGTCGGCCAAGAGAATGTGGGTGGCATTCTCTTGTAACATTGCCAAAATATAGGTAGTTATTAATTAAAGTTTTTATAATTAATAATTTAGTTTACATTGTCATTTCCTAAAAAAAAAATTCGAAGTATATCTAAGTAATGTATAAGCTTATCTACAAGAATCAGTGTAAAGAAAAATAATATGATAATTAAAAACAAAAGTCCAGTTAAATTTTGGAATTTGTTATAAAAGGAGCTTAATATTAAGTTGGCATTTTGCAGAAAAGCAGAAAATTTATTTTTGTTTGTTTTTATCTCGTGAAGCTAAACTTTTAATTTTCTTGTGCACTACGAATTCAAAAACTTTGTCATGCATTCTAATTTCTAATCCAGTCATTCATCACAATTATGAATAACTGAAAGTTTTTGGGATGATAAGTAAAAGTGAAACTTTATGCTACTTAGTATCTTATGTCTAGGGAGCTACATAGAATTTATGTTTTTCAGAATATTCAAAATATTGAAACTTTTTAGTTTTCTAACGTTTAACTTTATTATTATTTTATTATTATTATTTGACACCTCCAGGGAGTCCAAGGACTCATCAAGGGAAGACACCTGCTCTACAACTCCGTCTCCATCATTCAATCACCAACCAACCGCAACTACACCAGAGCCACCTACCCCCCAACCACCACTGGTATTTCCACAGACAATCACAAACATCCATGCCCACGGTGAGATTTGAACCCGTAGCCTTTTGGCTGGGGAGCGGATATGCTATCCACTTGGCCAACCAGGCCGGCAACTTCCATAATTAATATTTTCGTTAAATGAAAAGAACCCTCATGCCAGTTGATTTTGATGGAAAGACCTGTGTTTGAATCCCATCTAGGATGCAAAGAACCTTTATTAGAGCTTTTCAAGTGAAGGTAACTTAGCTAGTTTCATATGTAGGTTAAAATATTTTTCATCCTGCAGAACAGGCATACCAACCAGAATACACACACACACACATTAACAATTATCATCTATTTATGATGATGTCCATTTTTTGAAATGGATGATATGTTGAATCTTGTTGTATATAATAGCTGGTAAAAGTAGGAAAGATTAGTAGGTAAGTAGATAAATATTGAGTAAGGCCAGAGTGTGTGCCCCTACCATGGAAGCACTTTCAATTGCTTGCAGAGTTTATTTTTTGCAGACAAAATGCCCTAAATAAATAATGAAATCAGACAGTTTGAATATGTCTCTATGAAATGGAATCTTCTGATCTAAGACTTGTTTACTATACTGTTACCATTTCAAATTTGAGTGTTTGTTCAAAGAGATTGCTGAAACACTGTGACATTTTCTCAGCTTAAACTGTAATGATTTCTTCTCTTTAACTAATTGACTATGTTGTGTTACATGTGTGCATCTCATGTCTTTTGAAATTCATTTTGCAATTGCTGATGATGATTTGTTATTTTCAGATAAACATCTTGTGTTTTCTATATCATAAGCTATTAAAGACTTGACTGTACTCCATGCAGTTTCAGTATGGTGACCTAAAGCTCTAACTTTTTTTTTATACTCTTATTGTGAGGATATTGCTGTGACAGAGATTGATATAAGAATAGAGGTTGATAAATTGGGAGCACTCACAGCCAAGGATTAGTTGGGATTTCATCTTGTGTATTATGAGAATATGCAAAGGAATTGGTATTGCCTCTGACTAGGCTGTTTAACTTAAGTCTCAGCTCTGGTCAAGCCCTAGTTCTAGAAGTAGGAGGAGGACAAATAGTTCCATTGTATAAAATAGGCCACAAGAGTGTCATAAAAAATTATAGACCAATCAATAGCTCTGGAATGATGTTAAAAAAATCCATGCTCTTCCCCCTTATCCACTCATTCCTATTCTGTCTCTGACAGAATAGGAATGAGTGGATAAGGGGGAAGAGCATGGATTTGTGAAGGATATGTCATGCCTTAGTAATTTACTAAATAATAGAGTGACAGTTGAGTTGGGTAATGGGAAGAGTTCCAGGAGACTAGCCACAAGACTCTGTGCTTGGACCACTACTGTTTAATTTGTACATAAATGATATAGGGAATGATTTGAAGAGAATTATTCAGTTGTTTCACTAATGATGCAAAATTGGGTAGCTTAATTGTTAATCAAGGCAATGTAGAAAACTTGCTGGATGATTTAAACAGACTGACAGATGTATAAGGTAAAGGGCAAAAGATAATGGATGCCAGTTTAATGTGGAGAAGTGTCAAGTTAGCATTTTGGGATGAAAAGATAACAAGCTGGAAATGTAGTTAGGAATTTGGGGAGGTAGGTAGAGAGGTGAAGTTCAGAAAGCATGTTGCTTAGATGGCCAAGGTTAATCACAGGATTACATGATTACTAAAGAACACAGTTACTGACAAAAAAAAAAAAAAATTAACATATGCAGTGAAAAAAACCACCAAAATGATTATAATTTAATACACTGTCATTTTAGAGGTATAGAGGTACATGGAAGTGTTTGTATGTGTCATATTCATGATTCTTCAACGGCTTCATTAATTAGCTGATATTTTTATTAATTAGCCAGTAAGTCATGGATTTTAATCCATTTGCTGGCATGAATGTTTGTGAATGTCTTTGGGATGGTGGGGGGAATATGTATTTTGTTGCTTGTTGTGATACTATCATTCTGCGTATTGGAGGATGATAGTAAGAAGTTTATTATTTATACTTAAAATTGATTAAGAAGCCTTAGTTTACCTGCGGTATTAATATCCTATAGGTTTGTAGTCTTTCATGGATGGGAGTCACATTAAACATTGCTAACTTCCTGTTGACACAATTTTCCTCCATATTAATCTGTTATCTGTCAAGGCTCCAATATTATCGGATCTTATATTGTTGCCTTCTTCAAAGGCACTTCTTACTGTGTCAATCCACCTACATCTTGGTCTTTCTCATGTGGTCCAACATGTCATGGTACATCTTGTTCTGTACTAATGGTAGGCAGAGAGTTTGGCGAGAGCCCCATGAAGCAATGAACCCAGCTTGCCTTGTAAACACAACTCAAGGTCCTGCAGTGGCTGTCATGATACGACTCATGTTCTGTTGGCATGGAACAGGTCCCCTGATATTGTCAGAAGGTCAGGTGTCCTCTGAGGAATATCTGAACATCGTTGCCAGTCAAGTCCAGCCTGTGGTGTTGATTTTTTATACAGCAGGTGACGATTGTTTCATGGATGACAAATGTCAAACAGATCCGAAAAGCATAGAAAAACAGATCTGGGAGCAAGATCCTCTTCCATCAAATCTGAGTTTGTTAAAGGACTGTCTAATGAACTCCTTGTGTGTTGTAGACATAGGTACAATCTAACATCTTGTAGAATCTATGCCAAACTGTATATGTGCTGTAATTCAGACTAAAGGAAGTCCAACACAGTATTAATTAAAAGTTTCTAATTCAGTGACCGATATGTATAGATGGGTACTATAAGAATCTTACTTCAATCATCAGGATTTCAACTCTCGTACCAAGCCTTTGATTGAAACTTTTATACCTCAACATTTGAGTATTTCTGGTCAAATATCATCTATTCCAGCTGCTTTCCCACATTTCAGGATTTCAGTGGCTTTTCCTACTTCATGTTGATATGCACTGCATATCAACATGAAGTAGGAAACTGCACATCAACTTGAACACTGCACATCAACTTGAACTGCATTCCTGCTGAGTATTTCTACCACATTTCTCTCACTGCTTGTTTCATTTATCAGTCTTTCAAAGTAATTACTCCACACATCTAGAATATCTTTATCTTCAGTGTCATGTTACTTTGATCATCTGTGATTCCTTTTGAACACATCAAAGCTTTTCAATACCCTTGAGAATATTTTGCTACCTTCCTGATATTTATTTTCCATGTAGAAAGTATTTTTAACTTGGGTATAGTTATGTTAAAGATACCAAGCAATTTTAAACCTGGTTTTACTCCATTTTTTCCAAGTAAGCAAACAGACAAAATGTCAAGTTTGCGCCTTTAATTTATGCAAGACTAGCTGATCCCACAGGTAGTGCAAGACCAAGGCAACTCGTGGTAATTTTCTACATCTATATCTCCTCCTGAGATTTTTATTTAATAAGGTTATAACACCTTATGGTAACTCGTTTTGGTAAAATACTTACAAGCTCTGCATTACTAAATCTTGGTATTTCTAGCCTGGCTCCCCACTGATGAGACCTCAATAAAGGTCGAAACTGGTCTGGGTAGTGGCCCCTTGCCTTTAATACAAAACATCATACATCCCCTTCTTGGAGATGTGTTTTGGCATTAAGGGTAAATATTAAGATTAGTGATCAGAGCTTGCTCCACCTCTACCACGAGTTGCCTTGGTCTTGCACTACCTGTGGGATCAGCTAGTCTTGCATAAATTGCAGGCGCAAACTTGACATTTTGTCTGTTTGCTTACTTGGAAAAAATAGAGTAAAACCAGATTTAAAATTGCTTGGTATCTTTAACATTTATTTTCCATGTTTTTACCAAAGTATTCTCATGACTTTCTTTATCTAGTGTTACACAGGTTTACTTTCTTACATATTTCTTTGTATTCTCCGAGAGCACAAGCTGATTTACTTGTCAGGAACTTTTGATTTGCTTTCTTCGTTTTCTTGACTGCTTCTTTAACTTCTGGAGTCCACCATTAGAGTTCTAATTTTTCTATCCTTGCATACAACCTCACCACATGCTCTCTAGCTCAATCAGTCCATGTTTTCTTTAGGGTTTGTCACTGAATCTCCATGGTTTGGTTGTTTTCGAATCCTTTTATTTTTTCTCAAATAATGTTTTTGTATTTGAGTCACACAGCTCACCTCTGAAAGCTGCTGAGGTGTTGTTATGTAGACATTGGCAAATAATATGCTTCTTTCATGCAAATATGACTTCTTTTCTTTTTCTTTTTTTTTTTTTTTTTCATATTAAAATTTCCTTAACTATGAGCTACATTTTAAAAAATACTTATCTTTAAACAGATATCATTAATATATTTATTTATGTTTTTGAAGTGGTTTTTCTTTTAGAAATTAACTGTATGCATACTTATAGCTAATTATTTTTATTTTAGACTATTGATGCTCTTGATCCTTGGGAAGAATTAACTGAGTTAGGATTGCATCTTTTGGATCTTCCAATTGAACCAAGACTTGGCAAGATGGTTTTGTATTCTGTTGTTTTGAAGTGCTTGGATCCAGTTTTAACTATTGTTTGTGCACTAGCATATCGTGATCCATGTAAGGCTATTATTTTTACCTGTAAATGAAGTTAAACTTCATATGATGTTGTTAATTAATGTATATGACTATAAAATTTAGCTTATTTGGTAAAATTTGCATAGTTTTTTAAATTGAATTTAAAATACCTGCAAAAAGTTCTGTTTTTTGCAGGTATTAAACATAATGAAACGAGTGCACATTATTAAACATAATGTGCACTTAAACATAATGAAATGAAGTTAGAAAGCAATTTAATTATTGTTTTTTGTTTTAATTTCTGATTATTTGGGATATTTCAATTATTCATTGGCAGCAGAATGAAGAAAAATAAAATAAACTTAACTACTACCTTAGAGTAATATATAGAACATTTAAGAGTTAAGTTTTTTACCTTATATATGTATGAGGGAGTGACCTAATTTTTTTTTATATATTCATTACCTGTATTTTTTTTTGTTGTGAACTACTGAAGCTAAGGTTGACTAGCTTGCAGCCAATTAATTCAAAAGAGTGATTTATTGCACTGAAGTGTGCGAACAAGAACATGTCCGAAGTCTGATTTTGTGTCAGCACCGTTTTATAAGCAGTGTTATTATGAAGTGAAGAAGTGCATCTTATGTCCTCCTCTCCTTCTTATTGGTTCTTGGCTATTAGGTATATTATAGTTCCTAAAGCTGAGAAATTCATTCTAAAAATTAGGCATAAAAATCTAGTTCATCTTAATATGTAGGAAAGGAAAATTAGAAAAATGTGGCAACTTTTTTGCTTTGCATTGTATAATTTAGTATTGGCTACACATACTGCTGCCTCGTATCAGACTACGTTGGAATAAATGTATTGATTTTATAGTACATAAAAAGTACTTTTATTCAGTGCAACAGTAATGCAAATTGATTTTTTATTGATTTTGTTTCTCTAGAATGAATGGCTACCATTGGGTAATCATAATAAGAATTCTAGTTCATATATACTACTTAAATACAGTTTCTCTCAGCTTTTCATTTTTGTCTTGAATCGAACTTATTAATTATACTTTTTACTGTATTCTTGTGTACATTTTAATACCATAATATAGAAATTCACTAATCTAAAGAAAATTATTTAATTGATGTTACATTTGATGAGTGAGCAGTTGTTGCTAATATAAATTGATTAGCATTATAATAGGTTTTATAGTACTTAGAGATAATAAACACGAAATCTGAATTTGTTCCAATATTTTTTTTTATATATCAAACCCACTTCACCTACTTTTTTAAAAAATTAGTACTCTTAATTAACACCAACAAATGTTTAGAACTAAAAAAAAAACTATGCCAATTGTTTCAGATTCACCTGGAAATTAATTTTTTTTATGTTGCTAAACCCACAAAAGGTTATTTGCATGCCCATAGCACTTTTTTACCTTGGGTAGGCTATGGATTTTTCTTTTCTTATTCTTATCAATTTATATATATATATATATATATATATATATATAAATTAAAACAAGGCATTTGCCAGAAAATAGGATATCTCCAGAGACACAAACTTCTGGCTCCTCAGGATATAGAGGTAAGGAAGTGGATTAGAACCATTAGAAACATACTGTTATACAACACACATAAATAATAGAATAGTGAAATACATTTGTCATTGCCTCCTATACTGGTGAAATTTGCTAGTTGTCACATTTGGTATTGCTTTTATTATTAGCCTATTTCATTATATGCTATGTGTTTTCTCAATTATGTAATATGTTGAGAGGATACTGGTTTAGCTTCTGTAAAGATTATTTTATGAGATATCTATAAAAATACGTAGCGCATTGTAGCTGCTGTGTATCTTTAGCCTATCGTCATTACGATAGGCTAGTTGTATTTTGAATATTTAATCGTAATCCTACAAGTCTTTTAAAACTAATAACCCTGTTTTCACACTCAGAGAAAAACAGTATGATTTTTTTAAAAAAAAACAACAACTTTGTTCTTCGTATTTTTTTTAAATGCATAAATACCATATCAGAAAAACTGAATCATGTACAAAAGTTAGGTGTTATCTGATAACGAAGGCACTTATCAGTATAAATTGTAACATACAATTTATACTGATAAATTGTATACAGTTAGGAAATAAGTAAGAACCATTGAATAATGAAATGGATGTTAATATTTAAACTAGAGGTGTTAAAATGGAAATTTTTATACATTTTCTAGAATCTTGTTTTTTTAATCTTCTTTGGCACATGATGGAAACAAAGCATGTGATTTAACATAAAACAGAAATGTATATGAACATCTACAGTGTATTGTAAAATGCAAATTGATGACCGGTGACTGTTGACAGCTTTTTTTCACTTGTCAGTGAAGAAGAAAATCTGACGTGGGAAAATGCTACTTTAAGTGATGTGTAAATCATGTTTAATTTAGTCTCATTCACATATTACACATGTTTTAAACATTTTTTTCGATTATTTTATTATGGTAATAATACAGCAAAGGTGTAGTGCAATGGCAGTTTGATTGATGGTGATTGACAATTTTTCCTGCAGCGCATGCTTTGTTTACCCTCATTACATATTAGTAGCTTTTCAATGATCAGTCTTCCAATACATATATACACTTTTTTATAAAAGGGTTTGACTATGAATAGTTTAATAAGTCAATGTTTTATTACATACTTATATCCACCATTCCAGTTATTTTAACTGCTAAAGCAGTGGAAGTTGAAGCATACACCATTTAGAGTGGTATACATAATACTATGTGTACACACAGTTGTATCATGCAAAATTCTAGAGAAGTATATTCTTGTTATTCACATAATTTAAAGATTAAGTTATTTAATTGTAAATTCTTGCAGTTGTTTGCAGTAGGAAGTAATAAGTGTTGAAGATCTGGAGCACAGTGCCCCAGATGTGATCATTTTTATACCATATAAAGAGGAACAGTAACTTCCTCCTCAACCGTGTTTTTCTCAACCACCAAAAGACGTACTGCACTGTTTTGTCCTCTTCTACCTTATGTCTCCAGTATGGTACTCTGATCACGTGCCTCAATAGTTGCTTGTAGTTCAGTCTCATCACTGTAATAAATTTGCTTTTGTTCACATTCCAAAATGTATGACCTTACATTTTTCAACATTGGAGTGATGTCATTGTCATTTGCCAGTAGTCGGTCTCTTCAAATTTTCATGCAGGATCTCATAATTTCATTTCTTTCTGTTCTCCCCAACTTCATTACATCAGAAAATAACGGAAGATTCTTTTTTGGATTATGGAGTATTTTTAATGTACAAATTAAACAGCAGTGGTAATTTAAAGATTAACATATTTAATTATAAATTCTTGTAATAGGAAGTGACAGATGTTGAAAGATATAAGAAGCAAGTAAAGCAGGCAATTGTAGAGAGGCGTTTCTTTCTGAATTTGGGGCTTAACTATCACTGTTTAGTTTGTGGTCCTGTTCATGGAAGGTGTAAACCTATTACCTATTGTACATTGGTAGTTGGAGTAGTCAGATAGTTAGATAATCAGGAAACCTTCTAGAGCCCTAACACAAATTTTAAAGCCTTATAGGCCTTTAGTAATAAGGGTAGTCTAACACCATACAAAATTCGTCTATTACTAGAGGACTTTTACAAACATTTCCTCAGTGGATCTGAATCTGCAACTGTTTGGTTGGAAAGCAGAAGCATTATCTATTTGGCAAACCAGATCAGCATACCAACTTGTTTATTATTCTCATATCGGTTTTGGATCATTCCTCATGTAATAGAATTATCGTTTTCCTTTCCCTTAAAGATCCTGCCACTACTGTCACTTAAATTAAACAACCTGGTTACAGATATCAGGGGTTCTCTTGCACAGATGCTAATATTCGGTATACTCTCACTGCTCTGTTCACATAAATTTTGCCATACTCTGTCTGCCTGGATGATATCAATGATCAATCCATGATCGTTCTTGCTTTTATTTATCATCCACAAGAACGTTCAGAGATTTCTCTCAGATTGCATAGCTAATTTCCTCTTATCATAATACAGTTTTGTCTTGCCATGCCTTTTTCTGGCCTGCATTTCATACCACTTAGTAGTCTCTCATCATGTTTCTTCTTGTATTCCTACATGGTTTTTTTTTTATGCATATCCTACCTGATTCCTACTACTATTTATGGAGAAAACAACCCAATATTGATTATTTTAGAGGCACCCCTTGACTAATTTCCATTCCCTTTTTCACTATTTCAAAGCTGTTTTATCAATCTTCTCATAATCATTTGCTCTGTAATCCAAACACTGCAACCCTAATGAAAATCTTGTAATTGCTCTTTTTCCAGTAGAACATTGATACATTATCTATAAGTATATCCTCTAATGTCACCAGATTATTAATGCATAGGTATCTCTATGGAGTCCTTATCAAGAGAGGTCCTGAACATCATTTTACGCAGCAACAACATTCATACAATACTTGTCATACTTTGCTTTCAGTGCATTCACCACTCTGCAAGCAAAAAAAAAAAAAAAAAACCCTCACATCATTGCTAACCTTATTCCTGTTCAATTTCCAGTAATGAACCTTAGTTCTTTTCCCTCCCTCCATATTAGTTTTGTACTGAAAAATTTCCTCTATCATTCCTGTAAAAACCTCTGTTTATCCTCATTACATATAAGTAGCTTTTCAGTGATCACTCATGTGCCTATCATATCTCTTTTCTGTCTCTCATCCAGTTTCTAATGTTGATGTCTAGTGGAGAAAATACACGTTTAGAGATGATTACTAAATATATTTAACAAATAAATTACTATGCCAGTATTTTGCCTTTGCCATTGCCATCAAAGCAAACTTCACGAGCACAAAGAAATACACTAATCATTGCAGGAAGGCAAATACAAATAGTGAGAATTCCACAGTTCTAACTAGCCTCTTCTGCGGGTGTAGTGATGCAATCATGTGGTCTCGCAATTATGGCTTCCAACCTTTTTTGTTAAAGTGAGGCAGCTGAATTTAAGATTTGGTAAATGTTGTAATGCTGTGGCAGATTCTAAAAATGATCTATCTGATTTATATCTTCTATAAAATGGAGATTTTGTTCCAGTGATCCATATCCATGAAATAGTCTGCTATTCCAGAATGGCTATAGTACAGGTAGTGGACATATTTTTCTTTCCTCCAGATGGGTATTTGCTGTTCTTGTTTGGTGGCCAAAGCAAAATACTGGTATAATGATCTATTAGTTAAGTAAATATAGCACTTAGTCTGCGCGATTAGCCTACTGGCTGTGTGCTTTGCAACCATATGCCTGGAGAAGGAGTGTCCTAGGTTTGATTCCTGTCGGTGATGTGAGAATCTGAAGGATCTTCCTCAGCCATAGCCAAGATAGCCAGTCTTGGGCATGGAGAGTAGGGTTTTTTCCCCAGTTTATCCTGGGGTTTTTCATCCTGCAAAGCAGGCAAACCGGCCTTGAGAACTCAACACTACAGGACATAGGATACACTGGGGCGTAGGGCTTGACCACCTTATCCTATGATCGGTTGTAGGTCCGATGATTAATAAACCCTTGCAAGGTAAAAGAGGGTAAAAGGAAAATGAGATGAGATATGTATATATATATATATATTGTATTTGTAATTTATTTTTACATGGTCTTGGAAACCTTGCTCTAAAGACCAAATATGGAACTGTTTCAATGACATTCACCTTCCACCTAAAGACAATCACAAATATTTATGCTCACAGCCTGTTGGTTGGAGAGTTGGTGTACATATGTTAAGGCTAAAGTGCTTAAAGGATATCATGTTTGAGGTTTAATGGAGTATTGATAACACCAAGAAAGGATTAAAAACTAATTTTAATGCTTCCAATATTTCGTTTCAGTCACCGAGACATTTTTCAGGTGGTACAAATAACATTTATGACACACACACATACAAAAAAAAAAAAAAATGCAGTACTCAATGAAACCCATCACTCTGACTCTAAAGGCCTATCTTGATATTGTGCCCTCTGTGGGCATTTGTAGGTGGCCTAGGATGTAAATTGGATCTATGATGATTAATGTTTCCCAAATTAGGAAGTTTTTCGCATCCATATTTATTTAAGATAAGAAAAGAGACTTGAAGAAGAACAAGCTGGGTTCAGGCCAAATAGAGGTTGTCAAGATCATATTTTCACTTTAAGACAAGTGGTTGAGAAATGTTTGGAACATGACAAGGATCTGTACTTGAGTTTTGTTGATCTGGAAAAAAAGCACAAGAAGAGTTTTTCAAAACTACAATTATAGGGTGAATGGAACATTATACAGAGCAACTATATTTAAACTCTCAGTCAGCAGTTAGAATTGAAGGAACTACAGGAAGATGGTTTGATTTAAAATCAGGGGTAAGACAATGATGCACATTATCTCGACTCTTATTCATCATCTATATGGTTACATTATGAAAGCAAATGGCATTAGGCGTGATATTAGAATTGGAGATGTCAAACTTAGCTCTTTGCTTTATGCAGATGATGATGTACTCCTAAATACATCTGGTGCAGGTTTCCAGGATTCACTAACTAAATTGAATAACATCTGTAAATTTGGCATGAAAATCAGCAATAAAAAGACCAAAAATGATGAAAATAGTCAGGAGCATAGAAAACTTCAATTGCATTCTGAATGGAGATCCTATAAACAAGTAAAATATTTCAGGTATTTAGGCACAGTTTTTAGTTAAGATGACAGGTTACATCTGGAAATAGACAACAGAATAGGTAGGACTTGTATGGTGGGTAGCCAGCTGAATAAATTTATATGGAATAAGAGAGAAATTAGCCAAAACACTAAATTGGCAGTATATAAGACAGTGTTTAAACCAGTTTTAAGTTATTATTATTATTATTATTATTATTATTATTATTCAGGCCTCCATGGAGTCAAAAGACTCATCGTGGGGGGTCCTTTCTAAGAAACACAAGTCTATCAAGACTCATTAAGGGAGGTCCCTCCTAGGAAGCACAAAGTCTATCATACCACTCCTTAAACACGTTAACTGTTCTCGATCTCACTACTCCATCAGGCAATTCATTCCATGGTTCAACCACCCTCCATGCAAAGAAACCACTCCTCACCCTCTTTCTCACAGTTTCCTTTCATAATTTCCAGGGATGGCCCCTTGTCATGACTCCTTCCTGCTGTTCAACCAAGCAAAGGAACTCCTCAGTGTTAACCCTGTAACCACCTCTCAACAGTTTAAAAGTCTCTATCATATCGCCTCTCCTTCTATCCACCAAACTCTGCAGTCCACACTCTCTCAGCCAATCCTCATAACTAACATTGTACAGTCCTGACATCATCTTTGTTATCTGCCTTTGTACCCTTTCCACGGTTAATTTATCCCCTTCAAATCCTAGAGCCCAGATCTGAGAGCAATAGTCTAAGTGTAGTCTGATCAGAGTCTTATACAACAGAATGATAACCATTTTATCTCTGCAGGTCAGTCCTTCTCATTATTGCAGCAATCCTCTGTGTTACCTTCACTACCTTTGCAATATGTCCCCTAAATTTCAGTTCGCTATCAATCAACAACCTCAGATCTCTTGTCTCCCCTACTTCCTCCAGTTTAACTCCTCCAATAGAGTATGGAGTGTCCCATCGATGTGTTCCAAACCTCAAGACCTTACATTTTGCTGCATTAAACTGAAACCCCCATTCATTTGCCCATCTGTCTAGCTTATTCAAATCCTCTTGCAGGGCTACCACATCTTCACTATTACTAATAATTCTTCCCAGCTTCGCATCATCTGCAAACAACTGAATATCCCCTTGCAATCCACAGACAATGTCATTGATATAAAGGTTAAACAATATAGGTCCCAGCACTGAGTCCTGTGGAACACCACTTGTAACCTTCTGCCTCTTTGATACTGCTCCACCATACACAACTCTCTGATACCTATCGGACAGCCAATCCTGAATCCGGTTGCCCAGTCTGACATTCAGACCCATGTGCTGCAACTTCAATATCAGCTTATCATGTGGCACCCTGTCAAATGCCTTTGCTAAGTCTAGGAAAATGGCAGTGTATGCCCTTCCCTCATCTAATGCTCTTGTAACTTTATCATAAAAGGCTAGCATATTGCTAAAACAAGAGTGCCCCTTCACAAATCCATGTTCACTCTCACAGATAACATTACCCTCATCTGCCCAATGCTGTATACAATCCCTCACTACTTTCTCCAAGAGATCTTGCTAACTACTGATGACACGCAAACTGGCCTGTAATTAGACACTTCTAGTCTGCTACCGCCCTTATGCAATGGCACTATCTTACCTTCCTTCCATTCCATGGGCACCTTTTCCGCAGCCAGACTTTCATTGAAAAGACAGGTCAAAGGCACTGTCAGTTCCTTAGCGCATTCTCTCAAAACTCGTGGTGAAATACCGTCCAGTCCCACCGCTTTACTAACATCCAGAGTACTCAGTATGTTGAACACACTTGCCTCCTGCACCTCTAAACCCCGAACCTGCCCTATCCCTCTAGTATTAAAATTGATTCCTCCAGGATGAGTACTCTGGATGGTATTTCACCACGAGTTTTGAGAGAATGCGCTAAGGAACTGACAGTGCCGTGCCTTTGACCTGTCATTTCAATGAAAGTCTGGCTGCGGGAAAGGTGCTCATGGAATGGAAGGAAGGTAAGATAGTGCCATTGCATAAGGGCGGTAGCAGACTAGAAGTGTCTAATTACAGGCCAGTTTGCCTGTAAATTAGACACTGTCATTTCTCCCCCCCCCCTACTGGCCGCATAGCTAAAAAATCCCCTAGGATTTTCCTTGGATCTAAGAGCCAATCTTTTCTCATATTCCAGTTTTGCCTTTCTTACCATACTAGTCACTCCCCTGGCCTGTCTCTTATATTCTTCTTGCATCTTCTCTTCACCTGTCTCCTTATATCTCTTCCATAGCCTCTTTTTCGCATGCAGTTCCTGTTTAATATTGTTTGTCATCCACCATTAAGTTATGGATCTGAGAGCTGGGTTAGAAATGAAGCACTTGACCAAAGATTAGAGACCACAGATATGAGGGTTCTGAGAAAAAATTAAGGGAGTGAACTAGCATCAATGACAGAATCATATTAAAAATGAAGATATTAGGAAAGGAACTTGGCATTATTAGCATTCAAGAAGGTATCAACAGAGCTAATCTAAAGTGGTATGGCCACTTAAATACAATGCGAAGAAAGGTTAGCAAAACAGGTGTTTGATGCCAAGATGGCAGGAAAGAGACTCAGAGGAAGAACAAGGTCTAGGTGGATTCATTCGGTCAGAAGTACCACGAAATGTTAGATATGACAATATCGGAGTGTTCACAAATCATAGATTGATTTGGAGGAAAATGGTTGATAGGAGATTAATAATAATGTAAACTTAATCATGTAGTGTTGTCACACTAACCTGAACATCCCTTGGAGGTACCTATCGGGCAATTGATGATGAATGATGATAATTTCGTATTTGACCTTCCTTTTGAAGTTATCAAGAGATGGATGACTGCTCAGCAGATTCTTTCTTCTCTTCACGAATCTCTTGCTAACAGGTAAAGTATCATAATTTCTCTTTGGACTTTTAAGAACTGTAAGGTATTAGGTTCCATCTTCCAATCACGCCATCCTGAAATATCTCACAGAATGTGATTGTCATCTCTTTTTTCACAGATTGCTCAGTTTCTTTTCTGGTTCAAAAACATTGGCTTGCTGGACTTCAGCAACTTTTGTTGTTTCTAATTCAATGAGTACTTTATTTCATAATTCATTTCTATGTGAGTTAATTATCATAGTTGCCTGGCATTTTTCATTTTTTGGGAAATTTTTTGGGGAAAAAAATTATTTTATTTGAAAAAAAAAAGTACACATTTTCGAAAATAATTATAGAATCATATCATCTATGATTAAAATCAGTTTCAGAGAATTTCAGTGTAAAACAATTATGTATCAAGGAAAATAATGTAGGATTACAATAACAGTTTCATCCTCATTTTCCATATTTCCAGTTTGTGATATTTCAAAGTTCCCTTGTTTCCTAGCAATAATGGCATTCTTATGAAAGTCAATACCTTTATTTTCATATTCATCTGGCATCTTTTGGGATATTTTTGTTTTCATTTGAATGTATAGGTTATTTCAATGCTACCTCTATCTGTTGCTGTTCATTTTGATTGGTGAATAATCATTTTTGTGGATACTGAAATAACAGTTTTTTGTTGTCTTATACCCACATTTTTAATTCTTCCTCAAGTTCTGGCCATTTTACGATTCCTTTACAAAGATTATGTTTATTACATTTAGTCTGTTTTAATTTCTGTTCTTGTTTTCTCCAAGTTCATATCATTTTTTCTGTTGGTGGCCAAAATACTGTGCTGCTGCTCTATTGCTATTTTCCCTAGCAAATGCAATGATGCCAAGTTTGAAAGCAAAATTATAGCAATGTATGTGTTGCTTTTGAGCCATGGGTTAGTAATAAAAATAATCTTAAACATTAGAACATCACTAATTCTGTTGCACTTCAGTGACTGTTGGACGTATGACTTGTCAATTGTTGTTACGAACCTGTACAAATGCAAGCTGTCAAGTGTCATGTACTTTGTTTAAAATTAAACCAGATTCATTAAGTTCTATTTCACTATATGGAATATATCAGTTGTCTTCTTTAATTAGTTATAGTTATCTGTATTTTAAATTTCTTACATATTTAACTTGAAATCATGTATGACAAATGAGCGCGAGTAGAAGCATAAAATAACAAATTTTAACTGATGAAAATTCTAACTGAAATTTCAACCTTTGGCATATGAGACATACCCCTGTTTTGAGACAAATTTTCAGGAAAAAAAAAAAGTGCATCTTATATGCTGGCAAATATGGTAAGTCTTTTATATCTTGTTTATCAACTTCTAATTTTAGTTGTTCAGCAAGCTTCACTAATTTTTCAGTCAAGTCTTCAAAAGTTTCGCTCTTAAGTGATTGCATGAAAACCATTGCACAAACTGCAGACAGATTTTTTTTCCCTAACTCGATTTTTAATATAATTTTATGTAACCTTTTCCCATACTTCTGCAATGTTTTGTATGTTCACTAAATACTGTAGGACTTCCAGAATGTTTGGACTGTTAAATCAGGATCTCTGCATAAAATTTGAAGTTAGCAGTCACTCTCCAGTCTGTGGGCTGGATGAAAAAAGTGGTTCTTTGGAAGGTAGAGTACTTTATCTTTGGATGAAAATCGTCCATTTTGGCAGTAAGCAAAATCCTGAATGAAATGTCAATTTCTCAGTAATATTTCTCAACTTCAGACACAATACAGTTAATAAACCAGTTTTCATAAAGAGCAATAGTAACCCATGTTTTTGGATTTGTATAATAGTATATGGGAAGAGTTGCTTTTTAAAGCATATGGATTGTCTGAATAATATGAAATGGCTTTATGGAAAAAAGCCATTCAACATGGCTGGCCGAGTGGTTAGCGTATCCACTCTCCAGCCAAAAGGCTGCAGGTTCGAATCCTGTCATGGGCATGAATGTTTGTGATTGTCTGTGGAAAAACTAATGGTGGTGGTCGGTGGTAGATGGTGTTGGTGTAGTTGCAGTTAGTTATAGTTGGTGGATTGAGTGGTGGAGAGAGCTGTAGAGCAGGTGCCCTCCCTCGATGAGTCTATGGACTCCCTGGAGGTGTCAAATAATAACAATAATGGCTTTTTTTCCCAAAAAATAATCTAACAAGCCAATCATTATTGCCACAAAGGATTGAAAATTGTCTGAATATTTTAACTTTATCTCTTCAAAAAGACTTCTTGCCTTCTGAATTCATTAAGCTTAACAGAATGTGCTTTGACCATCTGCTCACATACTTAATAATTTTTTCATGTCATAAAGTCCAGAATATTTTTTGTAGTTATTATTGACTTCAAGTCAGGTCCTTTCACATAATCCTTTATACAGAAATATCCTTTACAGTTATGTTCACTGTTGATGGTGTGAGACCAGTATCATGTCCTGTGGCCATTAAGCTTTGTTCACCTTCATATTTCTTTATCATTTTCATTTTACTTAACATATGGCATATCAAATAAAAATTTTACAGCTCAAAATTTTTCCATAGCCCTTTCAGGATAATTTGTAGTACGAATTTCCTTCAGTTGAATTTATTTAAGTGAGGGTCTATCTGTTTTAGTCTAGGAGTAAGTGAGAACATATTCTTGGGGCTTTTAATATGTTAATTAGGACAGTTAACAATTTTCTAAATTCTGTGAATTATTTCCACTTTTTTCCTAATTTGACTGGACCAAAGATACTGGCCAGTTATAATCTTGTTGTTGTGGAGGGGGATTAGAAAACTATGAGCCAACCATAAACAGGATCAGTTAGTTGTGGAATGTGCTTTTTTTATAATTCCCTCATATTGTTAAAATTTCTGTTACATATTTCTCAATCATGCCTTCTTTATTCTATTTACTTAATATTTTTGAAGTCGACTCTCACCATTTATTTATTTCTATTACATCTTATATTCTCACACTCCTGTAGTTAACAAATTTATTTGTTTTACGACTGTGCCAGTTAGACTAAGTATTTAGTGTGAGATTATAAGATTTTAAACTAAAGACAAATCAGATATTGTTTGTATTCCCTGCTTATATTAATCCTTACCTTAAGTTAGTCATGGCTTAATTATCAATCACTTAAAAGTTATCTTATGCAGGTTCAAAATTTTCAGGATAGTGCATTGACAGAATCAGTCCAATGTGTTGTTCACAAACCATTTATTTACATAAAAAAGGAATATTTACAATCCACATTAACATATATACGTATATAATTCCATTTCAAGTCTTTGTCAATTTCAGTTCTTCCTGATTTAGACTTAGTTCTATGTTTCTTCTCTTAAAGTTAAATCACATTACATATATATACACATTATATATACACAAACTGAAAATAAATCATACTTTGAGTAAGCTTAATTCAATATCAATATACATGATCTTATTGTACCCATAAACAGACACACTCGATGTACATTCTTGTTCGGGATTATCACATACGTTCAGCACTGCCTTTTACATGAATCTTTTGTTCATGCAAAGTGCTTCTTTTTTTTTTTTGACCTTCTTTCCTTCTGCTGGCTTGTTCTTGAATTCCTGCCAAATTTCTTCTTTGTGCGAGTCATCGATTATTCTCTGCCCTTTAGGATCCTTAACATGGCAGCAATGTACAGCTCTTTCCTAGCAAGATGAGCAGCGGAGCCAGGTAGGAAAACAATTGAGAACCCTTGGACCTCACATAGCAGTGGAACCAGGTAAGAGAAGAATGAGAAACATAAGACTCTTCTATTTCAATTACCAACAATGGACCTCATGTGGCAGCGACCCAGGGAAGAGAAGGTTGAGAACCCTGACAAAGTCTTTCTCAACGTCTTGCTTTATAAAGGCCTGGACTTCCATTGTACGTATTCGCCCATCTCTCGAAACTTCCATATATGGTCATGTGTTGACCTTCGGACATGATAACATCATACTTTGTGCATCTTTAAAATTGCCATATATGGACATGGGTTAACAGCATTACATAATGACGTCATGCACCACATTATTATAACAAGGCATATGATTAAGTTATTACAAATACAAGATTATTACAGACAAAAAAATCAATATTTCTCTAAGTGCATTCTCCTTAGAAAAAACTTGTAAAAGTGAACATGCTAAGTTAACATATCATGAGAGATTTTACATTATAATTTCTGTATTTGTACAATCATTGGAAATTAATTATTCAGTTTAGCATTCGCTGATGATGAAAGTGGTGAGCACATCATAAGTGAATAAATGTATAAAATAATAACCAGTAAGTTTTCTTTTTTTTTTTCTTTTTCTTTTTTTTTTTTTGATAAAAATTATAAATTCTGATCTTGTTCTTTTTTTCACTTTAGTTCTTCTTCCTTCTCAACCTGCAAAAAAAAGAGCTGTCATTTTAGCTAAGAAAAAATTAGCTGCTGATACCTACAGTGATCATATGGCACTACTTCGGTCTTTTCAAGTAAGAATTTAGTTCATTGTAGTTTAATTAGAAGAATGAGACTGCCTATAATTTTGATTTTACTGAGATATTTTCATTTCCTTACTGATATAAATAAATAAAGCAGCATCTCAGAGTTTCAAGGGATATGTTAAATATTTTGTGTTTTATAATTTTGGAAAACAATGATTCACAAATATTTAAACTATATAAATAATCCTCCCTGGTAAAAATACTAATATGGTATTCTTGATGCTTCCTAGAAATATATTCTGTATACTGCCAACTTTCATAATAGGAATACTAATGATGCAAATTTCAATAGCAGCAGACCAGCTAAAATTATGTAGTATCAATATTTTTTAAAGAAAATTCATAACAAACTATAATAAACTATTCTGTTGGTCCCTGTGAGTTTGCTGTAGTGGAAGGTGACAGTGTTTACAACAATAGCCATTGTTAAAACTAGCAATATCAAAAAAAAAAAAAATGGAAGTGGTATAAAGTTAAGTCTAGACATTTACTAATTCTGCTTTGAGTGCAAAGGATATAATAAAAATAATATGGCCATTGATAGCAAAGGTAATTTTTGAAGTAGTTGATGAATGGTGTTACCTACCACGAGATCACCACCTCCACCTTACTTATTGGAGTTCTGAAGCAATATGAAATGATTATGTTTGGTCTCTAGAACAGGGTTCCTAGCTTATTTAACCCTTAACTTACACACATCACTAATATGTGTACAATAAGTTTCCAGTCTTGCATGAGTGGAATTCTTCTTCCAGAGGAATCATTTCTTTTAATTCATGTTTTCTTTCATTTTATATATCATTCAGATGATTACAGTTCATCACTGTAAACTATCACATGTTTACAGTGATAAAAATGCCTTTTCATTTTTCAGTTTCATAGTCATTTAAATTAAAAGACTAGGAAATTGAAAAATGAAAAAGAATTATTTTAAGTGTAGCACATAACATGATTCTTGGCATTAATTTAAAAGCAGGTGTAGCATTTTATAGAGTGAAATGACCTTCCATAAAATGCTCAAGTTATGTATAAATTAGCTCTCTTATGTTCATACTGCATAGCACAATTTTATGGGCTGCTGTTTAATATAAACCAGCTAATTAAACTTATAAAATACATAAAAATGTTATACAGGTGAAGGCTGAAACAGCAGTCACAAATTATGGCTTGCATGACTTATCAGCTTGAACAAAGATGCAGTTCAAACAATTGTGCAGAGAGAAATCATATAAAATACTTTTCATTACAGTTTGAGTAGGATTTTTTTCCTTGCTTAGTATGCTCTTTTTTTACCTATAGATGGAGACATTTTGCAGAGAGCTGTCCAGCTTGAGCTTACAATCTTTAATGCTTTATCCATCAGTAGTATAAGTATAGTGGTATGTCTCCCTGTTGAACAATGATAAATATTGATTGAGATTTAATTTACTGGTCTAGCTGGCCAAGTGGTTAGCATATCCATTCTCCAACCAATAGATGTAAGTTTGAAATCCACCTTGGACATGAATATGTAGGGTTGTCTTAAGGCAGAAGATGAATTTCACTGCGTAGCGTGACACCACTTTCCTGCTTATTAGAGGTGTGAAGTGGCTTGAAAAAGTTCTATGTCTTGAGAGTAGGATTTCTGGACCATGTAAAAAATAAATTTAAAAAATATATATATACAAAATTAATAAAAATAGAAAAAAAAATCCCTACCGCAATCACAGTACTAATGTTCTACAGACTTATTATCTTTTGTAAGTGGGCAAGTCACACACACACATAAAAAAACAAATTAACATATGTTTAACACTAGTAATAGTGACCAGTTGATAGTGATATCTTCATACTGGCTCAGAATACAAAAGTGTACTAGGGATATGAAATAGAAAATTATCAGCCATTTAGTTTTGAGCATGGTAAAAATGAGTATCATATTGAAAAAAAAAATTGAGAAGAAAGTTTTAGAAATAAGTGAAGTTGAGAGCTTTTAGAGATAAAGTGTAGACTTGTTACAACCTGTTTGAGTGCTGCATGCTGCACTGCTCAGAATCATGAGAGAAATTTGAAGAAACAAACAGAGTTTTCATCCTGATTATAATGAGGGTTTTATTTCTTTAGTGAGTTTCTGATTACTAGTATTAGTGTATGTGATAGGCTCAGTAAAGACACTCTTTAACATAAAAGACTTCAATTAACATCTGTTTGTTACATATGCATGTAGCTTAACTAGGTAATTTTAACTTATTTACATATGTAAAATTTCTCATGACAGAATTGAATGCATAACTTGACTGAGTTAACACAATTTATTTATACACTCTGATAATTAACACTCTACACACAAAAATGCACTTCAATAATAAGCATTTTCTTTCTATCAGTTATATTATCTTACCTCAACAAGGCATCTATAGTCCTGTAAGGCATTTACAACCTGTCTTTAGAACTACACAATTAAACTGAGGCAATAAATACACATAACAAATAGGAAGTTTAGGTTCTTCCATGGGCTTACTTCAAAAAAAAAAATCTCATAAATTGGCCTCTATGCAGTCTTTCTTCTTAAATTACACCGTTACTCTCACACAATATAGGAAATGCATATGACTATGGATTTGCTAGCTTTATGCTGCATAAAATATACCAGTATGTTGGAAGAATCAAATGCCATATTTATGAACATTTTTTTATTTGCTGTCAGTGAATAGCAGTGCTCCTGAGACTGACTTCTCCATCTGCTGTATCTCTCTGTACTGCCACTCCTTCTCTCTCTCTCTTATCCTTCTTCCCCCTTTTCTACTCCCTTTTCTGCTCACTTATATTCTTTTTTCAGAGCTGTATGACATGATTACACCATAGAATTTTAATTATAGTAGAACTCAATCATGGGTTGTTCAGCTCCTATGACTGTGTTCTAACAAGACTCAACTATACAAATATTTAAGAAAAAATGAGTTTCAAAACAAGAATTAAACCTATGTCACTTCAGTAAACTGTGAAGAAGGCATTGATTGATTCAGCAAAGGAGGCATGTGGTGAAATTGTTTTCCAAGGGTGAAGAACGTGAACTTTGTGGTGAGCTAAAGTTAAAAAAGGTAAAAAAAAAAAAAAAGAGTGTCCAAAGTTCCTGGTTAGTAAGTTGGCAGATGGCATGAGGGAATTCGGAGAAAAATGTAAAATAGCTAAAGCTGTGTGTAAAAGTTGATAATTATAAATCATGGAAGAATAGTAAGAATCTAAGAGATATGAGATACTCTTAGATAAGATAAGAGATACTCGTAAACATCAGGAAATGTTGGAGGGTATTAATAATTAGTAAGAAATATAGGAAAGGGTAAAAAAAATCAGAGATGATTAAGGTAATAGAAAAACAGAAGATATTCTGGATGTCTTATTGGCATTTGTTTTGGATCATAATGCTTATGATAAAAAAAATGAAATTACTGTGGAATTGAGTCTAATAAATTATTAGAAAAGATAGCATCCATAGATCAAAAACCTATTTAAAACAAACACACACACACACACACACACACACACATACATACATATGAGGGTGGTCTGAAAAGTTCTCGGCTTCGACCATAGATGGCAACACTATCATCAAGAGATTTTTTTTTCTAAGTTGGTACATCTATCATAAGCATCCATGTGAAATTGTAAGTCATACTATCAAGTACCTTTCTTTTATACAGCTGCCTGAAGCAAAAGTGTTGTCTGTATCACTTGAAATAGATAAAATTGAGTATCGTGGGGTTATAAAATTCTTTGTAAAAGAAGATTTAATGCCAAAAGAAGTTCATTCAAAGTTCATGAATGTTTATGGGCACTCTTCTCCTTTGTTTTCAACAATTAAGAAATGGGCTGCAGAGTTTAAACATGGCCTTACCAGCCCTGAAGTTGATTCACGTGAAGGACATTCAAAAAGTGTAACAACACCAGAAATCATTGATCAAGTGCACGATATGGTATTGAATGACCAGTGAGTCAAAGTGCGTGAAATTGCTGAGACTACAGGCATTTCAAAAGAATGTTTAGGATATATTTTGCATGAAGAATTGTAAATAAAAAGCTTTGCACAACATGGGTGTCGTGCTTGCTCACAGCAGATCAAAAATGCACTCGCATGAAAATCTCTGAACAGTGCTTGGAGCATTTTAACAAGAATAAAACTGATTTTGTGCATCGATTTATTACTATGGATGAAACTTGGATTCACCATTACACATCATAATCCAAACAGCAGTCAAAACAGTGGACAGAAGTTAGTTCAAAGAAGACAAAGTCTGTTCCATCAGCAGGAAGGGTCATGCCATCGGTGTTCTGGGATGCTAAAGGCATTTTGTTTATTAATTATCTTGAAAAGGGTAAGACAATAACTGGGGAATATAATTCGATCTTTTAATGAGACTAGACAAAAAAATTCTTGAGAAAAGACCCAGTTTGTAGAAGAAAAGAAATCATCCTTCATCAGGACAATGCAACTGCCCACAAAGGTGTTTTAACAATGGGAAAATTAAAGGACCTGCACTATGAATTGTTTGAACATCCACCCTATTCTCCAGATTTGGCTCCAAATCTGTTCTCTTCCCAAAACGAAAATTCTTCCTCACTGGTCAGCGTTTTTCTTTGAATCAAGAGGTGATTGCAGCTGCAGAGGGGTATTTTGCAGATCTTACTGAGAAACACTACAGTGACAGGATAATAGCGCTGGAGCATCACTGGAATAAATGTATTTGTCTTAAGGGAGATTATGTTGAAAAATAAAAATAATTTTTAAATTATAAATTCGTTTTTTCATTGTTAGGCCAAGAATTTTTCAGACCACCCTCTTGTATATATATATGTGTGTGTGTGTGTGTGTTAGATAAGATAGTGTCCATAGATCAAAAACCTATTTAAAAAAAAAAATATATATATATATATATATTTATATACACAAGGGACATCTAGAAAGTAAGTTCCGATGGGCTGTCAGAAAAACAAAAATATACTTGCAAAAAAAAACTTTATTGGAAATTAAAGTAGACATCTTTCACTACTTTTCTACGTAATTTGTACCATTGTTTGGGCACTTATCATAATGGGGCGCCAAGAGTTGTATACCTTTGTCGTAGAATGTTGACACCTATCATGCAAACCAGGTATTGACTGCTTCTTTGACCTCGTCATCATCTTGAAACCATCAGCCACCAAGGTTTCAGATGTTTGAAGAGTCGCTTGGCACAAGGTCAGGACTATATGGGGAAATGATGGAATTGTTCCAAGCTGAAGGTGGCGAGAAGTTGTTATGTTATGCCAGCCCACCCATGTGTGGGCAGCTGTTATCATGAATCAAAACAACACCCCTGGTAAGCATGCCACGTCATTTATTCTGGATGGCATGATGCAGTTTCTTAAGGGTTAGGCAGCACATATTCGTGTTGATTGTGGAGCCTTGACCCAAGAAGTCTACCAGCAAAATTCCTTGTCTGTCCCAAAACACAGTGTACATGATTTTCTGAGTGGAAACCGTTGTTTTCAATTTTGTCTTGACTGGTGATGAGGTGTGTCTCCACTCCATGGACTGTTGTTTGGATTCAGGGGTTGCGTGCAGACACCCAAATCTTGTCTCCGGTGACAAATCTGCTCTGGAAATCATCGCCATCCTTATCGTAGCATGTCAAGAATTCTAATGCACTGCCCAGCCAATTCACTTTGTGCTGTAACTTCGGCACCCAGCGTGCACACAGTTTCTGATAATTCAGTTTCTCTGACACAATTTCATGAAGACATGATCATGAAACTTCTGGAAATTGCAGCAAGAATGATATCATAGTGAATCCCCTATTCTGTCAAATCTTCTCTTCAACTGAATGAACCAAATCGTTAGTCACTAAAGACAGTCACCCGCTCCGTTCATCATCATGCACATCCGTATTTCCTTCATTAAAAAGTCTTACTCCTCTTTGTACCATTGAATCACTCATTGCGTGTTCTCCATAAACCTCAATAATTTGCTGATGAATTTCAGCTGCTATAACGTTTCTTGCATTCAAGAAACGGATAACTGACCTAATTTGACATTCGACAGGCGATTCGATTTTACATGCGGTGGAGAATTTGATTTTCTTAGACATTATAAACCCACACCAAGAAGCATACACACTCCAAGAATGTCTGAAAATGGCACCAGTGCCTTGCTAAGGAATCAACAAACTCAGCATGGATGTGCACGATTGCGATCACAGCACTGCAGTGAAAATATTTTAAAATGGAACTTAATTTCTAGATGTCCCTCGTATATTTGTGTGTGTGAGACCTCCTAGAATTTGTGGTACATCTAAACTACATAAGAAATAATTGACTTGTTGTTGATTCCATTAAAAAAAAATTCTAAATTTTTGTGTAACTTTCTCCATTTTCTAATTAGTCAATCAATTTCTTTGATTAAAAAAAAAAATCCACAGAATTTCTCTCAAAAATAAAAGACACAAAACTTGAATGTTTAGATATTATAGGTAATCATTATTATTAAATTTATTATTATTATACCCTCCATGGAGTTGGCAAACTCATCGTGAGAGGTTCATTCAACTGACAACTTATTTATCTTATCATATAGAATCTTAAAATCCTTAAAACTCCTTGCATTAACAACACATTCTATTCACTGACAGTTCTCCATGTAAAAAATCTACTCACATTCCTCTTCACCACACCTTTACATAACTACTGGGGATGACCTCTGGTTCTTCCCCTCTCACCTTCTACTCTTTTTATAATCCCTTCTGGATTAATCTGACAAAACCTCTCACTACTTAAATGTCTCTATCATATCATCTCTTCCTCCTATCCACCAAACTCTGTAAAGATCTCTTCAACCTCTCTCCATAGCCAGCATTCCCAAGTCCTGACATTGTCTTAGTCACTTGCCTTTGGACCCTCCAGCGTCTCCGTATCATATTGAAAACCAGGTGACCAGATTTGAGCAAAATAGTCCGGTGTGGTCTGACCAGTGCTTTATACAGTGGCACAACCACTTGTTTTTTTTTTTTTTTTTTTTGCTAATTTATTTTTAATGGTATTGATGAGAAAATAATGCTATTTATTAACTTATTTGCTGATATTTTGCTGGTATTATATCCAGCAAAATATCAGCAAATAAGTTAATAAATAACCCTGTTTTTTTCAGAGCACAAAAACAGTTTGCCACAGTACATGAAACAACAATCTGGTATAACAATGGGATCAGTTTAAACCATTGCAATGGACAACACAAAGACTAAAGTCCTAATTAGGCACCATCTATGTTGCAGGGGGAAAAAAACAGAGAGAGAGTGAGAAAGCAGGTATTAATTAGGTCTTAGGATCACTGTCTCCCAAATTTTTGGTAAATTTATACAGCCATACTTGTTGAGGTTTGGAGTATATTTCAAAGCTTCTGTTGATTCCAGGTCAGAGAGATTGTTTTTTGAATCAACAAAAACTATAATGCACTGCTGTTGCTAATGCTTGGCGCTTCAAGATCAAACAAGTAAATGTGCAAAAGATGTTCTTGAAACAATAAAATCACTAAAAATAATGACTAAGTTTTTTTTTTTTTTTTTTTAACAAATCAGTTTTTGGTTAATAGTTTTTGCATAATTATCTGAGAAATCCAGGGAGTCAAGGTCATCGAAGGAGGATAAATCACCCAAACCAGCTGTCATACCTTCCCTTAAATTCATTCAGTAAAATAGGCCTACTTTTAGTAAGCATATTTATGAATTTTACTTATTCATTCAATTAAATAGGCTTACTTTTTTATTATTATCATTGGAGTTCAACATGCCATAGGTTGGCCATCCCTGATTTAGAGGTATAAAAGTTTTACAGTGACTACTGCATAATTCAGACATCGTGAATAGAGGGTTGAATTTTGGATGATTGTAGTCAGTCTTCCATAGTACCCATTTATTAAAAAGGGAATTAAAACTGAATATATGCATTACAGAGGAATTTCCTACTGAATGTTCCTGGTAAGATTTATACAAGCATACTGGAAAAATGGGTGCAAAAAATTGTGGAACATAAATTTTGAGAAAAACAACCTGGATTCAGGCCAAATAGAAGTTGTTGTCAGGGTCAGATTTTCAGTTTAAAAGAGGTAGTTGAAAAATCATGAGAATATAACAAAGATCTGTATTTAAATTTTGTAGATCTGGAAAAGGCTTCTGTCAAGGTGCCAAGAGAAAGTTGTTCAAAAACGCTAAAGTTATATGATGTAAATGGGACATTATATCGAGCAATACTTAGTCTGTATTTAAGTTCTAATTCAGCAGTTAGAATTAAAGGAGGTTCAGGAGGATGGTTTGACATTAAGTTCAGATGAATAACAGTGCACATTATCTCCACTGTTATTCATCATCAATACTCATTAGAGGTTATTATTTTGAAAGCTGAAATGAACCTTGACATGTAAAAATAAGAAAGTCATTTTGTTTCTTTATAAATCTTTGATAAGACCTCAACTGGAATCTTGTGTGCAAGTCTGGTTTCTGGTGATTCTGATAGAGTGGAAAGAGTGTTAAAAGATGATATCAGGATTATGGAATACAGATTATGAAGATAGATTGAGAATTTGCAGACACTAGCAAACAGGAGTAAGAGGAGTGAAATACACTTACAAACTTCTGAAACCATCATTATGTATCTGTAGATGGAATATTTCATTTTATGGAGAGTGGAGAAAGGAAGAGAGGGCATCCTTGGAAGTTGAGAATGAATGCTGTTAAGAAGAGGGGTGAGAGCTAGATTTTTCACTCATCAAGGTGTGTGTGTGTGTGTGTGTGTGTGTGTGTGCGTGCGTGCGTGCGTGCGTGCGTGCGTGCGCATGCGTGAGTGAGTGAGTGAGTGAGTGAGTGATTGGAATAGATCGTGTTATGCAAGGAAGTGGTACACCTGATATAATTGGAGATGTTAATCTTAGCTCTTTATGTCATGCAGATGATGTTTTACTTTTAAATAAATCCTGTACAAGTCCACAGGATTCATTGGCTAAATTGTTGTAATAAATTTTATATGAAAGTCAGCAATAAGACCAAAACTATGAAAATAAGCCGAAACATTGAAAAAAATATCATCTATATTCTGAAAATAAAGAGCAAATAGAACAAGTAAAACATTTCAGCTATTTAGTCACAATTTTTAGCAAATTAAAATATAGAAATAGACAACAGAATTAGCAAAGGTGGTATGGTAGAATAAACTTATATGGAATAAGAGAGAAATTAATCAAATACTAAATTAGCTGTATACAAGAGTGTTCAAACTGATTTTAAATAACGGATATATTTCTTATACAGCGAGAGCTGTATAAGAAATAAGACACTTGATCACACACTGATATGAAAGTTCTGAGAAACACTAAAGGAGTGAACAGATGGCATCAATACCAGTATCATTATTATTATTATTATTATGTTAACTGTAACAAAAAAGAAAAAAATTAGAGAGATGACCATATTAGAGGATATTGTGAAATATTGTAAAGCATGCAAATGGTGATGGCCATAGTAGCATATTAACAAATAAAAGATGAAAAAATTAAGTGGATTCATACCATGACAAGAAAAGATTGCCAAAGAACAAGTTAGTGAGATGATCCACAAAGGTTTGACACGAGATAATGGACATTATCTAAGGGCAGAGACAACTTTAAATTTATGGCAGATACCTATATCCAGCAGTAGATGGAAAGAGACTGAGTAGTAGTAGTTCAGGATTTGCAGAAAACTCACTCTTTAAAATGAATGTCAATCATCATAATACATGTCAGACCAAGAGCAAAAAACAAGTATCAAAGTCGAAGGATAAAATGCATTTTTTTCCCTGCAGAAATTCAAACTTGTTTCTAACCTCACTCACAAAAGACATACCATACATTAGTAGATATACAGTATTGTGTTTCCAGAACACCTCATAACACAATTTGTCTTTATGCTACTTAAGGTTTCCATTAACCAAGTGATGTCACTCTCTGACATCACATGGTAAATTGAAAACAATTTACTACCTAATTCAAAAATTACAACCCAAACTCTTAGTGTTGTCAGAACCGAATGTACTTTTTCATTTGCCATTTTTAATTTCATTAAATAAATAAGTTTTAAAATTTTGAAGCTGTTGAAAGAGATGCAGAAAATAAAAGAGATGAACTTTTTGGGTATCATGTTTGTGTGAAGATACTATACTCCTCTTAGGCATGACTTCAGCAATTCTTTCTCTTCCTTTCCCTGAATATCACCATTAAAATTCCTTAAAGGTATACCTAGGAAATTAATAATAGCGAAGTATTTCCTGTTGATTTTGAAATCTCAATCAGCAGGAAACTGATTGTAATACCAGTAAATTTTTGTACGTGGTAGGTGGATAAGTAAAGGAGAAGACAGAAGAAGAATGCTGGGAGGCTTGCTATGCAGCCAGTGCCATGTGGCATAGATTGATATTTTGTTAATTTTTTGTTATAATTTTAGAAAAGCAGAACTCTGATTCTCCTTTCCTATACCCACAATCTTTAGATTTAGAAATACTCAATCTACTCATGAACTGTAAAATGTGTTATATTCATTTGTAGGCATGGCAGAAAGCTAGAACTGATGGCTATGAACATAGTTTCTGTGAAAAAAGTTTCCTCTCTGCAGCAACTATGGAAATGATAGTTGGTATGCGGACACAGTTGTTGGGTCAGCTGAGAGCATCTGGATTTGTAAGAGCTAGAGGTGGTGGAGACATCCGGGATTTAAATTCTAATTCTGAAAATTGGGCAGTTGTTAAAGCTGCATTATGTGCTGGAACCTATCCTAACCTTATTCGGGTTGATCGTGAAAGACAACAGCTTATAACACAGTAAGATTTTCTATTAAGATATCTAAATTAAATATGATTCATTGTTTAGAATTAGGATACAAGTAAAGAATATCAAAAAAAAATGTGAATTTGTCTGAATATTCTATATCGGAATTAGAAAGATGTTATACTTTTAAATGGATAATACCAATATTCCCTCTAATTTTTGCCAACCCATGTGTGCATGAAAAACATTTTGTGCACAAGTTTCCAGTGTCGCACTCAATGTTTGCAGTAGTCTGTGTTCACAATAGTGAAAGTCACAACCCATTAACTCTAATTTGATATGCCTAAAATTGTGAAAACTGTTAAAAGAACTTGTATGTTGCATGCTAAATATTTCTATAAGAACAACCTAAATGCTTACTCCTCACTAAGTACATCATATATATATGCAGCCTATAAATAAATTATATCATCTTCTAGAATTGGAAATTCTACTGCTTTTAATTTACTTAAATCCACATAGCTACTAAAAAATCCATTACCATGCATGTGTTTACTGCAACTTTTCATGTCAGCATCATTTCAACCACATAGTGCAAGTTAAAAGTAACTGATTAGAGTATTAAGTTCAAATGGATTAGAGTAATATTGGAGTGGTGACATTGAAGAAATTACTAAATAAAATCAGTGACAAATATGATTTATCATATAATTCATTTTCATAGTATATTCAAAAGTTGTTCAGTGAGTTAGAAATTCCAAAAACAAATAATTTTGTGCACACATGCACACAGTTTAGAGAGAACATTGGATAAGAGTATAAAAGGATAAAATATTCATGTACTAAGGTGTGGATAACTTTTCATCATTGGGAGTTAAAATCTATCCCATTCCAATTTGAGTCTCTTAAAATATTAATGTGAATTTTATATGTAAGTAGTGTGAAATATATAGGTAACCCTCGTATAACGCAGATGTTAGGTTCAATAGAAATGCCGCTTTATATAAATCACGTTATGTGAGACTTAGATCATATAGAAAAAGTAGGGTTAAGTTCCGAAATCGTTTTTTTTTTTAATTATATAAACAACGACATACTCAACAAAATATATTTTATTTAATCAGGTAATTCATGTAAGTTTTGAAAAATATAAATGAAACTAATACATAGTATAAACTTATAAAATTACAAATTATACATAAACTTCATTGCACATAATGCATAAATGTTTTAGGCAAAGTAAAATAAAGTTCATATGTTAATTGTCATCACTGGCTTCAAAACGAACGTTTCTTAGATGTTCTTTATTTATGAGTTTTTCGGACGTCATCATCACTTGATATCTCTTGGACATCATTTTCATACTTTGGCTGGTTTAGTGATCAAGAAGTCAGTAATAAGACCTTGCTTACCACTGTGCTGCAATTTTTTGTTAAGTTCATAATATGGAGCTAAACAAATATCCAATTGTCTGATGAATTTTCTGGAGTGCGCCATTGAGGGATCATTATCCGTAAAATAACTTCCTAACTTTCTGTGCTATTTGGTTCAACGTCATCTATTAATTGTACCAGTTTCTCTTAATTTAAATCTATTTCTCCATTAGTTAATTCACTAATTTCGTTTTCAACCATATCACAAAAGCCATCTAAGTGGTCATTAGTATAAAAATAATTTTTTTACATAAAAAAAGCATTACATATTGTATGTAACTCACCAGAAAATAAAGTGCTCAGCTTGAGATTAACACACTTATGATTTTTAATGCACTTTCCTGGCATCAAACGAAGACAATTTTCAACATAAACACTTTATACGGTAAATAATTGACATACATGCATGCTAAAGGATATTTCCCCTAATATAAATTTGATACTTATAACTACATGGCAGACACAAATTTAACGATTATAAAATTTGATTTTTAAGTCGCACGGCGAAAAATATATGAAAAGATAAAGGGTTTCTGCAATTTGTAGACCATGTTATATCGAAACTGCATTGTATAAGATACTACTCAGCCCACATCTGTATAGAAGAACACAAAAAATACATCTGCAGTTATGACTATGGTCAATCTGGCCTTGCAGACCATGCTTTAGATCAGCTCATAGACTCAGTTGGAAAAAAGACCATGCTCCGTCATAGTAAATTTAGAAGAGAAATTTTTGGAATCTGCAATGGCTCTCAGAAATCAGCCTAATTTAAATAAATATGGTTGCAGGAAACTCTAATACTCCAAGATACCAGTTTGCATCCAACAGGTGCCCACAGAGGGCACCCCACCTTGTTAGGACTCTAGTCTTTTATCCATGTGTTTCACTTAGTTTTGTGGTGCCCTTTGTATATGTGTTATAAATCTCGTATTGTACTCCTTTACTATGTTTCAGTGACTGAGATGAAATATTGGAAGAATTAAATAATATTTTAATCCTTTCTCAGTGCTGTTTCACTCATTAATCTTCTAATGAGCAACAGACTCTACCTCACCTGGCATTCATGTGTACATAATAAGTTAACCACATGTTTTTTTTTGTATACTCTTTTTTTTGATTGGTCTATAATTTGCTAACACATATGTGGATCCTCCTTTATGTAAATTATTTTTGCACTCCTACTACCTTGAGACTTGAATTAAACAGCCTAGTCCAAGACATCATCAGTTCCCTTGCACCTCTTGCAAGCAGATCTCTCATCTAATCTCATAGTTACATTGAGATTCTGCAATATTCTAAGTACCTCCAATTCATCAAGCTCTGTTCTTATCAGTCCCTGTCACTTTTGCCACAGCAGTATCCTCACTTGGATGATATACTTTGCGGAGTGATCACTCAGTAGCTCAACTATTTCATTTGCCTCTATTAGCTCTCTACCATCAGCACATATTAAAGTTATTCTTTGGAATTTTCTTTGGCCTGCTTGTCTAATTTCTTCTCTTAATCTGATTTTGCTTTCCTTACTATGCTAGTCACTTTTTCTTGCCTGAGCCTTATGCTGTTCATTTAACATACTGGTCACTTTTTTCTTTTTGCAGCTTATGCTTAATGATACTACTCATTCATCTAATTCCTACCTAATTTATCATTCTGCCTATACAGCATAATATTGCTTCTTCCAAATACCCTTTGACCATTCCCTTGCATATTTTTATGGGAATAGTAGTATTGTGAGTGATAATGATCCCATTTACGATAACTTCAGTCTCACCAGTTCCACTCTCCTGATCTCTTGTTTCACTTACTTCCTCTTCCTTGCTCATACCACTTGCTCCTCCTTGCAGAATAGTCTCTCTAACTAACTCACACCAAATCATTCAAATCCAACCCTGCCACTTTTGTAGATTTCCATCTTTCCTTCAAATGCATTCCACACATTCACAAATTCCCACTCCCTTGTCCTCACACAACTCTGCCAGCATACCATTCATGATCCCTGCTCTTCGTCTCAACTCACCATTATCTAGGCAACACACCTTCTGCCAACACTGTTATCTTTCATTCTCCTCAACAATCTCCTGACATCCATTCTTACATGCTCTTTATGTCCATACAAGTCATTTGTTCCAACAATCGCCACCACCTGCTCACTTGTTTATCTGCTTTTCTTATCTAACTCATCAATTCAGAGACCACTATCTCAGGCAGTACGTGAAGGAGAGCACATGAGAATTGAGAGTTTTAGATCTGATCATTTCATCAGATATGATTGTGTGTGGGAATTCACACTTCCCTCCAGTTGGCAACAGTGATCATGAAGTGATCACCGGGGTTGTGATTAGCTACATGAAGACTTCTGGGATGAATGGATATATGTGGAATTACAAGGCTGGTGATTATGAAAGGCTTAAGAGACAGTTTAGAGCTAACATGGAGGGAGATAAATGTTGTACAGTAACTGATCAAAAAGATATTTAACAACACTGATGTGTGAATGTATTCCAAAAGACAATAAAGTAGGTGTCAGAATGGATGAATAAAGGGATTTAGCATGCCATTTGAAAGAAGAGGATAGCGTGGAAGCAGCACAAGATGAATAATGGTGGCAATCAATTGCATGAGGAGTATAAAGAGCAGGCCAGGAAGGTGACTCAGTTGGGAATAATAGCATTACTATAGTATAAGCAGAAATTAGCAAATCAGTCCAAGAAAAACCCTGGAGAGTTTTTCAGATATGTGGCAAGTAGAAGGAAGAATGATTATGGCAAGATGATGTTAATGGATGAAAACGACACAATGGAAACTGCTGCATCACATTGTTGAGATATTCAGCAAATAATTTATCAGGGTGAAATTGAAATCATGAAAAGCTCAAGTGTATCATAGGAGAGGACGGCTTAATTGTGATCGAGCAAGAGGTATATGAGGAAATAAATAAGCTTGATGCTGATAAGAAATAGGATTTGATGACATATTACCACATGTCCAAGGAATTGACAACATTGGCATGCCAAAAGTTACAACAGCACAGGTTCCAAGAGAGTGGAAAGAAAGTAAAATTGTTCCACTACATAAAGGTGATGATAAGGCTGTGGCTATAAATTATTGGCCTATCTGTATATCTGGAGTTGTGATTAAAGTACTGGAGAGATTGGTGAGAACTAGGATACAGAAATGGGTTGATAACAGCAGCATTCTCTGTGGTTGTCAGCATGGTTTTGTTAAAGGGAGATCATGTTTTACTAACTTACTTATGTACTATAACAAGGCAACAAATGTCTTGGACAAGGGAGATGAGTTAGAAAGGGCCCAGAGAAGATTCGTAAAGGTGGTCAGTGGTTTTTGGAGTATGAAGACAGAATGAAAGAACATGAATTGCAAAGCCTCATGAATAGGAGGAGGCGATATGATTGAGACATATAAGCTAGTGTCAGGGATTGTTATCAGGTTCACATAAAGAGATTTTTCATAGAATGGGAGAGGGGAGGCAGGGGGGGGTTAGAACAAGAGGCCATCCCTTGAAACTGTATAAGGAGAGTGTGAGGAGGAGTTCTTTGTATGGAGGGTGGAATGCATTGCCTGAGTGTGTTGTGAATGTAGAGATATTGAATCAATTTAAGGCATGGTGGATGAGCGTTGTGTGTGATAGTGTGTACCTCCCACAATGAGTCTCTAACTCCATGGTGGTTGTTAATAATAATATACAGGTAACCCTCATATAACGTGGTACTTATACAACGTCTTCCTGTCTGTCTATAGTAGACCAGCTTGCAAGAACAGGGCATTTTGTATACTCCAGGCACAGAGAGAGGAGTGGAACATATAAGGTTAGCAAGCTTTCGGTGAGGACTTGAAAGCCATGAATTCTCTTTTTGACCAAAATTCTAGGATGAAGACTGTTCAGGTGAGAGAGGAAAGAGTCTAATGTGTCTAGTCCATGAGACCAAAGGGAGAACACATCATCTACATATCTTAACCAGATAGAAGGTTTGAGAATGGCTGAGTCAAGAGCTTGCTTGTCAAAATGTTCCATAAAACATTGGCAAGGAGTGCCAATGTTTTATGGAACATTTTGACAAGCATTTTGAACATTTTATGGAGTGAGATGGGAGAATCCATCTGTTTATAAATTTTGTGCTTCCAAGAGAAATATCCAGAATCGATAGCAAAGGAAAACAGATCAGTAATATCAGGAGGAAAAAATTTCCTTATAAGCGGTGTTTTTCCTCCTGATATTACTAATCTGTTTTCCTTTGGTATCCATTCTGGATATTTCTCTTGGAAATACAAAATTTATAAACAGATAGAGGGTGTGGATTTTCCCATCTCACTTCACTTCTTGCCAATTGTTTTATGAAACATTTTGAAAAGCATGCTGTTGACTCAGCCCCTCTCAAACCTTTTATCTGGTTAAGATATGTGGATGTGTTCTCCCTTTGGCATCATGGTTCGGACACATTTGACTCTTTCACCTGAACAGTTTTCATCCTAGAATTTGGTCAAAAAGAGAATTCAGGAAATAGATAAAATATGATATTCTAAGAGGGACACATGGCTTTGCAAAAGATCAGTCATGCCTTAATAATTTACTAACTTTTTATAATAGAGTGACAGCTGAGTTGGAGAATGGTTACATGATGATACTGCTGGAATTTGCAAAGGTTGACATGATACCACATGGAACTTTGTTACACAAACTGGAATAAATGGGGATGGATATAAGGGTAACTGATACACAGATACCAAAATGGAGTATACTTGGAGGAGCAGAATCCAGAAGAATGCGGGTGACTGGTGGTCTGCTGCAGAGCTCTGTGCTTGGGCCACTGCTGTTTAATTTTTACATAAATGATATATGAAATAATTTGGAGATATTCGATGGTTTGCAGATGATGCAAAGTTGGCTGTAGTAATAGTTAATCAAAGTGATGTAGAAAGCTTGCAGGATGATTTAAATAGGCTTACAGTATGGGCAAAACATAATGGATGTCAATTTAATGTGGAAAAACATAACGTTATGCATTTTAGGAAAAAAAGATTACAAGCTGTGTGTGCCACATTGAAGAAACTGTACTTCAGGAAATTGATGAAACTAGGGATTTGGGGATGTAGATAAAGAGTCAAAGTTTAGAGGGCATATTGCTAAGGTATCCAGAGTAGTTGTTTCACGAGTGATGTCACAAGAGATGAACATTTTGCAGAGAAGGATATCACATGTACTAACTGACGACCTGGGTGATGAGAGTATAATCATTCTACTGGACAGTTCCCAACACCACAGCTTATGCGGCAGAGGGTAATAAAATCCAAAAGGCACTTCTCCAGCAGTATGCAAATAACAGACACAGAGATATCCTCTTTACAGATGAGAAGATTTTCACCATTGAAGAGTCGATTAACCAGCTAAACAATTGGATATGTGCTCTAGATGATCGCACAGCACATGCCATATCAACCAGGATTTAGAGAGGTCATCACCCCATGTCAATGATTGTTTAGTTATTTGCATACCACTTCTCCAGCGGTATGCAAATAACAGACACAGAGATATCCTCTTTACAGATGAGAAGATTTTCACCATTGAAGAGTCGATTAACCAGCTAAACAATTGGATATGTGCTCTAGATGATCGCACAGCACATGCCATATCAACCAGGATTTAGAGAGGTCATCACCCCATGTCAATGATTGTTTAGTGATGTATCAGGGGATATCTGAGTTGCATTTCTGTGAGAAAGGGATCAAGACCCAAACTGTATCAACACACCTTTCTGGAACCTGTGATATGGTCCCCTGAATGACACTTTATTTCACAGTAGGCAGTGTTCTTTCCAACTGGACTCAGCCCTGCACACAAGGCAAGGACCACACAACAGTAATTGGAGGTAAATGTGCCCAACTACATATCACCATCTGATTGGCCATCTGGAAGTCCCGATCTGAATCCATTGGACTTTAAATTATGGGGCAGAGCTTGAGAGAGTATCTTGCAAGAAATGACAAAGAAATGACACCCCAACATCACCAGCCTGAAGATGGATTTGGAGTAAGCAGTGGCAGTGTTTCTGTTGGATATTGTGTATGTCGCCACTGATGTGTGGCCACACAGACTTCAGGCATGCATGAAGGCAAAAGGGGGACATTTTGAACATTGAGTGCTGCTATATGCACGTTTCTTTCTATGTGGTTTCTATGTGCCAAAATCTGTAAATGAGTTACTGATAGATAAAAGGTTTATTCACTGTTTAAGTTGTAACAGTATTTATAGCTGGACTAGTTATATTGTGTAGATACTTGGGTCTCCCATGATAAGTCTTTGAACTCCATTGAAGTGCCTGTGCAATAATGATAATAACATCTTAAAAGTTAAAGGGATTATTTAAAGCAATTAGAAGATATATTTTAACTTTTATATGTTCTGAAGCAAAATTTAATAAGTTGTAAGTTGAGCAGTCCTTCCTTTTTCTGCTTCAGTAATCAGCAGAGTGCTCAGTGATTGATAATTTCTCTGTTCATGAGACATTATGACCTTGTGTGATTGCATAGTTTAAATACCCAATGGCTATAAAAGGCACAATAAGTGAGAATTCTACTCAATAGATTCTGATAATTCACTCGTGAGCATATTTGTCATTTACAAGGTGCTGCATGTGAATAATGCATCCCCAGCTACCCAACATTATCTGGAATATTTGCAAAGTTATATTTCCTGAAAGCACAGAGGCACTTTATATAAGTTACTTTGAACATTAAAATTTTCAAGCTGTGGGAGAACTAGAGCTTCCGTAGCTCAGTTGGTTTAGACAAGCCATTTGGTTGAAAAGATCGAGGTTCAAATCCTGTCTATGATGTGAGGAACCTTTATCAGGCTTTTTAAACCAAATGCTGGTCTCATACATAGGTGGAGGGGGAGGGGTGCCCCTCAAAACAGGCAAACTAATAGAAGAACATATGAAATATATAATCATAGAACACCTCGGGAATAATGATTAACCAACATATTTCATTAGATTTGGTTTTGAATACCTGCATGATGAAGTGTGGGTCTTTGCATAAGCATAAATCAGGAAGAAAGGAAGGGAGAACTGATCTCTAATGTACAAGGTGTTTCTCAGAAGATGCTCCAATTTTAATTATATTTATTTAGTAAAATACATGACACATCATTGTGTTTTGTGTTCATTAACTCAGCAACTATGTTTATTGGATTGGCAATGCTATTTCAAGTTCAACATGGATTATAACTAAAATTTGACCAGACTCTAAGCAGTCTACAAAACAAAATGCTGAACAGAAAAATTTTGATTAATGTTAATTTCTCTTAACCTGTAGTTGGAGCCTCCATAGCTCATTTGGTGTAGATGAAGCCCTTTGGTCAGAAAGACCTGTATTCAATTTCCATCCATGATATGAGAAACCTTTATCAGGTATTTTTGACTAAAAGGTGAGTTACTTGGCCTCATATGGAGGTGGAGAGTTTTTTCTCCCAGAAACTCGGGTTTTTTCATCTCTCAAAACCACCTGTAGTTAACAGTTATCTAAAATAATAATGTAAAGCACGTATTTTGCTAAATACAATAAATTCATGTGGCAGATGATTTTTGTTGTTTAGTGTGAGCTTATTGCCTTTCTTAATTTAAACCTGAAGTAGCTGTTCATGTTTGGCCTCTAGAACAGAGTATTCAGATTAAAAATAAATCAAATCCATAGCTCATTCATGGTACCATATGTATTTTAGATTACAACCAATTTGTGAGTAGGAATGATATAAACTTAAAATTGTAACATCTTTCAAAATAACTATTATTTTTCAGGAAATAAGAACGTATACTAAAATATTAATTATAATAACTTTAATTAATACTTTCCTATATTTCGACAGCATTACATTACCATTATCAGGGATCACAAACACAATGATATGTGCATGAAAACACTAACACCTGTCAATGAGGCTGAAGAAAAGCAACCAAAGTTGTGCCTTGAGTTCTAAATGACACCTCCTAGTGGGTGGTCTTGGCTGTTGGGCTAAAGATCTGAGGATTAGTCCTTCCCAAATTTGGGGCAATCTGATGCACCCAAATTTGTTGGGGTTTGAAAGTTTTTCAGGGCTGAGGCAGATTCGAGGAATAGCTTCACATATTTGTATTTACTGCAGTGTAATAGTGGCCTTCTTCCATCATATCCTTTGGTCCAAAGCATGATCAGCAAATCCTGAGTGGCTATAATGGTGGAACTGGATATACTCCTTGTGTTCAGAAATTCTAATATTGACTGTCCTGCCTGTTTGGTCATTGTAGGATAGTTTGCAACTGCATAGGACCTGTAGGTCCAGGGAATGTAGCTGATCTTTGGTGGAGAACTGTCCTGCTACAACCAAACAGACAGGACAGCCAATATCAGAATTTCTGAACACAAGGACTACATGAGGTTTCACCAATGTAGCTACTCAGGACTTGCTGACCATGCTTTGGGCACCCATCACAGGATATGCTGGAAGACGGCCACTCTTTTACACTTCATCAAATACAAATATAGCCCCGAAAAACTTTCCAAACCTGAACAAATTTGGGTACATGAGACTGCCCCAAATTTGGGAAGCCCTCATTCTCAGATCTTCAGCCTAGTGGCCATGACCACCCAATCTAACCCACTAGGGAGCACCATTTAGGACTCTAGGCCCAACTTTGGTTGCCTGAATGCACACATTATTGTGTTTGGGATCCCCGATGCCAATGTAATGTGCTGAAATATAGGAAAGTATTAATTAAAGTTATTATAATTAATATTTTAGTATGCATTGTTATTTCCTGAAAAATAATAGTTATGAGTAACCAACATTAGCCTTTCTACCAAAATCATAACATCTTTTATGAATATCATGTAGTTCTGCATCTGCAGATAAACAAAGATAAGAATATTATTTTAATGGTTAATATAGCCTACTTTTGCTTAGTAGTGCCCCTCTTTTTTACAATGTCTGGCTCTTTACCCAAATTCTAGGGCATTACTGAAGTGTTATAAAACTAATATATGAAGAATAAAAATAGGAGAAAATTTGGACATACCTTTTTGGATGTCGTTTTCTGTTTCCTTATTCTGGTGATGTGCCTTCATATGCTGTTAAGCTGTTAAAGGAAGGATTTTTTTTGTGTGTGTGTGGGGGGGGGAGGCTAAAATCATATGGGAGAATTATTTGAAAAACCCGAGTTTTTATGTATGTATAATATTATTATTATTAAGGGTGGGTAGAGAGCATTTGGGGGGGGGCTGAGATTAGGATCTGAAGATAGAAATTATTTGGGGTGGGGGAAGAGGAGGTATTTAAGGGAAAAAGTCAGGGGTGGGAGTAACAAGGTGTGAGCTGTTTCAGCAACTGTCATCTTCGCAACTCGTGGGGGAAATGGTTGCTATGTCATGTCAGTTAGGTGTTTCTGTCTTTGATGTACTTGTTTTTGTCTCCTATTGGTCTGAGTCATGACCTAATTTTTATGTTATGGAGCTTCCAACTCTCAGAGATTATGTAGGGTCGGTGGACATTTATTAAATTTTTGTCACATTTTATGGCTCGTTTCCGATATTCTAAGCATTGTTTTGTTACTTTGTATCCTGTTTTTCTTTTGGTTGTTGCATTTTTTATTGTTTAAATGTTCTGGAATAGGGATGTTACAGTCACAGAAGTGTTCTTGTAGTCTTGTCCACAAAGACCTGATGATAGAACCTGTGTAGGTGACATCACAGTCTTTTTGTCAGGGAAATTTGTAAACAACGTTGTGGTGTTCTAATATTTCTTTGTGTATATGAGGTTTTGCAGGTTTTAGAAGTGTTATCAATTTTTGGTTTGTGGTGAGCACCAGCTTATAGTCAATGTGTGAAAATGTATTTGTAGGCTTTTGTATGTGTTCTGGATGTAAAGCAGTTTGATAATTTTTTGTGTTGGGAAGTTTGTTTTGGTTGTTGGGTTGTTTTGCATGGTTTTTGCTGTTTTGTTGGCATAATTTATAAGTTGTGTTGGGTAATTTCGATTTTGAAAAATTGTGTTAACTTCTTTATTTCTGTGTTGAGATAATTATGGTTTGTTGAAAACTTGTAAGCATTTATGAATTGTGTTAAGATGGCTGATTTTTTAATCGAATAAGGATGGTACGAATTAAAATGAAGGTAGTTTTCAATATGTGTGGGTTTATGAAATATTTTCATGGCTATTTTGTTGTTTATTCTGACTAATGTCAGATTTAGGAAATTGATGGATTTGTCTTGTTCGGTTTGTATGGTGAATTTTAGTCAATTATAGCAACAGACTAAATTTCACCATAGAAACTGAACAACAGTTTATAACATTTCAGTAATGCCCTAGAATTTGGGTAAAGAGCCAATGACATTGTAAAAAAAGAGGCACTCCTAAACAAAAGTAGGCTATATTAGCCATTAAAATAATAGTCTATTTTTAGAGGAGTAATGTGGGAATTTTCCCAGAAATAATATTACAAAGATAAGAGTATTTCTTAATATTCTTATCTCTGTTTTTGGTCTCATTATGCCACTATATTTGAAAGTAATTTAGTACTTTTAAAAATAATTTTTTACACTATCACACAGCTATATAGAATACTACCACTATACAAAAGTGTGTAATGTCTGTTCATTTTTATTTCTATTTTTAAAGTTTCATGTCAAAATTTACCTGATTTCTTGTCTTATTTTTTCCTTTACATCTGTTAAGAAAAGAAAGCAAAGTTAGATTTCATCGATCATCAGTCCTAAACAAATTACCAACATCTAGCAAGCAAACAGTTGCCATAATGCATGCAAAAGTTGTTTCAAGTCTTCCATGTGACTGGCTTATTTATGAAGAAATGACACGTACTGGTTGTATAGCCCATGCACATTGCTGTACTTTAGTATCACCCATTACTGTTGCATTGTTTGCAGGACCAGCTCGGCTACCTTTAGATGCCCTTCATGAACCTGATCATGGTAATCAGAACAATGCTTATGAATATTACTAATTGAATATAAAGTTAAATTATGATTTGCAGTTCCATGAGTGGTGTATATTTTATAAAATAATCAGTAAATTAGTTTGAGGTAGTTATGTGTACTAATTTTGCTGGATATGCACTCATTTCAAATAAATGAAATGAGTTATATAAAGAATTATATAAAACTTGCATTTATACGAGCAAATGAGATTCATTAAATATTTTAACTTATTATATAAAGTTTTCTTAGTTATTGGTAAAACCCCAATTAGAATATTTACTAGCATAGCCTGTACTAGCATGGTGATATTAGGAAAAAGAAAACTTGGAATTTTTATTATTATTATTTCAAACACCTCCAAGAAATCCAAAGACTCATCAAGGGAGGACACCTACTCTACAACTCTTAGTCTTCACTACTTAATCCAACTACTACACCAAACCACTACTACTACTATATAGAGAACAAAGAGAGAAAAATAATATTACCATGCTAATGGAGACCAAGGAGATAATAAGTTGAAATACACACAAAGGCAACACAAAACGAAGTGAAACATGCTTACAAATGACAAATGTTGCCACCTGATGGAGACCTCAAATGTAAACTGGGATCTCAAAGCATTAGTCCCATATTTTGAGAAGTTTCATGCATCAATATTTAAAGTTCAGATTGTACTGATTTTTGAGGGCACCTACTGATTCTAAAAACAGTCTTTTTCTTCTAAACTTGCTGGACTGGAGCATGGTGCTTTTTGATTCTATGAGTAGTATCTAGAGCATGGTCTGTAAAACCTGAATGACCATAGTCATGATCACACACGTATTACATTCTTCTGTACAAATTGTAGATGATCTTCATGTCTACTTGCAGAACAGGAAACTATAAGGAGCTGAGAGAGGAGGGAGTTGGCCCTTATAGTGGAGTAGATAAGGGTAGCTAGTTTCGTGGAGGGCTTGAAAGCTGTGCAGGGTTTGGATTTCTTTAGAGTGTTGACTGTTTTTTCAGATCTGCCTTGGATGTAAGGGATACTGATAGCATTACTAAAATCCTTCTGAGGAGAAAGTTGTGGATTGGAAGAAGGAATGGTTATTTATATATATATATTTTATTTTATTTATTTTATTATTATTTTTTTTTTGATTCTGTAGAAACTTTAGCCATTAGATAGGAAAGTGTGGTGTTATATGGCTGAGTTCTGCTGCAAGAGAGCTTCATTGGAACTAAGGATATATCAGTTAGAGTTTTGATGATACCATATTGTTGCAGAAGGAATAATCAGAAGATTTATGAATGTATCTGTCTGTTTACTGGGTACTGAGAACAAGAGGTTACCATTAGGAAGGTGTTACTAAGGTGTCTAGAAAGACAGATTGTTATTGATTTTATCTATCTAAAATTGGATTCTATAATGTTGACTATTTGAGGCAACAGAGGAAAGAGTCTAATGTGTTCTGGCCCATGAGACCAAATAGAGAATACATTGTATACATATTGAAGAAGAAGAATCTTGCATATTTCATCAGAATAGTAATCATGTTCTGTTAACCACACTACCTGCCAAGACGTATATATACGTCCAGGTTATCATGGATGCGAAGTGCATATTAAAATTGTAATACCGTTGATTTTACATTGAAATATATGATGGATACAAAGCATATGAGGATGCGTATTTGATCTGTAATGGCCAGTAAGGTGGTTAAAAGCTATGGTTTCTTCTCAAGAATTCATGGGAAAATTTGTATTTTAAAATTCCTAGTTATAGGAATAGTACAAAGTTGATATTAGTAAAATTATTATTAATAATTATTTTTGAATAAGAACTAATTTCACTTTATTGTAAAAACCCTAACAATGCATAAAATATACAGTGAATGTTGGTAGTATTTTAAGAATAAAAAGATGGCAAAAATCAAACAACTCATTTTCAAATGTGTTCGAAAACATTGCAGTGCAGAGCATCGACAAGTGGATTTTGTCATTTTGAACATATTTGTGGCATGAAAAGAAAGAAAGTGGTGAAGATCCATTATTTTCTAAACTTGCAGAAGTAGATGGAATTTCTATTAATACTATCATAAAAAGTGATTTAATCAAGAAAGTTTCTCTAAAAGAGGCTCGTAGTTAATAAAAAATCTGTCATCTGTTATATGTGTTGTTATAGCAAGTGTACACTGAACAAAATTTTAGCTTTTAAATGAAAAAAAAAAAAAAAATTACCATTTCTATGGATGTGAATGGACTAGGTAAAAGAAACTGAAGATACATGAACCTTGATTACATGATACATGAACTGAAGATTCATAGCATTTGTTCTACAGAGAAGCCCTATTCTAGAATTAAAGAAAGAAAGATTGGAATAAAGAAAGATTTGTTTTGAAACATTTGTAGTTGTGAGTACTATTCATGATACTGCAGTTATGAAAAAATTAGGAAAATTATTGCCAACCTTTCAATAGTTATGTTAGAATCATGCAATGAATCTTTATTATTATTATTATTTTCCTAATCTCCATGGAGTCATAATACTCATTCTGGCTGGTCAACACCAAGTCTATCTACTAGCCTGATATCCAAATGCATATGATGCAACTTAAAAATAAACTTGTCATGTCGCATTTTGTCAAATGCCTTGGAAAAATGCAAAAAAAAAATGACAGTGTAATGCCTTACCCTCATCATTGCTCTTGTATTCGGTTGTAAAATGTTATTCTATCCATGCTGCCATGCATAAATTAATATTGTCCTCATCTACTCAATTCTGAATATGAACTCTTGGCAATTTCTATAGAATCTTAACTACAAAAGAAATACAAACAAGCCTATAGTTCAATACCTCCATTCTACTACCACTCTTATGCAATGGTACTTACCTTCCTTCCACTCTCCAGGAACCTATCCCATTGCATGACTTTTATTAAACAGACAAGCTAATGGCACATTCCTGTAAAACACTTGCCAAAATTACACTTAGATCCCCTGCTTTATTAACATTTAGCATTCAGAATAAATCCCTCTTCCTTCACCTCTAACATCTCATCACTGATTATCCTTCTAAGAATATAGCTGCTGTGACAGGATGAAACACTAATAAAGTGATCATTGAATAGCTCAACTATGTCATCTGCTTTGGTCACCTGATTCCCATCTCCATCCAGCAAGGTAATCCATCCACTATCATTTTTCCTCCTACTCTCCACAAAGTGAAAAACCTCCTTGGATTCTCTTTGGATTTCAGTGCCATTCTCCCTCTCATATTCTAATTTTTCTTTCATTACAATACTTGTCACTTTCCTAGCCTTATATTCCTGAGCCTTCTATTCCTCATGCAACTGTTCTCTATCTCTCTCTTTATATGCTTTTCATAATCTCCTTTTTGATTCTGCAATTCCCCTTTTATTCCTTTTGTCATCCATTTGACTTCAAATTGCTTTATCTTCTTCACTCAAGTTATGCAATCTGTCATTGTGTCAACAATTTTTTTTTAAGTATCTACCATTCACTAATAACTCCTCTTCCATCAAATTCTTTCATCCATTGCATTGCTGCAAGCTGGTTTCTAATTTTACGATAGTTGCCTGCCTTATAATTCCAAATAAATTCTTTCTCTTTTGATTCCTCCACATATCTATTCATCCTCCAGGTGAGGACTACATGGTCATTCTCACCAATGGGTGCATGTATGTCATCTCAGTCACAATCAGATTCTCTGATGCTATGATCAAATCCAAAACTCTTGCTCCTCATGTTCCCTTCATTACATGCTGCCTAAGACAGTTCTCCCTCAAGAAATCAAAAAAAAAAAATCAGTTTCTTATTACTGCTTAATGTCTCCTCTGCCCAGTTTATATCACTATAGTTGAAGTCTCCCATAATGATTGCTCACTTGGCACTTACCAGATTTGCCTAAACATTTCCTGCTCATCACTATCTATATTCCCTGGTCGGTAGCAGCATCCAACTAAATATCTTTTCTTATAAACATCTTTTTACAACCATATGCTCTCAAAGCTATTAGTGTTATTCCACTGAGGATTCAGCATTCTGTGAGGATGCCAGTCATCTCTTATCATGAGTAACACTCAACCGCCACATTTATTCTCTTAGGATAAACGTGGTGGTTTATCCTAAGAGGATAAACCACCATCTATCCTTCCAAAATATGCTATATCCTTCAAGTTCTATTCCTGTTAGAACAACCTCCTCAGTTAACCAAGTTTCACTGATACCAACACCCTTTGGAGAGGCTGAGTCAATAAATGCCACAAACTCATTCCATTTATTTCCCATGCTCCTAGTGTTTGTATACAGAAAAACCACTGTATTGCCTGTACTTTTATAGCCATTATTACTCTCTGGATGCTTCACTTGGCTGTAATATAGTATACACGCTCTCATTTCTCATGTCACTATCCCCACGTTCCACCTGTGAATTTCTAGTTTCCCTGTCCTAATATACTCACTTGAATAGAAAACAACAATCTCTCCAAATGTCTGTGTACCTGTTGCATTCAACTCTCTTCTATCCTCAGATGTATTCCACATATCTGCATATTTCAGACTTCTTTTCCTACAGATTCTTGCTATCATATCATTCGTTATTACCGCTCTTCTTATCCACTCTGCATTATCACATGGGGCAACATGCTCATTGTATTTCCTCTGATACATTTGTGCCGAACATCCAGTTTCATGCTACATGATTCACACTACCTCTCAGGTTATTCATCCCAAGCATTACTATCATCTCCTCCACATGTTCATCACTGCCAGTGCCACTCTCTATCGTTACAGTTACTTTAATTTCCTGATGTTTCAACTTTCATATTAAGGTCATCATCTGGAGTATACATGTACAGTAAACCCTCGATTTAATGGACTAATAGGGGCTAAGGGGTGTCCGTTAAATCGAAAGTCCATTAAATCACAAATTTTTTTAAATAAAAATGTCTGTAACATTATACTGCAATTTTATTAATATTAGCACTGTGATAACAAAAAAATTGTTTTACACACAATTTTCACACTTTTAGATAGGTTAATGTTTGACGTTGAGACGCTTGTTTAGGTAATCCTGCTTTGAAAAAACTATTGAATTCTGCTGTTTTTTTATAATTAACTCCCTAAAATTACGAAAATGTGTAATAAAATTGCCATAGAAAGTCACGCCACATGACATAAGAACCAATTACAGTGTAATTGGTGTCACGTCCTAATCATTTGCTAAACATGTTTTATGAGCGGTGACTCATTTATATCGGCTAAATTACTACAGTGTTTTTCCAACATATGATGGCCTATTCACCAAAATTTGTTAAAAATAATAGGAAATTAATAACAAAAAAAGCTTGTTAATTTAATTATAAGCAAATCTTGGTTAAAAGCATTTTAAAATTAACAAGGTGTTAATTTTCACATGTGACATACGGACTGGAAATTTTGTCCGTTAAATCCGAAGTCTGTTAAATCAAGGGTTTACTGTATATGCAAAGACAAGCTAGATTACATTTCAAACACTATGCAAAAATGACATTGATTTGATCAACCATTATTCTACTGGCATTTCCTGTAGTGGAAAAAAAAAAACTACATTAAAGCAATATTCTATTTATAACATCATCAGAGAAGAAATTCGTATAGATAATTTTAATACAGCAAAAGTGTGGTCTAATCCATAATTTAACAAGAGTGTTGTTATATTAGAATTAAGATTCTAGATTGCTTATAGTCCTAATTATAATTAACTCTTAGACCAAAAGGTTAAGTGGGTGGAATATGTGCCATCCATATTCTTTGGATTTTTAGAACCACCGTTATTGTTAAGATTAGGGTGGTGGATCAGAATTTCCCAGGCCTCCTTACATTTATGCTCATACCATGTTTTAGTGTGATGCAAACAACAGATGCCTTTCCAGTCAGTTCTATGTAGAGTATTCAGGGCATGATCAGAAAGGCCAGATTTACCACATTATTAAATTTATGTGCAGTCTATGTTCCTTTTTTCAGATAGGAATTGTGCATCCTGTTTCCCCTATATAGGGCAAATATAGGTGCAGCAAATGCAGTATATTCCAGGGTGAGTCAGTGGAGGAAGTGGGTCCTTTAATGAGTTGAATGAGTATACCATATTCATTGCACCTGTAATTTGCCTTATGTATTTTATGACTCTAGGTTCATGTGTGTTCATGGGACCGGTTTGCTTGTTTTGAAGAACCAAAAACCCAAGTTTCCAGGTGAAAAAAAAAAAAACCTCTACCTCTGTATGAGACCAGCTAACTGACCTTTAGTTGAAAGAGAACAGATAAAAGTTCCTCACGTCATGGACAGGAATTAAGCCCAGGTATTTGACCAAAGGACTTCAGTTTATACTGACTGAGCTACGGAGGCTCATTAAATAACTATATGGAGGGGACTATCCAGTGAACTATTTTGTTTAGGTGATTCAATTGTAATTCAGTTCAAGGTGGCAAGAATGCATGTGGATTGATGAAGCAGTCCACATGTATTCATATATTGCTCATAAATAAAAGTATAATATGAAATGTTTGCTTCATGTTCTTCTTTTTCCATTTCTTATCATGAATCTAGGCAAGGCCTGTTTCGGTCTTAGTCCAGCATTTCATTAGTCTGCATCTATTTTTATGACTTTTTAGTTTATATTCATCATGTTCCTCAGTATTCTATCGTATGGCATTTGTTCTAGATGCTCTTTCCATTTTGTTCTGCATTTTTATGGTTTCCCTGATATGTGGTTTGGTTTAGTTCTTTCAGTATGTTTTCATTTGTCTGTTTATCTAGTCTTGTATAACCTGCCATTCTTCTCACGTTTCATTTTTGTGCAATGATTCTTTTCTTGGGGTGCTTAAGGGTCAAAGCTGTATAACTGAGAGGAGACCTCCACATAGCCTTTAAAGGAATGTGGAGAACCAACCAGGACTTCTGACCTAATGTCCAATCCTCACCTTTTCTCGTGGTGCACCCTGTTGGATATCTACCTGGATACTGGACGAACGAGGATGGGCTGGCAATTTAGGATTTAGCCGACCAAATTGTATTCTTATTGGCTTAAACCAAAATACAAAATGATGGTACAACATGACAGAATTTCATGCCGACTGGGGCATCGCCCGGTTAAACAAGGCCCCCATTGTTTTCGCCAGGGAACCAGGGCAAACAGCGAAAAGTCAGATACTGGAACAAATCTGAAAACACACCCCCAACTCAACATCACCAGAGTTAAAGATCGGTACTATCAACATAAGAGGCCTGAATGGCAAATAAATGGAGCTAACTGAGGAATTAGATAAGTTCCAGATCGACATAATAGAGGTGACTGAAACAAAAAAGACAAAAACTGGTGAGATCTTTCTGAGCAATAAATACAAAATGTTATATTCAGGCAATGACAGTCAAAGAAAAGAAGGAGTAGCCATAGTATTCAACACTAAATACGAAGCTAATCTTCTTGAATGGCAGGCAGTCTCAAGTAGAGTGATGTGGGCAAATATCAGAATAGGGAACTGGACAATGAGATTTATTTGTGTCTATGGTCACACAGAAGGTTCTAGGTAGAAATGGAGGAATTTTTTGAAGCTTTAGAGAAAGCTACTGACACATTGAAAAAGGAAAAGTTGGTCCTTGTTGGGGATCTAAATAGCAGAGTATGATAACTAATATTTAAGGAATTGACAGCGTATACTAGAAATATAAATTAAATAAACTTTAATATATACTTTCCGAAAGAATATAAAGAAAGCTCTCTATAAAGAAAGCTCACAGAAAGCTCTCTGTATCTACAACAGGGCAAGCCAGGCTTTACTTCGGGAGCAAATAACACCTGCGGCAGTAGCCATTCCTAAGCTCACAACACAGGACTCTCGAGCTACCGGCCAAACAGTAAACGAACCACAAACAACTGAACCAGAAGAGTTTCCAGCCCTCCAACCGCCAGCTACCAAAACGACTACATTAGGAAATCAGGCAATAACTGGGAGGAAATCAGAAGGGAGAATTAGGAAGAAAAAGAAACAGAACACTAAGAAATCTTACACCAATGAATCGGAAGGCAACAATAATAGCACAGAAACAGAGGAAATGGAAATCAACACCAGTACAACAAAACGACCCATCACGCCGGAAGAAGAAGGAGAAATGAAACGAAATAAACAGGACACTGAAAGCCAAATAGAAGCCTCAAGTTCAGATGAGGATGAGAAAGGAAATGAGATAATATCGCGAAACAACACAGAAAATGAGGAAGAAACCTTATCAGAAGAAGAAGACAGAGAGCAAGGAAACAATCCTGAAACTAAGGAAGGAACAAGCTTTGTTAAAAGCAATACTCCAAACGGCTCTCTCATTTTGAAGAACTTTAAGGGATCTCCTAAAACAGCAGAAAAACTATTTCAGATAATGACCACAAAAGGAGAGCCAACTTTCTTGTTCTTTAAAAGGAGCAATAGACTCATATGGGGAGAACTCTATGTAAAAGATATAACCAAGGTCGAGCCCCATCAACTGGACGGTGACCTGGACTTAACAGAGGAAGAAAAACAACACTTATGCGACACATTGAAGTCGCTGACACGAGTAGATTTGGAAAAGAGATACCCATGGATAATGAAGGAATTTGAAAAAAGAACTTTACCAGTAGATACAAACACCGGTTCTTCTCACCCCATTACAAAACCGGTAAAAAGAAAAGAACCCCTATATGAATATTCGAATGTAACAAAACGAATCCTATTCTATCTTAGGAATAAACCCGAGATAAAAAACAAAGTCGACACAGCGGTACAGGAAAAGGGAGACGTGGCTTTGCAATGTGAAGGTGAGCTAGAGAGTCTTAGAATATGGCTCAAGTTTGGGAAAGTCACTTACGACCGAGTGGAATGGAATGAATGCTTGAAGAGAATATGGCAACTTAATGATGAAGAGTCAGTACACATACTCACAGTGATGGAAAACGTGGTAAAAGACTATGAGGAAGCGGTAAGAGATAGCAGGGCAAATATGACTTAAAAAAAAAAAAAAAAAAAAAAAAGCCCCCTTCTAAGTTTCTTGGTTCTGTATCTGTATGTTCACGCTTAATCCACATAGGAGGGGGTAGACCTGAGAACCCGAGCAGCGAAGGCTTACAACGAGGCGGTGCAGCTCTTTCGGGCTGCATCACTCGGGCCAGGCTCTTCCCCCGTTCTTGCAGTACTTTTCTGTTAATTCACCGACTTTTGTTGTTTCTGTTTATGTGTGTCCTAGTTCTTTTGATTTTCAATTTATGTGTGTCTTCCTGCATTTGTTTTTTTTTTTTCAATTCTTTCATCGGCCAGACATTTGAAGAGGTGGCTGGCCGGAGAATGTGGAGGAGAACGGATGGAGGGAGATAATGTCGGAGATCTGCTTGGTGTTGGCATTTAAGTCAGGCCAAGTAGATCGACTGAGGCCTCCTTTAACTATCTACTACTATCCACTCTATCTTTCCTCTCCTCTCTCTCACTATCAAGCTGACTCTCAGCACAACTTTTTTTTTAAATCTAAAGAGGCCAGTGATGAAAGGCATGAACTCCCATTCTACCTCAATAAATTTCTAGCCTGGCTCCCACTGATGAGACCTCAATAAAGGTCGAAACCGGTCTGGGTAGTGGCCCCTTGCCTTTAATACAAAACATCATACATCCCCTTCTTGGAGATGTGTTTTGGCATTAAGGGTAAATATTAAGATTAGTGATCAGAGCTTGCTCCACCTCTACCACGAGTTGCCTTGGTCTTGCACTACCTGTGGGATCAGCTAGTCTTGCATAAATTGCAGGCGCAAACTTGACATTTTGTCTGTTTGCTTACTTGGAAAAAATGGTGTAAAACCAGGTTTAAAATTGCTTGGTATCTTTAACAAACAAGGAGAAACTTGTAATATAGTCTTGATGTTCTTCACTTCTATGCTGTTATTCATGGCCTGCTCCATAACAATATCAGCAACTTCATAACTTCATTCACTTGTTGTGAACTGATTAGTTTATGACCTCTCCCAGATCTAACTCCCAACACTCCCAGAGCTAATGGAACTCTGTGATACTGGACCTTATCGACTGTTTATGTGACAAAATTCACAAAGTGCTGCGACATCATTGCAATTGTTTATATAGTACAGTTTCACAAGCAAAGTACATTGGGGCAAAGTTGGTGCCATCACTGTGGATGGTATTAAAACCAGAATGAAAGGAAAAATCCTATGTCCATATTTTTAAACCCTCCTGACTCCTTTTCTGGTGTCAGGAGGGTTTAAAATGAATTCATGCAATGAATTCATTTTGATCCCTGAATTCATATCATGCAAATTCCATGAATTTGGTGTTTACAACGCTCTTGGTGGAGAATTTTAAAAAGAACTTTTTTTTTTTTTTTTTTTAAATTTGGATATTGCTTTTGCATGATGCACAATGTATTCCTGCAAAGTTTGGCAGCATTTGGATTACTGGATGATGCTCATAAGGCCCATTTTTATTACTCTGTATATTAGGAGATTACATATTTCAGTAAATTGGAAATGACAATCTACCTTAAGGAACATACTAATTCCATAAAAAAATATTTAATTTTCTATATAATGGCCAGAAAATTGCAAACTAACTATAAAATCATTTAAAATTAAAATTGCAATAATACAGCTTGAGTTTATGCTTTTCTCAGATATGTAAGCTATCAGTCATTTTCTTTGGCATAACTGTTGTTTTGTGATTGGCCATTTGATGAGACTAACAAATTGTTTAATGATTTGTTTGGAAGGTCGTATGGAAGGTTATGGTGAGGATAGTGATAGTGAAGCTGAGCAAAAAACAGATGGACAGAAAGCAATGTTTAAGCTTGATGACTGGATTTCCTTTCGAGTTGAACCAGAGGTAAGCTGTTTGTTATTGATTCTGGTTATTTGGTAATTTAAAAAAGGCATAACTTTCTGTTTGTCTAAGTTGGATTAATCAAGGAGAAAGTTTATTAATGTAACATATTTTATCCTTTCACCATGAAATATACGAGAGACGTCCAGAAAGTAAGTTCTATATTTTCACTGCAGTGCTGCGATCGCAATGGTGCACATGCGTGCTGAGCTTGTTGATTCCTTAGCAAGGCATTGGTGCCATTTTCAGATATTCTTGCAGTGCGTATACTTCTTGGTGTGTGTTTATAATGTCTAAGAAAATCGAATTGCCACATGTGAAATTAGGTCTGTTATCCATTTCTTGAATGCAAGGAACACGCAGTGAATGATTCAGTGGTACGAAGATGGGTAAGACTTTTTAATGAAGGAAGGACAGGTATGCAAGATGATGAACGGAGTGGGTGACCATCTTTAGTGACTGACGATTTGGTGTGTTTAGTTGAATAGAAGATTCGACGGAACAGGGGATTCACTATGGCATCACTCTTGCTGCAATTTCCAGAACTTTCATATTCATATCTTCATGAAATCTTGTTAGAGAAACTGAATTATCGGAAATTGTGTGCACGCTGGGTGCCAAAGTTGCTTATAGAACGACACAAAGTGAATCGGCTGGGCAGTGCGTTGGAATTCTTGACGTGCTACCATGAGGATGGTGATGCTTTCTTGAGCAGACTTGTCACTGGAGACAAGACTTTGGTGTCGCACGCAACTCCTGAATCCAAACAATAGTCTATGGAGTGGAGGCACACCTCATCACCAGTCAAGACGAAATTGAAAACAACAGTTTCCACTCAGAAAATCATGTGCACTGTGTTTTGGGACAGACAAGGAATTTTGCTGGTAGACTTCTTGGGTCAAGGCTCCACAATCAACATGAATATGTACTGCCTAACCCTTAAGAAACTGCATCGTGCCATCCGAAATAAACGACGTGGCATGCTTACCAGGAGTGTTGTTTTGATTCATGATAATGCCCGCCCACACATGGCCAACATAACACAACAACGTCTCGCCACCTTCGGCTGGGAACAATTCCATCATCCCCTATATAGTCCTGACCTCGCACCAAGTGACTTTCATCTCTTCAAACATCTGAAATCTTTCCTTGGTAGCCGATGGTTTCAAGACTATGACGAGGTCAAAGAAGCAGTTAATACCTGGTTTGCATGACAGGTGGCAACCTTCTATGACAAAGGTATACAACTCTTGGTGCCCCATTATGATAAATGCCTGAACAATGGCAGAAATTATTTAGAAAAGTAGTGGAAGCTGTCTACTTTAATTTCCAATAAAGTTTTTTTGTAAGTATATTTTTGTTTCTCTGACAGCCCATTGGAACTTATTTCTGGATATCCCTCTTACATTGAATATGGATATTAATCAAACATTCAAAATATGGCCAAACCAATAATAGCATAATAATAATAATAGCATTATTATTATTTTTTTCCTGACCTCCATGGAGTCATAAGACTCATGACTCATTGTGGGAGGTTAACACAAAGTTTTTCATACTCCTTAAAATCATCCACAGCCTGCATATTCACCACCCTCTCAGGCAGTGCATTCCATGCTACTACCACTCTCCATGCAAAAAATTTACTTCTTACTCTTTTACTCACCACCTCCATCAGGGATGACCTCTTGCCCTTGCTCTTTTCCCTCATTCTACCATATGAAAAATATCTTCAGTGTTAACATGATAATAACCTTTCAACAGCTTAAATGTCTCTATCACCCCCCCCCATTTGTTTTCTATACACCAAACTCTGAAGTCTGCATGCCCTAAGTCTGTTCTCATAATCAGCATTTTACAGTCCTGATATCATTTCTTTATTCACCTCATCCCTTGAAATCCTGGTGATCAGATCTGAGCACAGAAATTCAATGTGGTCTAATCAAAGCTTTTTATACAATGGCACCAGAACATTTATCTCTTGTGGTCAGTGTCCTGCTCAACATTTCAGCAATTCTCTAAAATGTTTTCACAGCTTCTTCAATATGTCCTTGGACTTCAAATCTCTTTCCACAATCATCCTGAGATATCTTGCTTCCTCCACTTCTTTCAGTATAACACTACCAAGTGAGTATGAAGTATCCCATCTCATCATCATCATCAAATTCCTGCCATGTACCCTCAAGGGGTGTACAGGATATGATAGTACTACATGAAAAAAATTACATTATTACTAACTTCCTATCTACAATTTTCCTCTAAATCAGTCTGTTACTTGTCAAGACTCCAACATTATCATATCTTATATTTCCATCATCTAAGGCACTTTGTACCTTATCAATCCATCTATATCTTGGTCTTCCTCTGGGTCGTTTTCCTGCCAACCTGGCAGAGAACACTTGTTTTGCTAATCTTTCCTCGCCCATTTTGTTTAAGTGACCATACCACCTGAGATTAGCTCTGCTAATGCACTCCTGGATGCTGACAATGTCAAGTTCTTTCCTAATATCCTTGTTTTTAATATGATATTGCCATTGATGCCATCTGTTCACGCCTCTAATCTTTTTCAGGACTTTCATATCTGCAGTCTCTAGTCTTTGGCCAAGTGTTTTACTTCTGACCCAGCTCTCAGATCCATAAGTTAAAACTGGTTTGAACACAACACTGTCTTGTATACAGTTAATTTAGTGTTCTGACGAATCTCTCTCTCTCTCTTATTCATATGAATTTATTCAATTGATTTCCTACCATACCAGCTTTGTTGATTCTGTTGTCTATTTCTATATTTAATTTATCATCTTCAGTAAAAATCGTGCCTAAGTAGCTGACATGTTTTACTTGTTCTACAGGTTCCTCGTTCACAACACAGTTGACATTTTCAACAATTCTACCTATTTTCATTGTCTTTGTCTTTTTAATGCTGACCTTCACACCATATCTATTACAACAGTTATTCAATTTAGTCAGGGAATCTTGCAAACTTGTAGCAGATTTATTTAGAAGTATAACATCATCTGCATAAAGCAAAGAGCTGACATTAACATCTCCAATTTTGATATCATGTTTAATACCACTTTCCTTCATAATGTGATCCATATAGATAATGAATAACAGAGGGGATAATGTACATCCTTGTCTCACACCAGATTTAACATTAAACCATCTTCCTGTACTTCCTTCAATTCTAACTGCTGACTTACAACTCAAATAAAGACCAAGTATTGATTGATATAATGCCCCATTGACACCATATAACTGTAGTGTATTGAATAGCTTCTCTCTCTTGGCACCTTGTCATATGCCTTTTCTAGATCGACAAAACTTAAATACAGATCTTTGTTATATTCCCATGCTTTCTCAACTATTTGTCGTAAAGTGAAGATCTGATAATGACAGACTCTATTTGGCCCGTATCCAGCTTGTTCTTCACCAAGCATTTCTTCCACAATTCTTCTCAACCCCTTCTTTTCCTTGATTGTCATTTCTTGAATATAACATTTTGTATTTATTGCTCAGAAAGATCTCACCAGTTTTTGTCTTTTTTGTTTCGGTCACCCCTGTTATGTCGATCTGGTACTTATCTAATTCTTCAGCTAGCTCTTTCTTTGCCATTCAGGCTTCTTATGTTGATAGAACCGATCTTTAACTCTGGTGATGTTGAGTGGGGGGTGGGGGGGGTGCTTTCAGATTTGTTTAATCAGGCGATGCCCCAGCTGGCATGAAATTTTGTCATGTTGTACCATCATTTTCTATATTGGTTTAACAATACAATTTGTTCGGCTAAATTCCAAATTGCCAGCCCATCCTCGTTCGTTCAGTATCCAGGTAGATATCCAACAGGGTGTACCACGAGAAGGTGAGGATTGGACATTAGGTGAGAAGCCCTGGTCGGTTCTCTGCATTCCTTTAAAGTCTATGTGGAGGTCTCCTCTCAGTTATATAGCTTTGATCCCAAATTTTAAAACCATTCATTTCGTTTCATTAATCTTATATCTACATTTATTTACTTACCTTCCAGCTTATCGAAATCCTCTTGAAGAGCCAAAACATCAGCACTATTATTATAACCCTCCCAAGCTTCACATTATCTGCAAACAACTGAACATTTCCCTGTGGTCCTGTGACAATATCATTGTCACATAGATTGAATAATCCCAGGACTGAATCCTGTGGAACTCCACTTGTAACCTTTTCATTCCCTGATACTGCTCCCCAATATACAATCTCTGATATCTATTAGAGAGCCAATCACCAATCCTATTTATTAACCTGATATCCAAACCCATATGATACAACTTAAAAATCAACTTGTTATGTGGCACTCTGCCTCAGAAATATGCAAAATAATATCAGAATATATGCCTTACCCTCATCTACTGCTTTTGTTACTCTGTTGTAAAAGGTTACTAGATTACTAAAACAGTAGCACCCCTTTAACAAATCCATGCTTACATATATAGACAATATTATTCTCATCTGCCCAATTCTTTATACAAGTTCTTAGTAATTTCTCCAAAATTTTAACGACTGCAGAAGAAATACAAACAGGCCTATAGTTTGCTGCCACCATTATACCACTATCCTTATGCAGTGGTAATATCTTACTCTCCTTCCATTCTCAGGAACCTAACCTATTGCAAGACTTTCAGTAAACAGCCAATTGATGGCACAGTCAGTTCTATAGCACATTCCCTTAAAACATATAGTGAAAGTCCATCTGGTTCTCCTGCCTTATTGACATTTAGCATACTCATTTTTTTCTGAACCTCTTCTCAAGTATGCTTGCATAAATCTTACTGGAATCTCAAAAAACCACTAGATGGTATTCTGTAAGTAAACCACTCTAAACTAGTCCTCCAGCATTTTATTGCTTCTGCAAGTGTTTCTCATTCAAATTAAACATCAAACAGAAATCTTAACAGCAGGTACTAAGAAGCCGATTAATTCTGCACAACCTGTAAGTACTTTTAGTGCATTAAATCAGTTATATTTCGATCTAAATTTCAGCCATTTGCAAGCATGCCTACATGCAAAGAAAAGATGGCAGCAACAAAAGCCAACGACGAACAAGCCCACGTGTCTTGCCAGCGTAGCACTGTTGATTGCCAACAAACCCACAAAAGTGCCTCAGCTGTAAAATTGACATCAGCGATAAAAAAAGGATATTATGTGGGAGTTCTGTTGCCACCGGTTCCTACACACAAATAGACGAATCAGCGCACAAGATATATATCAACCTTAACGAGCCCTATTTCTGTTTGCTGTGCCTCCCATCTGTAAAACAGTTCCTGAAACTTAATCAAACAAATTGAAAACCCTCGACAGCACATGAATGCTATGAATGAAACTCAGACCATCAACCACCACTGCCCTCAATTCTGATCTCCAAGCCATCCTCCAATGGGGTTCAGATAACCTAATCAAATTCAATGCTAATAAAACCCAGTACTGTGTCTTATTTTTCATAAAAAAAGAACCATTTTCTCTCAGTATTATTTTTGACAACACCCAAATTTCCAGGCAATTTGAGATTTCTCTTCTTGGAATTACCACATCAAGTCTATCCTTGCATAAACACATCACAACCATTGCATCCTCAGCTTCTAAAAAAACTAGGATTTCTCTTTCACTCAAGACGTTACTTCATTCCTGAACAGCTGTTAGCCTTATACAAATCACAAATTCTCCCAACCATTGAATACTGCTCTCACATATGGGGGGGGACCCTCAAAAGCTCCCTCAAAATGCTTGACCCAATACAGAGGAGAGCAATCAGACTTATTAATGACCCATCTCTTACCAACTCAATTCCCCAACTTTTGCACAGACAATTGGTCTCTGTACTGTGTGTATTCTACAGATATTTCCATGGAAAATGTTCATCTGAAATAGCATCAATATTCTCCCACTAAAGCTCTTTGGAACACGTGCAGCTGCTGCTCAACATCCCTTAACAATGCACCTTGAAGCCCCTAGAACAAGTTTCTTCTCTTCCTCCTTCATCCTTGCAACTGCTGTACTATGGAACAGTCTTGCCCAACCCATCACCCATAAGTTGATCAACCAACTTCTCATGTATGGACTCAACATTAACAAAAAAAAAAAAAAATACTCAGTATTTGAAATACATCCTTGTCATTCACTTGTAACACTTCACTACTCATTGTCCTTCTAAGAATAATGCTTGTAATACTCTGTCATCTGCTTTGGTCATCTGATTCCCATCTCCACCTAGCATGATAATCTCTTCACTATTATTTTTCCACCTACTTGCCACATGGTGAAAAACTCCTTGGGATTCTTCTTGGATTGCACTGCCAGTCTCATCTCATATTCTTATTTTCTTTCCTTACAATGCTAGTCAGTTTCGTGGCCTGAGCCTTATATTCCTCATGCAACTGTTCTCCACCTCTCTCTTTATATGCCTTTCATTGGATTGGATGAGGAAAGAGATGAAATGGATGTGGAAATTAAGAAAATTGGGGTAAAAACTATTAAAACTAATCACGATGGCATGAAAGAGTTAACGAAAGATGAGCATGTGGCGTTATATGGCGACTCCATTATTAATGGTGTGCAGGATGATAGGATGCACAAGGTATGTTTTCCAGGTGGTAAAACGAGTAGAGTGATTGAGGCATTGGATATGAGGAGGGAGTGAGCAAAGGAGTTGATGGTTTTAATTGGCACGAATGATTTGACAAAGGACAAAGAGCACGTCGGTATGGATATCAGGAGGCTACTTAGAAGGATAAAAGAGAATAGTGTGACAGGAATGGTAGTCAGCTTGTTGCCTAGGTATGACTGTGGTGAGATGAGCTGGAGAGCAAGGATTATGAATGATATGCTGGCTGAAATGTGTGAGGAGACAAGAGTACAGTTTGTTAATGTGTGGAATGACTTTGAAGGAAGAAGTGAAATGTATGGGAGCGATGGACTGCATTTGAGTGGTTATGGTGTGAGTTGCTTGGAGAGACTACTGCTGGAAAGTAGAGCAGTGAGTAGAGTGAGAAAGAATGAATCAGATCAAGTGGGAAGTGATGTGGAAGAGCAGGAGAGTAAGATAGGAGAGTTGAAGAGGTGGTTATGAATGAGGAAGTGAGTGGTGTGAGTATAGAAAATGAGAGAATTGGTGTGCAAGAGGAGCAGGGAAATAGGGAGGCTCAGGGTGGACAGGGATTGAAGAGGCAGTTATGAATGAGGAAGTGAGTGGTATGAGTATAGAAAATGAGAGAATGGGTGTGCAAGAGGAGCAGGAAAATTGGGAGGCTCAGAGTGGACAGAGATACACAGCGTGAGAAAGATGGATGCTTCGAGAGGAGGTGAGAGCATGTGTAGACAGGAAAGAAATGGGATGACCTGGGATCAAGAGGAAACAGTTGGAATTGAAAAGGGTTTTAAAATGAATAAGCAGAAAGGGAAATGGCCCCAGTCAAACATGGAGAGATCACATCGAGCGAGTGGTATCAGTGGAACTAGCTGTAGATCCAGAAATGAGCTGTTGTGTTTTTATACAAATGCTAGAAGTAAGAAACAAGGCAGATGAAATGGTTGCATTAATTGCTTCTGTTCACCCAAAGATTGTCGGAATAAGTGAGACATGGTTGGAAGAGGACGACATCCTGACAGCAAGGGTATGGATGTCGTCCTCTTCCAACCATGTCTCACTTATTCCGACAATCTTTGGGTTAACTTCTGTTCACCCAAAGATATGTTTCATGAGGATAGAAGGGATAAAAAGGGAGGGGGAGTGCTATTGATGATAGAGAAAGAGTTATGTCCATACAAAGTAGAGATGCAAGATGGAAATAGTGCCAGTGGTTTTGTGGCAGTATGTTGTTGTGAGATAGAGGTGAGTGGAATCAAATACTTGGTTGGATATTGTTATAGACCAGGTAATGTGGATGTTGGCTATAATGAAATGTATAATCAAATTAGCCAAACAAATAAGAAAAGACTAAAATTATGGGCAATTTTTAATTATGGCAATATAGACTGGAATGATGAGATAGCAACTGGAAGTAAAGAAAATGATTTTCTTTAGTTTTTGAGGGATAACTACCTCAGACAGTATGTAACAGAGGGCATGCAAGGATTGAGGGTCTTGGATTTGGTCATCTCATCAGAGGATGTAATTATAATGAGATGTCAAATCATCCACCAATTGGTTAGCATGACCATGAGGTGATTACCTGGGTGGTTGCCAGCAGTGTGAGGACCTCTGTGAGAAAAGAGTATATGTGGAACTACAAGGGGGGGGGGTGATTATGAAGAGCTCAGGAGACAGCTTGCGGGTGTGGCATGGAATGAGGAGTTAGCTGGAAAAGAGATCATTGCAGCTTGTGGGATTTTCAAAAACTATCTAGTAGATGCAATGTCTAAGTTTATTCCAAGGGTGAGAAAGTTAAATAAGGTAGGTGTGGGATGGATGAATAAAGAGATTAAGCATGCAATACAGAGAAAAAGGGCATTATGGAGGCAGCATAAGAGAAGTGGAAATAACCCATTCCATGAGGTCTACAAAGATCAGGCAAGTAGGGTGACTTGGTTGGTGAAGGTAGCTAAAGAGAAGTGTGAACAGCAGTTAGCTAATGAAACCAGAAAAAATCCTAAGGAGTTCTTTCAATGTGTAACCAGCAAAAGAAAGAATGATTATGGAAGGATGACATTGATAGGAGAAAATGGTGTAAAGACAGCTGTTGCAGAATGTGTGTTGGAGATACTTAATGAACAGTTCATAAATGTCATTTAATCTTGTGAATGTGACTTCATGGAGAGATTGAGAGCAGTAGATGATGGGGAGGAGAGACTGACTGTAAATGAGCAAGAGGTGTATGAGGAGTTGAGTAAACTAGATGTTAATAAGGCTGTGGGACTTGATAATATATCATCACGTATTCTGAAGGAATGTGCCAGGGAGTTGACACCTGTTGACATATTTTTTTAATACAAGTCTTGCACTCGTCAAGTCCCTAAGGAGTGGAAGGAGGGCAAGATTGTACCACCTTTTAAAGGAGGTGATTGAACTCAAGCATCAAACTATAGGCCTATCTGTTGTCAGGTGTTGTGGTGAAGTTGTCGGAGAAGCTTGTGAGAACTAAGATCCAGAGTTGGGTTGACAGCAATGGTATTATCTTTGATGGACAGCATAGATTTGCTAAAGGGAGATTATGTTTTAGTAATCTACTTACTTATTACAATAAAGTGACTGCTTCCTTTGACAGAAGAGAAGGATACACAGTAATATACTTAGATTTTGCAAAGGCTTTTGATAGAGTACCTCATGATAAATTGATAGTCAAACTAGAGCAGATGGGGTTGGATATTATATTAGTGCATTGGATTGGAGACTGGCTATCTGATAGGTATCAACAAGTTGTGTATGGGGGTGCGATATCCAGGAAAAGGAAAGTCACTAGTGGAGTGCCTCAGGGATCTGTTTTGGGTCCATTACTGTTTAACTTGTATATTAGCGATATAGGTGAAGATTTGGATGGAGATATTCAGTTGTTTGCAGATGATGCAAAGTTGGGACGAACCATGAAGATTAGTGAAGATGTTGTGGCATTACAAGAAGACTTGAATAAATTGAGTGATTGGACATGGAAATGGGGATGTGAGTTCAATGTTGCAAAATGTAAGGTTTTAAATTTTGGAAAACAAAGATGGGATGCAGAATTTATGCTTGGTGAGGATATATTGTTGAAGGTGGAAGAAATAAGAGATCTAGGGGTGATTGTGGATAAAAATCTGAAATTTAGGGGACACATAGCGAAAATTGTGAAGCCAACACAAAGGCTTCTGGGAATGATGTGGAGGACACTGACGTGTAGAAGTAGGGGGATTCTTGTTCCATTGTATAAGGAGTGGGCTTTATGCTCAGATTTGGTCACCTGGTTTTCAGAAGGATGAAGAGATGTTGGAAAGTTTCCAAAGGCGATTGACTAAGGTAGTTTCTGGCCTCTGGAATGTCGAGTATGAGGAAAGATTGAGAAGATGTAATTTGCAGAGTCTGGTGGACAGGAGGAAGAGGGGAGATATGATAGAGCCTACAAGTTGGTAAGGGGTTGTTATAGGATGAATGGTGGAGAAGTTCTACAGAAAATAGCAGGAGATCAGGGGGAGAACCAGAGGCCATCCCTGAAAACTGTATTAAGAGGGTGTGAGTAGGGGAGTGAGAGGCAGGTTTTTTCGTGCAGAGTTGTAAATTATTGGAATGCCTTGCCTGAAACTGTGGTGTCTGCAAGGAGTTTGAATGTATTCAAGGCACGGTATGATGAGCTGTGTGTGTGTGTGTGTGTGTGTGTGTGTGTGTGTGTGTGTGTGTGTGTGTGTGTGTGTGTGTGTGATAAAAGGACCTCCCAGATGAGTCTTTGACTCCATGAGGTCTTGGGGTAATAATAATAATTCCTTTTTTATTCCTTTTGTCATCCATTTGACTCCAAATTGCTTTATCTTCTTCACTCGAGATATGCAATCTGTCATTGTGTCAACAGTTTTTTCTTTAAATATCTACCATTCACTAATAACTCCTCTTCCATCAAATTCTTTCATCCATTGCATTGCTGCAAGCTGGTTTCTAATTTTATGATAGTTACCCACCTTATAATTTCAAATAAATTCTTTCTCTTTTGATTCCTCCACATGCCTATTCATCCTCCAGGTGAGGACTACGTGGTTGCTCTCACCAATGAGTACAAGTATGTCATCTCAGTCACAATCAGATTATTTAATGCTATGACCAAATCCAAAACTTTTGCTCCTCATGTTCTCTTCATTACACTCTCACTGGCATCCCAATAATAGCATTAGTGTCATTGTGTATAGCATATCATAGCATTAAAGAGATAGAGAAGATTTGATTGTGTTTAATTTAATTTTTATGGTGCAAAGACATCAAAGATCATAATGCACCAGGACACAGGTTACATCAGTACATATGGTAAATGGTTAGTAGGACAATCAGAAATATCTATGCCTTTGGTGGGATTTGAACCTGTAGCCTCTTCGCTGGTGAACATATGCTAACCACTCGGCCAACCAGACCAACATTAGAGAAAAATAGGCATTAGCATTGTGTGTGTGGTGATAAGAGATGATGACGGATAATAAACCTATTGAGGTTCTTCTTGAATAGTTACAGGTTATAATCTTTTTGGCACAATAGATAAGAATGGCACTTCTGGAGAATAGAATGGAATGGATGAAAAAAAAAGAATCTAGTTCAGTGTGTTTGAAGTTGGATTGTATGGGTATCAATCAACTGGCACAACTTGCATAATTAATATGTTTCAAGGAATGATGGATGCCATTTGATTTGAACAGTATTCTCTGATTATAATCTGATTTAGCCTTCCTTGCCATACTCGTTACCCTTCTTGCTTGTGCTTGATATTGCTCATGATCGTGCTGATCATCTTTTTCTCTATATTCCTTCTGGAATGATTGCTTTTTTTGATAGTTTTTGCTTTATATTGATACTCATTCACTCAATCCCTACTCAGTTTATCCTTCTGACCCTGGATATGCACTGTGATACTGCCTCGCTCAAACAATTCTTGACCACTTCCCATGCATTAATGATATTCGTACCATGTATGACATTGTTCTGACTTACCTCCTAAGTTTGCCATAATCGCCAGTTTTGTAGTTTTGCATAAACCCTTTCTTGACTGAACGGAAATTTCCACATGCTGAGCAACTTTCCAGGACAAGACAGTATGGTATGATACCATCCCCGATTGGAGGTAGAGTGCTACTATAGTTATAGGTAAATCTTTTGATGCTATTTCCAGATCCAACACTTTCAAGCACTTGATTCTCTCCATCATGTATTATTTCAGGTAATAATCTCTTAGTAACTGTTTAAATTCCATTTTGCCCTTTCCTGTTTCCAGTATATATATATATATCTCCATAGTTGAAATCTCCCATAATAATTGCTCGGTCTTCACTCATTGTGCTAATCTGCCAATTCATGTGTCATCCACAACTTCTGGACCTCCAGGTCTATACCAGCAACCAACAATATATTTTGTCATCATATTGGCCTCTATCTCACACTAGACAGCTTCAAACGAACCATTTCACTCAAATCTACAATCTTCCTTAACTTCTATTTTTTGTTGGTTGAAGTTCTTCAGCTATCATTAATAATACCCCTTCTCCTTCCCTATTTCCTCTATCTTCTGTAAAAAATACAATATCCAGTTCATTGTAATCGATATTGTATTTTTACATCAGAGAATCAAGGTCAGAGAATGAGTAACTACATCATTCTCTGACTTGGTCTTGCTGATGGCAATAATATTGGTTCTGGCATTCATGTATTTGCATTTTGACATCCCTTTGAGCCCATAGTTACCCTTACATTTCTGCACTCATACTTATCTATCCCGTGGGTAGCTATATCCACACAGTCATTCATGCATTTACACTCATTTGTCCCATGTGTGGCTAGACACATGCTTGATTCCCCCCCCCCCCCCCAATATATCTAGTTTCCCTGGTTTTACACCTCAAAACAATCACTGAACTACACTTTCTCCAAGCATTTAATTCCAAAACCATTTAAGTGCACTCTGTTAGGCACTAACAGGTCCTTACATCAATCAAATTCACTCCACAAATCTATAAACTACACACCATTACTCCTGCACTATTTTCTCCTCAACATATTGGCAATCATGGCCATTCTCAATTCTGTCCAAGGCAGCCTCACAATCTTTACTTTCTTACTCTTCATTTTTGCTTTTTCTAATAGCTCTTTCATATCCTCTCTCATTGCATATTTCTCACCATTCAAATCATTCATGCCTGCCAAAACAATTAATTCATTTACTTGGAAAGCATGCTTTTGTCACTTTCTGATTAAGTATACCTCTTATCATCAAATCCCCATATGATACCATCTCTTTTCCTCCCAATTTCTCACACTTTTATGCTTTTCCCATTCACTCTTTCTTTCATTCGCCCTCTTGCTATACCACATGCCAATTGCTTTCAAACGCTGATTCATATTTTGTACACTACATGACTCACATTTGTTACATTTGCTTATGAAACATTCTCTCCATTTTTGCTCTCATACCGTAAACCATTCGCTCTCAACAATGAATACATTAAACACATGCTACATCACACTAAATCTTTCATATTAATATCATTAAACACCAATGTTTTGGTCACCATTTTTTTTTCGTATACACATCAGTGCCATAACATAGAATGCTTTTGAAATAATATCATGTAATAATAGTCACGACTAAACAACACAGTCAAAAATAAAGAAAATGCCATCAATTATATTTAACAACATCTTCAGTATTTATTAAAAATAAGGACTTATCTGCGCAACTTGTGTACTGCAGCTGCTACTAAGGACGATGCTAGTTCACTCTACATTCAGGGGGGGGGGGGGATTGAGACAAAAACTTGATCCCCAGCCTACAAACAGTACAGCTTGCAACAGCTGGAGGTGGGGGAACTGATTTTGAAGGGGACCAAGTGCAGAAACCTTGCTTCTTGTTCAAATGGCAGTTGGGATTTTGGTCCTTCACTAAGCCATTTGGCCACAACTTTTTTCCACACAGTTTTTCACCATTCACACCTACCTCAGACTGTATATGAAACTGCAGATACTGTTACAATAGTATGGTGCCAGTGTTACAATATCCAAAGCCCAGGTAATCCTAATTCCCCACTAACATGACTACCCCAGGACTCTGTACTTTCACTTACTCTCATTCTTTTATATATAAATGACCTGCTCTCATTGATCTCAAATCCTGTGCACCTTCTCCTCATCATTTGACAAATCTTGTAGTGCACAATTATGAGAAGCTTCAAAAACCTTCAATAACTAATGGCTCAAGCTCTGATTTCCTTGCTGTCTTTTGGTGGAGCAAGAGGTATAGCAAGAGGGCGAATGAAAGAAAGAGTGAATGAGAAAAGCATAAAAGTGTGAGAAATTGGGAGGAAAAGAGATGGTATCATATGGGGATTTGATGATAAGAGGTATACTTAATCAGAAAGTGACAAAAGCATGCTTTCCAAGTAAATGAGTTAATTGTTTTGGCAGGCATGAATGATTTGAATGGTGAGAAATATGCAATGAGAGAGGATATGAAAGCGCTATTAGAAAAAGCAAAAATGAAGAGTAAGAAATTAATCTTGTGAACTTTAATGCTACTAAAGCACAGTCCATCCTTATGCCTTGCAAGAAATTCACTGTCCTTCCCTCCCACTTTTCATAATAATGAAAGACTACCAAAGAAAGACTACTACTAGACTACCAAACAATATCAGATTTCTCTTCTTGGGATGACTTTTGCCTCTCACCTCTCTCTTGCAAAAATACATCTCAGCTACTTCTTCACTCTCCAAAAAACATGATATACTTTTCCACTCAAGACACTACTTCTCACTCATACAACTCGACTTGGTTCTTCTTGATGCAGATGGTGTAAGAGTATTTATGCTCTTAAATAAACCTAGTGTAAGGATTTAGGATTTAACTAAATGGAATTGCTGCTATCAAAAAAATTATGTATAAAAATCAACAATAAAAAGACAAGAAAATGGAAAACATCAATTATATGAAGAACCTGAATGGAGAATCTGTAAAACAAGTAAAATATTTCAGGTATTTAGGCACAGTTTTAGTGAAGATGGTAAATAAAATTTAGAAATGCATAATAGAATAAACACAGTTGGTGTATGGTAGGCAACCAGGTGAATAAATTTATATGAAATAAGATTGAAATTGACCAAAATGCTAAATTAGCAGTGTTCAAGCCCATTTTGACTTCATCATCATCATCAAATGTCTGATATATATCCTCAAGTGGTGTACAGGATATGATAGTACTACATGATAAATTTACATCATTACTAACTTCCTTGATTACCTTGATGGACCTGTGATTTCAGTCAGGATTTCTCCATGACTGCAGGTCGTAAAGAGTCCAGCTATTCCTGTCTTGGGCCTTTCTTCTCCATTTTCTTCCGACTTTCTTAATCATTGAGTCTTCCCACCTTAAGGCTGGTCTTCCAGGTTTTCTTTTGGTATCTCTCGGATACCAGTTTGTAACTCTGACTGTCCATCTGTTGTCTCTCATTCTGGCGAGATGTCCTGCCCATCTTGTTTTGCTGTTGTCGATTGCTTTTATTATGTCCGTGAGTCCAGACTTCTTCCTGATTTCTGTGTGTCTTACATGGTCTATTTTGTTTATATTGCACATTCTTCTTTCTTTTGCACGTTGAGTTTGTGATTAAGCTTTGTTCTTCTTTTAAAGTTGTGTTCCATGTTTCACTGCCATAAGTTAATACTGGTAAGATGTGACTATTGAAAAGATGGGTTCTTATTTCTATATCTATGTTTTGGTTGGTAATTGTTGATTTTATTTTATTGAGGGCTATCCAAGCAGCTCTTTTTTTCTCCTTGCTATTTCATTTGATATATCATTATTCATTTTTATGGACTGGCCGAGGTAGATGGATTCTTCAACTTTTTCAATGGTGTGAGATTCTAGAGTGATTGTATGATCTTTACAGTATTTGTTTTTCCATCCATCTTGTTTTGTCTGGGTGTATTTCCAATCCTATTTTTTGGCAGTTTTGGCTTATGTTATTCAGCACTGATTCTAAGAGTTTGGGTGAGTGAGATATTAATACCACATCATCGGCAAATAATAGGATATTTAACATTTCACCATCAATGTTTTACGAATGATGCTGTCCAGAGTAGATGTGAAGAGATTAGGTGATAAGACATCACCCTGACGTATTCCTTTACTTAAGTTAATTTTAATCGGGTGATTGAAAAGGGTGATATTTGTTGTGCCTTCTTTGTAGATATATCTTTTATGAGTTGGATGTATGCTTTTTCTACGCCTTGTTCTATTAAAGCTTGAATACTGCGTTATGCTCAACAGTGTCAAATGCCTTTTTAAAATCTATAAAAGGAAGACAAAGTGGGATCTGGTATTCTCTGCATCTTTCTGTTAGCTGAGTAATAGTTTCAATGTGATCTATTGTTGAAAAGCCTTTTTTGAAACCAGCCTGTTCTTTGCAGCTATTTTTGTTGATGGAGGTTTGTATTCGGTTTAGGATGACTTTGGTGAATATTTTATATGTGTGTGCTAATAGACAGATGGGTCTGTAGTTACGGATGTCTTCTTTATTACCTTTTTATGCAGAATTATGGTCTTTGATGTTTTCCATTCAGTAGGTACCTTCCTTCTGCTAAAGCTTTAAAGAGTATTTGTCTACCCATTTTTAATTCATCAGATTTTATATTGTCAATTTCTGGTGATCAATCATTTTTCATATGGCGGATAGCCATTTTTACTTCTTCAGGTAGGAGGACAGATGGTATTTCCAAATTTTTGTCTGGTACTGGAGCTGTGATTACTTTTTTAGATGAGTAAAGGTTCTCATAAAACGATTTTACTATTTTTTCCATTTCACCTCTATTTGTGTACTCTGTTTCCTTGATTGTCTATGAAGGCTGATGATAGTGGTTGTTTTAGATTTATTTCTTTTTCGACTTTTTTAGGCTACTGCAGAGCTAGCTGCTTCTGCCAATTTTGTTGTTTTATATCGTCTTTGATATTCTGCTTCAGTTGTTTACAAATAATTTTATACTCTAGACCAGCGCTTCCCAAACTGTGGGCCACGGCCCCCTTGGGGTCATAAGTTTTGTTGAGGGGGGGGGGGGGAATAATGAAAACAAATTTAAAATGTTTTAAGACTAAGTACATTTTTTTTAATCTTAAAAGAAACGTTTAATTTTTATTATTTATTTTTTGTTCTTTTTTATATTTTAATGGAAAAAATCACACGTTGGTGTTGGTTCACAAATTTTGCTTCTTGTGTATTTCGGCGATTAATGAATATTAATAAATATATGCTTATTCATATAAGTTTCATGTCGAAGGTAATGATAAGAAACACAAAAAAAAAGATTACAAACGCAAAATCTTGAATATAAATACAATAAATATTATAATAATATATGTCTATATACGATTTTTTTTTCCGATGGGGGCCATGAAATATTTTAATTTTTCCAAAAGGGGGTCTTGGCATCCATAAGTTTGGGAAGCACTGCTCTAGACAGTCTTATTTTTCTCTTCTTCAATAGTTTCTATTGTTCTTGCTGATAGGCGTTCCCTGGTCTTAGGAGGAAGTTCATACGAGGCTCTTTCTTTGCAGTTCATTAATTGATTGTTAAAGTTTGTCAAATCTTTGTCGATGTCATTTTTTAATTTCCAGTCAGTTTCTTCCACATTTTTTCTAAATTCTTCTGGGTTTATCTGTTTTGAGCGTTTTTTTATGGTTGGACTGTGCTCGTATGCATTCTTCATTTTTTTGTGTATTTTGAGGGTTTCCTCTTATTGGACGGTGGTTTGAATGAATGTCGCAGTAGGTTTTCCCGATGACTTCGACATTTTTTATTATTCTTTTGCAATCTGTTAGGATGAAATCTTATATTTCTATCGTCTAAGGCACTTTTTACTGTATCAATCCCCCTATATCCTGCCAACCTGGCAGAGAACACTTGTTTTGCTAATCTTTCCTCTCACATTCTGTTTAAGTGACCATACCATCTGAGATTAGCTCTGCTAACACATTCCTGGATGCTGACAGTGGCAGGTTCTTTCCTAATATCCCTCTTAAAGAAAAACCCACTAATGCCTTTTTATTCCCATATAGGGAGTAAGCAAGGCTGTTTAGCCCTATCTGACTTTTGGAGACTGAGTGGGCAGTTCAATCTCCACTTGTACCCAATCAGAAATAGCTTGCCTAAGGCTATCACTAATTCCTAACATCCTCGTTTTAATATGATATTGCCATTGATGCCATCTGTTCAAGCCCCTAATCTTTCTCAGGACTCTCATATCTGCGGTCTCTAGTCTTTGGTCAAATGTTTTACTTCTGACCCATCTCTCAGATCCATAAGTTAAAACTGGCTTGAATACTGTCTTGTATACAGCTAATTTAGTGTTTTGGCTAATTTTGACTTATGAATTAAAAAAAAAAAAAATGATCAGAGACTAGATTGATGGTAGAACATTTTCAGGTTTCCCTCTTATGAGAATTCACACAGGGATGTTACACATTCTTACTTGTTTATAGCTTACTAGACTGATAATACTGATGGTAACACACCAATTTGCTAACTTTTATTCTCAAGCAGTGATATGTGTGTGTGATTTTTTATTATATTCAATGGACATAAATTATTTGAATTAACCATAAAAATTTAATTATATTTTCCTTAACCTTTTATGAACGTTAGAACTGCATTATTATTGTAGGCAGCTCGGTTGACTCTTCAGCTTCGACAGAAATGGCATGCACTTTTTTTACGAAGGATGCATGCCCCAGCAAAACCTTGGTCTCAGGTGGATGAAGCAGTAGTTAGAGCAATAGTTGGAGTTCTTTCAGCTGAAGAACAATCACTTGGATTACAACAACCAGCTGGTATTGGCCAACGACCAAGACCAATGTCCACAGATTTTTGCCCACCTGTCAGTATGGGCCCACAAGCTCCTTCAAGTCCTAGCTCTAGTAGTTTTGGAAACCACAGTCCTTACAGTGCATCTGATATGCACTCTGGAAGACATAGTTCTTTTGAACAAGATGTTCCAGATGATGGATCAACAAGTGTTGAATCATATTCCTCTTCCTTTGCTAGTGCAGGAAGTTCATATCAGCCTGTTAGAAGAATTGCTATGGAGAAACGTAGGTTCATATTTTACTCAGATTTTCTTATATTAAAAACTAGTGACGTTTTAATTCCTGTCTTTAAAAAACTTAATAACACAGATATAGAGTCTGATGAATGTTTGAAAGCTTTTATTCACTTATCAATAATTCTTTTTATGTGAATTCCACCTACAAAAGGTTGAAAACGTAGAACATTCATGCTGTAGGAGGAGGACTAAGAGTTAAATAATCTGGAAATCCTGCTCTGGAGCCCAAACATAGGAGGCACTTCAGGTCTCCAACATGTACGATGTTGGTCTCACACTGAGCACTGAAATGCATTCTACCTAAATATGATCTCATTATTGTTATAATGGCAACAATTCTGTATTGATTGGGAATGCATGTGATATCTTTTATATATGTTCATGATTATCAAAATAATTATCAACCTGGTTGGCCAAGTAGTTAGCATATCTGCTCTCCAACCAACAGACTGCAGGTTCAAAGCTGCTGCGTACATGGATGTTGGTGATTGTTCTTAGGTAAACAAATTTCATCACCACCAATGTGAAACCAGTGTTCCACTACTGGATGCTCGAGCAGCTTGAAAAAGTTCCATGTTTGGTCTCTAGAGCAGGTTTTCTGAACTGTGTACAAAATAATTAATAAATACAAAAAAATAAAGAAATAAAAGTAATTAAATAAAATCCTTAGCCTACATGTGATACTAATGTTCTATAGGTTTACAAAAAAAAAATTTCAAATATGGGAGTCACATAAAAAAATTGTTCTTATGTAAGTGCAATGTTTTTAATTATCTTGTAGAAAGGCTTAGGTGTTGGACATTATTCATTGTGTTTGTACAGTATTATATTACAACACAAAAAACAGTAAATCATGAAAGATATTTATTAAGTAGCTTATATTTCACTGATTTCAAACCAGCATATTCAAAACACTGCTACTTGTTACAGCCTACACATGACAATGGATATGTGAAACAGTTCAAATTGTAAAGATGACTGGCTCCAAGGTTTTTGACAGTTAATGCAGTCATATTTGTTAAACTCAGGAGAGTGTTTCGTAGCCATTGCCAACTCTAAAAGTAGTCTCTCTCTCTCCCTCCCTTCCTCCCTCCCTCCCCTCCCTAACTTGTAACAACCTCTATATAGCAAATTGGTTTCCTTCCAACTAATCCTATGTGAAGGGATGTCAAAGGCATGGTCTGATAGTTACAGTTCTTCCTGTCTATCCATAGTATGTCATGTTGCAATCACAGGACACTTCAGGATGTGACAGAGGATGGAGTTTTTCCTTTTTAGCAACAAATTAGCAGCTCTTAAGCTCTTACTAACTTTTCCAAAATCTTCACCACCACCACTCAAGAGATATCAATAGTTACACACATCAGTCTTTCCATTACCTTTGTTCTATAGGATTATCATGCATACTTTCTGCTATTTTGGAATCTTCGCTGTGCTGAAACTCAAATTACAGTGGTATCTTGGATTGCGAGTAACTTGGTCTGCGAGTGTTTTGCAAGACAGCAAAATTTTTTAATAAATTTTAACTTGATAAACAAGTGAGGTCTTGCAATACGGGTATTACCTATACGCTTTGTCTGCCGCACGTCATGTGATCACAAGTCGCTCGGGATTGTGGGTAATCATCTCGCATGCTCAGTCTCAGTCAGCATACCTCATTCATATAATCAACATTCGTGCTAGCATTGTGACCACGTGTGTGTGCGTAAAGCATTTTTTATTTTGTGTCCAAATGTAGTCAAAAGATTAGGGAGGTGTGTAAAATGTGGGAAACAGTGCAAAATTTTGTAAAAAAGCACCATCTAAGTAAGGCTGTGGCAGTGCAAGCAATGAATCTGTTTAACCACAATGCAATGTCATATTTCCGTGAAATCCTCAAAAGGAGGCAAAAGCAAGTGTCATTGGATAGGTTCCTTGTTAAAGATGCACAAAAAGAAAAAGAGTAAACAGATAGCAGTGATTCCGTTAGTGACAATGAAAGTCGTCTTACCCAATATAATTACTGTAATATGTAATTGTAATGTAATTAATAAATTCGATTACTTTATGTATATTACATTTAAATAATAAAAATATAAAAAGGTGTACATTTATAAGGTATATGAAGGTATATGTATTTTGTATTAATCATTTTTATATGAATATTTTTGATTTTTTGGAACGAATCATCTGAGTTTCCATTATTTCTTATGGGGAAATTCGCTTTGATATACGAGTGCTTTGGATTACAAGCACGTTTCCGGAATGAATTATGCTCGCAAACCAAGGTACCATTGTATATAACTAGGTCAAAGGTACAGCCAGCTCAGTTGAACACTCTCTGAGTCCCTATTGCTGAAATTTAAGTCATATGCACCACAGCTGTAATACTTCCTCTTCACAAATCTGAGTTTCTTACTCCAGTGTGGAGATAAATAGGGAGGGCCTATAACCAAAAATGGTTATGCACTGTGCTTCATGTAGCATATTCAGGTTGCTGGCTTTTAAGAAAATGAGCGGTCATTCTTCTTCCTTCCCTATTTATCTCCACCTTTCTCTGTTGAAGGCTTCCTGATACCAACATTCTCCGCCCATTTCCATTAGGTCATTCATCCAAGCATTTGTCCTTCTTCATACTAATAAGGTGATTGTCTTGGTCCATCTGTCACTTTTCATCCATGCAATATGCTATATAATGTTAAAATTGCTTTCTATATATCCAACAGTTTTGTTTCTATTCTTATATCTTCATTCCAAGAGATCCTGTGGGTTGTATCCAAGACCTGGTCAGCCAGGCTGACTGACCATGCCTTGGATACAATCCACAGGATTTCTTGGAAAAATACCACCATTCTCCACCACAGTAAATTCAAAAAAGGGAGACTATTTTTAGAATTTGCAACAGCTCTCAGAAATTAACCGAATCTAAATAAATACGGTTGCATTAAACTTCTGAAGATTTGGGAAGCAAAATCATCAGAGATCCCACCTTACATTCTAGTCCATCTACCATAGAGGGTGCATCACCTAGATAGGACTTTAGAATCACCCACGTGGTTAGCTTAGTATTGTGTGGTATTTGTGCATATGTTACATTAGTTTTTTTGTAATCCCTGAAGATGTCTCAGTGACTGAGACGAAATATAGGAAGTATTAAAATCTGTTTTAATCCTTTCCGAGTGCTGTATACAACCCATTAAGCCTCCAACATGAAATTCTTATTCGGTTTGTGCAAGAGTTCTAGTACCTCCTCCTCATAGACCTGTGTTTCTTCATACAGTGAACTTGATGTTGTATACCCTAGGTTGATAGATTTTAGCAAAATGGACACTCATTAGTTGAACAGTCTGTTCTGCATCAGTTACCTGCATAACATCTGCACACAGTAGAGTTATTCTTTCATATTCGTTCTTTCTTTTACTTGTTTTGTAACAAGAGAATTCTTTTGGGTTGTTTTTAGCTTGCAGAGCCAGTTTCTTTTCTTACTCAGACTTAGCTTTCCATACAACAGTTGTGACTCTTCTGGCTTACTGCTTGAAATTTTCATAACAAACATCATCTTTATGCACACGGTATTCCTTCCACATCATCCTTTTCTTATGAATCTGTTGCTGGATAAGATTATACATCCATTTCACTTCTACTCTATTTATTCTTCAAACTCTAGAGATACATTCTGATACTGCATCATTTATGAGGGTGTTTCTAAGTTTCCGACCTGACTAACTTTTAGAAAACTGTCACTTTCTGACATAATCTCCCTTTACTTCAACACACTTTTCACATCTTTGTTATTAACATTTCCATGCCCTTGGAAAAATAGTCTGTACTTTTGTCTGCAAAGTGACCTAAAACTGCATCCATCACCTCATTGTCATTTGTAAATTTTCTTCCTTGAAGGTCTTTTTTCAATTTTGAGAAGAGGTAGTAGTCACTGGGTGCTAGATCTGGGCTGTGGGATGGGTGTTCAATCTCCTGGAAGCTGCAGTCCTTCACTTCAGCCTTTGCAACAGTCGCCATATGAACTAGAGCATTGTTGTGAAGCAGCAAACTCCAATACTCAGCATTCCTTGTCTCTTCTCCTTTATGGTGTTGCACAGTTTGTGCAGGAGTGAAGCATAATATTCTGCATTCACGGTAGTATTCCTTTCCTTGAAGTCGATCAAGAAAATTCTCTGGCAATCCCAAAAGATTGTATTCATGATCTTCTTGGTGGACTGAGTGACTTTGACTTTTCTTGGCAGTGCTTTGCCTGGTTTGCACCACTACATGGATTCCCTTTTGGAAAGAAGATCATAATAAAGGACCATCATTTCATCTCTGGTGACAGTGGATTACAGCACTTCTCTCTGATTGATTCCCTTGGCAAAGCTCTAAAAATTTGGGGGAACAGGTCACGATGCTCCTTCTGAATTGAAAAAAGAAGTCAAGGCACCTTGCACTGACCTTTGTCATGCGGGGCTTCTTGTGAATGATGTGAAAGACAGTTATTATAGAAAAGCCCAACCTTGCTGAGATTTCTCTGAGCTTCAGAAAGTACCATCACGAGTACCATCTTCGATGCTCTCTCTCTTCCTAGGCAAAACTATTTAACCCATTCCTTCATGGAAGGAGAAGCTTCTCCATTAAACACCATCAATTTTGAACATTATTACAGCCACTTAGCATGCCACGTGTTAGTCGAATGAGTGCTTCCAACTGATACAGGTAGAGAGTCGAAACTGGTACAGTAAGCTTCCCATAGATGGTGCTATCTGTCACACACACACACGATTTTAAAATTAGCGCAAATTTTGTATGCCAAGCCAGAAACTTTTGGGACCTACCTCATAAGTATTTTTTAAATACTTAAATAATGCAATATCATTTCTTGGGTTTCTTTCTGAATTTTTTAAACACAAAATATTTCTTTCCTACCCATGCATTGTTGATATCCTTCCCATCCAACAACTGATGCAAGTGTTAATTATAATATTAGTAATGCAATTGCTTAATTTAATTATAAAATATAGATGATCGATATAATTAAAAATAAGCAATTGTTTATTCCAGAACTTATCACCATTTCTATCTACAAAATCACAAAACTTACATTCCTATAAAATGATGCTAAACTAAAAGTTAAATAAGACTAAAAATATTACATTAAATTTTCCAAAGTGAATTTCAGGTTCATTATATGTAAACAGTTTCTCATAAAAAAAAATGTCAAATGAAATTGTTGATTATGTATTCCAGTTAATATTGAAGCTATTACTAAAATATTCTAATCTATAGTGAAAACACAATATTATATATAAACCATATGTATATACTTGTCTTGTAAAGCTAAAGCAGCAGACTGAGTGTCACAATATAAGTTTTAATTACAAAATATTTCCTTTCCACAATTTATTTTTTTACACATTACCTCAAACAGTAAATCAGTCTTCTGTTTTTGTTTTATATTAGATTCGTTGATATTCAAGAACATATACAAGTCCATCCAGTTATGAATTGAAACTTATTTTGTAATAAGTGAATCCTCAGTATAGAAAGGATATAGGAATCAAAGTTAAGTAATTCCTGCAAGCATATTGTATTAACAAGCACCCTTACATAGTCATCTTCATTGGCTGTTACCTTATAGTGATATGATTAGAGCAATAAATTATTATTATTATTAACATTCGACCTCCATGGAGTCAGAGACTCATCATGGGAGGTACTCACTGTTGCATACAATGCTCATCCAACTGCATCTTAAACTGATTCACTGTGTCCACATCCACAACACACTCAGGCAATGCATTCCACTCACCAACCACCCTCCATGCAAAGAACCTGCTTCTCACTCCTTTGCTCACACCCTTATACAGTTTCCAGCAATGGCTTCTTGTTCTACTCCCCTCTCCCATTCTATGAAAAATCTCTTCCACGTCTACCTGATAACAACTTGACCTGACTAGCTTATATGTCTCAATCATATCCCCCCCCCCTTCCTCCTATTCACGAGGCTCTGCAACTTACATTCTCTCAACCTCCTCGTACTCCACAATCCAAAGGCTACTGACTACCTTTGTGAATCTTCTCTATACCCTTTTCAGCATATCCTCGTCACCATGAAATCCAGCCACCAAATCTGTGCACAAAAATCCATATGAGGCCTGATCAAGGGCTTATACAATGTAATCAAAACCTCTCTATTTCTGCATGCCAGGGTTCTCCACATCATTGCCATTATTCGATGTGATCCCTTCACAACTTGTGCAGTGTGGCCCCTGAATTTCAGGTCCTTGTCCACCATCACTCCTAGATCTCTCATCTCCTCTACTTCTGTTAAAGTTTCCCCCACCAAGTGTATACTTTGCTTCCCATCATTGTTTACCAAATCTCAAAACCTTACACTTGGCACCATTAAACTGACAGTTCCACTTACCTGCCCATTCATGCAATCTATTCAGGGCCTCTTGTAAAGCATTAACATCAGCCTGACTGTGCATCTTCCCAGTTTTGCATCATCTGCAAACAACTGGATATAACTAGTTAAACCCAACCCATTAACGTACAAATTGAACAATAATGGCCCCAAAACTTACCCCTACAGCACACCACTAGTGCCCTTTCTCTTTTGAGATACTGCACCCCCATATACAAATTTCTGATACCTATCTGACAGCCAGTCACTGATCCAACACAGAAGTGTGTTATCCAATCCCATCTGTTCCAATTTCTTTAAGAACTTGTCATGTGGCAGTCTTTCAAAAGCCTTTGCAAAATCCAAGTACACCACTGTATATGCATCTCCTTTGTCCAAGGTATTTGTCACCTTGTTGTAGTACATAAGTAAGTTAGTGAAACATGATCTCCTCTTAACAAACCCATGCTGATAACCACAGAGAATACTGCTGTTATCAACCCATTTCTGTATCCTAATCTCACAATCTCTCCAGAACCTTCACCACAACTCCAGGTATACAGACCGGCCTATAATTTGAAGCTACAGCCTTATCACAGCCTTTATGCAGTGGAACAATTTTTCCCTCTTTCCACTCCCTTGGAACCTGTGCTTTTGCAAAACTCTTTTTAAACAGGCATGCCAATGCTACTGCCAGTTCACTGGAACATTCCCTTAAAATGCGCATTGATATGTCATCAAAACCTATTGCCTTATTAACATCAAGGTTATTTATATCCTCAAATACCTGGTGCTCACTCACAATTAAGCTATCCTCTCCTATGTCCTTTACACTTAAGTTCCTCGTGATTCTACCATGATGAGGATGAAATACCCTTATAAATTGATCACTGAATACCTCCACAATGTCTTCTGCAGCAGTTACCATTCTACCACTTTCATCCCTTAACTTCATGTTTCCATGATCATTGTTCCTTCTACTTGCCACATATCTAAAAAACTCTCTAGGGTTTTTCTTAGCCTGATTTTCCAATTTCCGCTCATTGTTTTCCTTACTGAGTCACTCTCCTGGCTTGTTCTTTATATTCTTCATGTGACTGATTACCATTATTCATCTTGTACTTTCCCCAAAGTACTTTCTTTTTCTAGATTTCATGCTTAAGCTTCACATTCATCCATTTTACACCTACCTTATTCAGCCTTTTGGCCTTTGGGATACATTTATACATTGATGCTGTTATGTATTTGTAAGTTCTCATGTAGATTTTATTTCCTTACCGCTTAACTACTCGTTCCATGGTATAGCTCGAAGTTGTCTCCTAAACTTGTCATAATCACCAGCCTTATAATTCCACATATATCCTTTCCTCACAAAAGTCTGCATATGTGACTAGCCACAACACAGGTAATTACTTTATGATCATTTTCATCAACTTGAGACAAATATAAAACCACCCTCTGACAATTACATCCTCTGATGAAATGATGAGATCTAGAACTCTTGTTCCTCATGTTCCGCATGCTGCCTGAGATAGTTATCTCTCAAGAACTTAAGAAATTCATTTTCCTTATTTCTAAATGCTATACATTTAGAAATAAGGAAAATTATACATTTCTTCATCACCACCTTCCACATTCCCAGGCCTATAGCAACATCCAACTAAATATGTCTTCCTCTCAACCTCTACATTACACCACACTGCCTCATAACCATTGCCACTATTTCCCCCTTTCATGTCTCCGTTATGTGGACTTAATTCCCCTGCTATCATCAGCAGCACTCTCCTTCTTCCCTTCCTGCTCTTTCTGTCCTCACGAAAAATACTGTACCCTTCCATTTCTATTCCCGTTATGATATCATCTTCATTCAACCATATTTCACTTATTCCAATGATTTGGGGACGAATAAATTCAATCACTGAAACCATTTCATCCTCTTTATTTCTGATGCTTCTGACATTTGTAAACAACACAACAGTTCATTTTTAAGTCTATAGCTAGTGATTTCCCCACTACATCTGCCAAATCACCTTTATCACCTCTTACCACATATACCTGCTCAGTCTCCTCTTCTCAACCCACATTGCAATATACTCCATCTTTATACATACATTCACTGCCACTTTCAACATTCACTCTCTCTGTGCCAAATGCTTTTAGATTCTTAAATTAATATAGATTAAAGAATAAGACATGCTTTTTCTATTAAGATTATTGGAAACAAGAGACTTACCTCCAAAAATAACTAGGATATAAGACTGTAATGTTTTCTACTGTTTCTTTTGCATAAAAACATAGTTAAACATAGAGTAAAATATATAATTGATAAGCTGGAAAATAACTAAAACACTGAGGTAATGGACAAACAGTTCATCATCATCAAATTCCTGCCATGTACCCTCAAGGGGTGTACAGGATATGATAGTACTACATGAAAAAAATTACATTATTACTAACTTCCTATCTACAATTTTCCTCTAAATCAGTCTGTTACTTGTCAAGACTCCAACATTATCATATCTTATATTTCCATCGTCTAAGGCACTTTGTACCGTATCAATCCACCTATATCTTGGTCTTCCTCTGGGTCGTTTTCCTGCCAACCTGGCAGAGAACACTTGTTTTGCTAATCTTTCCTCGCCCATTTTGTTTAAGTGACCATACCACCTGAGATTAGCTCTGCTAATGCACTCCTGGATGCTGACAGTGTCAAGTTCTTTCCTAATATCCTCGTTTTTAATATGATATTGCCATTGATGCCATCTGTTCACGCCTCTAATCTTTCTCAGGACTCTCATATCTGCGGTCTCTAGTCTTTGGTCAAGTGTTTTACTTCTGACCCAGCTCTCAGATCCATAAGTTAAAACTGGTTTGAACACTGTCTTGTATACAGCTAATTTAGTGTTCTGACTAATTTCTCTCTTATTCCATATGAATTTATTCAATTGACTTCCCACCATACCAGCTTTGCTGATTCTGTTGTCTATTTCTATATTGAATTTACCATCTTCAGTAAAAATTGTGTCTAAGTAGCTGAAATGTTTTACTTGTTCCACAGGTTCTCCATTCACAACACAGTTGACATTTTCAGTGATTCTGCTTATTTTCATTGTCTTTGTCTTTTTATTGCTGACCTTCATACCATATCTATTACAACAGTTATTCAATTTAGTCAGGGAATCTTGCAGACTTGTAGCAGATTTATTTAGAAGTATAACATCGTCCGCATAAAGCAAAGAGCTGACATTAACATCTCCAATTCTGATATCATGTTTAATACCACTTTCCTTCATAATGTGATCCATATAGATAATGAATAACAGAGGGGGATAACGTACATCCTTGTTTCACACCACATTTAACATTAAACCATCTCCCTTTACTTCCTTCAATTCTAACTGCTGACTTACAACTCAAATACAGACTAAGTATTGCTTGATATAATGCCCCATTGACACCATATAACTGCAGCATATTGAATAGCTTCTCTCTTGGCACCTTGTCATATGCCTTTTCCAAATCGACAAAACTTAAATACAGATCTTTGTTATATTCCCATGCATTCTCGACTATTTGTCGTAAAGTGAAGATCTGATCCTAACAGCCCCTATTTGGCCTGAATCCAGCTTGTTCTTCACCAAGCTTTTCTTCCACAATTCTTCTCAACCGTTTCTCAAGTATACTTGCATAGATCTTGCCAGGAACACTCAGTAGGGAAATACCTCTGTAATTCTCACATTCAGTTTTATTTCCCTTTTTATATATGGGTACTATGAGAGCTCTACTCTAATCATCGGGAATTCGTCCCTCTGTCCAGGCTTTCTGAACTATGCAGTGCAGCCACTGTAAGACTTTTATGCCACCATACTTCAGCATTTCTGGTTGAATATCATCTACTCCTGCTGCCTTTCCACATTTCAAGCCTTTGATGGCTTTTTCTACTTCAAGTATGGATATGTATTCCTGGCTGCATGCCTGGTCAGTGTTTTTTATCACTGTGCTGTCATCACTGCTTGTTTCACTTAGCAGTTTTTCAAAGTAATTACTCCATACTTCAAGGATATCTTTTTCTCCTGTTTTCATGTCACCTTTATCATCTCTAACTCCTTTTACAGCACTCTTTCCTCCATTCCTAAGCATCTTCAACAACCTCCAGAATATCTTACCACTTTCTTGATATTTATTTTCTATGTTCTTGCCAAAGTCCTCCCATGACTTTTGTTTAGCTAGTTTTTACACACTGTTTAGCTTTCTTACATTTGTCTCTATATTCGGTAAGAGTAAAAGCTAACTTATTTGCCAGGAACTTTTGATATGCTTTCTTCTTTTCCTTCACTGCCTCTTTAACTTCCTGTGTCCACCAGGGAGTTCTGATTTTTTTTATCCTTGCACACAACCTCACCACATGCATCTCTGGCAGAATCAATCAATGTTTTCTTCATAGTTTGCCACTGAATCTCCAAGGTTTGATTCCTGTTCTCAAACTCTTTCATTTTCTTTTCAATAATCTTTCTGTATTTTAGTCTACAGTTCACATCTGAGAGCTGCTCAACTTTTATTTGCTTTAAAACTTTCTTACATGTTATTCTTTTCAAAATGAAATTCAATTTTATCCTGCTCAAGGCTAAATAGTGATCACTTCCAATTTCAAATCCTCTGTACACTCTGGTGTCCTGCACCAGGGAGAAAACAGCACTATCAACAATAACATAGTCAATGAGACTTTTCTTATTCCTAGCCTCTTCTCTCCATGTGAATTTGTGCACATTTTTATGTTGGAACATGGTGTTAGTAATAACCAGTCCATGTCCTGAGCAGAAACCCAACAGATATTTGCCATTATTATTAGCTTTGCTCTTTTCTCCAAATTTTCCCAAAATATTATTGTATGTCTCACAATCATTTCCTACTCTGCTATTTAGATCCCCAACAAGGACCAACTTTTCCTTTTTCATTGTGTCAGTTGCTTTTTCTAGAGTGTCAAAAAATTTCTCCACTTCTACCTTAGCAGAACCTTCTGTGGGACCATAGGCACAAATAAGTCTCATTGTCCAGTTCCCCATTCTCCTATTTGCCCACATTACTCTACTTGAGACTGACTGCCATTCAAGAAGATTAGCCTCGTATTTTGTGTTGAATACTATGGCTACTCCTTCTTTTCCCTGATTGTCATTGCCTGAATATAACATTTTGTATTTATTGTTCAGAAAGATCTCACCAGTTTTTGTCTTTTTTGTTTCAGTCACCCCTATTATGTCGATCTGGTACTTATCTAATTCCTCAGCTAGCTCCATTTCTTTGCCATTCAGGCTTCTTACGTTGATAGTACCGATCTTTAACTGTGGTCATGTTGAGTTGGGGTTTGTTTTCAGATTTGTTCCAGTAGCTGACTTTTCGCTGTTCGCCCTGGTTCCCTGGCAAAAACAACGGGGCCTTGTTTAACCAGGCGATGCCCCAGCCGGCATGAAATTTTGTCATGTTGTACCATCATTTTTTATTTTGGTTTAACCAATAAGAATACAATTTGGTCGGCTAAATCCCAAATTGTCAGCCCATCCTCATTCGTTCAGTATCAAAGTAGATACCCAACAAGGTGCACCACAAGAATGTGAGGATTGGACATTATGTCAGAAGCCCTGGTCGGTTCTCCGCATTCCTTTAAAGGCTATGTGGAGGTCTCCTCTCAGTTATACAGCTTTGACCCTTAACTGAAAATGGAAAAGTAAAAAATGCTGAATAAATTTAGAATACATAAAATTGATATCAAAATAAAACCTAAAAAAAATTGGAGGATAAAATCATATGAAAGGGGAAAAAAATTCCCTTGCTACATGGATAATTTTATAAATAATGAAGAAAGGGGAGAATCATCAGCATATAGTATTTTTAGTAAAAAAAAGAAAAAAAAATCTTATACACTCCTGATATTGCTTCTGTTTGATTACTTAACGTGTTGAAATTTAAATAAGGAAATGAAGAATTTATGTTCACAAGCTGTTTTGAACTGTTCAGTCATCCTCAAAAAGAGAGATAAACAGGGAATGAATGAGAATTGTGAGATATACATGACAGTTCTCTACAAATAAATGGCATTGAAGCTAAGAGCATTGTTATAGGTTGAGAACTTAGAGTTAATCTTAATATTGTTCAGTTGTTGCCTGTTCTCCAATATCACAGAGGGCTGTGGATGTATATAGCTTTAATATTAGTTTTGGTGATTTCTTTCTGAAATGCATAGTTTTGTTTCATTATTTTGAAATTCTAGAATAACAGGTTTTTTGATTTGTTATATGATTCTCTTCTATAACATATTCTGTTTTATCTCAATTTCTACTGAAATTGAGATAAAACCTCAATTTCAGTTTTGTCCATTTTAGGATTTTTATTCTGGGTCTTTTTTCTTTCTAGTTCCATTCAGGTTGTCTGGAGTGGGGATATTGGTCTCTTAAATGTTCTTGCAACTGTGTCCATAGCAATCTGGATTAACAAGGAAAACTACATTATATACAACATTGAAATACTTAAATATATTTTTGTGTCTGTTATCTTAGTGGTTTCAAAGGATTTAACAATTTCTGATTGGTTTTGAATACAATTTTTATAGTTTGTATGTTTAAAAATATATTTAAAGGCTCGTGTGTGTGTGTGTATTGTTATATAGAAAAACTTTAATATTTTATTGGAAGAAAGGATTTCTTTCTTGAGATTGTTGGGGATGGGAAAAAACTTCCTTGACTTGAATCTTGACTATGAAATTGGCATAATTTGGCAAGCTCAATTAATAGAGATTTTGCTAGATTTCTAATTTCATTATTTAAATTCTTAGACAGTTGTGGAAAACATATAAGCATTTATGAATTGCTACCTGTATTTGTTGATTTACAGTACATTTTTGTATCAGTGTGATTGTTTGATGTGATTAAGATATGGTTAAGTGATCCATGGTTCCAATTGGAAGAACTAATGGGCATTGAAAAACTAATTCCCTCCTGGAACTAGTTTTTCATGCACCATACAGTTTTCATTGTAAATTGGCCATGAGAACACATGCATTTTACAGACATAACATACAATTGTTGTTGGTGGTGGTAATAGGCAGTAGATGGTATTGTGTGTTGACGGTAGTAATGTTGTTGTGATAGTAGTTGGAGGAATTAAGTAGGAGAAAATGGTAAGTTGTGTATGGTGGAGTAGAGTATCCTCCTATGATGCGTCCTTGGAGATGTCATGTAATAATAATGATATCATTAAGGAAGTTAATGGGATTATTTTTCTCATATTCTGTTGTAAAATTTAATCTACTGCTAAAGTTAAAGTTTTCAGAGACTATGTAGTTTCTATTACCAGTGTATAGGCATCAAAATAATGCTTGTAAAATAAGATGCCCAGGTGGTGGGGTAATAATATGCTAGATTCCACATGGGCTAAAACAACTCGTGCCCTGCTTTTAGAATAATTAATGGGACTTTTTTATTTTCTGGTTTGTTATAGAGAGAGAATTCCTAGAATTGTGTTTACTATAGTGAAAGTTTACTAAGTTAACAATAAACATTTTGTACTGTACCAGTAATTCATAATAAAATTGGGAGCATTTTGCTATCTTTTAGGACAGCAGTCTCGAGGATCTGATGAACGCTCAGATACATCATCTGTTCATTCTGTTGGAAGTGGTAGTGGAAGTTCTCCAATAAGCCCTTGCACTAGTCCTTCACCATCATCTTCTGTCAGTGGATTTAAAGAGAAACTTGATGGAAGCTGCACCACCACCACCTCTCATGTCCGCTATTACGTTATAAAAGCAAATACACCCAGGATGATAGAAATTTCTCTAGCCAAAGGTCTTTGGGCATTCTCTCCTTCTACTGAAAGAAAGCTTCTTTGGGCCATAAAGGTATTGTCATCAACAACTTCCTGTTATGTATCCTCAAGATGTATAGGATACTATGACACTACTATATGATCAAGTTTACATTATTACTGATCTTTTATCAACAATTTTCCTCCAAATTAGTCTATCACTACTCCATTATTGTCAAATCTTACATTCCTGTCTTCTCCTCTGACACTTTTGACTGTATTGATCCACCTAGATCTTGGCCTTCCTCTGGGTCTTTTTCCTGCCATCTTGACCTCAGATGCCTGTTCTGCTAATCTTTCCTCTCCCATTCTGTTTTAATTGACCATACCATCTTAGATTAGCTCTGTTCATAAATTCTTGAATTCTAAAAATATCAAGTTCCTTCCTAATATCTTCATTATTAATATGATTATGTCATTGATGCCATCTGTTTACCCTCCTGATTTTTCTTAGAAATCACATATTTGTGGTTTGATTGATGGTGGTTGGTGACAGGTGGGTTGTACAGGTGTATGCGGTGCTCCAGAATATCCTGCATCACTTCAATTGGGTTAAAATCAGAACTCTATGCTGGCCAAGACAACAGGTTAATACCAACCTCTGTGAACCGCCTTTGTGTTGTATGTAAAGATGGCATGTCACCTTGCCCTACTGGAAGAAACAATCAGTTCCATTTCCATAGAACTATGCCATCACTTCAGGAAGATGGTTAGCCAGCACCTTCTGGTACCTAGAGTCATCGAGTCTCATGCCCACACCTGTAGAACAGAATATTGCTCATACTGTGACTCCACCACCACAATCCTTCACTGTGGGCATGAAATAGTCTTGGTTGTATCTCTTGTGAGGGCACCTCCAGATCCATACACGTCCGTCCATTTGGTAGAGAGCAAAGTGACTCTCATCACTTTCACTCACTGGTCACTGGTCCATTGCTAACACTCTTGACACCAGCACACATGCTGCTAATTATTTGCCTCCAAATACTCAGCAAATCCTCGAAAGGTTTTCTCTTCACAGCCTGTCCCCCAAAAAAATCCATCTCATGAAGAGGCTTTGCTGAAGAGTGGTCCTACAAGTTTTCATGACCTCTCAGGCAATGGCCCGTTTGTCGTGATTCAAAAGGATACGTGGGGTCTTCCTGATCATAGTGTAACCATTGTAGTACCTTGTTTTTGTATTTCTATACAATTTCGTGTACAGTGGATTGTGGATCATGGTCAAAACTGATCTCATGAAACAATTCATGTTTCATGAGATCGAGATGGACTTTTCCCTTATACAGCACCCAATGATCATGCCTCATTCAAAATCACTTAACTTAACGAATGTGTCTTGGGCATGCTGGCCAGCTGTGTTTTGCAAAAGCTGCTTCCTTCATTTTATAGCAGATCCCATGCAGTGCTTTATGAGAGGCCCGTACATTATATCTATGGGTGTCCAGATACTGTTGTCAGGGCAGTGTATTGTTGGTTTAATGTTGTGGCTATTTTCTCTCTTATTCCATATAAATTTATTCAACTGCCTCTTTACCATATCAATTTTGCTTATTCTGTTGTCTGTTTCCATTCAGAATGCAGTCTGTGTGTTCAGTGTTTCTTCTTGTTTTGGTCTTTTTGTTGCTGATTTTCATGCCAAATTTGTTACAACTGTTATTCAATTTAGTTAGAGAATCCTGGAGACTTGCACTGCAATATTGACATTTTATCCAGTAGGTGACGATTGTTTCATGGATGACAAGGCTACTGTCCATTGTGCAAAAATTGTTCAGCAAGCATGGCATCGACTTTCACCATCTTTCCTGGCCACAACAAACCCTGGATCTGAATCCCATTGAGAATGCATGGGACATGTTAGAAAAACAGGCCTGAGAGCAAAGTCCTCTTCTATCAAATCTGAGCCAGTTAAATGACTGTCTAATGAATGCCTGGTATTTGTAGTCATAGATACAATGCCACACCTTGTGGAATCTATGCCAAACCACATATGTGCTGCAAATCGGGCTAAAGAAGATCCAACATCATATCAAATAAAAGTTTCTAATTCTGTGACAGCATGTGTATTTATTATTTAGGATATCACCTGAGATCCTGAGATGAAGAAGACTAAACTCTTCTTCATCTCAGTAACGCCAATTATTTCCATGTAGTACTTTTCGAGTTCTTCTGCAAGTCGATTTTCTTTCCACTGATACTCCTAATGTTGATAATTCCTCTCTTCAATTCTTGGGACATTGAATATAGATCTTATGTTGGAGGTACACATTTATTTGCTCTATAAGTATCTTTGCTAAGCTATATTATTTGTATTATTTTTCTTTTCACTATTACTTATAATTATCTTGTAATTTTATACTATTGTGTAAACAAAAACTGAAGCGCTATATTCTATTGATTTTTCTATTATTTGTTTCACTGTAAGTATTGAATCTTTGCAGGATCTTCCAGGTCTAGAACCTTGCCGTTCATCATTTAATGTTAGATTCATTTATATTTTCTTGAATAAGTTTTATATAGAATTTTATTGGTGATAGATTGATTCCTCTTTAATTATTTGGATCTGTTTTTTCCTCCTTTTTTTTTAAAAAAAAAAAGGCATTGTGATATTTTTTTCTCTGTTTATCTTGTATTCAGTTTTTAGAAAACACTTTTTTGAATAGTTTAATGTTTGAAATTTCATTGCTAGTTTCATATCTTAAGCTTTTGTATCTGTTATACTTTATTCACCAGATTTATCTTGCATATGCGCTAAAGGGGCTTCTTTTTTTCTTCTTTGCCAGTAGTTTAATTTTCTCCATGTACTAAGGAGTTAATATCTTCCTTTTATTTCAAACTGTTCACACTCTCTCTCTCTCTCTCTCATCAGATTTCATAATACTGCTTGTTTAATATTAATTTTTAATATTATTTTTCTTAATATATTGTTAGTAAATATCTTTACTTAGCACAATAAAGTAGTTAAAAACTTAGGAGCCATAATGTCTAGAACATAAGAACATATACAGATTAAAAACTAACAATCGGATCCTTCTTGAATATCCTAGAGATTAGTTTAATAATATAGCATATAATTTTGGCCCATTTTGTTGCTAAAAATTGTTCATTTCAAAGCAAAATTTCTTTGTTGTGAAAAACTTTACTAGCAATCTCGAAGACAATGCAAGACTACCAGGTCCTTTTACATTATTACAAAACAAAGTTATAAATGAAAAACACATCATATTAAATAAGAAAATAAATAGTGCAAACAGCTACAGACAACTGAGAAAAGTTGGCAGCGATGCATGAGGTCATCATGCCTTATGACTAACTGTAAGAGGCATCCAGTGAGATGATCAGGTGATTAAACTAGTCAGATGATTAGCAATTGGATATTAAGTGAATTATTGAAAAATATCTACTATGCTATACCCATTTCGTTATGATCTGCTTTCTTTCCTGAGAGATATGACAAACATAATTTGAAAACAAAAAAGAAAAGTAAAAGCAATGAAGCAGTGGTAGTTCTGGCAGCGACAAATATAGTATGAGAAAGATATGAAAGTTCTGTTAGAAGAAGTGAGAAAGAAATGTGAGAGTAAAAATTGCAAGTTTGCTACCCAGATATGATAGTACCAAGTTAAGAAGGAGGGGTGATGATTGTAGCAAATGATTTCATGCATAGGCTGTGTAGAAGAAATGGATGTGAAATTTTAGATGTGCAGAGTGAGTTTGTTGGCAGAAAAGACTTGTATAAGAGGGATGGCCTGCACCTGAATTCATTTGGCATCAGGAGCCTGGAAAAATTACTTCTCAGTATGAGACCTAATGCGGAGAGTCAGGGCAATTAAATCATCAAGGGAGGAATGGGAAAAATGTGTGTGAAAGTTCAACTATAGCATGCAAATGTGATAAAGATATGAATGCCTTCAAACATGGTTATGTATGTGGCAAAGGAGTGGAAAAATATGCTTTGGATTCGGACCTTTTAAGTATGTCTGGTGAGGGAAAGAGAAAGTGCTACAACAAGGCCAAATAGATTGCATATCTAATTATAAGAATAGGCTAGGTCATAATTTATTATGTCTATACATAAATGCCAGGAGCATTAGAAACAAAGAGGTTGAGTTTGTTGCTTTACTGAAAACGATGTGGCCTAAGATTGTTGGCATTAGTGAAACCTGGCTATCAGAATCAGATATGGTAAGTGGGATCAAGTGTAATGGATATACTATTTTTAGGAATGACAGAAGAGATAGGAGAGGAGGAGGAATGCTATTGATGATATCAGATGACTTAAGTCCAGTTAGGGTAGAAATACAAAAAAACAATGATAGTAACATTGTCCCATGTAGCGATGAGTTTGAGTCTATCTGGTGTGAAGTGGAGATTAACAGAATGAAATATATAGTGGGGGTGTTGCTACAGACCTGGCGGCTCAGTTGTAGGGGACAAAGAAATGCATTGCCAATTTAGCCTTATGGGTACCAAGTGAATGATCATTATGGGTGACTAATTTTCCAAACATTGATTGGGTAGAAGAGAAATTTCACGATAAGAAAGAACAGGAATTTATTGAATTGTTGCAAGACAACTTTCTCAATCAACATGTGAAAGAAGGAACTCGAGGTCAAAGAGTGTTGGATTTGCTCATATCATCAGAAAGGATCTCTATCAAGAATATGGCTATTTTACCACCAACTGGTGACAGTGATCATGCTGTTCTTTTTTGGGAAGTATCTACTTGTATTGAAGCTCCAATTAAAACAGGCTACATGCTGAACTACAAAGCTGGAAATTATGATCGACTTGGAAGAATGCTATCTTTGGTCCTATGGTATTAGTTACTGAATGGAAAAAATGTCAGCAATGCATGGGAATCTTTGAAAAAGTGCTTAAATGAGGTGGTATCTCAGTGTATCCCTGGTGTTTGAAGAATAAATAGGTTGGGAGTGAAATGGATGTGCAGCCTTATTAAGCGAGAGATCCACAAGAAGAAGATGATGTGGAAAGAATATCACGAGAATAAGAGTGAAAGGAGTTATGAAATATATAAAGGTCAGGTCAGAAAGGTAATGAGTATGAAAATAAATAAATAAATTGGCCATGCAAGCTAAAGGCAATACAAAAGAATTTTATCATTATGCCACAAGCAAAAGAAAGAATGAATATGAAAGAATAACTTTATTGATTGCAGATGATACTCTAGTGGTGGAAGCTAATGAGATTGTTCAATTAATGAATGTTCACTTTGCTAAGATATATCAACCAGGATTATGTAACATGGTGCACAGTGCTACTGCTACATTGGCTGAAGAGTTAGAGGTTCGTGTAAATGAGGTTGAAGAGCTGTTGCATAACCTGGATAAGAATTTGTCAATAAGACAGATGGAATATCAAGCCCTTTTTCTTAGCTCAGGAATGATACCACAGGAATGGAAGGAATACATGTTAGTTCTATTGAACAAGGACGGTGAAAAAACTAATGTGTCTAACTACCGACCTATCAGTATCTCTGGTGTGGAGTGAAGATTTTAGAAAAGTTGGTAAGAACTTGCATGCAGAAATGGGTAGACAAACAAACTATACTCTGCAAGGAGCAGCATGGGTTTAGTAAAGGAAGACCATGTCTTAGCAATTTGCTCATATTTTATGACAATGTTATGGCTGAGTTGGATAAAGGGAATGGACATACTTTGATAATGTTGGATTTTTCTAAGGCATTTGATAGGTATCACACAAAAAAGCTGTTGCATAAACTGGAGAATATGGGATTGGAATATAAACTGTTGACTTGGATCAGGGGATGGTTGACAGACCGATATCAAAAAGTGTTATATAGCGTACGTAAATCTGCCAATTTAAGGTGACCAGGGTGTACCTCAGGATTCAGTCCTTGGTCCATTATTGTTTAATCCGTACATTAATGACATCAGGCAGGGTCTAACATCATATGTGCAATGGTTTGTCAATGATGCGAAGATAGGCAGGGCAATCAGGGATGCTGCTGATATTTAGCACTTACAAAATGATTTGAATAGGCTGAAATGTGGGCAAACAAAAATAGCTATCAGTTTACTGTTGGTGAGTGTAAAGTTATGTGCTTTGGAATGATGAGATTTCCAGCAGTATATTATACGAGGGACATCCAAAAGTAAGTTCCATTTTTCAATATTTTCACTGCAGTGCTGCGATCGCAATGGTGCGCATGCGTGCTGAGTTTGTTGATTCCTTAGCAAAGCTCTGGTACCATTTTCAGACATTCTCACAGTGCATATGCTTCTTGGAGTGTGTGTTTATAATGTTTAAGAAAATTGAATCATCCACCGCATGTAAAATTGAATTGCTCGCCACATGTGAAATTAGGTCAGTTATCCATTTCTTGGATGCAAGGAATGTTAATGAAGGAAGGACAGGTGTGCACTATGATGAACGGAGTGGGCGAACATCTTTAGTGACTGGTGGTTTGGTGCATTCAGTTGAAGAGTAGATTCAACAGACTAGGGAATTCACTCTGATGTCACTCTCACTGCAATTTCCAGAAGTTTCATGTTCATGTCTTCATGAAATTGTGTCGGAGAAATTGAATTATTGGAAATTGTATGCACGCCAGGTGCAGAAGTTGCTTACAGAACAACACAAAACGAATTGCCTGCCTGGGCAGTGCATTGGAATTCTTGACACGCTACCATGAGGATGGCAATGCTTTCCTTGGTGACAAGCAGACTTGTCACCGAGGATGAGACATGGGTGTTGCATGCAACCCCTGAATCTAAACAAGAGTTCATGGAGTGGAGGCACACCTCATCACCAGTCAAGACAAAATTGAAAACAATGGTTTCCACTCGGAAAATCATGTGCACCGTGTTTTGGGACAGACAAGGAATTTTGCTGGTAGACTTCTTGGGTCAAGGCTCCACAATCAACGCATGTACTGCCAAATCCTTAAGAAACTGTGTCGTGCGATCCAGAATAAAACATGGCATGCTTACCAGAGTGTTGTTTTGATTCATGATAACCGGCATAACACAACTTCTTGCCACCTTCGGCTGGGAACAATTCCACCCCCCCCCCCATACAGCTGACCTAGTGCCAAGTGACTTTCATCTGTTCAAACATCTGAATCTTTCCTTGGTGGCCAACAGTTTCAAGACGACGACGAGGTCAAAGAAGCAGTCAATACGTGGTTTGTGTCACAGGCAGCAACCTTCTACGACAAAGGTATACAACTCTTGGTGCCTCATTATGATAAGTGCCTGAACAATGGTGGAAATTATGTAGAAAAGTAGTGAAAGATGTGCTTTAATTTCCAATAAAGTAGGCTAACCGTGAGGTTAGCCTCGTGGCTGTGCACTTCGCAACCATTATGCCTGGGGAAGGAGTGTCCTAGGTTTGATTCCCGTCAGTGACGTGAGGAGCGGAAGGATCGGAAAGATTCATTGTGGGAGGTCCCTCCTAGGAAACACAATCTATCATACCACTCCTTAAACTCATTGACTGTTCTCACTCTCACCACGCTATCAGGCAATGCATTCCACAGTTCAACCACCATCCATGCAAAGAAACCACTCCTCACCCTCTTGATCGCAGCTTCCTTTCGTAACCTTCAGGGATGGCCCCCCCTTGTCATCACTCCTTCCCACTGTTCAACCAAGCGAAAGAACTCCCCAGTGTCAACCCTGTAACCATCTCTCAACAGTTTAAAAGTCTCAATCATATCACCTCTCTTTCTTCTATCTACCAAACTCTGTGGTCCACATTCCTTCAGCCGATCCTCACAACTAACATTGTACAGTCCTGAAACTGTCTTTGTTATCTGCCTCTGTACCATTTCCACAGTTAATTTATCCCCTTCAAATCCTGGGGACTAAATCTGAGAACAATACTCTAAGTGTGATCTGATCAGGGTCTTATATAACGGAATGATGACTCTTTTATCTCTGCAGGTGAGCGACCTTCTCACTATTGCAGCAATCCTCTGTGTTACCTTCACCACCTTCGCAATATGTCCTCTAAATTTCAGGTTTCTATCAATCATCAACCCGAGATCTCTTGTCTCCCCTACTTCCTCCAGTACAACTCCTCCAATAGAGTATGAAGTATCCCATCGATCCCAAACCTCAAGACCTTACATTTTTCTGTATTAAACTGATACCCCATTCATTTACCCATCTGTCTCATTTATTCAAATCCTCTTGCAGGACTACCACGTCTGCACTATTACTAATAACCTTTCCTAGCTTCACATCATCAGCAAACAACTGAATATCTCCCCTGCAATCCACTGACAATGTCATTGATATAAAGGTTAAACAATATAGGTCCCAGTACTGAGCCCTGTGGACCTTCTGCCTCCTTGAGACTGTCCCACCATACACAACTCTCTGATACCTATCAGACAGCCAATCCCGAATCCAGTTGACCAAACTGACATCCCAAACCCATGTGCTTCAACTTAAATATCAGCTTATCATGTGGCACCCTTCAAATTCCTTCGCTAAATCCAAGAAAATGGCAGTATATGCCTTTCCCTCATCAACTGCTCTTGTAACTTCATTATAAAAGATTAGCATATTACTAAAACATGAGCACCCCTTAACAAATCCATGTTGACTCTCACAGATAACATTACCTTCATCTGCCCAATGCTGTATACGGTCCCTTACTAATTTCTTCAAGATCTTAACAACTACTGACGACACACAAACTGGCCTATAATTAGACACTTCCAGTCTGATACCGTCCTTATGCAATGGCACTATCTTACCTTCCTTCCATTCCCTTGGCACCTTTCCCATAGCCAGACTTTCATTGAAAAGCCATTTCAAAGGAGGTCAGTCTCAAAACTCGTGGTGAAATACCATCCAGTTCCACAGCTTAACTGACATCCAGAGTACTCAGTATTTGGAACACACTCTCCTCCTGCACTTCTAAACCTCGAACCTAGCCTATCCGTCTAGTATTAACATTTACTCCTCCAGGATGAAATATACTCCAATAAAATATTTATTGTACAATTCCACTATGTTCTCTGCATCAGTCACTCTATTCCCATTTTTATCCCACAATGTCATTCTTCCACAATCCTTTCTCCTCCTGGCTACAATAGCTAAAAAATTCCCTAGGATTTTCTTTGGATCTTTGGGCCAATCTCTTTTCATATTCCAGTTTTGCCTTCGTTACCATAGTCATTCTCCTGGCCTGTGTCTTATATTCTTAATGCATCTGCTCTCCACCCCCTCTCCTTATATCTCTTCCATAACCTCTTTTTCACCTGCAGTTCCTGTTTGATATCGTTTGCCATCCACTTTACGCCAAATTGTGTTCTCTTCTTCACTCGCAGAATACAGCTTACTATTACTGCTAACAAATATTCCTTCACAATTTCCCATGTACTAATGATATCCTGACATTCCAATTCCTCCCTCCATGAAACTTCCCCAAGTTGATATCTAAGACTATTATAATCTTGCTTTATAATTCCACATACTTTCCTGTCTCTTTGATACTCCTGCATCTATTCATCTTCCAAGTCAAAACCACCTGGTCACTTTCTCCAACTGGTGGGAGAGATGTCATCTCAGTTATTAACAACTCTTCTGATGCTATGACCAAATCCAAAACTCTTGAACATCTTGTTCCCTCTATTACATGCTGCCTAAGACATTTGTCCCTCGAGAATTCAAGAAATCCCATTTCCTTATTGCTGCATGCATCTTCCTCTCCCCAATTTATACTGCTGTAGTTAAAATCTCCCATAACAATCATTGTTTTTGCTTGCCAACCTCAACTGTCTAAATATCTCCTGGTCTCTCCTCTCTGTGCTCCTTGGTTTGTAGCAACACCCCACTAAATATCCTGTCTTGCCCACCTCTACTTCACACCATATGCTTTCAAAATCATTAGTGTCACTACCTTCCAAAGCCTCCACTCTTAGAGGACATATTTCATCACTTATCATAAACAGTACTCCAACACCATGCTTTTCCTTCCTACCCTGCTACTTCTATTCCTGTTATTATATCCTCTTCTGTCAACCACATCTCATGATCTCAATAATCTTTGGCCAGGCTGATGCTATCTGTACCACCGGTCACTCTCCTTTATTCCAGATACCCCTGGCATTAGTATAAAGCATAAAAATGCCACTGTTTCTTTACCTAGCATTATCCCCTCTAGACTCCACTGGGCTCAGTGTTACCAGTGTCCATTCCCACAAGAGGCCACCCCCACCACCATCCAACCTGACTATTCTACTTTCCCTGCATTGACACACCGACTCGTTCAGAAAACCGCAATCTCTCCAGATGCCTACGTCCTTCCTCGTTCAAATGCAAGCGGTCTCTCCCATACAATTCCTTTCTGTCCTCAAATGCCCTCCAAGTATCCACATATTCCAATCCTCTCTTCTGACACATTCTAGCCATTATGCTATTCAATATTACTGCTCTTCTTCTCACCTCGTCACTATCATACCTAGGCAACACGCACACTATCTTTTCTCTCTGCGTTTTCTTTTGCACAACCTGAAGCAAGAATCTCATATCTCTCGCCACCCAATTTACATTGCCTCTCATGTCATTCGTTCCTACCATCACAATCATCTCATCCACTCCTTTTAATTGCCATAGCCACCCTTTCTATCGTTCCTCCAGGCAAACACTCCTCATGCATCCTATCTTGCACACCACGGATCATTGACTCCCCATACATCACACCTCTTACCACCCTGTTCCTCGATTGCTCATCTGCATCCCTCACTCGCTCTCCTCTAATGACATCACTCTATCCCTGGTAGTGCTCCCTCATATTCTTATTCCCTCTCTTCCACTGTTCCTATTCTCTCCTCTTCTATCATTCCCATAACTCTCTCTCATTCCCTCTCTTCCACTGATCCTATTCTCTCCTCTTCTGTCATTCACATAACTCTCTCTCACTCCTACTGTGATTCGCCTTGCATTCACCTCTTTCATTTGCCTAATCTCATCATTCACACTTCTCATCTCATTCCCAAGACATTCCACATTTTCTTTCAGCTCATCTATTCTCTCTCTCTCTGTAAGTTAGCCGCTGTTGTTTGTTATTCGTCCTCCCAATTGAGACCATCTCCAAAAACTTCACAATCATGCAACCTTTCCACACTTCCCACTCTCATTTTTTTCATTCATATTTCTCTCGCTATTCTCGCCCTCTATCATACCACTCGTCTCTCTATGTGGAGAATCTCCTGCCTCTGATTCAACGATACTATAACTGACCATTTCTATGGTCAGTTATAGTCATCTCTAACTTACAAAATTCCTCCCATTGCCTGCATTTTGCACATATATGTATTTCCCCTTCTCTTACCTGCCACATATACAACCGCCAGGATGCATACATTCCACAAGTCTTGCATGCCACAAAATCCCATATTTCACGCAAAATGGAGTCATTAAATGGTGGACTTGGTGATGCGCCATTTGCAATCGGCGGCTGCCACCATTATCCAAAATAGTGTCGAGGAACTATTACAACTAAACTCTAAATAAGTATAAGTGAGTATAACTATATAAGTATAAGTTAACTATAAGTATGAAACATTTAAATATACTAAATAACGAAAACTTATGTTATCTTCTTCTCATCCACCGCTATGTTTCCGATTCCGACCCCGCCTTCTCGGTAACCAAAAATACACAATCCACACCCAACATAAATTGGACATCAATCTTCAAAAAATAGTTAAGGCTAAAATGGTCCCAGCCATATAATAAAAGATGTTGTTAGATGATTTATTTTAAAGTATTTTTTATTTAATGTATTTTTTTATTAACATGAACACATAGATATAGAAGACATGCCTTATGAAGGCCGTGGTTTCCTAAATGTGGTCTAATTTTTGTATAAGTTAATCCAGCAGTGAGAAAGCTTTTTCAGGTTTGACACTTATTGGTCAACTGCTCAATTGGAAATCAAAAGCCATTTTTAAATATTTTCATCTTATTTTTCTTTGTGAAAATGCATCAATTCCTTTCCAATTACTTTTGTTAAGTTTTTAGTGCTTGTTTACTTTTGAGTTGGATATCTTCATATATATTCTTTATTGCCAATTTCAAGCTTTTCCTTCATTGGTAACACTACTGATGTTGAAGGAACTGAATGTGAAGATGCTACAATTTCAGATTCTGATCTTCAAAATTTTCTCTTTCTTATAAATGTGTTCAGCTAACTTCATTATTATCTTCATTATTCAGCATCTGTTGCTTGTGTTAAACATCCATAATCATTATCATTATCATTTGATTTCTTGGGATCATAAAGACAGGACAGAACATCAAAAAATCTTTATCATTCCTTTATACGAGGTATTGCACATCTTTAAGTCATTGCTTTTGATTTGTTAGCTCATAGAGCATATATTTTAATGTTAGTCATCAATATACAAATTCATATTTTTGTGTCATAATACTCCTACAGCAACTTTATCAGTTGAAATGTTAAACCACATGAAGAAAGCTCTTTGTAAGGATCTTAGTCACAAACTAAAAAGAATTTTTATAAGCCTTTCTTTGACTGGTTACCAACTGATTCAATCTCTGGCACAGGCAAGTAATATTTTTTTTTCTCCTGGAAACTTGGGGTTTTTCATCCCATAGCTCAAAAAAATGGACTGTAGAACTCACACTATTTCAGACAATGATATATAGTCACCGGTAGTTTTGGACCAGCTATCTGTGATTGGCTAAGGGTAGAGATTAGCTGTCCACTAGTCTCCAAAAGTTATTTAGGGCTAAATAACTTTTGGAGACTTATTTTTATTCGTGTTCAGTATCTCTAAAGTTAATATCCAATTTGAAATCTCTGAGATTCTTTCTGGTCAATTTTGAAGCATCAAGAACTGCTCAAACATAGCCAACAAACTATTTCAATAGATTTTGGAATCCAATATTAATGAGGTTCACTATCATTATTGAATTCTTCTTTTTCATGTTTCTGGAGTATATCATTGTTTTTGTTGTTGATTTGGGAAATATCTTCTTTGATTTCTTCCTTTTGCAGTACAGGCCTGTTCCAGCCTCATGCTATCACTTTGAGGATCTTCCTCTGTTTCTTTACCTTTTGGTTTATATTTTAGTATTCTTCTTGGTAGTTTGTTTGCTGCCATTCTGCTTGGGAAATATATTGACTGCTATTCATATCATTACTGTCAGAGAACTCAGTGCATTTTGTATAGAATTTAATTGAGAATCAATGAATATGTCACACAGCACCTCTTAAGCATTTCATTGTCTTCCTTCACATATTTGCTACAGTCATCTGTATCAGATCATTCAGTGACAAGGAACTATATTTTATAAAATTAGCCAACAATAAAAATTATTACAACATGAATGAAAATATTTTTTCATTTACTGAAATACTAGTAAAAAAACATTGAATTGCTGGTAAATTTTAAAGAATTTTTGTGCCATAGCCAAGTAAACTAGTTCACCAATATTGCAAACACTAGATGTATTGTCTCCACTTTAAAAAGTTTGATTTGATATAAAGTTTAAAACACTGAAGGTCAATTATTGCATATGCTTAGGGATCTTAATCGGTCAAACTGTGGTGATCATTTCATTATTTTATCTCTAGGAAGGTAAAGATGTGATTCTTATTTTCTCTATCCAAGGTAGTGGGCATTTTCAAGGTTATGCTCAATTTATAGGTCATCTCTGTGATCACAGACCTTCTGAATTTACAGCACCAAATCTTGGCAACTGTTATCAAATTGAGTGGCTAAAAAGGTAGGATAGCATAAATTTTGTATGTATGTATAAAATATTTTTTTAATTTATTTGACATATATTATACTTGACAAGAAATTATATTCCTGTTTTAATACATATTAGACATTGTTGACTTCACATCAGTTGCTTTAGTGTCCTATAATGTAAAAACATTAAGGAAAGGATCACTATCCAGCAGTTTTTCAACCTGTATTGAGGTCTCATCAGTGGAAACCAGCAACAAGAAGATACTAAGATTAAATAATTTTAATATCAATTTTACCAAGGTTAAATTGATGTAGAAAAATCACATTTAGGGTATAGGAAATTATATTAAAAAATAATATAATTTCTTGTCAAGTGCAACATAACCATGCAGAAAAACTTTCCATAATTTGACTTAGATTCTCACACTCTCTGATGTGCTTCTTCAGGAATGGAAATAAACTGAAAGGATGCTGAATAATATGGCAAACTATGTTACAAAAGAAAGTAAAAATATTAAAGAAATCTAATGATGAAAATACGATAATAAATATATTGCATATGAAACAAGATTTGCATGAGAAGAAAGTATGGATTCAATGCTGGAAGAAAGGTGATAATCAAATTCAGGAGCCTAGTCATCACTTTTCCCTAAAGAACAAGCTAGGACAATCATGGTAAAGATGGCAAAATTGGATTATGAAAAGAAGTTAACTAAACAAGCAAAAGGAAAATTCTTCACTATATGGCAGGGAAAAAGAAAAAATGACTGAAAGAATAACATTAGTGAATGTGGAATGGAAGAAAGTTTTGAATGGTTTAGAAAAACCGAGTTTAAGCAATCACTTTAGTAAGGTATACATCCCTTGAAGATCCATTAACTGTCTGGATGCAGAGGTGGAACTAAGTGGAAGGATATGAGTTAGAGGTTATAAAGGTATTGTAGATAATAAAGCCTGATTGGAACACATCAGTGGGATTGGATGAGATGTTGGTAAGGTGCTGAAGGAATATAAAAGAGAATTAGTTGTGCCTGTGACTTAGATATTAATCTTGGGTCTCAAGATAAATAACTTGGTCTCAATAAAGAGAGGCAAGATAATTCCTTTATACACATGACGGAACTGGGACACCAATGAATTATGCACTAATCAATATCTCTGGAATCATCCAAAAATACTGATTAGTCTATCATTCATTTAATTAGTACCTCTCTGCAAGCAGTTAGTAGAACCTTGAGAACATAGCATTGTTTAAAGATAGGTCCTGCTTTATCACTTTGCTCATGTTTTATTAAAAAATGACTACAATGTTGAGTGGAATTGATATATCATGATACTTTTGCATTTGCCAAGAATTTTCACACAATGTTATATAACTGGAGGGTACTATATACATTCAAAGGGATTGATATGCAAAATAGGCTTGTGATGGAGTACAAGTAAAGGATCATGGCTAAATAGCAGATGACCCTTTGCTTAGGTCATTCTTGTTAAACTTGTTTATGGGTATTAATTATACAATGATTTGCAAGTGATACAAAGTCACAAAAGAAGATGTTGTGTCAGAAATAACTGGCCCACTATCAGTCAGCCATTTATTTCGGATCCAACATGAAAAGACATTGACTTACGATAAAAATGTGCTTATACTCTCAAGAGCAGGGATAAAGAAATATAAATGAATTGTAATCAAAGAGGGTATATCAATTTAATTAATAAGATTGTTATAAAATAGCCCAAATTGTATTCTAAAATCATGCCCAGTGTGGGAAAATTATGTTAAGGAAATCAGAATCATATGTCAACCAATCAACGGAAGGTCAAATCACTATGTAAGAGTCCACAGTGACACAGCAGAAAAACCGTATAGCCATCCGGTAACCTCAACCGTAACAGTTTCATCAAGAGAGGTGTGGAGAAAAGGATGTGACATCTTCAATACCTGACGAATCAGAAATAGCTAAGTAGGTGACGAAAGCAAAGAGAGAGAGGGCGCTCGCGGATGAAATATAAGGAGCACTTTAAATGCTCTCTCATTCTCTTGTGTTCCTGTAGTTCCTGTGTTCTGGTTCGAAGGCTGAGGAAGCTTGTCCCTGGTATCCATCAACCTTCCACGTTGCTGTGGGATCTGATATGTACAAGATACCCGACAAAACACCTGCAGACCAGTAAAGAGAGCCATTGGTAAATCTGCTACCAATGTGAGGATGGCGAAGGATATCTCTCGAGGAGGAAAGAAAGCAACAGACAGCGGAGTGCCAAGAGAATTCTTGCCACGTCCGATGAAAGCCCGAGATTAGAGTTAAGGAACCCGCTTCACTAAGGAAATAGCCGGTAAGGTGCAGAACTTTCATTTTCATATATCTTAAGTCATATAGAAAGAGAGGAAACAGAAGGAGAGAGAACTTTGAGCATAGCCCTGCTCGTGCCATCTAAGTGATCCGTTTGGACTAATCGTCTATGATAAGACTGTCCTATGGTAGTTTAATCTTTTGTGTAAAAGAGACATTTTAGTAGAACAGTTATGAGATAATTCAGTATTTATGATAATGTGTGAAGGCCCTGTTCGTTATATTGAGCCTATAACTTGTGTGAAATTTACAAGAAGTAATTTTAATCCTCTGAATAAGATAATGACTATTAATTGAGTGAACGTATCATGTGCATTTAGCTAAAGTTGCAATATTCAAAGATTGTATAACCACGAGAGCATCACTTAATCCTAATGCGAGAAACAGAAAAAGGGATGATTAACTAATGCTCTTGACATCGAATTATATGAGCCTGTATGATAAGTGATACATAAGAGAGATCTTAACAATTAAAACATTTGAGTTGATTTTATTACAGTAGTGTGAATAATTATGCATGAGTTCATCTTTATGTTTATCAGATATGATTTTAATGTAAATGCCATTAGTTCAAATAAATGTATTCTTTTAATCTAAAACTTGTGAGTTTTTGTGTTTGAGACTGAACTACCACTTAGAAAAGTTCGAACCTGTATAAATAAAGGAAATCTGTATAAGTAAGGGGAAACCGTATAAGTGGGGGAATACTTTAGAAGTAAGGGAAAAGGGAAGCCACGACTGCATACCACGTGATCTCTAACCCAAGACAAAGAGTTGATATAATTAGTAGTTTAAGTTTTAGTATCAGAAACTGGTTTAATTTCTGGCTGGTGCAGTCGATCTCAAATAAATTTGTCAGGAACTAATTTCAGGTACATTATAACTGTACAAGAAAGGGGAAGTAAAGGACGTTACAATATATATAAGTGATATTACAATGGTGCAGACAGCAAAAAGTTAGGAAATATATAAGAAAGAAGCTCTTTATAACAAAGATAAGGAAAATTCGTGATGCAAAATCCTTGTTAGTTTATCTGAACAGTCTGGTTCTATGAGCAAATGATAATGAATGAATGAATGTCAGGGTTACTTAAGGGTCAAAGCCAAATAACTGGGAGGAGACCTCCAAATTGCCTTTCAGGAATGCAGAGAACCAATCTAATGTCCAATCCTCACCTTCATGTGGTGCCAGCCTTTAGTAGGTATCTACTGGATACTGAACAAATAAGGATGGGCTGGTAATTTAGGACTTAGCCGACAAAATTGTACTCTCTCTCTCTCTTGGCTTTAACCTCAAATACATGTAATGCATGATGAAACTTCATGCCAGGTAGGACATTGCCTGGTTCCCTGATGAAACCAGGGAACCAGGGCAAACCATGAAAAGTCAGTTACTAGAATAAGCAACAACTCGACATCAAGAAGAAGAATAAACCCAACATCAGACGAACTGAAGATAGCAACCATCAATATAAGGAGTGTTAATGAAAAGGAAATCGAACTTGCAGAAGAATTGAAAAGTACCGTGTGGACATATTTGGCATTACTGAAACAAAGAAGACAAAAATAAGTGAGATCTTACTAAATAATAAGTACAGGATGTTATTTTCAGGCAATAATGATCAAGGAAAAGAAAGGAAGGAATAGCAATGGCATTCAACACAAACATGTGAAGATAAACTTCTTGATTGGGAGGCAGTTTCAATTAGAGTTATGTGGGCAAACTTCAAAATAGAGAAATGAACAATAAAACTTATTTGTGCCTATGGTCCCACAAAAGGTTGTTCTAAGGAAGAATTAGAGGAATTTTTTGAGTCATTAGAACAGGCAGCTGACATAAAGAAAATGGAAAACGTGGTCCTTGGAGATCTCAGCAGAAGAGTAGGAAACGAATCCCACCAGGCATATAGGAAAATTTGGAAAAAGGGCAAAGCCGCTAATACTGGACTTCTTCTCAAGAGACATGGACTAGTCATTACTAACACCATATTTCAACATAAAGATGTACACAAGTTCATATGAAGAGAAGACACAAAAAATAAGAAAAGCTTCATTGACTACACTACTTCATTGACTGGGTTCTATAAGGATGGTAGAACCCAACTCTACCATCCTTGCTAGCCACACTCTTGCCCAGCTTCCATAGATGTCCCCTAGTTCTCTCACCACTAATCCTGATCTCAAAAACATCCTCTGAATTAATCCTATAGAAACCCTTTAGCAATTTGAATGTCTCAATCATATCTCCCCTTTTCTGTCTATCAACTAATTTCTGCAACCCACAAATCTTCAACCAGATCTCATAAGGTTCATTCCATAGACCTGCTATCATCTTGGTCACTCGCCTCTGGATCCTCTCCACCTCCTCCCCATCAAGGAAAAAACTCGGTGACCAAATCTGGGCACAGTAGTCGAGATGAGTCTTATCAAGGCTCAGTACAGAGGTACAATAACTTGCTTGTCTCTGCTCGTCAAAGTATTTTTCAACAACCAAGTGAGTTGATGAGCTGATTTAGCTACTTTCGCAGTGTTGGTGGATAGGCAGATGAAGTTTAGGGGACACATTGCGAAAATAGCTAAATCAGCTCATCTGCTAATCTTTTCACCCCAAAATGCATAACCTTACATTTTGTCACATTAAATTGACATCCATTCTCCTTAGCCCAGAACTCCAATCTGTCCAAGTCTTCCTGCAAGATTTTGACATCTTCTGCATTCACTATTGCCCTACCTAACTTTGCATCATCAGCGAACAAATGAACTGTTCCTCTTAGATCCTTTCCTATATCATTAATGAACAAATTAAACAGCAGTGGTCCAAGAACAAAACCCTGCAGCATACCACTAGTCACAAGCCATCTTTTGGACTCTACTCCTAAATAAACTACTCTCTGATATCTCTCCATCAACCGCCTGCCTATCCATCTCACCAACCCTATATCCATTCCCATATGTTGTAGTTTACGGATTAAAATTCCATGTGGTATCCTGTCAAATGCCTTCACCAGGTCCAGCAGTATCACTGTAAACCCATTACCCTTATCCAGTTCAGCCGTCACTGTGTTATAAAACTTGAGCAAGTTACTGAGGCATGATCTACCCTTCACAAAGCCATCCTGTCCCCCATACAGTATCTCATTATCATCAATCCATTCCTGTATTTTTCCCTTGACTACTTTCTCCAAGACCTTGACAACGACTCCTGATATGCTAATCGGTCGGTAATTTACATCATCAGTCTTGGAACCTCCTTTATGCAATGGAACTATTTTCTCTTCTTTCCACCCCCTCGGGACTAACCCAGACCTGAGATTCAAATTAAACAAAATGGTCAAGGTCCACTTCACGTAAGACCCATGCCAGTATACCATCCAATCCCACAGATGTATTCACATTAAGGTTCTGTAATAGACTATTCAGCTCCACTTCATTCATCACAATTCCCATATAAACTAATGGTTCCTTCATTTTATCAATGTCACCACCTGGATGGTATACTCTTGCAAAGTGCTCGCTCAGTAATTCCACTATATCGACTGATTCAGTGACCTCCTTACCATCGTCATTCCTTAAAATCATTCTGCCCTGTACAGTGTTTGTTTTTTTTTTTTTTTGCTTGCAGCATATTGAAAGAACTGTTTGGGATTCTCTTTAGCTTGCATAGCTAGTTTCCTTTCATAATCTGCTTTTGCTTTTTTTACCACACTCGTTACCCTTCTGGCCTGCGCTTTATACCGTTCGTGTGCCTGCAGGTCACCTTTCTCTTTAAATTCCCTCCACGGTTGTTTCTTTTTTTGCAACTCAAGCTTTATAGTCTTATTCATCCATTTAACCCCTACTTGTTTTACTATTCAGACCCTAGGTATACAATCAGCTATAACCTCCTGTAAATTCTCCTTGACCACTTCCCATGCTCTATCGACATCCAGCCCTTGCAGTTTTACATGCCATGGCACTGATCCAAGCAATCTCCTAAGCTTGTCATACTTGTCAGCACGGTAATAACACCTATACCCTGTCTTAAAATCAAAAATTCCACACATTTAGCCACCTCCCAGGTGAAGACCTTATGATCACGCTCACCAGTAGGTGGCAACATGATCATATTCATTACAGTCAAATTCTCAGATGCTATTACCAGGTCAAGCACTCTCAAACCCCTAGTTTTTCAATTACATTCTGTCTCAGATAGTTATCCCTTAATAATTGAATAAAATCCATTTCCTTCCTCACATGTGTCCTCTCCTCCTTCCAATCAATGTTACCATAGTTGAAATCCCCCATAATAATTACCCTCCTTCCACTAATTTCATCAATTTGTTTATGAATACTATCTCCACCATCTATTCCATCACCTGGTCTATAGCAGCACCCAACTATATATTTTGTTCTGCCAGTCTCAATCTCACACCAAATAGCCTCAAATGAGCTCTTTTCACTATCCTACAATACAACTTCAATTCTCCTTGACTGCAGTTCATCAGCTATCATCAATAACACCCCCCCTCCATTTTGTTCTCTCTGTCCCTCCTAAACACACTGTAACCTACACATTCTATCCCACTAACTATATCATCTTCTGTCAGCTATGTTTCACTAATGCCAATAACCTGTGGCCAGGAAGAGCCAATCAAGTCCAAAAATTCTCCCTTCTTGTTCTTAATAATCCTGGCATTAGTATACATGAAATGCAGAGGTCCCTTTGTCCCACCCCTATCTTGATGCGTTATTCTAACTATCCCATTCGATTTCTTGTCCTTTGTACTGGCTCGAGTACATTATATACATTCTTACACTCAACTGTCTCACTGATGTCTGCATATCCACTCCCCACCCCCTCCTTGGTAGTTCTAGTTTCCCTGGTTCTGCACATCCATTTTCACTTCATTCAGCAACACTTTTTCCAGTCTCCGCACACAAATCCACACGTCCACGAATTACACACCACACCATCTGCATAACCTGCGCATAAAGTCTTTTGTGATTATGGCCCTCCTAAACTCCTCTCTGTCATACCGCAGCAACAGACTTACCATCCTAACTCTGTCACTCTTTTCTTTCGCTTCCTTTAACAATACTTTAAAGTCCTCTCTCATAAAAAATTTATCTCCTTTCAATTCATTCGTACCCACCACAACTATCAATTCTTTCACCCTCTGTTTTTGCGCTTTAATATTCTCACTTACATCCTTAAATTTCGCACCCGGTAAGTACAATTTAGTTAAACTCCCATCTATCACTCCTCTTAATAACAAGTCACCATACAACACTCTTTCTGTCATTTCAGAAACTCTCCCACTCTTACGCTTATTTTTCCTTTCAAACACTTGTTTATTTCCGTTAGCCAAGGCACTCTGGAAAGAGTTTTGCAGGTGCTCTAACGCTCGCTGCACACTGTGTATCACTGCACTCAACCTAGCGATCTTACTCCCTACAAATAATCCCTCATTATTTTTCATCATTTAAACCATTTTCTTTCTCTGTATAGTTGCTTTCACTCTCTCTCTCTCTTTGATCACTGCTCTCATTGCCATCTTGTACAACATCACAATTCCCTATCAAGCCACTATTTTCACTCATATTCTGGCTTTCTTCAACCATAACTATCTCACGACCTGACACATACTTCAATTCCTCAATTTGCTTACACTTTCTTTCGGCACATTCTCCCACCACTATCACTTTCCATCCAAACTCCAGCCTCCTTCGGGAATGCATACATCCCACACACATCACATTGGACAAACTCCCTCACATTACAGTTTTTGAACAAAGGCGTTGTATTTTTGGACGCCATCATCTTACGTCGCATTGCCGCCATGTGCTATGAAACGTGTCGTTAAAATACTAAGTTTAAATAAAACGTAATTCACACCAAAATCACACAGACACAACATCCCACCAAAAATAAACAATACTATGTTAAAATTTAAATCAGTATTCCAATTTTCACTCAAAATTATACTTAAAATTATACTTAGCTTTCGGGAGCTCTCTGAAAACGCTACACACCATGTAGCCCTCTAGCGGCAACTTCCATGTATGTATAAAAGTTTTAAAGAGAATTAAAGTTGAGCAGCTTTTACAGGAAAATTGTAGACTTAACTATACAAACATTATTGAAGAAAAAAATGAAACAAATTGAAAACAAAAACCAAACCTTGGAGTCTCAGTGGCAAACTCTGAAGAAGACATTGATTGATTCAGCTAGGGAGGTATGTGGTGAAGTTGTCTGCAAGGATAGAAAAATAAGAACACCATAGTGAACACAAGAAGTTAAAGAAGCAGTCCTGGAAAAGAAGAATGATACCAAAAGTTCCTGGCAAATAAGTCAGGAGATGCCCTAAAACATTAGTGTTCAACCTTTTTTACTACGCGAGCTACTTTTCTATAAAAAGTTATTCGGCGATCTCCTCTCTTATATAGATCACGTTCCCCCAACCTGATATCTGATTATGCGCAAATAAACAATTAAAAAAAAAACACAACTAAAAACTTTATTTGTGTATTTAAAAATTTATTTATCACTTTTAATTTTTTAATACAACAAAAAAAAACAAATATATTGGAATAAAATATTTATTTCTCTATTTTGGAAAACCAAAGTTAGAAAAAACAACAGATTGATTATAAACTCACAAGTTACAGGAAATGCTGGTTGATTAAAAAAAAAAAAAAAGTTAATGTTAAATTTGGCATTGTTCGGACCTCACAATATTTTCATAGTCAAGTTGATATGAAGAAGTGGCCAATTGCAGACAACCATCCAAATGATCATTTGTAATTTGGTTTCTTAATTGATTTTTTATGATGGTCATATTTGAAAAAGTGGATTCTGACAAGTATGTTGATCCGAAACACGACAGAATTTTTCACACAATATCAGTTAATATTGGGAATTTTTCATTTGCATACTTCCAAATGACTTCATTGTTTATTGATTTTAAATGTAAACTATTCTTAATATTTATTATCTTAAGTTCTACTTCAGCTTGGTTTATATCAAACAGCCCACTAATTTTATTTGAAATTTCTGTGATGTTCAAGTTTTCTTGAAATGGATTATTGATAAAAGATACAATCATTTCAGTTTTATTAAAATCTTTAAATCTTGAATTTATTTCTTCCTCAACTAATTCTGTTTCACAAATAATTCTTTTAAATCATAGTGAAGCATTTCTTGATTTTGTTCAAAAAAATTTAATAAATATGGGAGATGTCTAAATTCGTGGTCATTTATATTTTTCTTTAATAAAAGTAAGTATTGTTGGAAAGTTTTTATTGAGCTTAACATGTCAATTAAATTTTTATCTCTACCTTGTAACTCTAAATTTAAATTGCTTAATTTCGTACAGAAATCTAATAAAAATGATAAGTGTAACAACCATCTTTTATCACTCAATTGTGGATAAATATCTCCTTTTTCATCAAGAAAAATTTTTATATCCTTAATGAATACAAGAAATCTATCTGAAAATTGACTTCTGCTGAGCCAGCGAACATTATTGTACAACAGAAGTTCCCTATCATCATCTTCCTGTAATTTAAATAACCGCCATTGCAGGGCTTTTCCTCGAAGAATTTACAGTTTTAAATGTATTATCCAAAGCATCTTTTTGTGTTTAATCTTTTACTACACAGTATTTGTTGGTGAATAATGCCGCCAAGGTTGATCGATTGGTAGAGCCTCTGCTATTAATGGCTCAGTTAAGTAAGTTTGAGTGCGGTTAGTAGTTGGAAGGGGACCAATCGTTCTATGCTGTTGGCACACTCTCCCTTTGACACCTCCAGGGAGTCCAAAGACTCCCTGGAGGTGTCAAATAATAATAATAATACAGTGGTACTTTAAAAAATCTGGATATTTGTCATCATTTTTACATAATGAAATGAACCTCTTATTGCAGGAGCACAATCAGTAGTAATAGACACAAGTTTAAAAAGCGGAAGTTTGTGTTGTTTCACAAATTCATCAAATGCCGAAAAAATGTCTTCTCCCCTAGTCCTTCCCAATAATGGTATAATTTTCAAAATTTCTTCTTTACTTGAATAATCTTGAAATACCATGCGAATAAATACCATTAACTGAGCAATATCAGTGAAGTCGTTTGATTCATCAAATTGTAATGAAAACACAACACACTAGTGAATGTCTGACATTAACCTGGCCTGGAAACTTTTCTCCGGCAATTGGAACTCTTCCTTTTGGCAATTTGAAATCTTGTCTGTGGCCTAGAAGTAGTCTCTCTAGCGATGTCTCGAACCAAGAAGCTCCTTTCTGGAAGCGGGAAACTCCTCTCTGACAGCAATTCTGGAACTGGGACTCCTGCTTGCTTCAGTCCCTTTTTATTAGGCCTCCTCTGAGACCTCGCATGAAGTTTGGCAACCCCCAAAGAATCGGTATGAGTCTTTCATCTTAAGTTTCAAGTTCGGCACGCCTTTTGTTCTCCTCCGCTTTCTTTTGAAAGTTGCCAGCCATCGGAAAGTTGTTTGAACTCTTTCTGACTGACTTCGGAGATGTTTACACTTAGAACCTGCAAGCCTTTCTCCTACATACAAGTTTCGATAACAATCTTTCTAATGCCGCCATGTACAGCTTCAGCAGCAAAAACATTGCCTTTGTTTTTAACACTCTAACATATTCTTATTAAAGCAGTATATACAGTTAGCTTCAAAAGAATTATTTACAAAAACATCTAATACAAACTACACCGAGACAAACAAAGCTTATTTTTTTACAATATTCACATGGGACTTAACCAAAGTAAAAAATCGATGTAATGTGCTTTGGAATATTTAATATTTAAGCTACAATCGAGTTTTTACACTTTGCTTATAATCGTATTCACTCGGCTCGTTGTTTGACTTCCACTGATCCAAATTAATCCATTTACCCGGACTTATAAGAAAACTACTGATTTGACAATTTTAACAAAAATTAAATAAACAATAGCAATACACTTAAAGCGAATTAAAAATAATACAAAATAATGATAAATAAAATATTATGTTTTCAGTTTTAATTAAATTTGTAAGTAAGGAGGAATACACACGAGATTGACCAATGGATCTGGGAGTGAACCAATGGCATCAATGGCAGAATCCTACTAAAAATGAAGATATTAGAAAGGAACTTGACATTATTAGAATTCAAGAATGTGTCAGCAGAGTTACTCTAATGTAGTATGGCTGCTTAAATAGAATCAGTGAATAAAGGTTAGCAAAACAGGTGTTTGATGCCAAGATGCTTGGAAAGAGACCCAGAGGAAGACCAAGGTCTAGGTGGATTGATTCTCTCAATCTACCTAGGATTGAGATCTAAATCAATCTATTATTTGTAAACACTCCAATCTTGGAGTGTTTACAAGTAATAGATTGATTTGGAGGAAAATTGTTGATAAGAGATTAATAATATTAATAATAATGTAAATTATCATTATCATCATCATCAAATTCCTGCCATGAACCCTCAAGGAGTGTACAGAGCAGGAATTTGATGATGATGATAATGTAAACTTAATCATGTAGTGCTGTCATAGTAACCTGAACACCTCTTGGGGATACATATCAGGAAATTGATGATGAATGAATGTCAATTCAGTGTATTGCTAAGTGTAAGGTTGTGCATTTTGGACTCAAATCTTTCAGGCAGAGTAATAGATTATTATTATCATCAGACCTCTGCAGTGTGAAAGACTTCACTGTCACATAATTCATCCAACTGTGTCTTATACATATTAACCGTCTCTGCACTGACTGCACTTTCAGATAATACATTTCAATCACTCACTACTCTCCATGCAAAAAACCTACTCCTCATAGTTCTTCCCAACTTTGCATCATCTGCAGAGAACTGCATATTACCATTCATTTCCTTTCCAAGTATCATTTACATATAAGTAAATGATACTTGGAAAGTTAAACAGAAGCAGCAGTCCCAAAACATACCCCTTTGGGCATATCACTAGTTACTTTTCCCTTCCATGATATGGCTCCACAATGCTGATACTTATCAGATAGTTAGTCTCCAATCCAACATGCCAATCTATTCTCCAATCCCAGTTTAATTGTGTGGCAACTTATCAAAGGCCTTTGCAAAATCTAAATATACTGCTGTGGATGCATCTCCCTTATCCCTTTTGAATAAATAAGAATGAGATCATCATTTTCTGGTGTTTTAAATTATTCTCCATGTATTCTTAACCTTTATATTTAATCTTTTACAGTTTATCATGTTTTTTAATTCATTTTTAATTTACTCTTCTATGGTTGTTTGGTTGCTTTCTTAAGTCTTTAAGAAATTTTTATCTATATACTGTCTCAGTAAAATTATCAGGTTCACGGGGATAGTAGATTATGAAGTATTCAAGAAAATTCATTGATTTTGTATGACATTCAAGAAAAACAGTGACTGATAAGGCATTTGATGATATGTAATTGGCATTGTTGAATGAGTTAATATTGATTTTGTAGCATGCACATTTAAAAAAAGAAAAAGAAAGCAACAGAGAGAAAGAGAAGAGGATGAATGAAATGCAAAGGCAATGGTGTGAATGCAAGAAAACACAAGTTTCCAATTCAAAGTTGAGAATTTCAGAGGATGATTTATGTGTTTCTACAGTGGGGTTAGTCATATATATTTTAATATTTAGGGTTCATTTTTTTCAAGGTGCTGCAGTTTTCCCTTTTAGACCAATTTCAAAGATACTTTAAACTGTTCTACATTAATTTTTAAGTAATTCTGGTAGAAAGGCTTACATGCTAGCTTCATAACTATTATTTTTCAGGAAATTAGTAGGTATACTGAATATTAATTATAATAACTTTAATTAATACTTCATATATTTTGACAACATCCCATTACCATCATCAGGGATCACAGAACAATGATATGTGCACACAGGCACTAGCACTCAGTAAATGATACTGAAGAAAGGCAACCAAAGTCAGGTCTAGAGTCCTAAATGGCACCCCTCTAGTGGGCTAAATTGAGTGGTCTTGGACATTGGGCTGAAGATCTGGGGATAGGTGCTTTCCAAATTTGGAGCAGTTTCATACACTAATAAATTTGTGGAAATACAACCGTACAACCTTAAAAAATTGGCCTCCCTTATCCATATCATCAGACTGTCCTCCTACAGCCAAACATGCAGGAAAGCCAATATCAGAATTTCTGAAAACATGCACTACATCCAGTTCCACCATTATAGCCACTCTAGACTTGCTGATATTGCACCACAGCAAATAAATACAAACATGAGAGGCTTTTCCTGGAATCTGCCTCACCCCTGAGAAACTTGCAAATCTCAACAAATTTGGGTGCATGAGATTTCCCCAAATTTGGGAAGCGTACATTTTAAGATCGTCAGTCCAACAGACAATACAACCCAATTTAGCCCACTACGGGGCACCATTTAGGACTCTAGGCCTGACTCTGGTTGCCTTTCTTCGGCCTCATTTACCTGGTGTTAGTACCTGCATGCATATGTCATTGTTCTGTGATTCCCTGATGATGGCAATGTAATGCTGCCAAAATATTGGAGGTATTAATTAAAATTATTATAATTAATATTGTCAGTATATGTTGTAATTTCCTGAAAAATAATAGTTATAATTGAGAGTATGTTGCTGCCATCCTTGATGGAGCTTATCTTCATGCTCTTGAACTCTATAAAGGTAAATTAAATCTATGCTGTTAATTAATCTTTTTCTTAGCCTGCATTCTAGTGATAAAAAAAAATTAACTTAATTAATTAATTAAATAAATAAATAAAAACTACAATAAACTGCTAAAGTCCTCCTGTACTAAGATTCTTCTGGATTTGTACAGTTCAGATTGTTATACTACGATTTTCTTCTGGGCTTGTACAGTTCAAGTTGCTATCTATTGAATGTGGGGGGGGGGGGGGACACTTCACCAAATCTTCTTGTAGTGGGATTTTTCTTTGACTTGTTCTGGTTGCTATAAAGGTTGCAAATGGGTCCTCCACATTCTTGGAATGGTTAGGCCATCATTTTTGTTCAGATTTGAATTATTATTATTATCATTATTACCACCCCAAGACCTCATGGAGTCAAAGACTCATCTGGGAGGTCCTTTTATCACACACACACACAGCTCATCATACCATGTTTTAAACAATTCAAACTCCTTGCAGACACCACATTCTCAGGCAAGGCATTCCAATCATTCACAACTCTGCACTAAAAAAACCTGCCTCTCACTCCCCTACTCACACCCTCTTTATACAGTTTCCAGGGATGACCTCCAGCATTGATCCTATAACAACCCCTTACCAACTTGTAGGTTTCTATCATATCTCCCCTCTTCTTCCTGTCCACCAGACTCTGCAAATTACATCTTCTCAATCTTTCCTCATACTCGACATTCCAGAGGTCAGAAACTACCTTAGTCAGTCTCCTTTGCACCCTTTCCAACATCTCTTCATCTTTCTGAAAACCCGGTGACCAAATCTGGGCACAATAGTCCATGTGTGCTAATCAAAGCCTTATACAACGGAACAAGAATCTCCCTACTTCTACACGTCATTGTCCTCTGCATCATTCCCAGAAGCCTTTGTGTTGTCTTCACAATTTTGGCGATATGTCCCCTAAATTTTAGATCCTTATCCACTATCACTCCCAGATCTCTTATTTCCTCTACCTCCAACATTATGTTTGAGCATTTCACATGCTTCTTTAAATTTCCTCTCGAACCAGGTTTTGGTGCGATGTAGGGACTTGGTACCTTTCCAATAAATTCTGTGGTATTGTTCGGAGTGCATGGTCAGAAAGGCCTGTTTTTTCCAAAATGGAGGTATTTAATATGTCGTTTGTGTTCGTCTCCTTCCTAATTGGGATGGTTCACCCCGTTTCCCCTATGTATGGTAGGTTACATGTGCATTGTATTTTGTATAACCCCTGGGTGGGCTAGGTGTGGAAGAGGATCTTTGGAAGAACTGAGTAGGTGTCTTAATTTTGCCAGGGGTTTAAAATTGGTTTTGATGTTGCATTTGTGTAGTGTATGCCTATTTTTTTGGAAATGCCTCTAACATAAGGTATGGCAATAGCATTCTTGAAATCTTTTTTGTTTTTACTAGTATCTCTGTGGAGGATCTTATGAATAGTTTTTCTACTGTATCCATCTTTTATAAATGTATGGTTGATAATCTTGTATTCCTGGTTCAGAGCTTGTTCATTTGAACAAATAGTTTGAGCTCTATGTTTAAGGGTGCTTATGATCCCTACTTTTTGTGTTCGGTGGTGATAAGAATTTCTGTGTGTGTGTGTGTGTGTGTAGTTTTGCGGTAGACTGAGAAAGAGAGACATCCTGAGTGAAGATGTGTGACGAGTCTGTCTAGGATCGGAAGAGAGTTGTTTTTTCTATTTCAATGGTGAATTGGATACGTTTGTGTTGTTTGTTCAGGTGGCTAAGGAATGTATTTAGTGCTTCGCGGCCGTGGGGGCCAAACAGCAAAAAGATCGTTCATGTATCTGAGCCAAATTGTGGGCTTTAAGCACACTGACTCTAGAACTCGTTGCTCAAAGTCTTCCATATAAAAGTTAGCTATTGGGGGAAAAGTGGTGAGCCCATGGCTGTATCCTCTTTTTGAAGGTAAAAGTTGTTTTCCACATGAAATATTGGGAGCAGAGTACGTGGGCAATGAAGGCCATGATGTCGTGTGGAAATACGTTCTGTAGGAGCAAGATAGTCTCATTGATCTGGACATTGGTGAAAAGGGAAGTTATGTCAAAGCTCACTAACATATCTTGGTCGTTGAGTGTAATGTTTTTAATTTTGTTTATGAAATGTGTATTTTTATGTAGAAAGGGGACTGACCTACCAATTCCTTGAGTGTGGCTGCTTATTTTTTGGCTAAGTGGTAATTTGAGCTATCGATTCCTTTAACAATCGGACGGAGTGGTGTGTCTGTTTTGTGTATTTTTGGCAGACCATAAATTCTGGGCATACGGGCATAATGAGGTATTAGTTTTTTAGTTGTTTCTTCTCGCCATGTGTTAACGGATTTAATTAATTTGGTTGTTTTCTTTTTGATGTGTCGAGGGTTGTAATTTACCATTTGGTAGGTGTTGTGGTCCGATACCAAATGGTTCGTTTTTTCTATGTAAGTCGTACGATCTAAAACAGCAGTGGCATTCCCTTTATCTGATTTTGTGATTATAATGTCCTGGTTATTTTTTAGTGATTTAAGGGCCAGTTTTTCCATTTTGTTTAGGTTGCTGCTTAGTTTTTTGTTTGAATTTAGTATACAAAATGTTTCCATGCATATTTTGTCAACTGGATTGGTGAGGGGGGGGGGTCTTAAACCTCTCTCGATATGATAAATGATATCAAGTTTGTTTACTGACCTCGGCGCAGTTGCATAGTTTAGACCTTTCTCCAGCAGTGAGAGTTCACCTTGGGTGAGATTGTAGTTTGAATGGTTGATAATCAGGCCATGATATGATGGTGGTTGGTTGCTCCTAACTTCGTTCGTGGGTGATTATCAAAACAGAATATAAACATCAAAGAACATTGGTGCAAATTAAAGGAAATAATATTAAAATCAGCAGAAAATGCAATAGGTTACACAGAAAGAGAAAGTAAAAAGGATTGGATCTCAGATGAAGTAAAAAGGTTAAGCGATCAAAGAAAAAGCATGAAATTAAAACAGAACTATAACAGAAATGAATATAATTCATTTTCTAATTTTCTAATTTCTCTTCTGGTTAATCTATAGATTAACCAGAGAAATTAGAAAACTAGCAGGGGTGAATGCTGGTCTTCAAATTCACACTTGCTCTTATTATCATTCAGGGAGTGAGAGGTGTGATTGAAGTCTGATTAGCAGAATAATGAATTACTGGCTATTTAAAACTCTAAATTTAGAAATTTATGTATTTAATCATACTAATACAGCATTTATTTTACAAATGATATTCTATCTTTTTCAATTTAGCTACTTGAATACAAATTCTACCGTACAGTTCTTCTTTATGAACTGGTCAATAATATCATCATAAAAAGTTGGTTGTAACTTAATTTTCCCAAGCAACACGCACACTTGTAAAGGCTGGCTGAAGCTCACTGGCCAGAGCTACGTTGACTGCTTATGGCCTGTGTTTAAGCAACAGAGTGAGACGACGTGAAATGGCTATGCACATGCCTGAAATCACAGAGGACCTGGAAGCTCCTACAACCGAGCAGGCCAAGGTAGCTTTGACTATACGAGCAAGCATAGCATCGGCCTTCGATACACAATGCAAAGCTCAGTTATTGCCGTGCAAGCTTAAGATGTCTTCTGTCTACAAAAATAAAAACCTAAATGGAATGCTTATAAATGCATGCATTTATTGACAAATAAATATTACTTCTTTTTCAATTAATGAGCTTGCATAGCAAGCATGGAGAATTCTCCCCTAAAAACTAGTTAAAAGAGACAAGAATAACTGGTTAGAAGTAAAATGCAAAATGTCTGAGAAGCCATCAAAAGAAAATAACCTCCATGGGTTATATAAACAAATAGATCAAATTAGTAAGACATGGACAACAATAATGGTAATGATCAAAAACAAAGAGGGACAACTAATTGAAAGTAAAACAAAAAGAATGGCCAGATGGGGAGAATATAGAGACTTATATAATAGACTTATATAATAAAAGCAGCTCTCCGGATATTACTATTCCAGCCACTGAAATGTAAAAGGAAACAGATATCTTGACCAAAGAATTAATAGCACACTGCATAGATAAACTTAAAACTTGGAAAGCACCTGGTATTAATCAAATACAAGCAAATTCTTAAAAGCAGGAAAGGAACAACTTTTGGAACCATTAAAAACATTATTTGAAAGGATCTACAAAAATGAAGCAGTGCCTACTGATTGGACCAAATCAGTTATAACTCCTATATACAAAAAAGGAGATAAAACAGAATGCAATAATTACAGAGGCATTCCACTCCTCAGTATTCCAAGTAAGTTTTTCAAATAAACCATATATAGAACTAGATTAGGAGAGGAACAAGCAGGTTTCAGACCAGGACGAAGCACAAATGATCAACTATTCACCTTAAGACATCTAATAGAAAAGACACTAGAGTACAATCAAAGTTGCTATATAAATTTCATAGACTTTCGTCAGGCATTTGATTCAATCTGTAGAAGAGAAGTATGGAAAACTATGAAAGAATTTGGAATTCCCAACAAAACTATAAGAATAATAAAGAACCTGTATGAGAAATCTGAAAGTGCAGTACGAGTGGAGGACAACTTAATTCACTGGTTCCACAGAGAGAGAGAGCGGAATAACTGGGATGCAATCTGTCACCGGACCTGTTCAACCTTACACTGGAAGAAGCAACCAGTAAGGCCTTAAAAAAGAAGACTCCGGAATCAAAATATATGGGAAAATATAACAAATTTAAAATTTGCAGACAACATTGCATTTCTTGCAAGCATGGAAGATCTACAACGAATTTCTGATAAAATAAAGGAAGAATGTATAAAATTTGGATTAAACATAAATATAGACAAAACAAAAATTATGCAAATAGGAAAAAGAAACACCAAACTGAAATTGATAGTAAGAATCTAGAGCAGGTAGAAAACTTCACCTACCTTGGAGGAGTAATTGAGTACAATGGTGAAATTACAAAAGATATGAACAGACGAATCAGTCGAGCATCTCAAACTTTTGGATGACTTAATAAAATATGGAAGTCAAGAGACATCAAACAAGTAACAAAAGTAAGAATCTATGAAACGATGGTCCTCCCAATACTTCTCTATGGAAGTGAATGCTGGAATCTCAAAAGGGCTGAAGAGAAAAAAATTATTAACTGAAATTAGTTGGCTAAGAACAGAACCAGCACTAGGGTCTTTGCTGCCCGCATGCAATGTCTAAGTGCCCCGTAACGATCCAGGGTGTGTGGTTCTTTTACGATAATAAAAATTTAAATTATTTGAAATTTCTTAAATAAATTTTGACAGAACAGCCACACGTTGGTTTGCTAAATGTAAAGAACTGGGGGTGTTGACTAGGCAGGATAATCATTAAAAACCCGAATATTCAAAAAATTCTCAAAAGTTAAAGCAAATTTTGATAAAGCCATTTCACTTTAATCGTTGAATATGCCTTTTCACCGACCCAAATCACTAACAAAATTAAAATGAATTTTAATTAAAGTTAAAATTTATTTGAACTAAGGTTTAAAATATTCTTGCATTTAACAAGTTACTAAATTCTTAGTAACTTGTAAAAATTGTTTAATAATTTTTATAAGTGGAACTATCTTTTAGGAAAATAAAAGAAACTCCAGATAGATGAGAAAATAAGAAAAGAATTCAGAAATAATTAGAACATTTAATAAGTATTCAAAAAAAACATCTTTACAGAATAACAGAAAATAAATTAAATTACATAAATATACTTGAATTTTTTTAAATTAAAATTTTAGGACTTTTGATTTCATATTCACAAAATTAGAAATAATAGTCTTAACGTCTAATTCCGCACATATATCATTTTCAATAGCTATTAACGCCAAACTAACAAGCCTTTTTAGTGACATACTTGTTCTTAAGTAGGTTTTAATCAATTTCAACTTGGATCACCGCTCGCTACACTAACAGGTAAGGTTAATAGTATTCTTAAAGCAATTGAAAAGTTAGGGAAAGATAAATTATTGGACACAATAAAATTAAAAATATCGAAAGGGTTTTGAATATTTAAATTATCCTTCCGAAAAATATCCCAGAAAGCACATAACTCGTCATATAGTTCTATTGCATTTACGTCTTTTTGTCGCCGTCTTTCAAGAGAATCTTTAAATCGTCACAATTTTTTCATAAATCTTCGTTATTAATTTGTACTAATCTATACAAGAAATTGAAATTATCATAATATGTTTTTAGTTGTTCAAAATGTTCTATTAACGAACACATTGCAACGTCTAGAAGTATGTAAAACATATTCACTCTAAATTTATCTTTTGGTAATTGTGGCGTTTCTTAATGATGCTTGTAGTCAAATTGTCATGTCTTCTTTCGTCGTCGAACTTCCGTACTAGTTTTAAATTCTTGTTCTCCATCCATCTCTTCACTCGGTTCTTTTGCCGTTTTTAGAACTTCTTTAAAATTTGTATCTGATCGATACTCTTGTAAGAATATTTTTAAGTTTTTGATAGATTCTAAAGCAAGTGTAATGTTCATATTTTTGTCCTGAAGCATTTTACTCACAGGCTTTATTCTGTTAAGTAAATCATGCCAAGTTAAGTAAATTATGTCAATAAGAGAGCAAATAAATTTGTAGTCCTTTATTTTAGCACATAATGTTTGTGCTTCATGCTGAGTTTCATTATTAAAATTTTCATTATTTAAAATTTCAAAAAGTGCATTAAATTTCTCCTAACTAATATTCCACAGGGTGGATTGCATTAATTTTACTTTCCCATTGCGTTTCTGATGGCTGTTTCAATGTTAAATTTTTTACGAACTTTAAAACGATTGCCCAATATTTGTAAGGGAATGGAAAGAAATTGTATATTTCTTGAATAATTGCAAAGAAACTAACTGTATCTGCATTCACTTTGGCTGCATCGTTAATGATTAAATTTAGATTATGGGCAGCATATGGCACGTAAAAAGCTCGAGGATTTTTGTTCAAAAGCAAATTTTGGAGCCCATATTTTTTCCCTTTCATATTTGCCCCATTGTCATACTCTTGACTTCAATGGGAATGTTCCATTTTTCCAGTTGTTCCATTATTGTTGAACATAAACCACGTCCTGTGGAATCTGATATATATCTGCAAAACCTAAAATGTTTTCCCTGATCTTGACAATTCCATTGTCACAGGAAACAAAGCGAATAATAATGGTCATTTGTTCTGTTTTACTTGCATCAGGTGTGCAGTCTAAAATTATGGAATAATATTTAGATTTTCGAATTGATAATAAAATTGTATCCCTGATTGCGTTACTTAAAGTTTCCGACATTTCATTTTGACTGTCTTTACTCAAATAGTGTACTCTATTGTTTCGTTGGAGGGCCCTTTCAACATGATTTTCCATAAAGGGATCAAACTTCGCAAACAGTTCGACTAATTTTGTTTAGGTGGAGGGCAAGCTTCGAAAAATATGTTACAGTCCCCTAACCAACACTACCTCAAGATATGTTCCCTAAACATAGAAGGGATATCTAAATCCAAAGCTGAAGTCATCGGCAAAATAGCCGAAGATAAAGCAATTGACGTCTTGGCTCTCCAGGAAACTCATGTGCCTAACACAGCCCTCAATAGATTAAAAATCCCAGGACTCATTCTCGTGACTTATGACTGCCACCTCAAGCATGGCCTAGCAACCTATATCTGGCTTGATCTCAAGGATATAACCCAAAGTGTTTCTGATACAGAATATTCTATAGGTATTGAAGTTCAAAATATCACCATATACAATGTCTATAAACCTTCATCGCAATCCTGGCCTGATCAGATGGACCGACCTCCTCCTCACCCTGCTATCTATGTTGGTGACTTCAATTCCCATCACACCATGTGGGGCCATTCCTCTAACAACTGGGATGGTAATAATCTAGCTAACTGGATGGATACATATAACTTGTATTTGAATTATGATGCCAAGCAAGACGGCACTCTTTACTCAGCCAGATGGAACAGAACCTACACCCCAGATCTGTGCATAGTCACTAAAGACTCTGAAGACCACCCTCTACCATGAACCAGAACCATCCTTAGCAGATTCCCTAATAGTCAACATCGTCCTACATTAATAGAAATAGGAACATCAATCCCAGTCATCAGCGGAACACAAATCGTTAGATGGAATCTCTGCAGGTCCAACTGGACTACATTTCAGAAACAAATCGAGCAAACCATTAGAGCAATTCCACCACTCCTAATTGCTACCCTAGATTTGTTAAACTACTCAAATCTGCAGCAAAAGCCACTATCCCTAGAGGTTACAGAAAACAATATATCCCATGTGAGGAACTCCTAACCAAATATGAGTAATCCGAAGACCCAACTATTGTTAAGGAGCTCATATCAACCCTGGATAAAAACAGAAAGGAAAGATGGATCTCAACCATCAATGAACTCGATTTCGTCACATCTAGTCGGAGAAGCTGGTCACTTCTGAGAAAATTAGGTGGAGCAGAGCCAACAACACACAAAACAACAGAGATAACTCCTGATCAAATGACTAACCATTTATTGAAAACCTCCAAGATTCATCCCAGCTCTACCAGGAAAATTGCTGTACAAGCTTCCACCAGACAAATCCTGAAGACGGAACCCGAGTTTCCTGAACTCGTACACCCAGTATCTCGGGAAGAGGTACAAATAGCCTTAAAATTTACCAAGAATGGCAAAGCTGCAGGAATGGATGGTATACTTCCTGAGTTCCTAAAACATCTTAGTCAACATGGCCAAACATGGCTGACTGCCCTTTTCTCAGAAATCATCATGACTGGTAAACTACCAAAGCTATGGCGGGAAGCCAAAATAATTGCCGTGCCCAAACCAGGGAACGATCCAAATGATGTGAAAAACCTGTGACCTATCTCCTTGCTTTGCACCACTTTTAAGCTCTTTGAAAGAATTCTCCTTAACAGAATTTCACCACTCATCGAAAGAGCACTTCCTACTGAACAAGCTGTCTTCAGGCCAGGAGGAAGTTGCTGTGACCAGGTCCTGGCTCTGACAACTCAAATTGAAGCAGGCTTCCAGAAGAAACTTAAATCTGGAGCCACTTTCATGGATCTAATATCTGCTTATGACACTGTCTGGATCAGGGGCCTCCTCCTAAAACTAGGAAATATTATAAAGTGTAAAAAACTTTACTTTTTGTTCTATTCTCTCCAACAGAAAGATCCGGGTCTATATTGGCGGAAAAAAGAGCAGGCCTAGATTCCTTCACAATGGTCTTCCTCAGGGCTCTTTGTTATCCCCTATAATTTTTAACATCTATGTGTATGATCTACCTCATACCAGATCAAGCAAGTATATGTATGCCGATGACCTAATGATCTTACATCAATCCACCTCCTTTACCAACCTTGAATACAGACCTGAACACCCTGGAAGAGTACTTCAAGCAGTGATAGCGATACTTGAAGCCAAATCCAACGAAAACAGTGTCCTCAGTATTCCACCTTTACAATGCAGAGGCGAATCGACAACTCAACCTTTCTTTCTTTCTGTGGAAAAATGGTAGAAAACGAGCCTCACCCAAAATACCTTGGGGTGAGCCTGGACAGAAGCCTAACCTATAAAAGGCACATCGTTAACCTCTTCAATAAAATTAAAACCAGAAATAATATCTTTCAAGGCTTGCTGGAACAACTTGGGGTTGTGGTGCAAAAGTCCTAAGGTCGTCTGCACTAGCCCTCGCATTCTCTGCAGCAGAATATTGTGCCCCTGTCTGGGAAAGAAGTACACACACTAACATTATAGACACCCAGATAAAGTCTACCATGCGCACAATTAGTGGGACAGTGAGAAGCACCCCTCTCTCCTGGCTGCCTGTCCTAGCTAACATGCTCCACCACACATACGGAGAACACAAGCCTCGATTAAGGAATTTAATAAAGCAGTGAGCAACCCACTCCTGCCCCTACATCAGACTCTCATAAACCCACCTAATCTATGCCTCAAATCTAGAAAGCCTCTCTGGTCCATGGACGAACTCTCTTCAGCTGCACTGCCATCAATATCTGACATATGGAGAGAACACTTGTCCAACAAACGGCTTTCTGGTAGAAGATCCCTGTGCTCTGCAGCCTGGTTTTGATCTTCCTAGGAGGATTTGGTCATCAATAAACAGGATCAGAACTAGTCAGGGCAGATGTGGCTACCTTCTACATAAATGGAGGCTGTCAGATCACCCTTATTCTGATTGTTCTCCCGTGGTTCAGACGATTACTCATATTGTGTACAACTGCCAATGCGCAAATTTCACGGTGGTGGCCTACAGGACATCCACAAAGTGATGGATAAGGCTTAAATTGACTTTCCAGCCTGGACTTTGACCTCTAGTTGATGTGGCCGTGGTTATGGAGGAAACAAGATCACGGTCCCGTCTCACCATGAATATGTTATTCTCATAGTCCTCGTCAATCAACCGAACTCCTCATGTTAGAAGATGATGTAATGTGCTCTCTAATTAAACCTAGGATACAGCTACATTTATGTTGTGAAGTGTTGTGAAAACATGCAGCCTTGTCATACCTGTTACAGTAGGACGATAATTTCCCCTGGCATGATTATGACAAGTTACTTTTGCTTTATTTAAAAAAAAAAAAAAAAAAAAAAGGAAAGACTTAGAAAGCTTTTATGTAATGAACTTTTATATGTTAAGATTTTCATCATTTGTTGCTGGAAATTGTGATTATACTCTTCAGTTACCAGTTTCATGTAGCCATAAATAAATTTATTTATTTATGGCTATATAATAAATCTGATTTATTTATTTATAAATAAATAAATACATCAGATGATCTGCAAAAAGCTAAATTTTGGCTAAAAAGGAATTTTATAATTTCAATCAAGCGTTCTAAAGCACTCGTCCAATGTTTCTTTTCCATTTCATATACGCTTTGAGTCTGGCAATCAACAGTAGTTTTGTTTTTTAACTTTTTATGAAGTTCCTTCCATATTAAGAAATTTTCATGTGAGTTAAACTAGTCTCATGTCTATACAAAGTTGTACTTACATTTTTCTCCAATTGTTATAACCTTCTACAAGACTACTTGATTCAGTAGGTGCGAAAAGTTTGCAACAAAAGCAAAAAATAGAATTTAAAGTTTCGGAATAAATGGCCATGTTCTTGGGACGTGCTGCCCGTTTTCCATTTTTCTATTATAATACGTGTCGCCAAATTTACGACCATATGTATCTCTGAGATATATTATATTTTTCTTTTGAACAGGCCCCATTTCAATTAAAACAACTCGTAATTTTTCATCAATATTTCCCCCCTTTCACCTGGATCTTCTAAATTTACAGAGACTAACAATGTGTTAGTTTCGTGGTCAACTCCAACTAAATCTTCTAACTGTTTTTCACTTAAATTATGCATCTTGTTCAATAGTTGCACTAGTACTTTCATGCAAACTGGATGATGTGCACAGTTCTTCAACTCTGATTTCTGATGTATCAAGTTGGTTACAATCTGCATCAGAATATTTTAACAAATTTATTAAGAGCCGAGTTTGTTTCTTATTATCTGCTTCTTTTGCAGCATGATGCTTACGATTTTGTGCACCCGATAGCTTTTTTAATTTTTGATTCCATTTCTATTTTATACCCACAAGAAATTATTACACAACACGACACAGAGACGAAATAATAGTCCGCACTGCGCTACTGTCAGTAGCCTACTGAGATGCGTACCATATGACTGGTTAACTAGCAACAAATGTTTTGTACGAAAATTCGTTTCTGCGCATAAAAACCGTTCACCATTTCACTGTAGATAGACTGCAGTAGACACAACATTCTACAGGCAAACATTTAGCCTGCTCTCGCTGCAAAATTGTAAACAGCCAGCTGATCAAAGAGGCAGCAATATACACATTTTTTTTAATTTTTATTCGGCCTTATTTATTTTAACATTGATCATTCTAAGAATTTTTTGTTTTTATGATAAAAATTTTGTTTCTTAAAAATGAACTTATGAACCGTGCCCCGGTGGCAGCGCCCGCATGCTCTGCATGCCTGCTTCCGCGGCCCTGGCTAAGAAGATTACTTGGAGTATCTCTGCTGGACAGACTAAGAAAAGAAGACATAAGGAATTATATACAGGTATCCCTCGTTATAAGCAATCTCACTTTATGCGTTTTTGCTATAAATCGATTTTAAAAAGTTAATTTAAAAAATCGCAACCAGTAGCAATTTTGAAATCACCCTGTGTGTGGGCACGTGACTTTGTGCGCACGCTGCTTTGGCAAAGTGCATCGTGCTGCATGTCAGTCTCACAGAAGGTGTAGAACTAATAAGCTCCATTGTTGGAGTCTTCTGCAATGCAAACATTATGGAAAAAAGAGGTAATTGTGATCAAAATACTTCCAAGACTAAAAAACAGAAAAGCTATAACACTTGAGGAAAAATTAGAAGTTATAAAGAGGTATGAATGTAATGAGCACACAGTTGATAGTCACAGCTACAATAATTTCAGAATCAACTTTAAGAATAATAAGAAATCGAACAGAGAAAATAAAATAAAGTTGTAAAAGTGCAACGAGAATGTCAACAATTAAGATAACACAGATAAGGGCACCAATTATGGAGAAATTGGAAAGGATGTTGGCCCAGTGGATTGAACATGAAAATCAGCATGCTGTTCTGTTATCCACCTTGATTATCCAGGCTGAAGCAAAAAGTTTGATGATTTCAATATTATAGATCCTGAAGTGCAATCTCTTGCCAAGTGCTTGGTGGTTTGAATGTTTTGAGGATTGCAACATGGATTCCATAATCTCAAGCTGATTGGTGAGGCTGTGGGAGCTGATGTTGTTGCTGCTGAGAACTTTCCAGCAAAATTTCTAACTATAATTCAGGAACATGGCTATTTGCCTCAGCAAGTGTTCAATCTCAAGTTTAAATAATTCATTCATTAAAATTTCTTTTGCTCACAGGTGTAACGTTTTCATTTTTTTTATCCTTCTGAAGAAACCCCTATCCCTGTCTCACCCATGCTAAATTCAATTCACTTTACGCGATTTCATGTTATGCGATTATTTCATAGAGCCAATTAATCGCATAAAGTGAGGGACGCCTTTGTTTGGTTTAATGTTTTATCCAAATGTAAGCAAACAAATTTTGCACCTGAAGAATTTTTAGGACTGGGGCAACTTGTGGTAAAGGTGGTATAAGTTGTGATCACTCACCTTAGTATTCCATTATGCAAAGCACATCTTTGCAGACATGTATAATGCTATGCATTAAGCGGAAGGGTCACTACCCAGACTGGTTTCGACCTTTATTGAGGTCTCGTCTGTGGGAGCTGGACCCAGAGGTGGTGATACTAAGGTGGAAGTAATGCAGAAGTCATATACCATTGCCAAAAGGTGTCAATACCTTATTATTAAAATTCTCTGGATTAGAGATAGTTGATGGAAGTTTTTTCACTTGGCTATGCTACCAATTATATATTTGGTTTAATCCTTTATCCAAGTGTAAGCAAACAAAGTTTGCACCTGAAGTATTTTCAAGCAAGTATTTTGGCAACTGGTATATAGTGATATGACTTCTGCATTACTTCCACCTTAATATCACCACCTCTCGGTCTCTGGCTCCCACTGACGATACCTCAATAAAGGTTGAAACCGATCTGGGTAGTGACCCTTCCCTTAATGCATAGCATTATACATGTCTGCAAGGAGATGTGCTTTGCATTATGGGATATTAAGGCAAGTGATCTGAACTTATACCACCTTTACCACAAGTTGCCCCAGTCCTGAAAATACTTCAGGTGCAAACTTTGTTTGCTTACACTTGGATAAAGGATTAAACCAAATACACTCGGATTTCTTTTTATGCAGTTTGAAGTTATGCGGTGCATATTTCATGCAAATTAGGGGTTTCCCTGTTGTATATAATGAACAATGTGTGCAGCACATTCTATCGTAGCGTGTAAGCAGTGAGTGTCCATGAAGTTTAATTTTGTATGTGAGTAAGTGTTTATCTTTTCATTATCATAATTCTAAATTTTGCTAACTTTTATTTTAAAGATTTAATTTGGTCCAGTGGAGAAAAAAAGTACCAAATAAAAGCAATTTCTTTGGAAATGAAAAATTGCAATTTTAGATCGCTTAGCAAAAGGAGAGGGATCTACGGCAATTGGTAAACATTTTAATTTTGGGGAATCTACTATAAGAGCAATTAAAAAGAATGAAGTTGCAATAAGAAAATCTGTCATTTCTGGAAGAAAACTAAGTGCCAAACTATCATCGTACTCAAGAGATGCTTTATTAGAAAAAAAACGGAACAAGCACTCATAATATGGATTGAAGAATTAACTCAAAGGAGAATTCCTATAAGTGGTTATTTAATTAAACAAAAAAAGCTCTTCGGTTTTATGAACAGTTTTATTGTTCATTTTCATAAAACCGAATTTTATGAACGGTTTTATTGACCTGGGAAGCAGAAGTAGTCCGCTTCCCAGGCCAATAAAGAATTTTCGGCTAGCGAAGGATGGCTAACCGGGTTTTCAAAAAGAAATGCACTTCATAACATGAAGATTACAGGCAAGGTTGCAGCAGCAGGTGAAGAAGCAGCCAAAAAGTTTCAAGAGAAGTTAGCCAGAATTATTGAATTATGGATATTGTTCCGATCAAGTGTTTAACGCTGACAAACAGGATTGTTTTGGAAGAAAATGCCTAGTCGAACTTACATCGCAAAGTCTGAGAAAAAAGCAAGTGGGTTTAAAGCAAGCAAAGATCGAGTAACGTTGTTACTTTGTAGCAATGCATCAGGAAATCGAATATTGAAACCCCTCCTAGTAAATCGATCTCTAAGACCACGTGCTCTAAAAGGCAAAGATCTAAAACAGCCACCAGTACATTGGATGGCTAATACAAATGCCTGGGTAACAACTGCTGTATTTACTGAATGGTTCAATAATTGCTTTGTATCAGAAGTGGAAACATATATGAAGCAAAAAAGCTCTCGATTTTAAAGTTTTATTAATTATTGACAATGCACCAAGTCATCCGCATTTAGAACATTCCAACTGTACAGGTAGTGTTTTTTCCACCCAACAACAAGCATTATTCAGCCATTAGATCAAGGCATAATTGCTACTTTTAAAAAATATTACATTAAACACACTTTTCAATTTATATTGGATAAACTAGAAAATGAATCATTAAGAGTTACTGACGTTTGGAAAAATTTTTTTATTTTGGACTGCTTGAATCATGTTGCATCTGCTATCACTGAAATAAGACCACAAACTTTAAATGCCTGCTGGAAAACAGCTTGGCCTGGATGTGTTGCAAACATCTACATTATCAGCTGAAATCATTACTTTGGCACAGGAAATTGGTGGAGAAGGTTTTGATACATTTAGCCAGAATGATGTAAACGAATTGCTTGTGGATAAAGTGACGATGATGATATTGAATATCGATTAACTTTAGATATTGAAGATCCAGAAAACAATAGTGAAGTTGAATAAAACCTGTTCCCCTCACTGCAAATATAATACGAGAAGGTCTTGAACTGTGCAATAAATTGGAAATCATTTTCTTGTTAATGACACAAATTCTGAATGAGCCTTTAAATTCCAACATGAGCTGAAGAACTGGATATGTCTGGATATTGTGAGCTATACAAAAAATTAGTAAAATCATCATCGCAAAGTTTAATTACTGATTACATTGTCAGAAGAAAAAATTCAGCACACAACAAGGGTGAAGCTAATTCTGTTTGTGAAGAACCATTGCCTTAACCATACAGATCTGATGTGCTGTATCAGATCTGTAATCACTGGTGACGAAATCACTGGTGATGAAAGCGATTTCGCACCAGTTTGCAAACGTTACCGAATATTATCTAATAGCGACGATAATTCTGATGACAAAATGTAAAAAAAAAAAATTGTTACTTTTGAATAAAATTAAATGAATAAAGCTTTAAAACAAACTTAGGCATTCTTATTTTCTTGAATTTTTATAAACTTCTATGCGATTTTAGGTTTATTTTAAATTCATTGCTTCGGTTTTATGCGGTTTTAGAAAAGTATGGAACGTATCCCTAATTTTTCACATAAGTTACGTCTTTTTTGTGCGATTTTTTATATGCGGGTTTCTGTGGAACATATCTACCGCATAAAAAGAGACCCGACTGTATATAATTGGTAGCATAGCCAAGTGAAAAAACTCCCATTAAGACATAAGGGAATGACTGAAACAAGAAATAACAATATTAGACAAAATCCAAGAAAAAAAACTTTGATGGTTTGGCCATGTGACCAGAATGGGAACATAAAGATTATCAACTAAAGTCCTGAATACAACGATGGAAGGTAAAAGATCCAAATGGCGGCCCAGAATTAGATGGATAGACAAAATAAAAGAGGACCTGAAAACCAAATCGCAACAAGCGACACCAAACTAAACAGAATTGTTCGGACTCTCCAGGGACAGACAGAAATTATTATTATTATTATTATTATTAAAACACGACCTCATGGAGTCAAAGGCTCATCTAGGAGGTCCTTTTATCTCACACACATCTCATCATACCGGGTCTTAAACACATTCAAACTCCTTGCAGACACCACACTCTCAGGTAAGGCATTCCAATCATTCACAACTCTGCACGAAAAAAACCTGCCTCTCACTCCCCTACTCACACCCTCTTTATACAGTTTCCAGGTATGACCTCTGGTTCTCCCCTGATCTCCCACTATTCTCTGTAGAACTTCTCCACCATTGATCCTATAACAACCCCTTACCAACTTGTAGGTCTCTATCATATCTCCCCTCTTCCTTCTCTCCACTAGACTCTGCAAATTACATCTTTTCAATCTTTCCTCATACTCGACATTCCAGAGGTCAGAAACTACCTTAGTCAGTCGCCTTTGCACCCTTTCCAACATCTCTTCATCCTTCTGAAAACCAGGTGACCAAATCTGGGCACAATAGTCCATGTGTGGCCTAATCAAAGCCTTATACAATGGAACAAGAATCTCCCTACTTCTACACGTCAGTGTCTTCCTCATCATTCCCAGAAGTCTTTGTGTTGTCTTCACAATTTTGGCGATGTGTCCCCTAAATTTTAGATCCTTATCCACTATCACTCCCAGATCTCTTATTTCCTCTACTTCCAACAATATATTCTCACCAAGCATAAATTCTGCATCCCATCTTTGTTTTCCAAATTTTAAAACCTTACATTTTGCAACATTGAACTCGCATCCCCATTTGCTTGCCCAATCACTCAATTTATTCAAGTCTTCTTGCAAAGCCACAACATCTTCACTACTCTTTATGGTTCGTCCCAACTTTGCATCATCTGCAAACAACTGAATATCTCCATCCAAATCTTCGCCAATATCATTAATATACAAGTTAAATAGTAATGGCCCTAAAACAGATCCCTGAGGCACTCCACTAGTGACTTTCCTTTTCCTGGATATTGCACCCCCATACACAACTTGTTGACACTTATCAGATAGCCAGTCTCCAATCCAATGCACTAATCTAATATCCAACCCCATCTGCTCTAGTTTGACTGTCAACTTATCATGAGGTACTCTATCAAAAGCTTTTGCAAAATCCAAGTATATTACTGTGTATCCTTCTCCTCTGTCCAAGGAAGCAGTCACTTTATTGTAATAAGTAAGTAGATTACTAAAACACGACCTCCCTTTTGCAAATCCATGCTGTCCATCAAAGATTATACCATTGTTGTCAACCCAACTCTGGATCCTAGTTCTCACAAGCTTCTCCAACAACTTAACCACAACACCTGACACACAGATAGGCCTATAGTTTGATGCTTGAGTACGATCACCTCCTTTATGAAGTGGCACAATCTTGCCCTCCTTCCACTCTTTAGGGACTTGACCAAGTGCAAGACTCGTATTAAAAAAATATGTCAAGGCAGGTGTCAACACTCTGGCACATTCCTTCAGAATACGCGGTGATATATTATCAAGTCCCACAGCCTTATTTACATCTAGTTTACTCAACTCCCCAAACACCTCTTGCTCACTTACAGTCAGTCTCTCCTCCCCCATCATCAACTGCTCTTAATCTCTCCATGAAGTCACATTCACAAGATTGAAAGATCTTTATGAACTGCTCATTAAGTATCTCCACCACACATTCTGCAACAGCTGTCTTTATACCATTTTCTCCAATCAATGTCATCCTTCCATAATCATTCTTTCTTTTGCTGGCTACATATCGAAAGAACTCCCTAGGATTCTTTTTAGCTTCATTAGCTAACTGCTGTTCATACCTCTCTTTAGCTACTCTCACCAACCAAGTCACTCTCCTTGCCTGGTCTTTGTAGAACTCATGAAATTGGTTACTTCCACTTCTCTTATGCTGCCTCCACAATGCCCTTTTTCTCTGTATTGCATGCTTAATCTCTTTATTCATCCATCTCACACCTAACTTATTTAACCTTCTCACCTGTGGTATACATTTAGACATTGCATCCACTAAATATTTTTTGAAAATCCCCCAAGCTGCATTGATCTCTTTTCCAGCTAACTCCTCATTCCATGCTACACCTGCAAGCTGTCTCCTGAGCTCTTCATAATCACCCCCCTTGTAGTTCCACATATACCCTTTTTTCACAGGGGTCCTTGCACTGCTGGCAACCACCCAAGTAATCACCTCATGGTCACTTTCACCAATTGGTGGATGATTTGATACCTCATTGATAATTACATCCTCCGATGAGATGACCAAATCCAAGACCCTTAATCCTCTTGTGCCCTCTGTTACATACTGTCTGAGGTAGTTATCCCTCAAAAACTCAAGAAACTCATTTTCTTTACTTCCAGTTGCTATCTCTTCATTCCAGTCTATATTGCCATAATTAAAATCACCCATAATGATCACCCTTTTCTTATTTGCTTGGCTTATTTGACTATACATTTCACTATCACCACCATCCACATTACCAGGTCTATAACAACATCCCACCAAGTATTTGATTCTATTCACCTCTATCTCACACCATACTGCCTCAAAACCACTGGCCCCATTTCCCTCTTGCATCTCTACCTTGTATGGACATAACTCTTTCTCTATCATCAATAGCACTCCCCCTCCCTTTTTACCCCTTCTATCCTCACGAAACACATCATACCTTTCCATCTCTATTCCTGTCAGGATGTCATCCTCATCTAACCATGTCTCACTTATTCCGACAATCTCTGGGTGCACAGACGCAATTAGTGCAACCATTTCATCTGCCTTGTTTCTTATACTTCTAGCATTGGTATACAAACACAAGAACTCATTTCTGGATCTACAGCTAGTTCCACTGATACCACTCACTCGATGTGATCTCTCCATGCTGGACTGGGCCATTTCCCTTTCAATTTCCCTTTCAATTTTCTTTCAGTTAGGTGCGCTACAACTGATACAGCAAATTATAGACCAATTTAATATCTCTGGAATGGTCACAAGGTATTGAAGAGGTTCGATAGGAATTTAATTCAAACGTGAGGAGAAATGGAAAGAGTCCATTCGGCCTCATCATCATCATCCACATTGATGATGGAAGAGAGGAGAAGAAGAAGATACTGAAAGAATGTGCAAGAGAGTTAAACAGTGTCTCTTTCTCATTGTCCAGCTTAACTCACAGCACATGCCTGATTTTCGATCATTGGAAATTAAGCAAGATAATTCCATTATACAAAGGTCAAGCTACAACTGATACAGCAAATTATAGACCAATTAATATCTCTTGAATGGTCACAAGGTATTGAAGAGGTTCGATAGGAATTTAATTCAAACGTGAGGAGACAGTTCTTGTATTCTCTATAGATAACATAGATTCCCCTTATTCAACTGTGACAGCACAGTTGAATAAGGGGAATGAATATATTGTATAATTCTCAGTTTTGCTAAGGCACTTGGCAGGATTCTGCATATGAAGTTGTTTTATAAACTAAAAGGAATGGATGTGCAAAATAAACTTGTAACAGGGATGGGAGAGTGGCAGGCTGTATGCATATTGACTTGAATGGACTTGTTATATGGGCAAATGGCAAGGAATATCAGTTCAATGTTGCCAAATGTATTTAGAATTATGTATTTCAGGAAGAAAATCATAGGCAGTGTATTATATTAATGGGAATTTGATAAATAGTCAAATTTGATAAATAGTTAAATTCCGTGAAACTTTAGAGTTATAGTAAACAGAAAGTTAAAAGTTTTGGGTTTGTATTGTTGAGGTGGTTAAATCATTAGATCAGATAATTACTCTGTTTAAGAGAATATAACTTGTAGTTATATTCTTGAAATAAAGGAGTTATTCATGTACTTTACAAGACTAGGTATGGTCACATTATTCTTTCATATTCATTCTTTCTTTTACTTGCAGCATAACGATAGAATTCTTTTAGGTTGTCTTTAGCTTGAAAGCCAGTTTCTTTTCTTACTCACACTTAGCTTTCCATACAACAGTTATGACTCTGTTGACCTGCCGCTTAAAATTTTCATAACTGACATTATCCTGATGCACACGGTATTCCTTCCACATAATATTTTTTTTATGAATCTCTTGCTTAATTAGATTACACATCCATTTCACTCCTAGTGAAATGGATGTCTATTTATTATTCAAATTCTAGGGAGATGTAGTTACATCTTTAACTATAATAAAATTCCTTCTGTCACATACTGCTTAAGGAAATTGTCTCACAAGAGCTAAATAAATTCAGGTTCATTCTGTTTATGAGATTTCACAGAGAATCTATGAAAACATGCTACCAAAGGGAGTCTAAACTCTTTATACCTTCTCAATGATCTGTCTAAGGTAGAGGATCTGATCTTTGGTACCCTTGCCTTTCATAAAACTTGCTTGTTCCTCCGGTATCTTGCTTGCATGAGAGAATAAACAAATAGTTCTATAGTTCTTGCAATCCATCATATCTCCCTTCTTGTGCAGTGGTATCAAAACTGACTTCTTCCAATCTCTAGACATGATTCTGTCTCCCATGTCCTTGCAGCCAATTTATGATACACTCTTATCCCTCCATCCTCGACCTTAATTAACTCTGCTGGGATACCATCTACACCTGGAGCCTTATTGTTGTTAAGCTGTTTACCTGCTCTTTCAATCACAAACCCGAAGTTCTGAATTGGAGTTTTCCTAATGAGAAGGCTTTTTCAAATTTTTCATATTCTCCATGCTGCACAGTTCTTCATAGAACTATACAGCACTGATCATTGATATCACTTCCTCTCAAAAAAAAAAAAAAAAAAAAAAAAAGTCATATGTTTAAATATCATTTGTTGATTCTCTGCAAAATGCATCTTTCTCTACTTTACATGTACTTGAATGAGAAAATTCTAAAGCACTTGTTGTGAAGTCAACAACCTCTGTATACAAGTAGACTATTCATGAAGATACTTCACAAACAAACTTTGTTTACTCTAGGGTAAGGATTAAAACAAGAATAGAATTTCTTGTCAAATATAATATACAGGTAACCCTCATATAACGCAGTATGTATAGAACACGGTTTCGATATAACGTGGTCTACAAAGTGTAGTAATCCTTTATCTTTCATATATTTTTCACCTTGCGACTTAAAAATTAATTTTATCTTCATTAAATTTGCGTCTGCTTGTATCACACATGTAGTTATAAGTTGTGAATTTATATTAGGTGGAATATCCTTTAGCACGCATGAACGTCAATTGTTTACCGTATAAAGTTGGTCTTCGTTTTCTGCAGGAAAGCGCATATATCTTAATTAATATGTAATGTTTTTTTTATGTAAAAAGTTTATTTTTATACTAATGGCCACTAAAACTGAAACGAAAGGGGAAAAAAAACAACATTGAAGAGAAAATTCATTTCTCTTGAAGAAAAAAAAAATTAAAATCTTGGATCAGTTGAAAAATGGAGAAAAACCAGGAGTTTTTGCAGGGACTTTGAATTTAAATGAATCAACAATTCAAACAATCAAACAAAATGAACATAAAATCCGAGAAAGTGTTATTGCTAGGTCAGCGGTAAGTGCAAAGCGCGTTGCTCGTGTACGCAATATTCTAATGGGAAAATGGAGAAATCTCTACTGATTTGGATAGAAGATTGCACTCAAAAGAAATTCCTTTGGATGGAAATCTTATTAAACAAAAAACTTTCGAAGTTTATAAACATTTAAAAGAACTTGATGAAGATTCTTCAAAAGAAAGCTCTCAGCATGGATTTTAGTGCCAGTAAGGGTTAGTTCGAAAACTTTAAAAAGCAGTAATCTTTGCATAATCTTAAAATCCATGGCGAATCAGCATCAGCAGACATAGAAGCTGCCCGGAAATATCCAGGAGACCTTTTAAAAATCATCAAAAATCTCAGTGTGAACATCTGGTCACATTGAGAAACATTGAACATCGAAAAACTGCAGCATAGTGGTAAGCAAGGTCTTATTACTGACTTTTTGATAACTAAACCAGCCAAAGTATACAATGAGAATTATACAAATGATGTCCAAGAAATTTCAAGTGATGATGACATCTGTCCACTCATAAATAAAGAATATCTACGCAGTGTTATTTTTGAAGACAGTGATGATGATTAAAATATGCACTTCATTTTATTTTGCTTTAAGCATTTATGCATTTATACGCAATGATGTTTACATACAATTTGTAAATTTTATACTATGTATTTGTTTCATAGTTTACATGTTTTTGTAACTTACCTGAATTAAATAAAACTATATTTCTGTTGGATATGTCATTTTTGTTTATATAATTAAAAAAGAAACGATTTCGGAACATAACCCTATTTTTTCTATGTGCTCCGAGTTTCGCATAACATGATTTATACAACACAGCATTTCTATGGAACCTAACATCCGCATTATACGAGGGTTACCTGTTCTTTATAAACAAGTCAGAAAACCTGCTTTAAAAATTCTATTCTATTTATGTAGTTTTCAGTTACAGAAATTTATGTGATGCATAAACAGGGGACTGTATTTCATGGTAATTAACTATTTTACCTATTTTCTGGCGCAAAATGTTGCCTCAGTATTGCAATTACTTTTTGTTTAAATCAGTGTTTTTCAGACTGCTGGTCATGACAAAGATTTTTTTTAAATGAATAACAGAAAATATATGCCCAAACGTCCATATATTCACCTTTTATTAGTCCATTTGATAAAGGTTTCACTCTGCTCATGAGATCTTTGGTACTGATAGCTGTTTTGAACTGGTTGATTCTCTTCAGAGCTGTCATGCCAGTGAAACCTTTATCAAATGGACTAATAAAAGGCAAATATATGGATGTTTGGGCAGTGCCAATGTTTTTTAAGTAGTCCATATTACGGCTACTTGGGGATGCTGAGGATTGTATTCTCATAAGCTCTCAGATCAACTTACGAAAATTTCATAGTTTCTACAAACATTCAGCTTCGAAATAATGTTGAATTTAATATCCACTTTTCTTATGTAATTTTAAATTGCTGAAATGAAGCCTTTTGGGGTTTCTTTTAGTAATTACTTTCTCCATTACTTTAAACCAAATTGCAGGTGGGAGCAATAGATTAATAGCTTGATGATAGACATTTATCACTTTTTTTTTTTTTAAACTGTATACAAGCTTACTTTCATGCTTATAAGGTGGATACCGCCAGCTGAGTGCAATATAGCATTTCTTCCTCTTTATGGTGCTTTTATCCCACCCAGTGCAGGGTCTGCTGTAATTATGCGACCTTGGGAAAACCTCAACCGGCTTCTTGCAGAGTCTGGCATTGGAGTGGGGGGGGGGGTTGTTTTATGAATTTAGATGTGTGTTCATGGGGCCATTTGCCTGTTCTGAGGGGTGAAAAATCTGAGTTTTTTTTCTGGTTGAAAAAATCTCCTACCTCCATATGAGCCCAGTTAACTCACCTTTAGTTGAAAGAGACCAAATGAAGGTTTTCCTCGCGTCTTGGACGGGAATCGAACCTACGTCTTTCCTGCATGTGTGAGGTATATTCATAACTTTTGTCTTTTTTCATAAAGTAAAATCAGGAGTGAGAGATATACACAAGGGCAAGTTATCTTCTTCTTCTATTGACACTACTGGCCTAGAACAATATGTTATGTTTTTTGTTATTACCTTCTACCAGAAAGACATCAGAAGAATCATGAAAAGGCTGTATACTAGCTAGTCCTGATAGAATCTTAACTATAGTACTGTACTGTGATCATATGAGCCCGGTTAACTCACCTTCAGTTGAAAGAGACCGAATGAAAGTTCCTCGCATCTTTGACAGGAATCGAACCTAGGTATTTCCGACCAAAGAGCTTCGTCTATACTGAGTGAGCTACCGAGACTGAATGTAATTTAGCATATAGATGATAAATAATGTTAATTCAGGAGCACTTCTCTTGAGCACAGTACAGTACAGTACTGTAGTTAAGATTCCATCAGGACTAGTATACAGCCTTTTCATGATTCTTCTGATGTCTTTCTGGTAGAAGGTAACAAGAAACGTAACATGTTGCTCTAGGCCAGTAGTGTCAATAGAAGAAGATAACTTGCCCTTGTGTATAACTCTCACTCCTGATTTTACTTTACGAAAAAAGACAAAAGTTTTGAATATACCTCACACACAAAAAATGTTTAAACATGTTCACATTAAGATGATAGTACCTCACTCCCCGATGCAATAAAACTACCCGTGGAGCAAGTAGTTTTATTGTATCCCTGAATAAAGTACAGAGGCTTTTGCAGTCTGTGTAATATATCAACAAATAGTGCAATTAGAGACAGCTGGAATAAAACCGGCACTAACTAATGGATCACATGTCCTCTCTCACAGAAATTATGCTGTATAAACTCAAGCAAAACTATATTGCACTGGAAACACAGTATCTAACTAAAAACTATGGTCCAATTTTTCAATTACATGAAATAAGTTACTTAAATATAAAGAGCCAATAGGCTTCATTTCGGTGATATAAACATTATTTAAATTAAGGGGATATTAAATCCCACATTGTTTTAAAACCGAATAAGAAACTCAAAGATTGGAATCAGAGAGTTTCATGCCAAATATAGTATAATAAACTATAAAAGCTCACACTAGTAATCGGCGATTACTAGTGTGAGCTAATGCAAGTAGTCCTAGTACGTAGCACAAACTCAGGCAACTCGCAGCTAAGGTGGTAAAGTTCTGATCGCTATTCTTGGTATTTTCCATAATGTAAAAACATATGTTGTTACATTATATATCTGCTATATGAGTTGTCAAAAAGGTGCACCCATTAAGTTACTTAAATATAAAGAGCCAATAGATCGGCTCTTTATATTTTTTTATTTATATAAGTTCTTTTCGCTATACCCTTTGGTATTAATTTGGTCTAGCTACTCCCTGATGAAGCCTCAAAAAAGGCAGAAACCATTCTGGGTAGTGACCTCCCGCCATAATATAATAAACAGCATACATTTCCTAGGAAATGTGTTTTTACATTATGGAAAATACCAAGAATAGAGATCTGAACTTTCCCCACCTTTGCAACGAGTTGTCTGATATTGTACTACGTACTAGGGTCACTTGCATTAGCTCACGCTAGTGATCGCCAATACTTTATAGTTTACTATATTCGGCATGAAACTCTCTGATTCCAATCTTTGAGTTTCTTATTCGGTTTTAAACAATGTGGGATTTAATATCCCCTTAATTTAAATATGAAATAAGTGTTTATTTTATTGCATTTGAAATTCTCAATGGCATTATGACAAATCACAAAGGCTAACTTCAAATAAAATTCTACCATGAACTGAAACATGTCATATAATGCATGTGTGAGTTCCCCTGCCAGCTCAAATGCCAACAAGCAGCAATAAAATTCGACCAAGGGTTGAAACTTTGTGTGAGTTGAGTCCATCGGTAATGAGAAGTTCCATCGGAACGATAAATGATACCCCATTGTGAATGTGTTAAAACTAAGAATCATATAGTGAATGTTATTATGACAGTTTCAGATGTTATGGAATTCAGTTGAAGAGAATTAGCATTTCAACTCAACGATTATGGGTTGCCTTTGTCTTTGGGTCGCGTGATCTTTTGTTAATACCGCACCAATCATATGCACATCTTCATAGCTTCTCTCTGGTGTAAAACAAAATTTAACTTGTAGGTATTGTAATAATTTTAAAAAAGAGGTTGAATAATTTATAAACTTATAAAAGGAAATCACCTGTAAATCGTTGACGTGCCACCTCTTGCATGCGTGCCATAGGTTCGCCATCTGGGCTCTAGGCAATGAAGGAAGGGATTTGTCATCTGTGAAGGAATTGGAAGAGAAGAATGAAGCCAGGACATCAACCTTTTCTTTAGGCGATGATACAGTGCCACCATTTGGATGAGAAAGAGGAAGAAGCACAGATGGACAAAAGTTGTGCCCAAACAGCTTTGGCAAGGGACTAGAAGACATGACTGCTGATGGCACAGGTGGTGAGTTTTCGACATTTAATCATATTGAAGTCAGACTACCCTTTTAATGATACTCATACAAGTATTATGGGACTATGAATAAAGTTGGAATTTGTCTCAAGCCATTTATGATAGGCTTTTTTTTTTTTCTTGGACCACCTTGGTATAATTCTTGGAAAACCATGGTTTTGGATATAGGGCAAAAATTTTGAATAGAGTGAGTAATGAAAGCCACCATTCCAATATGGATTATTTCCATAACAAGATCATAATAAGTATCTGGATCTGAAGAATGAAAGCAGTAGTCTCAGCATGGAAAATAGTAAAAATTGCTTAGGTCCTCCCCACTTGGCATTGTTATAGTGCTAGACTATACAAGGTTGTGAATGGTTGAAGGAAGGATGTAGAATGAACTTGGATGACACTATGATCTAAATTACCAATAGGAGCAATCACCTGAAAGGAGAACTAGTTAATAAGAGATCCAACGTGTTGGGTGAATGAAGACGGTCATCAGGAATTCTTGAAGATTAATAATATGTTTAGGCCATTAGATCACCTTACAGAAAAAATCTTTGCCTCTTTTTCAGCTTGATCAGTGAAATTGGAGAAAGGGAGTCAATTATTAGTTGTATTACCAATTATACATTAAAATCACCAAGAAAGATGACTTTACCATTTGGGAATTTGGATCAAATGTAATCAAGCCTTAAAGGTAAGAAGTCAAAGTGGTCAGAATGATTTTCAGAATTGAAAAAATGGTAAAGGCAGCAGACAAATAGTACAAAATGGGCAAATAAATCTTAAGCCAGAGAAGGTCAGAAAGGTGAGATTCTAGATTAGGCATCCTTTGGTAAGTAATATTAGATCACACAAAAACACATGAACCATCCTTGTGGCAGAAAGAAAGAATCATACAGGGTGTAATTGCAATACAGGCTGTGATCAATTTAGTGGAAATTTGAAGATCAGTCAGAAATAGAATATTAGTTTCGGATGTCTTTGGATTAAAAAAATTAATATTTAAATTTATTGAAATTATTATTGATGCTACAAATGTTAGTGAAGTCGATATGGAAGCAGGGGGAGGGGGTTAGAATTTTTAAGTGTTGTAAGTTTTTTTATTTTAATTTTTGAGGGAGATTTATTTTTTAGTTAAGCTGCAGTAACACTATAATTATATAGATTTATTCTAATTTTAATGTTTCAAAGGTTAAGAGAAAAAGAGAAAGGGAACATGCATTGGGGGAAAATAGACTCTTGGACATTAAAACGAGCATCCAGTCTGTAAACCTTTATGTGGCCTCAACAGTGCTCTCTCATATACCATTACACAGCCACCTAAAATGCATTACCATATGTATTCCTATACCCTAACTGGTGGCCTCCTGCAGAACTGCTATACCCTTGAAGATGGGGGAGTTCTGGATCTTTGTAGTATATTTGGCATACCTTGTTGAATGTCACTCATACTGCATGTTGAAGATTGGGTGGAGGAAGAAACTGGATCACATGCTCTAGGAACCAAACATTGCAACAGCATGCAATAAAAGTCACATGCCACCTAGTAAGCCTACTTGGCATATCTCCATCTAGAAGGTAGTATCCCTTTGCAGCAAAAATACTTGCTATTGTCAGAGTCCTTTAGTGAAAAGGCCATACCATGAGAAGGCAGGGTTGACTTGACCATGAGAGTGAGTGATGACAAGAGGCCATCCCTGGAAGTTACGAAAGGAAACTGTTTGCAAGAGGGCGAGGAGTGGTTTCTTTGCATGGAGGGTGGTTGAACCATGGAATGCATTGCCTGATGGAGTGGTGAGATTGAGAACAGTCAATGAGGTTAAGGAGTGGTATGATAGACTTTGTGTTTCTCGGGGAGGAACCCTCCCCTCGATGAATCTTGATAGACTTTGTGTTTCTTAGGAAGGCCCTCCCGTGATGAGTCTTTTGACTCCATGGAGGCCTGAATAATAATAATAATGAGAGGCTATATATTGTGCATCACTGTGTCTAGTGGCTCTGCCAAGTCATTGCTTGGAAATAGTTCAAATCTCATTTTTAGGACTTTTTCAGACAGTGCTAAGTTAGCTGTTTTTATATGGAAATGGTAGGGTATTTCTTTTCATGGAAACTTGGTTTCTCCTCATGCAAAACAGATAAACTCACTCTGCTGAATACAGTTGCTATAATAAATAAATATGCTATAAATATATTTGTCATTAGGTGCCATATGAAGCCAGTTACCAAAATTATAGTCAGGCCATACAAGAAATGACTTATGGAAAGTAATATTTTGGTTTAATATGGATTCCTGAAAATACATGTGTGTGTGTGTGTGTGTGTTAAAACCAATGTTACTTCAGTCACTGTATGAATATCTATTTTCTTTTTTTATACAGAGCAAATATTCCTTTTCAAAGTACACGGCATCTTCAGAACCCATGGAATGAAAATAGGAAAGTACAAATAAGTCGAGATGGTCAGGTAGAGTTCATTTTCTATATTTATATATATGTGTGAAGTTCAGCTTTAGTAAATTCCTCATAGCAAAGAAAAATTATAATCTATTGATATGTTACAGACACCAGCACAATTTATATGTGCTATGATCAGAGAATGTTAGCATCAGGAAGCCTTCAACTCAGAAATAAATGGATGAAGCCTATTACTGAAAATGGTTATAAAGAAGTGCTTAGAAGAAGTGCAATTCTATATTATGGTTCCTCTTGTTGCCATCCTGATTTTAGAAATCAAATTAAGAGAATATTTGATAGTAGTCTCACAGTGTACATTAAAAATCATCTATTATCTTTCTCATAAACACATCCATACTGCATTGAGTGAATCCATAACGGAATTTGCAACATGCCTGCTGTCTTTTCTGTGGTTGATCAAGAAACATGTCAGTAGAGTCCTTTCACCTTAACTTCTTGCCCACATGTGGCACTAATGTGCTGTATATTTCACTGCCTTTCATATGTGTGTGTGTGTATGTGTTTGATATATAAATGTCTCTTATGTCTCCTGACAGCACTTCATTTACTGTTAATGTTATAGCCACCACAATTTGATAATTTGAGTCAATGATAATGAGCATGTTTGATCTCTAGAACATTCATTATTTGACCTTTATCTCATCTGTAGGTTAAAAATTTTCAAAGCAGGATTAAAAAAATAGCTGCAACTTTCTCCTTGAGATAGTTGGTGAATGGAAAACATAGAATACTGCTTCATCTGCAAGAAGTTTATGCATATGGCATTGCTTTCAGTTATCACAAAACACTGATAGCAGTAAATGAAACGTAGGATACTTCTTCATCTACAAGAAATTCATGCCATTGCTATCTGTTATCATTAAAAATTAATAACAGTAAAAGAAAACTATATCTCAGCCCTTTTGATAACAGTTTTTGGTTATAGTCTCCCTCTTTTCATCTTTCTCTGTTGAAAGCTTCCCAATACCAGCATTCTCCAACCATTTCCATTAGGTCATCCTTTCTGTCTCTCTGGCTGTCCAGGCATTCATCTTCCTTCATATGGATGTCACTGTATAGGTGGACAAAGACAATTTTTGGTGGATAATTGTCTTTGTCCACCTATCACTTTTCATCCATGAAATATTTTCTGCCACTCTCCATTTTAATTTTAAGATCTCTTCCCCTTTATCCAACACTTTTGTTTCTTTCCTTATATCTTTGTCTTGTAATTTGATATTTAGCATGGTTCTATCAATTCTGCACTCAGTTTTCCTCATTCTGTCTAGTATTTGTTTGGTTATTGGCCATGTCTTATCCATATGTGATAAGTGGGATCACACACTGGTTGAAAAGTTTTGCTCTATTTTCTGGTTTGATTTTATTGCAAAGGAATTTTTTCAGTTTGCCAAATGCCATAAAGCATAGCTGTATTCTTCTTCTTTTTATTTCTTCATGAATGCCTCTTTTTTTTCCTAATTTGAAAATTCTTCCAAGGTATACATATTCTATTGCATTACTGTTTGTTATTATTTATTCTTCTTATCTAATTTTCTTTGATATTTGTCATTATTTTAGTTTTTTCATAGCTTATGTTTATCCTACTTTATTTGATACTGATTTAATTAATTCATCTTTTCTTCTGGTTCTCTTTTTGTTATTTGCTATTACTACAATATCATCAGCAGATTGTAAATGATTTGGTTTTTTTTTTACCATTGATACTAATCCATTTGTCACTCCAATCTAGTTCGTTCAGGGCATGTTGTAATACTGCATCGAATAATTTGGATGAAATAGTATCTTCACATTTGACTTATAACAAGAATTACTATTCTTGTTATAAGTCAAATTGATCTCAATATGTGATCAATGTTTACATTATGGAAAATATCAAGAATAGCGATCATAACTTTACCACCTTTGCTGTGAGTTGCCCAAGATTGTACTACGTACTAGGACTACTTGCATTAGCTCACGCTAGTAATCGCCGATACTCTTATAGTTTACTATATTCGGCATGAAACTCTCTGATTCCAATCTTTGAGTTTCTTATTCGGTTTTAAAACAATGTGGTATTTAATATCCCCTTAATTTAAATAATGATCTCAATATGTTCTGTTATATATATATTATATATAAGTTGGTACATCTGTCATATGCATCCATGTGATATTGCAAGTCATTCTATCAAGCAGTTTGTTTTATACAGCTGTTGGAAGCAAAAGTGTTGTCTTTCCCTTCAAATGGATAAAATTGAGTATCGTGCGGTTATAAATTTCTTTGTAAAAGAGGTTTAATGCCAAAAGAAATTCATTCAAAGTTCATAAAAGTTTATGGGCACTCTTCTCCTTCATTTTTGACAATTAAGAAATGGACTGGTGAGTTTAAACGTGGCTGTACCAGCCTTGAAGATGATCCACGTGAAGGACGTTCAAAAAGTGTAACAACACCAGAAATCATTGATCAAGTGCACGATATGGTATTGAATGACTAGTGAGTCAAAGTGCATGAAATTGCTGAGACTATAGGCATTTCAAAAGAATGTGTGGGATATATTTTGCATGAAGAATTGTAAATAAAAAAGCTTTGCACAACATGGGTGCCATGCTTGCTCACAGCAGATCAAAAATGCACTCGCATGAAAATCTCTGAACAGTGCTTGGAGCATTTTAACAAGAATAAAATTGATTTTGTGCATCGATTTATTACTATGAATGAGACTTGGATTCACCAAAACCATTACACACCAGAATCTAAACAGCAGTCAAAACAGTGGACAGAAGTTAGTTCAGTGCCAAAGAAGACAAAGTCGGTTCCATCAGCAGGAAAGGTCATGGGATGCTAAAGCATTTTGTTTATTAATTATCTTGAAAAAGGTAAAACAATAACTAGAGAATGTTATTCTGATCTTTTAACCAGACTAGACGTAAACATTCATGAGAAAAGAACAGGTTTGCAGAAGAAAAAAATCATCTTTCATCAGGACAATGCACCTGCCCACAAAGGTGTTTTGGCAATGGGAAAATTAAGGGATTTGCACTATGAATTGTTAGAACATCCACTGTATTCCCCAGATTTGGCTCCCTCTTCCCAAAACTAAAACTCTTCCTTGCTGGTCTTGATTATTTTTTCTTCGAATCAAGATGTGATTGCAGCTGTAGAGGGGTGTTTTGCAGATCTTACTGAGAACCACTACAGGGATGGGATAATGGTGCTGGAACATCTCTGGAATAAATATATTAGTCTTAAGGGAGATTATGTTGAAAAATAAAAATAATTTTGAAATTATAAATTTGTTTTTTAATTGTTAGGCCAAGAACTTTTCAGACCACCCTCGTATATGTCTATTATATAGCTGAAGTCATATTCAGCTTTATGATAGGCCATTCAAAGATTTTTCTGTTTGATTTTACTTCTGTTCATTTAAAGAATCCATGCATTTTTTGTATGGACTGAACTTTGGCATCTTGCAGAATTTTTTCAGTATTGATGTGCAAATTCATTTTCACATATGCAAAATTATTTTTCTTAGACTTCAGTCAGAAACATAATTGGCTTTCATTATATGCCGAAGCATAGCAATATCTTCAGCTGCAGTTTACTAGACTGTTGACAGAAATCAAGACAGCCTGCATATGAGGAGGTACCCAAAAATAACTGGGATCTGAAGTTGGTGTATATGCATTTTCTAGTTATGGATGAAGCTGCTAGGCATCGTGAGTGTGCAGTTTTCTGTGCCAGTCTGGCATGTGGCATCATTCTGTGTGAACTGGTTCTTTGTTTGGTCTGCTTTTTTATTAGTACCTACAAGCAAGTTTGGCGATTTTGTGATGGCCGACCATGAGGAACAGAGAGTGTGCTTGAAATTTTGTTTTCTTTTGGATAAAATTGCAGCTGAAACTATTGTTATGCTTCAGCAAGCCTTTAAAGACAACACTTTAGGTAAAATGCAGGTCTACAAATGATTTTCCTGTTTCAAAAATGAGGACATGTCAGTTAAAGACCAAACACATTCTGGCCAATCTTCGACAAGCAGAAATGATGAAAACATTGAAAAGGTTTGCCAGGTAATCAATAAAGATCTTCAAAAGACCATTGAGCAAGTTTCTGAAGATACAAATTGCAATGGAGTTTGTGCCAGCAAATTTTAACAGAAGATTTGCAAATGAAACGTGTCTACTAAATTTCTGCCTCATTTGCTCACAGAGGATCAAAAAAAAAAAAAGTGTGAATTTTTACTCTATTTGAGGGAGCAAGTTCTAAATGACTAGAACTTTCTTTCAAAAATTGTGACCAGGGATAGTCTTGGTCCTATGGTTATGATCCAGAAGCAAAACGAGCATGAAGCCAATGAAAACATGCAAATTCACTGAGACCCAAGAAAGCATGTCAAGTTCAATCCAACATCAAGACAATGTTGATTTTTTTTTGTATGGAAATATTTCACACAAAGAATTTGTTCCTCCTGGACAGACAGTGAACCAGCATTTTTATCTCAACATTTTGAGAAGATTGCATGATAAGGTGCAATGAAAATGACCAGAAAAGTGGAGTAGCAGAGATTGGTTACTGCACCATGACAATGCCCCGGCTCGCACTCTTGTCTGTCCAACAGTTCTTGATGAAAAACAACATGGCAGTTGTTCCCCACCTCCGTTACTTGTCCACACTCTCGCTGTATGTGACTTTTTTTTTATTCCCAGATTAGTGCATTGGATTGGAGACTGGCTATCTGATAGGTATCAACAAGTTGTGTATGTGGGTGCGATATCCAGGAAAAGGAAAGTCACTATAGTGGAGTGCCTCAGGGGTCTGTCTTAAGGCCATTGCTGTTTAACTTGTATATTAATGATATTGGTGAAGATTTGGATGGAGATATTCAGTTGTTTGCAGATGATGCAAAGTTGGGACGAACCATAAAGAGTGGTGAAGATGTTGTGGCCTTACAAGAAGACTTGAATAAATTGAGTTATTGGACATGGAAATGGGGATGTGAGTTCAATGTTGCAAAATGTAAGGTTTTAAAATTTGGAAAACAAAGATGGGATGCAGAATTTATGCTTGGTGAGAATATATTGTTGGAGGTAGAAGAAATAAGAGATCTGGGGGTGTAATGGATAAGGATCTAAAATTTAGGGGACACATCACCAAAATTGTGAAGACAACACAAAGGCATCTGGGAATGATGTGGAGGACACTGACGTGTAGAAGTATAAGGCTTTGATTAGGCCACACATGGACTATTTTGCCCAGATTTGGTCACCGGGTTTTCAGAAGGATGAAGAGATGTTGGAAAGGGTCCAAAGGCGACTGACTAAGGTAGTTTTGGACCTCTAGAATGTGGAGTATGAGGAAAGATTGAGAAGATGTAATTTGCAGAGTCTGGTGGACAGGAGGAAGAGGGGATATATGATAGAGACCTACAAGTTATTAAGGGGTTGTTATAGGATCAATGGTGGAGAAGTTCTACAGAGAATAGTGGGAGATCAGGGGAGAACCAGAGGTCATCCCTGGAAACTGTATAAAGAGGGTGTGAGTAGGGGAGTGAAAGACAGGTTTTTTTCATGCAGAGTTGTGAATTATTGGAATGCCTTGCCTGAGAGTGTGGTGTCTGCAAGGAGTTTGAGTGTGTTTAAGACACAGTATGATGAGATGTGTGCGTGTGATAAAAGGACCTCCCAGATGAGTCTTTGACTCCATGAGGTCTTAGGGTAATAATAATAATAATAAAGAAAACCATGACAGGGCAGCGATTCGTTGATGTGGACGAAGTGAAAGAAAAGTCACTATAAATAGGATTCCAATTGAACAGTTCCAGAACTGTTTACAACAGTGGAAAAAACATTGGGACTAGTGCATTGACTCACATGGAAAGTACTTTGAAAGAAATGAGAATATGGTATTATAAACTTTAATAATTTTTTTTTTAAATAATTCCAGTTATTTTTGGATATCCCCCTGTACATATAACCAAGATTTTATGTTCACAGTTGAGCTGCATTATGGTAAAGCAAAAAAATTATTTGATACTTTATTGGAATGCTTGCAGTTTGAATAACTGTTCAATCTTACCCTCTCTTTCTCTCACACACACACTTTCACCCAGCTATTATAATTTACTTAATGGGCACATGTACACAGTTGACATCATCTCAAAACTGAGATCTAAAATTTGCACACACTCACACATATACACAAACATGTGAGTTTGTTAGCCTGAAGATAATCTTGAAACATGGTATGAAAAGTTTGCTTTCCTTAAACACTATTTTGCATAAATGCTTTGAATATTTTCAATATTTGTACTATATATCTTTAATCGGACTTGTCATTCTGACTTTTCAAGTTGTTGTTTTTAATAATAATAATTATTATTATTATTATATGACACCTCCAAGGAGTCCAAAGACTCATCGAGGGCCGGCACCTACTCTACAACTCTCCTTCTCCACCACTTAGTCCACCTATTACACCAAACCACATCATCTACACTAATGCTATCTGCTGCCCACCGCCACCACTAATATTTTCACAGACAAATACAAACATCCATACCCACGGAGGGATTCGAACCCACAGCCTTTTGACTGGAGAGTGGATATGCTAACCACTCAGCCAACCAGGCCAGCATGATGTCAGTTTCACTTCTATGAAACCTTCATTATAAAAAGTTTTTCAGCGCTTTACAATAAGTTTTTTTATATTACGTTCTCCACGCATATGTAATATGCATGGAGAACGTAATATAAATAGCCCTATGTTAAGTTCTGAATGAAACTTAAATTAAATTAATTCACGTCAGATATACTAAATTCTTGTAATTTAACAAAATATTACTAAACTGAGAATCTTTTATTTATTTATGTTATAATGTAAAGTATTGTAAATTGCTAAATTGTTTAAACCTTACTGCTTTTGTGTAAGTACTTATTTGTAAGTATTTGTATTTGTAAGTAACAAATGTCCTTATTATTGAAGAATAAGTTTGTTCTATCAAGTTGAATTTGTAAACTATAAATGAAGTTCTTTGTTATGCATGTTATGATAGAGAATCTGAATCATTAATGTTCATTCCTTAGCAATTGCAGATTACTTAATCAGAGTGTATTCATAATGTGTAAGATGTTTCAATTGAATTAAATGTTTTTGCTTTTTAAGTTTAACGGATGAATTGCCTGATTTTCTTCTCTATTGCACTTTCTCATAAAATACGGACCACAGCGGGAGATTAATTTATAGAGAGGCTACAACTGCAAAAGTAATTTATAGTGAAGTAAGTCGTATGCTAAACTGTGTTCTGGTTCCTTGATTCTACACTCTTTGTTAATCTAGGATTCAGGGTGGCGCAGTGAAAAATAAATTTTCCCTGAATCCGAAAAAGGAATTAGAACCAGTGTTGAGACAAAGGAATTGGCATTGACCATTAGTATTCCCTTTGTCCCCCAAACCACTAGCATCATTCATATAGTTAAAGATCAGCTCAATGAGAATGTTGATACTTATAGGATAAATTAAGTGTTAGAGATAAGTACAATAAGTATAATTAAGAGAGTAGATAATAAAAGATAATAAGAAATAAAAATGAGAAGATAAAATTTTACACCTATATGGAGAGAGTTTTATTGCCTGTTAGGTGTACTTTGTATCCTCACAGTTGTACACTGTTGTATATTTTGCTAAAGTATTTTAGCTTATCATTCACATTTATATATAGTTTGAAATGTTAATGTATATCAAATATGTTTATTATATTGTTTCTGTTTTAAGGAGGATATTTTTGAATTTTTTATACAAAAAAAATCTTGTTTATGACATAAAAAACATGTTTGCATTATTGAAAAAAAATACACACACACATTTATATATGAAAATACATTATATAAAAAGTTGATAGAGAGTTGATATTATATGCCAGCAAGGAGTACTCTTCAAATTGTGTTACATGGTTGAACTTCTTTCAGGAACTAGAACCTTCGGTTGGTGAAGCATTATGCAAGATGTGGGATAAAGTTCCACAGTATCTCTCCAAATCTATTTTACTACAAGGAAGGCAAATAGGATTTCATCACGAGAATCGCGGCTCAGGAGATTCCTGTGTTGGCCATCCTTCTCAGATACCTAGCAGTCCATGGTCTGACACTCCTTCATTGACAGCAGGATCAAGTGTATGGAGTACTTCAAGTACTTAATTGTTGTAGGAAAAAGCACTTTGAAATATACTATTGTTTTATAATGAAGAACAAATCATTAGCAGCATGCATTTTTGGAAATGTTGTCTTATGTTTTAATTATAATGTTATAAAGTATTATAATTGCCATTATAGAGTTTTTAAAAAATGCAGCTATTTCTTCACTTTTAATTTTATGCATGCATATAGTTATGATCTAATGTAATTTTAAATTAAGCTGAAATTTTATGTTTACACACAAGAAAAAAATTTCTATGAAATTTTTTTCTTTGTGTGCGAAAAGAAATTTGTTTCTTGCACAAGAAAACTAAACATTTTTAATTTGTTTTTAAAAAGTTTCAAAATTTTAAAACTTTATGTTCTTATTAAGTTATTACACACACACACACACACACACACCATTCTTTATGTATGTAACTATTAAATTTGATGTGCAGTTAATATTTTTTTGGATATTATTTTAATCATCCATCTGAAAGGTTCAAAATTATACATGTTGACGTTTACATCATAGAAAATAAAATCGTATTTAAAATTAACTGCAAGACATTTAGAATAGTTATTTTTTATTTCTTCATTTGTTTGATAGCAACTGTTGTGAATAAGAAATGGTTAAAATAAAAACTTGATGTAAATTTAAAAACATTCTATTGATACATGAATAGTCTTGTAAAAAGCATTGTAATTTATCATTAAAATTGTTTGTTATCTAACTGTAATTAGTATTTCTTTCAGATGTTACATTTTTTATAAAATGAATTAATAAAAAGTATGCTTTTTAAACAAATCATTACAGTATTTTAGTATAGTTAATATGTGGTAATATGTCATTTTCTGCCAAATTCATAGGTGATTCTGATTAAAGAACATGTGAAACATACCTACTGGGTTATTTTCTGCTAGTCAGCAGCTGTCATGAATAAAAAGTGGTTAAAATAAAAATATGATTCTTCTTCTATCCCTTTTTATAGCCACTTCTGGCTATAGGTATCTCCCAATTCTCTCCATCTTTAATTTTAATGGAAGGATGTCTGCTAAACATTAGACTCAAAGATAAAATCAAACTTGAATAAATAAGAGCTAAAACAAAATTTTTGGATATTGAAGAAAACATACTTCAATAGAAATGGAAATGGACAGGACACATTGCAAGGCTCAAGAACAATAGATAGACAAAAGTTATACTGGAGTGGCAGCCATATGAAGGATAAAAGATCTGTGGGAAGACCTGAAAGAAGATGGTCAGACAATATAAGGAAAACAATTGGAATTTCCTGGTACCAACAAGCCCAGGATAGCAACAGATGGACAGAATTCTTTTCTTTTAGTGTTACACAGTGATCAGCATTCATTTTCAAAATTATGGATTTTACACCCTGTTATAACTAACTCTTTTTATTATCCCAATGTTTCGATCTTCATATCAAGATCATCATCTGGAGCATACACAGATATACAGAACATCTTTCCATTATTCTTTCTGTCAGCAGAAAATGCAATGTTTTTTGTATTTTATATATTAGTTCCTTTTTGATTAGCCAGGTTGCTACTCTGTCTGTCAGAAAAGGCAATACACATAGATTCAACAGTCTTGCTCTGTTCTCAGGTTTTATTTTGCTGTTTAAAAATCTCTTCAATTTTCCAAAACCTGACCATCCCATTCCTATTCTTCTTTTCATTTCTTCCATGACTCTTTGTTTGTTCATTGATAACGATTTGCTTAAGTATACATACTCATCTACTATTTCAATTTCTTTACTGTTTACCTTAATAATGTTGTGTCTTTCATTGTATCCTTTTCAGTTTGTCATTATTTTGGTTTTCTCAGAATTAATGTCTAATTCAATTTCTAATGATTTAGTTGTTAGATCTTCTATCATTTCTTTTAAATCTTTCATATTGTTTGCAATAATAAGAATATCATAAGGCAATCTTAGGTTGTTTAATTTAATTCCATTAATACTGACTCCTTTATTGGACCATTTGGAATTGCTTATTATATGTTCCAGTATTAATGTGAAGAGTTTGGGAGAAATGGTGTCTCCTTGCCTTATTTCCCAATTTATGTGAAATTTTCCATTTATTTCATTGAGAATGATATTTGCTGCAGCATTTTCATAAATATATTTTATTATGTCAATAAACTGTTTATCAATACCATAATCTCTAAGTGCTTCTATTATTGATGATATTTTTATGCAATCAAAAGCTTTTTTTTTAATCTATGAAGGCCATATGAAGAGGAAGGTTGTATTGAATCAAGTCTTGTTTGTAATCTATTTGTTATAATTCTAGTGAATTATAAATAGGGGATAACAAGCTAATAGGTCTGTAGTTTTTTCTAGTTTTAATTTACTTCCTTTTTTATGCAGTAAAATAATGTTTGAATTATTCCATATTTGGGGTGTTTCTCCTTTTTTGATGTCTTTGTTGAAAAGAATTTTCAATTCTTGTTTTAGAATATCCCCAACTTCTTTACTCATCTCTATTATTAAACCATCCTCTCTGGCAGCTTTATTATTTTTCATTTGTCTTAATGGTTTTTCAATTTCAAAGAGTTCTAATGGAGATATATCAGAGGTATTGTCATAATTCATTTTTTCTGTTGATTCTGGAATTTGCTGCAGCAAATAGAAGTTTTCTATTTGCTACAGCATATTCACTTTTATACTGATTCATGTAGAAATGTTTTGCTTCTTCTGTAATTTTTTGTTTACTAAATAATTTTTTTCCATTCTGGTTTTCAAGAGCTATAATATTCTTTCTTCCAGATGAAATTTATTTCTTAGAATTCTGAGGTTTCTGTTTCATCAATGATTTTTTGGATCATATCATCTTCTCTTTTCTTAATATCTTCTTTTATATTTATCCTTATTGCCTTATTTATTACTGTTATTTCATTAGTTTCTCTTTTCCCTTCTGAAATCAGCTGTTTTCTCTTTTCAATGAAGTTTGTTGTTTTTTCTGAAGATGGACTAGTTTCCTAGTCCAGCTTCTTTTGTTTTCTTTTAAACTTTGTGTTGATATAGATTTGTGCATAAATAGATTCACTTAAATAGATTATTATTCACATTTGACCACAATGGAGTCTGAGGCTCATCATGGGAGGTACTCACTATTGCATACAATGCTCATCCAAATGTGTCTTAAACTGATTCAATGTGTCCACATCCACAACACACTCAGGCAGTGCATTCCACTTGCCAACCACCCTCCATGGAAAGAACCTACTTCTCATTCCTTTGCTCACACCTTCCTTATACAGTTAACAGCAATGGCCTATTGTTCTACTCCCCTCTCCCATTCTATGAAAAATCTCTTCCATGTCTACCTGATAACAACCCCTGACCAGCTTATATATCTCAATCCTATCCCCCCCCCCTTCTTCCTCCTATTCATGAGGCTCTGCAACTTACATTCTCTCAATCTGTCCTCATATTGTACTCCACATTTCAAAGACCACTGACTACCTTTGTGAATCTTCTCTGTACTCTTTCCAACATATCCTCGTTACCATGAAAACCTGGCTACCAAATCTGTGCATAATCCATATGAGGCCTGATCAAGGCCTTATGCAATGGAATCATAACCTCTCTATTTCTGCATGTCGGGGTTCTCCGCATCATTGCCATTATTTGATGTGATTTCTTCGCAACTTGTGCAATAGGATCCTGAATTTCAGGTCCTTGTCCACCATCACTCCTAGATCTCTCATCTCCTCTACTTCTGTTAAAGTTTCCCCCACCAAGTGTATACTTTGCATCCCATCATTGTTTACCAAATCTCAAAACCTTACACTTGGCACCATTGAACTGACAGTTCCACTTACCTGCCCATTCATGCAATCTATTCAGGGCCTCTTGTAAAGCATTAACATCAGCCTGACTGTGCATTGCTCTTCCCAGTTTTGCATCATCTGCAAACAACTGGATATAACTAGTTAAACCCAACCCATTAACATACAAATTGAACAATAATGGCCCCAAAACTGAACCCTGCAGCACACCACTGGTGACCTTTCTCTTTTGAGATACTGCACCCCCATATACAACTTTCTGATACCTATCCAACAGCCAGTCACTGATCCAACACAGAAGTCTGTTATCCAATCCCATCTGTTCCAATTTCTTTAAGAGCTTGTCATGTGGCAAGCTCTTAAAGAAATTTAACACCAGTGTATATGTACACCAGTGTATATGCATCAAGTACACTAGTGTATATGCATCTCTCTTGTCCAAGGTATTTGTCACCTTGTTATAGTACACAAGTAAGTTAGTGAAACATGATCTCCTCTTAACAAATCCATGCTGATAACCACAGAGAATACTGCTGTTATCAACCCATTTCTGTATCCTACTTCTCACAAATCTCTCCAAGACCTTCACCACAACTCTAGATATACAGACCGGCCTATAATTTGAAGCTACAGCCTTTATGCAGTGCAACAATTTTACCCTCTTTTCACTCCCTTGGAACCTGTGCTGTTGCAAAACTCTTTTTAAACAGGCATTGCATTGCTACTGCCAGTTCACTGGAACATTCCCTTAAGATGCATGGTGATATGTCATGAAATCCTATCGCCTTATTAACATCAAGGTTATTTATTTCCTGAAATTCCTCCTGCTCATTCACAATTAAGCTATCCTCTCCTATGTCCTCTATTAAGTTCCTCTTGATTCTGCCCTGATCAGGATGAAATACTCTTATAAATTGATCACTGAATACCCTTTTGTTTTCTTTACTAACTGAGTTACTCTCCTGGCTTGTTCTTTATATTCTTCATGTAACTGATTGCATTTATTCATCTTGTACTTCCTCGAAAGTACTTTCGTTTTCCAGATTTCATGCTTAAGCTCCACATTCATCCATTTTTACACCTACCTTATTCAGCCTTTTGGCCTTTGGGATACATTTGTACATCAATGCTGTTATGTATTTCTTTGTAAGTTCCCATGCAGCATTTATTTCCTTACTGCTTAACTCTCATTCCGTTATATTTCGAAGTTGTCTTCTAAGCTTGTCATAATCACCAGCCTTATAGTTCCACATATATCCTTTCCTTGCAAAAGTCTGCATATGACTAATCACGACACAGGTGATTACTTCATGATCACTTTCACCAACTGGAGAAAAATGTGGAACCCCTCTATCAATTACATTCTCTGATGAAATGATGAGATTTAGAACTCTTGATCCTCGCATGCCTTTCTTTACGTGCTGCCTGAGATAATTATCTCTCAAGAACGCGAGAAATTCATTTTCCTTATTTTCAAATGCTATCTCTTCATTCCAGTCTATACCACCATAATTAAAATCACCCATAATAATTGCCCTTCCTTTGTTCACTAATCCAAGTTGTTTATAGATTTCTTCATCACCACATTCCCAGGCCTATAGCAACATCCAACTAAATATGTCTTCCTCTCAACCTCCACATTAAACCACACTGCCTCATAACCATTGCCACTATTTCCCCCTTTCATGTATACCTTATGTGGACTTAATCCCCCTGCTATCATCAGCAGCACTCCTCCCCCACCTCTCTTCCTGGCCTTTCTATCCTCACGAAAAATACTGTATCCTTCCATTTCTATTCCCATTACGATGTCATCTTCATTCAACCATGTTTCACTTATTCCTATGATTTGGGGGCTAATAAACTCAATCACTGAAACCATTTCATCCCCTTTATTTTTGATCACAACAGTTCATTTTTAGGTCTGTAGCCAGTCCTATCCAAGCCATATGTTGGTTGTGATTTCCCCACTACATCTGCCAAATCATTTTTATCACCGCCTACCACATATACCTTCTCAGTCTCCACTTCTCCATCCACGTTGCAATATACTCCAATCTTCATACACACATTCACTGCCACATTCACATTCATTCTCCCTCTATGCCATGTCTCCCTGTCCATCCGATCTCCCCCACTGCTAAGCACTTCTGTCTCTTCAGTACCAATCTCCTGATTTTTCTCTTCTTCTCTTCCTTCTTATCTCTGACATACATCACACTTTACTTCCACACACTATACTTTCATCCAGCAACACTTTCTCCAGCACACCCACTCCAAAGCCATTTAAATGCAACCCATCAAGCCTGTATAATTTCATTCTTCCTTCAAACACATGCCATACATCCACAAACTCCACTCCCTTCTCCTCACATGGCTCCGCCAGCATACTATTCATGATTTTGGCTCTCCGTCGCAACTCATCATCGTCATACCTTGGTAACACACTGACAACCTTTCCTACTACACTGTTATCTTTCGCTCTTCTCAATAGTCTCCTGATATTTGTCCTCACGTCCTTCTTATGTCCAGTTAGATCATTTTTCCCTAGAATCACAACTAACTCTCTCACTCGTTTTTCTTCCTCATGTCCAACTCTTTAATTATCGTACTCATTCTCCCACCCGGATAGCAGACATTATGGACTTTGTCAGTAACTAGCCCTCTAATTATGGAGTCTCCATAGACTTCTATCCTGGAATCACTTGTCACTTCTTTTACTCTTTGTTCTTTCATTCTGTTTTCTTACATACTTTCATTAGTTTCCACTATATGCCTAACATCATTCAACATATTTTTCATTTCCAATATCTGTTTCATTAAATCTTGCATTCCGAAAATTTCACTCTCTATCTCGCTACCTCTTGTTCAGCCGCATTTTACTTCCTTTTTCTCATTCATACTTTCTTTGACCCCCCCCCCTTATCGCTAACTTTCACTTGTTCGTCTTTGCATTCTTTCACTCCTTCAGTTTCTCCAACTTTCATTTCATTTTGCAACTTCTTCCGTAACTTTCGCTTCTACACTTGTGCATTCTTTTACTTCCGTAACTTTCACTTCTACATTCCTGCATTCTTTCACTCCGTCAGTCTCTCTATGTTTTGTTTCATTTTCATTTCTTTCATGTATACTTCCATCTTTTCAATCAGTTTCGCATTCTGTGTATCATAGTCCAACAGTATACGCACTTCAACAAATCCATACTTTCACTTGTCTTTCATTCATTCTCTTCTTCTCCACAAAGCCATCTCTAACATTCTGCCATGCATACATATTGCACTCAGGACATTGAATCAGTTTTGAAAAATCTATGTCGCCATTGCTACTTGACTTTTGTGGCATTCGCCTAGTAGCACCAGTCAACGGCCGCGTGGTTGACCTCCTGACCAGTATTGTGTGATATTTAATATGGCAATTTAGACTAATAATTCTGATAGAATTCACACCAAAAATCACTCAGACGTACTTCATTCGTAAAAATAGATAATGAAACCCTAGAATTTATGAAACACTGCCGATTATTATTATTCAAAATAGCACTTATCTTTTTGGAGCTCTTTCTGACACTAGATATGGTTACTGAACTACAATTTCTGAACTACAATTTCATCTAAAAAGAAATTGTAGTTCAGTGAAATAATGAATATAGGTGGTGAGGGAAATTAGGTATGATAGGATGACTGCATGAGAGATTGGATGTGTGTGCTAAGATGAAAGATCAACTTTTGTCATGACATAGAATAGAGTGAGAGAACAAAGGAATTAAGTTTATGACCCTGAGAATGGTGGGACTAGTTTCATCAAAAAAGTTAATAATTATGCAGAGAGATAAAGAATGATAAATCAATTCAGGCTGCTTTGAACCAGTCAGGTTTAAAGAGTTGTTTGAGTATGCATCAACCTGGTAGTTAATTTATGATACATGTTGATTAATACCAGAAGTATTCAGGATTAAAGGCAGTGAATCTTCTTTAGTGTTAGTATAAATGGGTGTTTCTCAACCTTTCTAAGCCCAAGGACCAGTAAAATGCCTAAAACAATTCTACAGACCACTAAGTTATGTAATTTTTTTTAAAAAACCTATGTGAGGGATTACTAACATTTGAAAAAAAACTGTGGCATTTATAATATAATAAATCTAAAAGCATGTTTTGAATACACATGGAAACATAATTAATGAAATTGGAAGTAAGCGATTAAAAGTGAATCATCATTGAACCAAGTTTTAATTTTTATTAAACAAATAAATAATATGATATAATTATGTTACTACTTACTTTTAATGAGATGTTTGAGCTTCTCGACCCTTGCAGAGTTGCTGGATATCTGGCTCAATATTGGTCAACCTCAGTTGAAGATTGGCATACTTTCGATGTTGTTATTTGAAGGAGCGATGAAAATCCTATCTCACAAAGAGATTGTAGAAAACTGCGTGATGATTTTCAGTGCTTCTTCAGATCAGTGATGCACCCAGAGTGGGGGGAAAGCCCCCCCCCCCCCCGAGAAAAAAGAAAAAACACTAGAAAATTTTCCAAAAATCTTTTCCTAATTAATAAAATTCATTTTTTTTTATTTATGTTGTGTCGTACACGATGTGTAGTGTGTATTCTCAAATCGTCTACTCAACTCCCCTCCCCTCCCCAAGATTAAATCCTGAGTGCACTACTGCTTCAGGTAATTCGGGAAATTTCTCACTAAAGGCAAGATCCAGAATCGAGCCAAACCAGTATCACAGAATTGCATTTCAAGCCCACTGTCACTTAAAAGCTCAATTAACTGTTCTTTTTTCAATAATGAAAGGTTGTTCTCATGACTGTAAGCCTGAAATGGATTGCGAATCCACAGAAATTTCTTATAAAAATTAATCGTAAAATATGTTTCAAATTCTGTTTCAAAGTTTTGAGGTGGTCACAAACCCTTTCCAGAAACTCAGAATCAACAAAAATATAATTTTCCACTAAAAAGGATTCCAGTGTTCGAAAAGTTGCAAATTGTCTGTCTTTTACATAACTAATCCATAACACCAGTTTTTCTCGAGTGCCTTTATTTTGTCGTAGGCATCAAGAACAGTTAAAGAATCTCCCTGAAGGGAGAGATTTAGTTCATTTAAATTCATCTATACTAGGTATCCTATCTACACTATACTAGGATGGTGTTGCTAACTTTGTCAACAAAGAGTGATGCAAAATCAGAATTACGTTCATTTACAAACAATAAAACTTTGTGCCTTGATCGAAATAACCTTGTTAGTACTTTCCCCCTGGAAAGCCAGTGAATTTTAGAATGAAGTAAAAGCTGTATATATTCACTGCCCATTTCATTGCAGAGTACTGAAAATAACCTGTTATTTAACAGCCGAGCCTTAATAAAATTAACTAGCTTTGCAGCATTGTATAGCATAGTTTTAAATTCTGGTGGCATTCCTTTGGAGGCTAAATGCTTCCCTATGTATGAAACAATATACCCGATTCATATTCGGAGCTACTTCCTTAACCTTAGAAACAACCCCACTATGCTTACCTGTAAGGGCATGAGTTCCATCCAAACAGAAGCCCATACATTTTTCCCAATGGATCCCTTTGTGTATTATGTAATTATTGAGAATGTGAAATATTTCTTCTCCAGTTGTTCGGGATGACAAAGTACTACAAAACAGAATATTGTAATGCATAATAAGGGCTCTCTTCTTTACTCTTTCGATTAACTGAGATTCTATGTCACCTGCCATATTATTAAGTCTGCAACCAACAGTGTCATTTGAAAGAGGAATCTGATCAACATCTTTTAGTAACTTGTTGCCAAACATAGTTTTTACCACATCTTTTATAGCTGAAAGTAGTAAATTTTCCCTGTTTTCACTATTCGCAAACTTAAGAGATAGGATGCTTCCAGTGCCTTGCTATTAATCCAACCTATAGCCAATACTATATCTTTCCCATGATTTAATGTCTGTAAGCATCGCTGAAAAAATTCAATTGGTTATTTTTCATATCACAATGTTTAGTTTCTGATGTGAGAATTTCGCAGGTTTCATGTACTCGTTCGACAACACTTCATAACACAAAACACATTGAGGTTTCTGTTCACTTTCATCTCCACACCAAGTAAATCTGAATTCCAAATATGAACTGTTATATTTCCTGCTGTATTTTTTTCTTTGAACTGCTTGTTTCTTCTCGCCATTACAACACTTGTATGACAATTAGGGTTAGCATCACCTGTTTCATTTACTTTTCTTTTCAAAGTCCTACTTCTAAGGCTACTTTTCCTTTATTAAAAAATGTTTCCGAAAAAATATATAAATACTATGGTTAACTCATGACACACTTTGTCCAAGTATCATTTAGCACTTCTGGAGATATACCGAGCCTTGGTTGAAGGAGGAAAACCTTCAATAATAAAAATCAATAAACAACAAGCAGTTGGTTGAAATGTAGATAACACATGTTTACTTCAAATCTGACAAAACAGCAGGGGAAGGCAGAAGCAATAAAACCATATTGTTATTCACTTTATCCCTCTCTTTATTACTTGTCATTCTGCCACTATTTGTTGGGTTTTTTTTAAGTATCCATTTTATTTCAATAATTTTTACTTTCTTATTCAATTTTAATTTGGTTTGTTTGGATAATTAAAATATATGTATATATATATTTATTTATTTAAGTCTTCCTGCAACAATGGGAGCCACCTGTACCACTGTCGCAGACTACAGGTTGAGAAACACTGGTATAAACAATATGTAAGATCAAAAATTATTAGCTTTATAGACCTGTAACAGAAGAGGATCGCCTTACAGGAATAGAATGTGATTGATACTATGTATTCAGGAAGGATAAGCAGCATAGAAAAAATGTGTTTGGGGAGAGATTCCTAATGCCTGAAGTATGGTATTGTTGTTATTATTAACACCAACCCTCCATGGAGTCAAAAGACTCATTGTAGGAGGCAAACATGTAAGATAATATGTAAGAAAATAAATATATATTTTTTAATTATCCAAACAAAACAAATTAAAATTGAATAAGTAAGTAAAAATTATTGAAATAAAAAAAAAGATACTTAAAAAAACCAACAAATAGTGGCAGAATGACAAGTAATAAAGAGGGGTAAAGTGAATAACAGTATGGTTTTATTGCTTCCGCCTTCCCTTGTTACACACAAAGCCTATCAAACCATGTCATTCAATGTGTCTGCATTCACCAGTGTTAGGCAATGCATTCCCCTTCTCCCATTCTATGAAACATTTACTCCACATTAACCTGGTAACAATCCTTTACCAACTTAAATGTCTCAATCCTATTCCTCTCTTGCTTTTGTTCCCAAGGCTTTACAAATGGCATTCCCTCAATCCTCAATCGTATCTCACATCCCAAAGACCAGATACAACCTTAGTCAGTCTTCTTTGGACCCCTTTCCAGCATATCGTCATCACAATCCATATGAGGCCTGATCAATGCCTTATACACTGGAACCAGAAGCTCTTTATTTCTACAAGTTAAGGTTGTCTGCATCATTGCCATAATCTGATGTAATGTCTTCATAACTTGTGCAGTGTGACCTCTGAACTTCAGATCCTTGTCCATCAACTGCTCAGAAGTCTCTTATCTCCTCAACTTTCTCTAAAATTTCCTTTCCAAGTTTTGCATCTTGGTGTTGATAATGAAATTTCAGAACCTTGCACTTTCCAACATTGAAATGACAGTTCCATACTGTTTCCCACTCATGCAATCTAATTAGGTCCTACCGTAAGGCTACAACATCTACTTCATTCCTCATCACTCTCCCCAGTTTTGCACCATCAGCAAACAATTGTATATCACTGGTTAAACAAATGAAATGAAAATGCTCCCAAAACTGACCCCTCTGGCACACCACTAGTGATTTTCCATTTTCAGTATACCCCCCCCCCCATACACAACTTGCTGATACTTGTCTGATAGCCATTCAGCTATCCAACTCACTAGTCTATCATCCACTCCCATCTGCTTCAGTTTAGTGACCAAATTGTGGTATGGCAATCTATCAAAAATTTTTGCAAAATCTAAGTATACCACTGTATATGCACCTCCCTTGTCCAATACATTTGTCACCTTGTTATAAGTACATAAGCAAGTTTGTAAAACACGACCTCCCTTTAACAAACCCATGCTGAAGAATATCACCTTTGTGAAGTGGAACAATTTTGCCTTCCTTCCACTTCTTTGGGACTAGTACTGCTGCAAGACAAGTAGGCCAAGACTGATGCTAAATCCTTGGAACATTCCCTTCAGACATGTGGTGATATGTCATCAAGTCCTATTGTGTTATTGACATGTAGCTTACTTGACTCCTAGTATACCTCTTGCTTGCTTACGATTAAGTACTCTTTCATTGGCATGGGAGTGGATATGCCAGTTCAGTGTTGCCAAATATAATGTTTTAAAATTTGGAAAACAAAGATAGAATGTAGAATTTATGTTTGGTGGGGATATATTGTGGGAACAGATCAGGATGTGAGTGAGATAGTTGAGACTGTGGATATGTGTGGATATAATTCCCCTACTATCATCATTCACTCCCTCTCCCTTTTTGTCCTTTCTGTCCTCTCGAAAAACACTGTACTCTTCCATTTATGTTCCCATTAAGATATCATCTTCATTCAACATTGTTTCACTTATTCCAACAATTTTGGAGCATATAAACTCAACAGTAAAACAATTTCATCTCCCTTATTTCTGATACACCTGACATTTGTAAATAAACAGAGCAGGCCTACCCTTGATGGTTGTGATTTTCCCACTACACCTGCCCTTGCCCAATCACTTTTATTACCACTTACCACATATATATCCACAGTCTCAACTACCTCACTCACTTCCTGATCTGTTCCATTTCTACTGATCATCTCCATACATGCATTTACTACTACTTCCAACATCCACTCTCCCTATCCACATGCCCCCCTCCCCAATTTCCATCTTCTTCTTGCATTTTTGTTTTCTCTCTCTCACACACACACACACACACTACAGCTGTTTCCACCATACTGCTTTCTTTCACTCTCCTGAATGACTTAATATTTATTATTATTATTATTATTATTATTATGTTGCACCTTCAGGAAGTCCAAAGACTCATCGAGGGAGAGTGTGACAACAGCATCAAACGATTGAACCCCTACTTACTGCCTCAAACTTGCTTAACTTTTTGCGTGAGCCATTAGTAGCAGAGGCTCTACCAATCGACCAACCTTTGCTGGTCAACTGGTAGATCCTCTTTATTTGCTCTTACATTTCCTTATGTCCACTTAAATAATTTGTCCCCCCCCAACCACAACTTTTGCTTGTTTTATCCTCATGTCTAAAGCATGAATTATCTTGCTTATTCTCCCTCCTGGATAGCAGACCTTATGGACTTTTTCGTTAACCAGTCCTCTAACAATGGAATCTCCATACATTGCTATTCTTAAATCATTCATTAGCTCTTTTTCCCTTTTTTTTTTCTTTCATTCTATTTTTTATACTCTTTCATTTGTTTTTACTAAACATCTAATATCACACCACATATTCCACTTTTTCATTTTGAATAGCTCTTTCTTCAAATCTTGCATTCCTGTAGTTTTCCATAGTCTCACTACCTCTCCTTCTGCCATACCTTTCTTTCCTCGTTCATACTTCCTTTTGCTCCCATATTACTTACTTTCACTTCATTCTTGCATTCTTTCACTCCCTCAGTCTCACTATCTTTCGTTCCATTTCCATTTCTTTCATTCCTTCAGTCTGTTTCTCATTTGATAACTCATAGTCTAACAAAATATCACTTTCTACAAATCCATGCTTTCTCTCATCTCTTGTTCAGTCTCTTCACAAATACATCTTTCACATTTCACCATGCATACATGATACACTGATAACTTCGAACTATTTTCAAAAAATCTATTTTTTGATTAGTTGACCACTTGCTGGTTGACCTTGTTGCATACTGCCATTATGTTCCATTCAAGGCAAGACTTAAGAATTCAATAAAAACAGTAACAAATTCACAAGTTCAGTAATCATGCAAATACACTAAGTTATCAAAAATAAACAATTGTGTACTAAAATGTGAGCAACATTGCAATTATTACATGAAATAGCTCATTCCTTTATATTTTATAGCTTATATTTTCCAGAATGCATACCCTTATGGATACGTAAAAGTTCTTTAGGGCATATGAAGCACTTTTTTATACAGATTTGTGATTTGTATAAGGTTTAACAGCTGTTCAGAGGTGAAGCAAAAGAGAAATCCTAGTTTTTTTAGAAGCTGAGGAGGTAATGGTTATGATGTGTTTATGCCAGGAGAGGCTTGATGTTAGGGTGATTCCAAGAAGAGAAATCTCATCTTTTCTGGAAATGTAAGTGTTAAAGATAACTGGTAAAAATCGATGAGGTGGTCTGAACCCCTTTGGAGGATGGCTTGGAGATCACAATTGAGGGCTGTGGTGGATGATGTTCTGTAGGTTGAAGTGATTTGTGTAGAGTAAGATTTATCAAATAAAAAGAAGTGCAATGTGCTGTTATGTCATCTGCCAAATGTGTATTGAATTGGAGGTAAACTGAAGTAGGTCACTGATATACAGAAGGAAGATGGTTGATGAGAGAACAGAAACTTGTGGAACCCCAGCATTAGTTGAATGGTGAGAGGATAAGGAACTATCCACCATCATGCATAGTGTACGTTCAGACAGAAAGCTGGCAATCCAACTGCAGAAGTCCTGGAACAGACCAAATGATTGGAGTTTGTTTAGTAAGCCTTTGTTCTAGACTGGATCAAAAGCGTTTGAGATTCACCAAACTCCATGGCATTTTCTCAGAGATGGATGATATATGTGAGTATATCTGTTGATTGGCACCAATACCGGTAGTTGTTTATTAGCTGAGTGCCTTTGAGGTAGTGTAGGAGTTAGGAATTGATGGTACTCTCCATTACTTTAGATAGGACTGAGGTGAGCAAGATAGGGTGGTAGTTTGATGACAGTGATTTGTCACCCTTCTTGGAAATGGGTTGAACATAGGCCAATTTCCAGGTTGTGTGATAGATACCAGTGGAGCAAGACAGGACTCAGTTCTGGTGCACAAACCTTCAAGACAATTGGAGGAATGCTATCAGGACCAAGAGACTTTTTTGTGTCTAATTTGGACGATATTTTTCTAATCTCTTTCTGATGAAAGGATATAGGGAGCATTGTGTATTGGGCATCTGGAATCATTGATGGTTTGGAATTGACTGTTTATCATGGTCAATTTTGTGCGCATTTGAGGCAAAGTGTGAAGCCAGAAGATTGCTTTTTCTGTGGATGATGATGATGTGATAGAGCCATCTGGATATGATAGTGGTGGGAATAATGTTGGACAAAAGTTATGACCAATTGCTTTGACAATAAACCAAAATGCTCAACTGCCATTTGGACATGCTGCAAGTTTCCTACTTTTTGCTTTTTCAAAGTATTATGGAAACAATTTTCTTGCAGTTATTTCGGACTTGAGTATAAGCACTAAAGGATGGTGGAGTTCTTGATGTAAGTCAGTTGTATTATGCTTGATTTTTTATTTGTGCAGCCTTGGTACATCGTTTGGAGAGCCAGGACTTAGGGAATGGCAGTTCAAAGTAGAATGGAATGTTGTAGAATGATGTATGTTTCCATTCCAGTAAGGATTACTTCAGTGATACATTTGGTGCATGTGTTTGGGTTGGATAGCCAGAAACAATAGTTAAAAACCATAGGAATGAGGAATGGAAGTCACAGAGGTTGTCCCACTTAGCACTGTTAAAATGCCAAATTCATCAATGCTTACACAGCTATGGGAGTAGCTGTGTAAGCATTGATGAATTGCTGTTCTTGCTTCTCTACTTCACAATAACATTCACAGTTGATCGGGGAAGCTGCAACAGTGCAGAAATTTCCAGAACTCAGTTGCTAGAAAGATGGCATCCTATTATAATGCATGTCAAAAGTCAATGAGCTCTCCAATATGGTCCATTCATTTATTATTATTATTATTATTATTATTAAGAGAGACTTTCAGGGAGTCAGAGACTCATTGTGGGAGACAACATACTACACACACCAGCTATCATACTTATTCTTGAATTCATTCACACTGCTTGCACTCACAACATCCAATGGCAATCCATTCCAATCATGAACCACCCTCTGAGAGAAAAATGTAACCCTCACTCCCCTTCTTAGCAGCCTTCATTCTCAGCTTCCAAGGATGCCCTCTCACTCTTTCCCCACCCTCCATAAACTGAAAACGTCCATCAATTGAAATCCTGTATGAACCTTTCAGAAGTTTCATCATCATCAAATTCCTGCCATGTACCCACAAGGGGTGTACTGGATATGATAGTACTACATGAAAATTTCAGAAGTTTGTAAGTCTCAATCATATCATCTCTCTTTCTCCTGTTTGCTAGTGTCTGCAGTCTACAAATTCTCAATCTGTATTCCACAATCCTGATATCATTTTTAACACACTCATATACTCTCTCCAATATATCAGAATCACAATGGAAAAAAGGAGACGAGGCCTGCGCACAATAGTCCAAGTGAGGTCTTATCAAAGCCGTGTAAAGAGGCAAAATAACATCCTTATCTTTACATGCGAACGTTTATTTCAGCATTCCAATTATCTTTTGATTGTATTGTGGCAAAGATTGCAAATACAATCTTTGCCACATGACCCCTACACTTCAACTTCCTATCTATTAAGCTTCAAGATCTCTAGTTTCATCAGTTTCTTCTAGCCTAATCCCACTAATATAATACGACATCAGATATCTAATCGCACTGCTTGCACCAAAGTGAATGACTTTACATTTACTGACATTGAACTGACACCCACTTTCCCATGCCCACAATTCAGCCTATTCAAATCATACTGCAAGTACTGCATATCACAGCATTCCTGATTAAGCTACCTATCTTTGCATCATCAGCAAATAGCTATATGTCGCTTGTCAAATTCTTCCCAATATCATTAATGTACAGATTGAATAACAGTGGACCAAGCATTAATCCTTATGGTACACCACTTGTTACCTTAAATCTTGCAGATTCACATCCCCCATATACCACTTTTTTTATATTTGTCAGTCAGCCATCCTCTTATCCATGCTAATACTGTATAACCCAAACCCATTTTCTCCAATTTATGCAACAGTCTACCATGCTGGATTCCATCAAAAGTCTTAGCAAATCCAAAAGTGTCATGGTGTATCCACTCCCCTTGTCTAGTTCAATGGTAACATTGTTATAGAATGTGAGCAAGTTGCTAAAACATGACCTTCCCTTATTAAACCCATGTTGTTCATTGCAAAGTAGAGATTCACTGTCAACCTGTTTCTGAATGTGAATCCTGACCAATTTTTCCAAAATCTTCACCACCACTCCTGAGATACTAATTGGTTGATAGTTGGATACACAGGTCTTTTCACCACCTATGTGCAATGGAATTACCATACGTTCCTTCCATTCCTGCAAAATCTTCCTTGTTCTGAGACTCATATTAAACATCCTGATCAAAGAAATGGCCAATTCAGCTGAACACTTTTTTGGCACATGTGCTGATATCCCATTAGTCCCTATTGCTGAATTCTTGTTCATGTGCAACAGCTCTAATACCTTGTCCTCATACACCTGCGTTTCTTCATCTAGTGAAGAGGTAACAGTGTGCTCAATGTTGCATACACCAAGTTGATAGCTTTTAACAAAAAGGGCACTCATTAACTGAACAACCTCTATTACATAGTGGTTGTAATAGCTAGTTTACACACAGCTAGTTTCTTTTCGTACTCAGATTTTGCTTTCCGTACAACAGTTGTGACTATTCTAGCCTGCTGCTTATAACGTTCATAACGGACGTCATCCTTATGCACACGGTATTCCTTCCACATCGTCCTTTTCTTACAAATCTCTTGCTTAATAAGATTACACATCCATTTGACTCCTACTCGATTTATTCTTCGAACTCTCGCGACACATTCTGATGTCGCATCATTTAAGTATTGTTTAAATGCTTCCCATGCACTTTCGATATTCCTTCCATCCAGCAACCAATCCCATTCTGCTGAACTCAGTATACTCCTCAGTTGGTCATAATTTCCTGCTTTGTAGTTCAGCATGTAACCTTTTCTGAATGGAACATTCATAAACTTAGTCACTTCCCAAGTGAGTAATGCATGGTCATTGTCACCATCCGGAGGCAGAATAGTTACGTCTTTAACTGAAACGCCCTCTGATACTATAAACAAATCTAACACTTTGCCGTCGAGCTCCTGTCACATGCTGCATCCACCAGGTCTGTAACAACACCTCACTGTGTAATTGATCTTATTAGATTCCACCTCACGCCAGATGGCCTTAAACTCACTGCCACATGAAAATATTGTTAGCAGTAGTACTACAATCATAGGTCTCAACTCTAACTTGATTCAAGTCATCCGATATCATTAGCAGCACGCCTCCTCATCTCCTAACCTCTCTATCTTTCTTAAAAATACTGTACCCTTGACACTCGATACCAGTTAGTAGATCTGATTCTAATAGCCAGGTCTCACTAATACCTACAATCTGAGGTCGCAACATTTTGATTAAGGCAACAAACTCTATTCCTTTGTTTCTGATACTCCTAGCATTCGTGTACAGACATAATAATCTACTTGTTTGTTCTTTTGCATTGTCTTATCTGCAGTCTGCCTGACACAGTTGGACAACTTGCAGATCTCTGTTCTTCTCTAATGCCTTAGACATCTTTGCACACATTTGATGGGTCAGAACCGGACGTACACAAACCCGAAATCGTTCTCTCCTCGTCAAGATTTCTATGATAAAGCCCGTTTCTGTCATTAACACAGTTACATAACATTGTCGCTCTTACACTCACATTCAACCATTCTTATTTTATAAGTTAGTTTCCCTGACTCTCTTTGTTAGGTCTCATACCAATTATTAGTGTTTCTAAACTCCTGATACCAAACGCATTCAGGTGTATTCCGTCCCTCTACAAATCCAATCTTCCCTCAAACTCGCTCCACACATCCAAAAACTCGCCTCCATTCCTTCTACACAGTCTCCGCATCGAATCGTTTGCCATCATAGCCCTTCTTAATTCATTTTTATCATAGGTAAAATACGATTTTCACTTTCTCACTCTTCACTCTCGCCTCTTCCAACAACCCTTTCATGTCCTCTCTCATACTGAACTTATCGCCAGTTAAGTCGTTAGCACCTACTACAACTACGATTTGGTTTACTTTTTTCTGTTTTTGACTTGCTTCCTTTATGGTTTTAATTTTCGCTCCTGGAAAACAATTTACTGTTAATATTTGCGTATGAATATTGTAAGACCGTGTGCTTTCTTTTATACCTATATAAACCATTGTTGTGACGTGTATAGCCATATTCGCTACTACAAAGGGTGCCGTATATTTTTGATCAGATAGAGTACTTAGTTTCGAACAGTTATCATTAAATTGTATTGTGCTGCCCATTTGATACAGATGAAGATGGTGAGTGGAACAGGTAATGCTTTTTTGTGTCTTAGAGTTTCATGCCACAAATTCGGTTGTCTTTTCAGAAAGGGGTGCGGTATTTCCATTCCATTCTTAAGTAGTATCACAAATTTCGAGGGACCAGTTGCAGCAATAAAGGAAGAATCTTGGCCAACCAGATGTGAGGAGGAAACAGTTGAGCATTTGACAGACGTTTACACGAACGAAAACCTGTGAAAGTTTACACCATACTATCAGTGAGGAGAATGTACCACATGAAACTGTGTAGCGAATTCTATGAAAATACTTTGCACGCCAGCTGCATCGTTCACTGTAAATGGCTAACAGGCCATTTACAGTAAACATTTACAGCTGGAACGAGACAATGACTTGCATGGTGTTTTGCATGGACTTATGGTTCACATCGAGGAGGACGCAACATTCCTGTTTACAGGATGTTCCAGTGACAAAGCCAAATTTCATGTGTTAGAAAAAGTGAACTGCAACAACTGTTAAGTAGAATCCTGAAAATCCACCATCACTGCTGAATGTTCAATACCGATTCAGTAGTCACATAGGACACAATTTGTTGTGTCCAGTATTTTTTTTTTTCCTTGAAAATTGACTGGATACGTGTACTGCAACATGGTGAAGTATAGTTGCTGCCGCATATCCTTGAAACCAAACATATTGCTGTCTTCCAAGAAGATAGAACACCTCATTCTATCATACTGTCAAAATCCATTTGAACGCAGTTTCCTAGCAGATGGATTGGACGAATGGGATCTAAAACCTGGCCTCACGGTCACTGTATATTGCTCCAATTGACTTTCCTCTAAGGAGTTACATAACTGACACTCTGTATATACTCCTGTTGTTACAAAAAAGTGATTAGAAGAATCGCATATGCATTGATGTTGCAAGGATTATACAGTATAATCTTTGCAACATCTATGCATATCATGCTGTATCGTTTCGACATGAGCATAGTGAACTTTCATGTGTGTTATCAAAAGACCGTTTGTGTTGCTGTTCTGAAGTGTAACTTTCATAGTTTTTGTGCTTAATCCTTTTTTTTTTTTTTAATAAACGTTTCTAATTCTTGGCATCAGTTTGACTCACCCGGTATGGCTAAAGAGAGCGAAGAGCAGATTCTTCTCATCCGGTATGGAATATATGTTTTGAGGAAGTGGGGTACTGGTAATGAACGATTGTAAGGAAGTGTGACAGATACTATATGAGATACATGTAGAACAAGCCTTCTGCGATGAGTATTGGACTTCTTGGAGGTATTGTGTTTGCCTATTAGTAATAACAGGCAAATAACAAAAAAAGTTCTACTGTATTGGAAAATTGCTATAATCGGAATGTATAAGGACATAAAAGATTATCAGGTTAAAATACTGTATGCTTTATAAAGCAAAAACCAATCCTGTAACCCCTTAAACCAAGTTAGTCACGTGATTTTTCTACTCTGGTGTTCCTCTATGGACCGATGATGCGCAATATACAGCTTCTCCCGATCAAATTAACCCCGCCTTCCCGTGGTGTGGCCTGTTTATACTAAAAGAGCTATGGTTACACCGAGTATTCACGCTGCAAAGGGTTACCTTCCTAGTTGGAGTAAATGACAATTAGTGATAGATGACTTTCATCGTCCGTTGAATTGTCACCACCTTGCTTATTATAGACCTGAAGTGGTTACCGCCATGTTTGCTTCACAGGACCGAACCAGACGGTAACGTGCCTTTTACGAGTATTCCTGATCAACTGGCGCATACCCTCACTGCCAGTTCGTGCCTGGAGAGTCCGTGTAATGGTATATCTTGCATATGCAAAATATATCCTACACGTTCTTTTGAAATTCCTATAGTCTCAGCAATGTCATACAATGAAAATTTTCAAACAATGAAGCCATCCTTCTTGGTGATTTCAATGTTCATAATTCTAATTACTTTCCTTTTTTAAATTTCATGGAACAAACTGGAAGAGAGAAAGTTTTGTAGTAAGCATTGACTTAAAACAGATCATCTTCCTACTCGAATTCCTGACAATCGTCTTCACTCGTCCAATACTCTAGATCTTTTCTTAACTAGTTTTCCTTCCAGGTACTTTGTTCAGGTGACTGCTCCTCTTGACAATTCAGACAACAATCTTATCAAAATTCCTTCTTTGGTGAAAAGTTCTTCCTTCAGACACTCACAACCTTGCATGCTCTGGCATTACAACAATGCTAAGTGGGAGGACTTGCTAGAGTTTGACATCGAAGGTTTCTCAACAAGTTACCATCATTTACATTTACTCCTCTTTCCATAATCAGATTACTGGTTTTAAGATCCACATACCTATTCTGATCATGTTACAGGATAATACACATTGGAATGGAAACTCATTCCTCACTCTGTTCAAATTCCCCAACCCATATCTAAACCACGATTCTCCAACAGAAAAGTTTACCAGAGCTGTCCAAGAAAAGCAAACAGCCTGGCTTCATATACAGTCTACACAGTTGCCTGCACCGCAACACTTGGAAAACCACCATTAAAAGGGTAAAGTCCAAATTCAACAAGAATAAATGTAGAAAACCCGGTGCCTGTGCCACCGACAGTCGCGCCTTCTAGTTCCTCGCCAAAGTTGTCAAGAGCAACTTTTGCCCATCTGTGCTTCCTCCTCTGTCTCACCCTAATGGTAGCATTGTAACATCACTTAAAGACAAAGGTGATATTTTCGCTTCGTTCTACTCTCCCATACATAGATGACATTGCAAATTACATCTTTTCTTGCCTAGAACATTGCATTTCATGCCTCCTGTGTCCCTTCAGAAAGACATCGGAAGAAACTTGAATACCACAAAGATAGCTGGTTCTGATGGAATTCCATGCACTGTGTTCAAGAGATGTGCTCCTGAACTAATGCATGTTCTCTATATCTATTCACTAAACTGTGGCATCCATACATTAGCATGGAAGAAAGCTCATAACCAGTCCCCCCCCAAAAAAGAGATAAATATTTACCATCATGCTATCGACCTATTGCTTTCATGTGAATTTTGTGTAAAGTAATGGAGAAGGTTATCAACAGTCAACTTCTTTATCAAAGAATTGCCAGCTAATTAGTGATCACCAGCATGGATTTGGCCAATCTAGATCTACAAGATATATATCTCCATGTTTACGATGCTCATATCCAAATATGAGCATCGTAAGCCGGGAATGGGAATGGGAAGTTTAGAGAAACCTGTGCTTTTGACATCTCCAAGGCTTTTGATAGGGTCTGGCATTGAGGTACTTCTCAATAAGTTGCCATCATTTGGACTGCCTTTATCCTTGTCAAAATACATCGCCATTCTCTCAGATAGATCCTTAAGTGGAATGGTGTTCTTTCCTGTCAATGCCGGTGTTCCTCAGGGCTAACCCCATTTATATAACGACCTGCTATCATTGACTGCAAACCCTATTCATAGTTTTGCTGATGATAGCATACTTCTATAGTCATACAGTATAAGCGCTGTATGACTATAGAGCTACTACAGTGCAGTCAAGCTTCAAGATCATCTATAATAAGTGCCCTGAATACTGATCTCCACAGTATCCTTGATTGGAATGAAAGAAATCTAGTCAACTTCAATGCTTCCAAAACGTAGTTTTGCTTGTTTTCCCTTAAAAAAGACCTTAGATCTTCTCTACTTTTGATAATGCTTAGTTTAACAAACAAGACCAAATCTCTCTCTCTTCTTGGACTGCCTCTCACTTCAAACCGTTCTTGGCACAATCATATCCCTTCTAAAGCAGCATCAACTGCTTCCAAAAACTTGGCATCCTTTCCACTTAAGATGGTACATCCGTGTCGAACAGTTACTTATTCTGTATAAATCCCAAATTCGACCAACATTGGAATATTGCTCTCATATATGGGATGCCGCAGCTAAAACCTCCCTAAAAATTCTTGATACTGTTCAGAAGAGGGTAGTCCGGTTGGTAAATGATGCTTTCCTTACATTCTCTCTTCTGTCACTAACCCACAGAAGATCAGTTTCTCCATTATTTCTCTACTACAGATATTTCCATGGCTATTGTTCAGCAGAATTAACATCCATTGTGCCTTCCTTTTCAGACAGATATTACCGAACCTACTACTCCCAGTCATCTTCCATTCCTTCCACCTGAATTCTGTGGAACAGTCTCCCTCATGAAGCATTTCCAAAGGACTGCAATCTTCAACAGATCAAGAAGAACATCCATTCCTAACCCTGCTCTCACACATCACTTTGTTATAGGCTCTTCTGCCTTTCACGTGTGGAAGAAATATATACAGGGTGGTTCAAAATTTCACGTACAAACTTTGAGGGTAGGTATAGAACATCATAATCAACCCTATTCACATAGGAAAGCATGACTGGAAAAGCCACCCGAAAGTGATAGGTGTCGCTGTTCGGCAGCGCTCCGGGTTAGCAATTGGGGATACCTAGTTCAAGCTTTCGACGTCGTATGAAGAACATGCGTCGTTTTACGAACGCTGAGATGGTAGATATGCACCTCGTTTACGGGTCAGCTCACGGTAATGGACGAGCCGCTGTACGAATGTAACGCGAAAGGTACCCAAACAGACGTATACCGTATCACCAAATGTTTGCGCATTTCCATCGGAACTTGTGTGACTATGGATCATTCAGGGATTACAGGCATGATAGTGGGCGGCCACGATCATCGCGAAATCCCGCAATGGAAGAGGGGGGGGCGTTGCATACGATGGACAATAATCCAGAGACAAGCACACGTGCTGTTGCCTCTGCTATAGGAGTATCTCGATCCAGTGTATTGCGCGTTTTGCACTCTGAATCCTTACATCCATTTCATCTGCAACGAGTCCAGTTACTGATGGCTGAAGACTGTCCTCGACGTGTGGAATTCGCGTAGTGGTTTCTGCAGAAAAGTGCTGTAGGCCGGATTTTCCAACTTGTGTTTTGTTCACAGATGAAGCTTCATTTACCCGCGAAGGGGAGGTCTTCAATCACCACAATGCTCATGCGTGGGCCCATGAGAACCCACACACTGTGCGATCACATGCTGCACTACAGCGCTTCGCCATTAATGTATGGGCAGGTATCGTCGCTGACTGTTTAGTCGGCCCATACCTGTTACCACCCCCGACTGGACTCCCAGAAGTATCGGACCTTTCTAGAAGAAGTTCTGCCGGATTTACTGAACAATGTTCCAATGACTGTGCGTCAGCAGATGTGGTTCCAACACGACGGGACTCATTTTGCCATTTCTGTGCGTCAGTATTTGGACAGGTCCTTTGGGCCTCGATGGATTGGGCGCGGTGGATCCGTCGCATGCTCCCCCCCCCCCACGCTCACCTGATTTATCGAACATTGATTTCTTTCTGTGGGGGGGACCCTTAAAGCCATGGTGTCCAAAACGCCTGTTCCCTCTGACATGGACCTCGTGGCAAGAATCGCCATCGCCGCTGCTAATATCCGGGAAACTCCAGATATTTTCGAAAATGTAGCAATCAATGCGTCCTCGGTGTCAAGCATGCATCACTGCTAATGGTCGTAACTTTGAGCACCTGATGTAAAACCATATTATGCATCCAACTACTATTGAACTGTTCAGTTACGCTTAATAAAGTTTTTTGCACTACTTATTGCCTTGTGTTATTTCTGTATCTTTGTGTACCTGTTAGTACCTTCAGGTGGCGTTTCCGGTCATGCTTTCCTATGTGAATATGGTTGATTTTGACATTCTCTACTACTTACCTCCCCTCAAAGTTTGTACGTGGAAGTTTGAACCATCCTGTGTGTGTGTGTGTGTGTGTGTGTGTGTGTGTGTGTGTGTGTGTGTGTGTGTGTGTGTGTGTGTGTGTGTGTGTGTGTGTGTGTGTGTGTGTGTGTGTGTGTGTGTGTGTGTGTGTGTGTGTGTGTGTGTGTGCGCGCGTGCGTAGAAAGTATTTTACCTTGGGTATAATAAATGTTAAAGATACCAAGCTATTTTAAACCTGGTTTTACTCCATTTCTTGCACTTACGTGCAGGATCAGCTAGACTTGCAACACTTGCAGGCGCAAACTTGACTTGTTTGTCTGTTCTTACTTGGGAAATGGAGTAAAACCAGATTTAAAATAGCTTGGTATCTTTAACATATACATGTATATATATATATATATATATAAATCCGAAAATCCGACATATCACATTGATTATTTACTTGAGGATGAGATCAGCACAGTGATGTTCTGCAAAATAAGTTCTGAACCTTAGAGGAACAAAATAATTTAAACTGATCTTGAAAGTAAATAAGAAATATAACAAAAACTCAATACCACCAGGAAACCTCTAATGAACACTTACGTGGGTGGTCTGAAAGGTTCTCGGCCTCGACCATAGATGGCAACACTATCGGCACGATTTTTTTTCTAAGTTGGTACATCTATCATAAGCATCCATGTGAAACTGCAAGTCATTCTATCAAGTAGTTTATTTTATACAGCTGTCTTAAGCAAAAGTGTTGTCTGTATCCCTTGAAATGGATAAAATTGAATATCTTGCGGTTATAAAATTCTTTGTAAAAGAAGGTTTAACGCCAAAAGAAATGTATTCGAAGTTCAAAAAAGTTTATGGGCACTCTTCTCCTTCGTTTTCGACAATTAAAAGTGTGCTGCCGAGTTTAAACGTGGCCGTACCAGCCTTAAAGATGATCCACGTGAACTGAAGGACGTCCAAAAGTTGTAACAACACCAGAAATCATTGATCAAGTGCACGATATGGTATTGGATGACCGGCGAGAGTCAAAGTGCATGGCTGAGACTACAAACATTTGAAAAGAACGTGTAGGATATATTTTGCATGAAGAATTGCCAATGAAAAAGCTTTGCACAAGATGAGTGCGACGCTTGTTCACAGCAGATCAAAAACGCACTCGCATGAAAACCTCTGGATAGTGCTTGGAGCGTTTTAGCAAGAATAAAAGTGATTTTGTGCGTCGATTTATTACTATGGATGAGATTTGGATTCACCATTACACATCAGAATCCAAACAGCAGTCATAACAGTGGACAGAAGCCGATTGTTCAGCGCCAAAGAAGACAACGTCGGTTCCATCAGCAGGAAAGGTCATGAAATCGGTGTTTTGGGATGCTAAAGGCATTTTGTTTATTAATTATCTTGAAAAGGGGAAAACAATAACCGGGGAATATTATTCCGATCTTTTAACCAGCCTAGACGAAAAAATTCGCCAGTAAAGACCCGGTTTGCAGAAGAAAAAACCATCTTTCATCAGGACAATGAACCTGCCTACAAAGGTGTTTTGGCAATGGGAAAATTAAGGTATCTGCACTATGAATTGTTGAAACATCCACCATTTTCCCCAGATTTAGCATAATTTTTCAGATATTTCTTTGGCATTTAGAAGCCACAACTGCATACGACCAATTTATCAATACTGTAAAGCCCGCTGTTATTGTTTAGAATTGCATGTCTAAATGATCGTGATAGTGCATTAATGACTGATAAATATTCATATTACCATTTACATTTCAAGAACAATATTTAATGTGGTATACAAAAGGTGATATTTATTTTTTGTGACACAAATAAAAATTTTAAATGCAATGTACAAACAAATTTCGGTAAAGATTTTGACTCATCCATGCATGGTACTTCATTTCACAAACGAAAATCAATAACTTTCAATCTCTTCCGTTATATAATTTAATAATATAACCGGCATCAGATCGCAATTATGATAAGTTAAATGGCTTATTGCGGTATACAGTCAACCTAAATGTGTAGTCAGGTATATCGTGTACCATCACAGTTCTTAACCCTTTCCAGATAAAGATCATTAATATTGGATCATTTACTAGACCATGTTTATCAGAGAAAATGATTTGCTCGTTATTGAACGTGCATTTTACTGTGATCTGATTAGGTATTTATAACTGGATATATTAAATGTGATTTAAGTGTGTCCATGTAATCTCGTGGTAACTTCCGTAACTAAGATGTAGACGGTCAAGTTCGAATCGTGTCACCGACTAGAGAAACTGTTTTTTTTTTTTTTTTCTTAATAAGACCTCCCTCTCTCATTTCTCAAGTTAATTGACCTTTGGGATCGGCGTATGTTTTCCTCTGAAAACTCAAATGTTTAACTCCCTAACTCACATTCATTTATCTAGACTTCGCTATTTCACAATATTACCATTAGAATTAGAAATACGACATGGGAACTTTTGGCCTTGGAATCGAAGTTTATATTTATACTATTTTAAAACAACAACTGTCCAGTAATGTTTTTCACCTGCTGTATAAAAGTTTCATGCTCATGCTTTCTTCTTTCCAAAGTCCAAGAAATGTGACATTAAAAAGGAAAAAAAATACACACGCATGCGCAGGATGCTGCCTAAACTTGTTCACTTTAATAAAACCTGGCTTCCAGAGTTGAAATTATTAATTGAAATCGAGTGTGAAAGGTACAGTATTTCTAGGAACGACAGAATAGACAGAAGAGGAGGAAAGATATTATTGTGGATATCAGACGACTTGAGTCCAGTTAGGATATAAACTCATGAAAGCAATAATGGTAATAACGTTCTGAGTAGCAGTGTGAAGTCGGGGCTAACAGCTAAAACCGGCTTGTCCAACCCGCGGGCCGCATGCGGCCCAACAAAAAATCGTAAACTTACAAACTTTATGAGATTGCGACTTCAAATACCATTAATAATACTACAAATACAATTTTAACATGCTATTAATTTATAAGCAATGAACTTTTGAATTTAACACGTTCTTTAGCAACAAGAGATTCATAAAATCATTCTCAAATAATTGTATTTATTTAAAATTGCCGCCCATGCGAGTAGTTACTTCTCGACATAATAAATGGCGCTAGCGCTCTTGCTTCCTACTTTTACCACACAATAGATGTCTCTCTATGTGCGCCATGGGTACGCTGGTACGGCTTTCAATGTGCAATTGTAAACAGTCGAGTTGACACCGAAGAAAGGTGCAGAAGTTACGTATGTTTGTGGCGATTTGGTGATTATTAAACCTAGCTTTGTAATTTTCATTCTTTTTTTTTTTTTTTTTAATTCCAGCATGGCTTCCACAGCGTCTCAAAAGAAAACCGAACCAAAAAAAAAAAAAATTATAGAAGAAGGAAGATTGTTCAACGAAAAGTGGACAGACGACCACTTTTTTGTCGAGGCAAATACTAAGGCAATTTGCTTAATTTGTAGGGAATTTGTGCCAGTTTTCAAATACTACAATTTGAAAAGGCATTACACGCAAACACGTGCTGCGAAATTTAGTGCTCATCAAGGAATGTGTCGTAAAGACAAAATAGCGGAACTGAAAAAATGTCTATCATCTCAACAAAGTTTTTTTAAAAAAATAACAACTGAAGCGGATTCTATTGTAAAAGCTAGTTATGTATTTGCAAACTTGATTAGCAAAAAAATAAAAACCGTATGCCGATGGTGAGTTTATTAAGCAATGTATGGAAAGCGTGGCAGATATAATTTGCCCTGATAAAAAATGGGATTTTTCTAAAATCAGTTTGTCTCACCAAACTATAGCCAGGCGAATTGATGAAATAGGAAAATCTGTCGAAAAAGGTTTAGAGAGTAGAGCTGCTAATTTTAAATTTTATGCTTTGGCGATAGACGAAAGTACTGATGCTACTAATACAGCTCAATTGGCAATTTTTATTAGAGGTATTACGAATCTAATATCACTGAAGAAATGGCTTCTTTAGTGCCATTAAAAGACACAACTAAATCAAGAGATTTATACGAAGCAGTGAAAAATACGTTAAAGCGATTTTCTTTGTCCATTGCGAACATATCTGGTATAGCTACTGATGGTGCCCCGCGATGATAGGAAAAAGAGATGGACTTGTAAAATTAAAATTTAAGTATGATGAAATATCACTGCATAGTACACCAAGCAAATTGATGCGCAAAAGCTTTAAAGATGGATAACGCATGTAGATTGTCATCAAGGCTCTAAATTTCATAAGGGTCAAGGGATTGACTCGGCATGAAACTCTTAGATTTCGATCTCCCAGTTTCGTATCCGGCTTTAAAATAATGAGGGATTTATTATCCCCTTAACTTAATTTAAATATAATTTTATATTTGTCAACATGCCACACCGTATACATAAGTGTACTAATGCTCTTTTTGATTATGCCATAATTAATTATTAATACTTATGTTAGTTTAATGAATGAAATTTTTTAAAAAAATGAAAGGTATTTACGAGTAAATTTGTTGGGACCTGGTCCTCGTCTTATAAAAAAAAGATTTACCATGCCATGGTCTCACAAAGGTTGAGAACCACTGCTCTCTTGGGTGAACGCGCATACTGGGTAGCAGGAAACTAGAGCGCGGAACAGCTGGCTAAAGAAGCGGCTAGAAACGAATGGCTACAAATGTTACCAAAAGTACTCGAAATCTTCTATAAAAACACTTGCAGAAGAAGGAAGCCTAAACTTGTGTGAAGAAGAATGGAAAACACCTAAAAACGGATCAACAACGAAAGAATTTTTCTCAAGTATCAGAAGCAGACTCCAGCTGAAAAACACGTCATTTCTCCAGGTTTAACCACGCTACTAACGGGACATAGAAAATTAAGACACTACCTACACAGATTCCATATCCTGGAATCCCCATCATGCATTTGTTGTCCGCACCTTCAACAGACTGTAGATCACGTACTTTACGAGTGTCAGCTACTGGACTCCATTCGGATGCCCAAATACAATACGTCATCACTTGTGGAGACAAGTGGCCAGTGTCAAAACAGACTTAAAAAGTATTACTCAGAACTGATTAATTTTACCAATAAGATCAATTTCGAGTCGTTGTATTGTAACATAAATTACTGATATTATATGAATTATACAGTGTGAATATATGTATATATAAAATAAGTATGGACATAAAGGTCGGAATATGTACTTATAGATGTAAAAATATAAGACTAAATATGAATATTGATTCAAAATTGAAAATATAAACGTTAATCAGTACTTGACAGCTGCATGTAATATACGCATTGTATACAATGGAGTATCCAGAAATAAATTAGCTCCTGGAGGGTTGCTATTGGGAGGGAAACCCCCCCCCCCCATACACACACACATGAAGTAACTTAGCCTCTTATCAACCCAGGGCGATGTATATATTAAACTGACAAAGGAAAAAGAGTTAAAATTTATATCTACATATATATTTTAAGTTGAAAAATTGTTCCATTCCGAAAACTGACAAAGTTCACACGATATGCAAAAGCTACAATAATAAACTTATTTAAACTTATAAATTCGATCATTTATTTTATTTGCTTGAATAATGTCGAATTATTTGTAATGCAATGAGGAAGTTCCCAAAATTATTTGTTCTAAGACTCAAGATGAAAAAAATAATACGAAATTTCACTTAAAGTTATGTTTTAAAAATCAAATTGTCACCGGATCCACTCTAAAAAGATTTCTATTTTATTCTGAGCAGTAAAAGGAATCACACACACACACACACACACACACACACACACACACACACACACACACACACACACACACACACACACACACACACAAAAGATACAAGAAGTTTCTGAAAAATAAGTTTTATTGCTTCTACGATCTTCGGTTACAGCAATTAAGACATACTTCGATAGCGGGAGTAAAAACCCGAGTTTCCGGAAGTAAAAACCCTGCTATATCTGTATGAGATCGGTTAATTCGCACTGAAATACAAGTACATCTATATAAACAATCATCCCGTCATGAGTAAAACTGAAGTTTGGTCTTTTCCGGTAGAAGGACGCAATGGACGGCCAATCATCCAACTGCTTTATGATGACTTGCATTTCTGAAAGCAGCTAAGAAATTGTCGTCTTTTGTATTCGACAAGAGTCTTCTGAATTCAGCAATGGAAACTTTCATGTTTCATTGGAAATCTCTTTCTTTGTTACCTCTAAAAAAAGGAAAAGAATTCATTATTCAACCGGATCTTTAGACGAGATTTCCCTTTTGGAAGGACACCAGCACGAACAATGAGTGTCACCGTTTCCTCCCCCTCCTAACGGGCAAACATATGCTGCACTGGTGACCCCACCCCATCGTCCGGATCCGGTTGTGCTGATCGATACTCAACTTAACCTACCTTACGTAACTAATTGGCTCGTGGCTGCCAGCTCAGAAGAACGGCTCTACACGGCCTGTAACACTGTGACGAACCCCTTCTGGATGGACACGCGGCATTTCAACTACGCAAGACGTTGTGTAGGAACAGTCACCGTATCCTCCAACTCCTAACGATCAAAGTTCGACTACAGCAAGGTGCCGTTCAGTTAAAAGCCAACACGCCCATCGTTCATCACATTTGGGGTTTCTCAACGAATGAGAATGATCACCTTTAAAAACAAAAACAAAAACAAACACCTGAAAACGACAATGATAGAAGAAAATCTATTCTGAAACCAATGTTAAATTTCCTAATTAACACTTAAAATTAATACCAAGGGAAAATAAAAACTAGATGAATAAATAAACACCGTCATTAAGAATAACTTATAAAATCAGCTTTCTCTTGCAATTTACACTCGCCACTCTGAACACCGTTCACTCGCATGCAAGTTACCAATCCAACATTGATCCGATCTTTTCCTCTTTTTGCCAACTTCTGTAAATTCACTCGTGACATCGCAAATATACTTAACGAAGACACAGCGTTCTATCTTCCGATTGAAGAACTAATCCCCGTGGTAAATGCGGTGTTCACTTTGTAATCTCAACAGAAGAACAACCCATACCATTGTATGGGTTCTTTTGTTGTGAAAGTGAATTTCAGCTTTCCTATTAACAATGGAAAGCATCCTAACTGAGGCATTTGCTGTTGAAACAACGATTGTTGATTCTTTATTGTTTAATACAGTTTGCCTCTATGAAATAAATAAATATGAAATAAATAAAGCTAGGACTGGTTTTAAAATAAATGGGACGTAATGTTTTTGTGACGAGTGGAAGTGAAAACGAAGGGTGTGACCTATGTTTAATTCACATCATTCAAGTGGAGTCATTTGAGTAAATAAATCAAGAATGATCTGTCTTTTATTTGTGATGAGTATCCAATTCCTCAGCCAGCTCCATTTCTTTGCCATTCAGTTCTGTGAATTTTTAGCCTTGTTGCAATGCTTCAAAATATATTACCTTTATTTTCTTTACCTAAATTTATTATTCACACATTTGGTGTGAATTAATGTAACAAATAAATTGTATTTTCAACAGGAGAATATCTTATGTAATTAATTTAAGAAGTTAATTCCTGCATAGACTGTTTGTCTGTGCGAAAAGTTATCTGCATGAAGACATTCTCAAAGATATACCTCGCTGCTCTTTCCAAAATTTGAATTTTAATCTAGGACGAGTAGCGTTATATATTTACTAGGGGGATCCTCCCCGTGACATCTATGGCGCCACCCCCCCCGTGTTCCGGAATGGTAGGCCGGTTCTCCCTGAATTCCGATGACTCGAATTTTGAAGACTCGACACTCAAAACGTTTCAAATAACTTGACAAAAACGTTACAGCCTACATCCGTTTCAAGCCGACGTCACATCCGTTGCCAATTTCAGCTTAGAATTTTATAGTATAGAGTAGATATATCTCATCCTCTGTTATAAATTTAAGCCTACCGTTGTATCCACAGATACAGTTTGAAATAAATAGCCCAGTATTCTGAAGAACTGTTTTATGGTATAATTTGCTAGTCATCATTATTCTTATAGAAATCAGACATACCATTAACCACGCTACCGGCCAAGACGTCTATAGACGTCAAGTTTATCATGGATGCGAAGTGCAGATTAAAATTGTAATACCATTGATATTACATTGAAATATATGATGGATACGAAGCATATCAGGATGCGTATTTGATCCATAATGGCCGGTGTGGTTTAAACGAACAAAAAATAATAATAATAAAATAAAATAATAATAATAATTTAACTAGATTAATTTTCATTTGTTTCACTGTCTATAATACAAAAAAAAAAAAAAAATCTAATTCTCCGAACACCATCTTTTACGCTGAAGTAGGTGCAGTTGTAGTTTTATCGTAAGCTTATTTTCACAACAGAATTAGCTTAGTGTAATTACAGTAATTACATACGGTGACCTAACAAAAATTAGTCTATTTGGCAGTGTATAGATTATCTGGAATTATTGTTTCAACTCCCCTATAACGAACGCTCTATAACGTTTGAAAATAAAATAATCTTTACCAGTGGCGCACCCAGTGAAAAGGGGTCCTCCCCCCCCCCCCCAAAGAAAGAGGAAAAAAGACTAGAAAATTTTCTAAAAATCTTTTCCTAATTAAAATGATTATTATTTTTCAAAGTTTTGTTGTGTCGTGTTCAACTGAAAGGCAGAGGAGAGGAGATACCATAGTAAGTTACTAAAGGGATTCTATAAGATTGACACAATTCATAAGGAATAGCCCCCCCCCCCTTTCTCATGGATATCAATACATGAGGAGTGGGGGAGGGGAACATGGGTCACACTTGAAACTTGTCTAATTTTCTAGTGTTTTTTTTTTTCCTTTTTCTTTGGGGGTACAGAGTCTCCCCACCCCCAGTGCGCCACTGGTTGTGTCTGTGGAGGCTGTAGTGCTCTGCGAATTGGACAATGCAGTCGAAACCAAGCCAACCCCGGCAACGCCGCATTGCATTCGTTCATCGCGTGATAGCGCCTGTGTAGCTCAGAGGAAGTGGTGTTTACACTCCACAGCGCTAAACCGCCTGAAGTAGAGCGTCACGAGGTCGATTCGAGTTACCGACTAAAGTAACTTTTTCTAAGCTTTTTTCGACCGGTTTTCGAGTTAGTCGATCTCTGGAACGGCAAGCGGTTTTTTCTCACCGAAACTCGGGTTTTTCACTCCGTAAACGCAAGAAAATCGACCGTAGAACCCACACTATTTTGAGACATTAAAAATATTGTGTAGGTACCACGAGATGGCGGCACTTATTAGCCTTCTCTTCACTGCCGCTTAACAACCTTACAGGCCATTAACGATCAAATACGCATTCTCAAAAGCTTCGTATTCATCATAAATTTCAATGTAATATCAATGGTATTACAATTTTAATATGCACTTCGCATCCATGGTAATGTGGACGTATATATACGTCCTGATCGGTAGCGTGGTTAATTAGTGATAGCCTTGGGATATTCTTGGGATAACCAGCTATCTCTGATTGGCTACCAGTGGAGAGAAGGCTGTATTATACGTTAAAAATACCAAGAAATTTTATACTTGGTTTTAATTCTTTTCCTAAGTAAGCGAAACAAAGTTTTACACGTGAAATATATTCACGTCTAAGCTACTTGTATATCACGTATTTAACGTATAATACACCCAAGGTAAAAAATTTACTACATCATTCTGTCATCCAGAGATTCTTATTAATAAGGTCTTTTAATAAGACCTTATTAAAAAAGAATTGTCACCTTTTGTCTACTTGTATATGGGATATATATATATATGACCTCGGTATCTCTCCCTGGTCTGGCTCCCGCTGAAGAGACCTCAATAAAGGTCGAAACCGGTCTGGGTAGTGGCCCCTTCCCATTATGAATTGCATTATACCGGCACGAAAAGGGGGTGTGCTTTGCATTATGGGATACACACTAAGGCAAACGATATGAAGTCATTAGCGTCTATATACAAGTAACTTAGACGTGAATATATTTCACATCATACATCTACTCTCTCTATATAAAAAGATAAGCCGAAATTTGAAACGTTTTTGTGTCACGTTTTTTGTCTTATCATCTTACCGGCTTACCAGCCAGGACTCGGGGATTGGGCGCAGTAGGCGCCAGGTGGGCGGAGCCCCTGGTATATATATATAGGGTGTCCCAAAATTCATGCAAGATTTAAATTTAGCGCCATTTGTGCTGTAAAGTGTTGCCAACGAGAAAAAAAAGACAGCGTGACAGCTGACAGTTCAGGGTTATTAAAAATGGAGCGCTACACGAATGAACAACGCATTTTCATTGTTGAGCAATATTTTAAAATAATGAAGGTTTGACAGCTACAGTTCGCAATTTTCGTACAAAATATGGTCGGAATAGTTATTTAACTTCATCAACTGTGAAAAGATTAATTAAAAAATTCAAGGAAACTGGATCAATTAGTGATCTTATAAACTCTGGCCGTCCTTCAACAAGTCGTTCAACAGAAAACATCGAATTAGTTCGTGAGAATGTTGCTGAGAGTCCAGGAACATCAATTCGACACCGTGGCCTTGAATTGGGCATTTCGAGAAGCTCTCTACAGCGTATTCTCACGAAAGATTTGCATCTTTATGCTTACAAAGTTCAACTGACTCAAGAACTGAAGCCAACTGACCACACACAGCGGAGAGAGTTCGTTGAATTGATTATGGAACAACAACAAGTGGATGCTTATTTTTCAAACGAAATCATCTTCAGCGATGAGGCTCATTTTCATCTTGATGACTTCGTTAATCGACAAAATTGTCGCATTTGGGGTTCAGAAAATCCACGAGTGATTGTTGAGAAACAAATGCATCCACAACGTGTCACTGTTTAGTGCGGAATTTGGGCTGGAGGCATCATCAATCCATTCTTCTTCGAAAATGCGGCTGGTAAGGCAATAACAACTAATTGTGCTCGCTATCGCGACATGATAATCCAGTTTTTTGTGCCTAAACTGCAAGATATGGATGTGGACGACATGTGGTTTCAACAAGACGGTGCCACATGCCATACAGCCCAAGAAACAATTCAATTACTGCATCAGTCATTTCCTGGTCGTGTAATTTCCAGTTCTGGTGATCAGAATTGGCCGCCCAGATCATGTGACTTAACGCCGTTGGACTTTTTTCTTTGGGGTTGAAGTCTAAGGTTTATGCCAATAAGCCCATGACCACCCACGCCTTGAAGGAGGAAACTGAGCGCTGTATCAACGAAATTCAGCCACATTTATGCAAAACTGTCATGGAAAATTTCGACAAAAGAATGCGTATGTACCAGCAAAGCCGTTGGAGGCCATTTAGCCGATATGCTATTCCATGCATAACCCTATACTGTATACTTTATGAATCAATAAGAAATTACAATTTTTAATTATATATATATATATATATATATATATATATATATATATATATATATATATATATATATATTCCATAATCTTGATATCTGTTCCCAGCTTTATACACAAATCCAGTAGAGTAGTCCAGGTGCGGTCATATCAAGGCCTTGTAAAGAAGAGGCAAAATGAAATTCATATCCTTACATGCCAATGTGCGTTTCAACGTCACAATTATTTTTTGATTTGTTTATGTAATTTTTGCTAACTTCTTGTTCACCATAATTTCAAGATCAGTAGCTTTATCAGTTACTCCAAGCATGCGTCCAGTAATATAATATGCCGTTGGATACCGCATCAGACCAAAGTGCATCATTTTACACTTACTAACATTGAGTTGATATGCCAAAGAAATTACAGATGAATACTATTAGATTACAAGAATAATTCAAATAATGATAGTAGGTTCATATTTCAATGTGAATAATGAGCCTATTAAAATTACCATTTAAATACTGAATATCAGTAGCTGCTCTGATTAAATCATTAGCAAACAACTGAAGATCTTGTCAGGCACTTCATGATCTTTCTTTAGTAAACTCATGCTGTTTCTTTTAAAGGATAACTTGTTCGTCTCAATCCATTTCAGTATGCGAGTCGTTACCAACTTTTCTAAGTTTCAGAGTCAATCCAGAAATACTGATAGGTTAATAGTTAGACACATCCGTCTTTGCAGCATCATTATACAATGGGATTTCACACATTCTTTCCATTCCCGTGGGATCTTTCCTGAGCTGACACTCAAATTATACAAACATATCAAGCACGTAGTGAATTCGGCTGAACATTCTTTTAGTATAAGTACTGATATTCCACCTCCCTCTGCGCGGTTAGCCTAGTGGCTGTGCGCTTCGCAACCATATGCCTGGGTAAGGAGTGTCCTAAGTTCGATTCCAGTCTCCGACGTGAGGAGCTTAAGGATGTTTCTCAGCCATAGCCAAGTTAGAGGGTCTGGGGCATGGGCGGCAGGGTTTTTCCTGCAAACAAGCAAACTGGCCCCCGTGAACACACGCCGGTACAGTCAAAAAATACCCCTGCCCCAGCAGCATGCCGGTTGGAGATTGTACTAACAAAAAGTCGCATAAAAATGTAAGGAATCTAGGAATTCCTTAAATTTATGGATGCTGACTATGGGGACATCATTTACTTTTCGGAGGTAAGATGGTTAAGTCGAGGTAAAATGTTGAAAGGATTTTATGATTTGCGAAATGAAATCAAGTCGTTTATGGAATCAAAAACAAAATTTGTGCCAGAACTTGACGATGAAAACTGGCTCACAGATTTGGCATTTTTAGTAGACTTGACAGCTCATTTAAATGAGTTAAACATGTGTCTTCAAGGTAAAAAACCAACTGATCAATACAATGTTTCAAGCTATAACAGCGCTCGAAATGAAACTGAAATTATGGCAATCTCAAATTAAGGCAAACAATTTTATGCATTTCGACACGTTGGCTAAACACGGTCCTGTGAACAACGAAAAATATGTAGCCTTGCTTTTCGATTTGATACAGGAATTTGAGAAGAGGTTTCAAGATTTCCGGAAAAATCATCACTCTTTTGATATATTTGCGACTCCATTTTCAGTCGACATAAACATATTAACTGCCAATTTTCAAATGGAATGCCTAGAGCTACAATCTGACATTCAACTTAAAGAAAAATTTAATCATGTCTCTTTACTGGACTTCTATAAGCTATATCTATAATATAGCTTATAGCTATATCTATAAGCTATATTATACAACCAAAATATCTGATGAGCACCTTGAGAACTCACTGAGAATTGCAACTACTTCCATCGAACCAAATATCGAAGCATTAGTGTCTCAAAAACAATGTCAAACATCTCACTAATTTCATGTTGCTGTCTTGTCTTTTGCTTTTATAATAAAAAAAAAGCATGAATTAATGAAGTTTAAATTACTTAAATATGTTAACTATACATTCTACGTTTTTTTGCTCATCAGCTATCGTTAGTGTTAGTGTAGTTTATGTGTGGCCCAAAACAACTTTTCTTCTTCCAATGTAGCCCAGGCAAGCTAAAAGTTGGACACGCCTGAGCTAAAATATATAGTGGGTTTTTGCTATCAGTTCAGTTGCTAGAGAGGATCAAATGCATCGCCATATTAGCATGATGGATACTAAAGAAGTATGGGTGACTTAAATTATCCAAACATTGGCTGGGTAAGATGGAAGAAAATTGATAAGAATGAAGGGGAATTTATTGAGCAGTTGCAGGACGATTTTCATAAATAACATGTGAAGGACAAAAAACTCGTGGTCAAGAAGTGTTAGATTTGATCACAGAGTCAGAAGAAGTCTTAGTTAAGAATCTGCATGATTACCGGTAATCATGTCGTACATGCCCTGGGAAGTAGCTGACTGCATGGATGTTTCTATCAGAACAGGTTACATATTGAAGTATGATACAAAGCTGAGAATTATAACCAACTCAAGAGAATACTATCTTTGGTCTTATGGTATCAGTTACTGAATGAGAAGGATTTCAGCAGTGCATGGGAGGATAGGAAGCTTTGAAAAGATGCTTAAATAATGCCGTGTGTGTTCCTAGAGTTCGAAGAACAAACAGGGTGGAAGTGAATTGGATATGAACTCCTAATTAAGCATGAGATCCATAATAAGTAGTTGATGGGGAATAAATATCGTGTGTGTGTGTGTGTGTGTGTGTGTGTGTGTGTGTAAGTTTTGCGCATGAAATATATTCACGTCTAAGTTACTTGTATAAGAGTGAGCAGAGTTATGAAATATAGTATATAAAGCACAAGGTAGAAAAGGTGCGAGTATTGTATTGGAAAGTTAAGTTGGTCTATGAAAAGAAATTGACCTAGCAGGCTAAAACAACCCAAATGAATTTTATCGTTAGGCTGCAAGTAAAAGAAAGATGAATGCGGAAGAATAACTTTAGTAAATACAATCGGTACTCTTGCGTCGGAAATAGATGCGACTGTTCGCATAATGAGCAGTGGCGTAGTTAGAGCTGTTGCCGCCCGGAGCGGTCCCTGAGTTTGCTGCCCCTCTCAATATATACCAAAAATACTACAAAAAGTCAAAAGGATTTATAAGGAAATAAATTAAAGCACTGTTTATTTTCGAAGTAAAACTTTAATTTCGACATTCTAAAATGTTATTTTTCTTGCTTTTCTGTTAGTAAAATCGTCGATGATATTGGCGAAGTCTATTTTATAGTAATGTAGGTAACTATTAATCAATTTTATTTAGAAAAACTCTTCTCACAACTAACAACACTTACATCAATTGTGAGGGAAATTCGCAGTAGCATTACAATAGTTGGAAATGAATTCTCGAGACTGTATTTTAGAATAACTGCAAAAGTTCAAAAACGTTCAAAGTGTCGCCCGGGGCGGACCTCCCCCATCTAGCTACGCCTCTGATAATGAGTGCTAACTTTACTAAAATCTATCAACCAGGTATAATTGGATGAAGAGAAAGAGGTGCAGAGAATGAGGTTCAAGAGTTGTTGCATAACCCGGATAATAAAAATTCGTCAATCGGGAGGTGAAATATCAGTCTTCTTCTTCTACGCGTTTATCCCGCTTCCAATGCAGGGTCCGCGTGTTACATTTTTATGCGCCTGTTTGTTAGTACAATCCCCAACCAGCCTGCTGCTGGGGCAAGGGTATTTTTTGACCTGTACCATCGTGTGTTCACGGGGCCGGTTTGCCGCTTGGGGGATGAAAAACCCTAGATAAACTGGGGGGGGGGGGGAGAACCCTGCTGTCCACGCCCCAAACCCGCTAACTTGGCTATGGCTGAGAAAGATCCTTAAGCTCCTCACGTCGTAGACTGGAATCGAACTTAGGACACTCCTTCCCCAGGCATATGGTTGCGAAGTGCACAGCCACTAGGCTAACCGCGCGGAGGGAGGCGGAATATCAGTACTTATACTAAAAGAATGTTCAGCCGAATTAACTAAGTGCTTGATATGTTTGTATAATTTGACTTTCCATTCCCGTGGGATGGAAAGAATGTGTGAAATCCCATTGTATAATGATGCTGCAAAGACGGATGTGTCTAACTATTAACCTATCAATATTTCTGGATTGACTCTGAAACTTAGAAAATTGGTAACGACTCGCATACTGAAATGGAGTGAGACGAACAAGCTTTCTTCTTTAAAAGAAACAGCATGAGTTTACTAAAGGAAGTTCATGAAGTGCCTGACAAGATCTTCAGTTGTTTGCTAATGATTTAATCAGAGCAGCTACTGATATTCAGTATTTAAATGGTAATTTTAATAGGCTGGAAGTGTGAGAATATGATCATGACTATCAACTCAATGTTAGTAAGTATAAAATTATGCACTTTGGTCTGATGAGGTATCCAACGGCATATTATGTTAGTGGACGCATGCTTGGAGTAACTGATAAAGCTACTGATCTTGAAATTATGGTGAACAAGAAGTTAAACTTATATAGCAAAAATTGCATAAACAAATCAAAAAATAATTGTGATGCTGAAACGCACATTGGCATGTAAGGATATGAATTTCATTTTGCCTCTTCTTTACAAGGCCATGATATGACCGCATTGCTTAGATGCTTAGAAAATTAAAATGAAAAATTCCAGGAGAAAGGGCCTGATACCAAGCCACCGCCCTGCGGTCGAGAAACACTGCTCTAGAGTGGGATTCGAAATCCTATTTCTTGTCTGTTCTATTAATGCTATGTGATTGTTCTGGTTTAATATGCCGTCTATAGTGCTTCTACTATCACTGTAAATTGTTGCTATCTTTTGATGAGAGATGGGTGTTGAGTTCTAATTCCCGGAGATATGTAAGCGAATGAACTATAGCAAGTTGTTCTGCTTGGTTGTTGGAACAGGATTCAGTCTAAAGTAGCGTTCTTGTATAATGGACGGTCTGTTGTATGCAACCGACTTTCCCTTCGATTTCGTTTCCTTCAGTGTATATTTGGAATTCGTTACTTTCAGAGCTTTCCTTCTCCTTAGTATATATTCTCTTTGCTCGATGAGGCCACCTACTGTAGTGAAGCGGACGTTTGTAGCATGGATCAGTGTTGGAACTTTCGGTGTGTCTTCCGGAAGTGACTTCATATATATATGAGAAGAATTCTTGTATTTTCAAGCAGATCAATGTGTTAGACTAGCAATAACCCAATCTGCCTCGAAATATGTTGTCCTGTATCCTTTAATTATACGTATGGTTATACGGTATTGAACTCTGTTCAGCTTTTGTCGGTTTTTGTTTGATTTTAGTGAATGTTTCCATGCAGGTTCAGCATAAGATATTAGCGATAGTAAATCTGTATATATTGTTTTCAGTGCTCGTTGGCCTAATCCCCACTTAATCCTTGCCGACTTTACCAGAAGGTTTACAATTTGTAAGCTTTTTGTCGGCAACTTATGACATGTACTTGAAAGTAAATTTTTCATCTATTGTTACGCCTGGATATTTTAGCTGACTGGCTACCTCGAGAACTTTCCTGTTTAGGAAGACCGTTACTGGTTGTCTTGATTTTTTACGTGTGATGTGAAACACTTTTAGAATTGGTGCTAATGAAGGTCACTTTCTTCTCGCGTGCCCACTCTGCGATTTTAAAATTCTTCATTGGCCGTTACTTCTAACTATAAGCAGTAGTCTCCACGAATCATTATCATCGCATCATCGGCGAAAACTCTGATTATTATTATTATTATTATTATTATTATTATTATTATTATTATTATTATTATTATTATTATTATTATTATTATTTTCCAGTAGCGATAGGAAATCTTAATTTCGAGTCTTACTGGCGTTCACGAAACCTGGTCCACAGCAGGAGCCTTGCGGGCAGCGTTGTTTGATTTCTTTCATTACAGCTGTGGTTTTTTAATGTCATTGTTGCTCTTCTGTCTGTAAAATAATTTTTTGTAAGGTAGAGTAGGTTTTTTAGACATTTTAGATCTCTTAATCGATAGATTATGGCTGACCACCACGCAGCACCGAGATCGGTAGTACGTCTTTTTTTTTTTTTTTTGCAGTAGACTGTCTTCTGCGAACTCTTTAACCTCCATAATTGCGTCTACTGTGCTGGACTGAGGTCTAAATGCATATTGATTGCTGCTTAACGGGTTTCTTGAGTAGACAGTGCATTATTCGGTTTATCAGAATTTTTCTAGCACCTTACCAGCTACGTTTATGAGGCTGATTGGTCTGTATTTGTTAATTTCGTCGGATGTTTCTTTTCCTGGTTTGATTATGGGTATAATTTTAGAGCGTTTCCATACTAAAGGAAATCGCCCTCTATTTAGGCATTCGACAAATGCTCTTAGGAGTATATCACTGGTTATTCCGTCCTGTCTAGGAGTTTTTCTTGGATCCGTTGATTTTAATACCGACTCGATTTCATTAGTTGTAAATAAGTCGTCGTTAAAAGTGTCTATGTCAGTAAATTTTGTGGATTTCTTCATCAGTGGATTCGTCGTCATCAGGAATAAATTTCTTGAAACTGTACAGACTTTATAGTAGTTCTATCTTCTATTATCTCTCAAATCTTGGTTTTAGTATGTTCTTTGATATAGTCGCCTGAGTGAGTTAACACGTTTTCTTAGGGCTGTTTAGTTCGCCGTTCCACCAAGGTACTGATTTTTTAGCTTCTTAGTTGTTCTGAGTGTTTGGTCGCTGGATTTTATCAAACCTGATGAAAGAGCAGGGAAGTCTATATCGGTTTGTACTGATGCCAAGATGGCTAGGTTTTTGTCTAAGCTGAGCTGTTGTTCGCATTAACGTGATGTTCTGAGATTAGGCGTGAAAATTCTCTTTTTAGTGCTTTTATAAATATCTCTAGGTTGGTTTTATTGGTGAAGTATTTGATGTTAATGCGAAGGTTTGTGTTGTGTATTCTCTTTAAATTTTTGTTACTGATGATGAAACTTAATATGTGATGATCAGAACAGCTTTTCTCTTCTTCGCATCTCCATTCGGAAACCTGGGTTAAAATAGCGTTATTTGCTATTGTCAGATCAATGATGCTACTTCCTCTGGTATTTTCAAATTATGGCGTGTTACAGTCGTCGTTTAAGTATGTATAGGGAATTCGATGCAAAGAGCTCTTCCCGATTTTTATCTCCGTTGTTTGTGCTCTCGTTAAACCATGAAACCAAATGGCCGTTGCCTATCTATTCCAAGAATTAGACTGTGGCTGATGGTAAAATCCACGACGTTGTCCATTTTTTCTAAGTCGTATTTTATGTCAGTGAGATAGTTTAGATACATACTTACTGCAAAAGTTTTAATTCCGCGCTACGTAATTTCGATGTTCCGAGTCTCCGTTGCTGTGCTCATAAATTAATATTGCCTAGACTTCAGAGTTGACCACGATTGCAGCTCTCTTTCTTTCTGATCTTTTAGAAAATATTCTATAATTAATTGGAAGGCCACATATTTTGTTGTTGATGTTGAAAGGTTCTTGTATTAATGCTAGTCCTATACTTTATCTATATATGAGTTCTGTTTAGTTATTTACATCCTTGATGGAGTGTTGAGATTTATTTGAAGGCATGTCAGGGATGTGGTGCTGTTTTTGCTAGCTTTAGTATTGCTTTCCATAATCTATGTTTTGAATTTTGAGTAGTCTATAGTAGTTATATGTCTGGCAGACTTTGTTTAGTGCCATGGGTTTGTTGTCCTTTTTGGCATGCTTGTTGTGATTTTTTGACAATTTATGCAATTCATCTCGGACTTATTTCGTGGGCACTCGCCGAACTCATGTTCTTTAGAGCGAAATGGACAAGTGGTTTTTCCTCTGCAGTTTCGTGTAAGATGGTAGAATTTAAAAGCACCTCAAAACGCTTAAATAGTCTGCACAATGGCGAATTCTCCACAGCATTTTAACACTGGTGTCAGCAATTTGGTCCTCACCGTTGAATCAACTTTGATAACTAAGTTTCTCTTGTTCGTTTTTTTTTATTTTTCATGATGAATTTCTGTGTCATCTTTTGTATCGCCACTGAAACGTTCTTCGTTCTGCATGCGGATTGAGTCTATTGCGATTTTTCTTGGGTCTATTTATTCTTTTCGGATATTTTCGGTTTCTTCGCTGTTTAGTTGAGCTATTGATTTCACTATTAATATTAGTTTCTAGCATTCATCTTTATTTTTAGCATTGTTTTTAACGACTTGCGAGTATAGCTGAGCGGGTCGAGTTAGCCTGTTCCTGCTTGTTGTAACAGACTGTAGTTCTATTGGTAGTGTGTTTAATTTTTAATTTTATTGACCCATTCTGCGATGTTTGCCAGAACGTTGAAACGGTTGGGTATTTCTTATCTGTCCCCCCTCCCCCGCTCAGAGTATCAGGGGGAGATTTAGCAATGTGTTAGGCATTCCAATGCTGACCTTTGGGGAGGTCGTGTTGCTACAGTTTCCGCTACCTTTTCGGAAAACTCAAATTCCTAATTTTCCTAATCAATCTGCTTAAATACCATATTTGAAAAGTATGGGAAAATGACAGGCACAACGAAAACAGAATATACACTACAGTCCTTTAGCGGGTTTTACTTTTACTTGCCTCAGTTCTTGGCACAGGAGAGATATCTGCTATTAGATGGATTATTTTTCAAGATTTCACTTGCTATTTTATTAAGAGTGAAGTCTCACGACCGTTTTTAACCACTACCTTCGTGGTTATATAGCTAAATTAGTCGACCGAGGCCTTTTATTGCCTCCTACTATCATACTGCGCGGTTTAAATCTCTTTCTCTATGACTTCTAGTTGACACTCAGCACTCTTATATACTATAAAGACCGATGATTAGATATGAACTCCTAAAATACCTGTTTTCAAGGGCGTCCACAGAGGGTAGTGCAAACCGGCACTTGTCCTCCTGGGATCGAGCAAAAAATTCCACAAATTATAATCGTAAAAGTGATTGAGATATATAATCTTACACCCTCGACCATGGGGAGCTTTGTCCGTCTTAAAATGTTATTATGGGTTAGCTGGTTTCAGCCCTTGGCGGGGTAACCGTGAAACATGTGTTTCATCTATTGCAGCAATAAAACACATGTTCCTGTTTTTGGCTCATATTTTTCTGATTTTTGAAAAAAAATGTTCATTACTGTTGTGAACAGCGACCAGTTCGTTTGCCCTCTGTGTCTAGTGAGTCATTGAGTGAAGTGTGAATTGTAACTTTATAGTGAAACAAATTTAAAAAGAAAAATACTTTTCTAAAAGGTAAGTCTATGTAATTTAATATTATTTTACTTGTTAGTTTTATGATTTTTTTTAATTTTAAACTAAAATAATTTAATTTAGGATGTTAGAATCAATTAATTCGTTGATTTTTAATAAAAAAATGTGGTCATTCTTGAATATATGAAATTGTAGTTTGAGCCGAACTCAGTCTTCTCGACCAAAAAAAAGCACGGATGAGTCGGTCAAAGATCAAGGTAATGTTTTCTTTTGATTGGAAAGGCATTATCCATTATGAATTTATACAACGTGGTTAGATGGTAAACAAACAGTTGTACCAGGAAGGTTTAGCGCGTTTTAGGGATGCTATGCGCAGGAAAAGGTCTGAATTGTGGAAAACCAGAATTGGATGTTGCACCACAACATTGCGTCACTCCTCATCTGCAGTTATATGGCAAAACATTAGACATCCGTTGTGCCCCCATCCACCCTATTCTCAGGACTTAGCTCCAGTAGACCTTTTCCTGTTTCCCAAACTTAAAACGACTTTGAAAGGATGTCTTTTCCAAACCATAGAGGAGATTCAGGAAAATGTCATAAGAGAACGGCGCTATCACAGAAAGTGCATTCCAAGAAGTATTCCAACAACTGAAGAAACATTGGGAACGGTGTATCGCCAGTAGAGGGGACTACTTTGAAGGGGACAGTAATAAAGTCTTTATAGCAAAAGTTCGGTCTTTTTTTTTTGAACACGCCTTGTGTGTGTGGGTGTGCATACAAAGATGGAAAGGGTTAGATAGTATTTTTCTGAATTGTATAACACCACAAGAATTGTTGAAAATGCTGTTACATAGAAGCCAGAAGAACAGGAAGAAGAGAGTATCCCAGAAATATCAAATTTTGCAATACAACAAGCATTGAAAGATATGAAAAATAAAACAATCCCCAGTTCATTAGATGGAGCTCAGCCAAAACTAGCTTGATTCAGAAAGTGGTTTAGCATCTTGCAGACATTGAATCAACTAAGAGAAAAATTCAAAGAATACAACTTACCATTGCAATTAGGCTTTACAGACCATAAGAAAAAAAAACCAACATTTGATTATTATTATTATTATTATTATTATTATTATTATTATTATTATTATTATTACATGACATCTCCAGCGAGTCCAAATACTCATCGAGGAAGGACACATACTCTACAACTCAATCGAGGGAAGCCCTAACATCATGTCAAGAACAACTATTCTTAATATATAAAATTTAAAATATATAAGATATAAAATATTTGACATCCAATATTTAAATATTAGATCTTGAAATGTAAGATCGTGTCTAATTTCTCTCTGCTGATTTTTGCTTTTGTTCGTAAGCTATCGCAGGATTTTAGTGCTAATAGACCTTCTGGTCAGCAGCCTTATATTGCTGGTAGGACTTGTCTTTATGGGATTATACTAGACAAGTAAATAACTATAATTATTCACTTCTCCCGACGAGCTCCATTTCCGCTGCAGATTGTTCTTCCGTTATGCAGTAACCGGATAGCAGCATAATAACGACATTAATACAATTTGACAAATTCAGATTTCAAGATCACGGAGATATCTTGCAGAAATTTTTTAATCATTATTCTAGAACCTATTGCGACGACGTCAGGATGACAAGTAACTTTAACCTGAAAGAACGAACACTTCATCAATGTAAACGCATGACATCCAAAGAGGTTACTCAGACATACAAAGAACTAAAGTTTAGGAAAAACCTCGACCTGGATGGACTAGGTGTCGAGTTTTATCGGTCTGTCTAAAATTTCATCTTATCTATTCTAGTTTCGATTTTTAATAAATATTTTTATCCACAAAAAGGAGAGAGACTTGAATAGTGTCCTTAGCTGGAGTCGTATTTCCTTGACGAATATGAATTACAAACTCTTCACAATAGCGTGTGTGTAATCGTCTGAAACTATTCATAGGAATGTGCTTACAAGTACTCAATTGTACAGAATTCCGGATAGGTCGGTTGGACTCAACCTATTTCTGATAAGAGAACTTATTCGCCTCGTGATCAACAAAGAACACAGTGGGGCATGTTTCCACAAACTAGACAAATGAGAAGTTTTGCTGATAACTATACTATGGATGTCAGCTTTTCTCTTGGTAACTAAAGTCACAACCTTGTCCAAGATTCATTCTCTTCAGAACGTTCTTCACCCAACCATTATATGTCTCGTGTCTATTGGCTCCCAAATGGATACATTCTACTCTTCCTTTTCTTGAACTGACTACTGCTTTCGCTCTTCTGAACCAACCAACCAACTACTCCAACCGAATGATTGAAATAACTCTTACTAGAATTAATGCATTTATCTTCCATCTCACCAAAAATCATAGAAATTTTGCGCTGCAGCAGGCAACATTTGCAAAAAGATCATCATTTAGTCCAAATGAGACAGTGCACAAAATAACTTCTCTCGCAAAGACGATAACCAAGTCTTCTTGACCTTGCGAAAAGTTACTGGATTCAACTTTTGCCGAAATTTCCAGCTCTCTCAAAATGGGGAAAAAACTAGGATGAATAATAAAAGGGGGGGCCCTAGCTCTCGTTAGAAAGACATCTGTTTACTAATTTTGATCGTAATTACCCACTTAGTTTGGCTTGAGATCAGTGATTTAGAACTAATATCTATCCTATATCTTCTATATGATGCTGTTCTAGCATTCTGTCCAATAGCTTAAATTCTTTGTGGCAGTTTGAAGCCAAGTAACATTCTGGCTAACAAAAGTCATTTTCACCTGCAGTTGAGTTCGGAATTGAAACAAACAATTATTGAAATATGAACCGATTGTCATTATTGGAATTATTCTTGGTAATCCAATAGTATTCATCTGTAATTTCTTTGGCATATCAACTCTGATAAAAATAAATAAATTATTTTAATTATTTTAAAATTATACTCTCATTTTTATTAAAAAATAATGGATGTAAATATCCCAATACGAGCTCAACTCGTACATACAAAAAGAACGATAAAAACATGTTTTTGAAAAATGTTAGCACTTAATTTTTTTTTTAATTTTATTCAGATAAGAAATGTGTAAACACTGTACTCACCACAACTTTTAATAAGGGAACAATAATCCTATATGAGGTCCTTCAAGGAAATAATCATATTTCTGATTACTTCTTTTCAATCCAAGGTGAGTTGGCGGGTCCCATTCGGTGGTGTTTGTTTCTTCCACCACGAAATTCCGATTTATCCCTTGAGAAAGCGGAACCCAATTCAAAACATTCTCGAAATGCGTTCCACAGAATCGTAGTTCTACGAAACGCACTTAAAAGGCAACTGGTGGCAAAGATGGTTCAAGTTTCTGATCTAAACGCATGACTTCTCTTGGATTAAAGGCAGGAATCTTATCAGTCTTCACAAAATACAAAAATACGTTGCCAACTTTTTGTTTCTAAACCTGATTTCAAAGAAGAAAATATAAGTAAAACGTGCATATTTTATTTATAGCTGATGATAATGAGACTGATAGTTCTCTCTTCCATGTTTGCTGTTTGCTTTTATTATTCTGCTAGATGCAATCTTTGTGGAGGGAGGGGGGGATTATATAATAGATTGTTGCTTGTCCTGTTTAGATCACAAACAATAAGTCGAATATTGCAGTAAGACCCACCCACATGCACATAAGAGTAACTTTCGAGTAACCAGGCGAACTTATGGAATGATGACATAAGGATGAAAATCTAACCTATCCCTCCCAGAGTACCACCAAATCCTCAACACTCCCACATCTCAACAAATTCCATCGAATACTTTCGGACTAGTGATCCAATCAAATTTACTGACCAATTAACGTCAGTAAATTTGATCGATCAATGTAACAGGGCCGTACTTATCCACAGGCAGACGGGGGGGGGGGGGGGGCATCGAAAAATTAGGACTAATTTAAAGGCCCCAAACAATGAGGATGGGTCCCGGAGTATTTTTTTTTAAATAACGATAATTAAACTCCTCGTTCTTTCCCGTTAAGTCTGGATAGGAAGCACTTGAAAGTGTTCAATCCCTGCAAAAGTACAGGTAATTAAAATGGGATGCAAAGAAAGATTAACTCTTCTACAAAGTTAAAAATATATTTTATTGGAGACATAGTACCAACGGACGTGGCCTTCCTCTGATGATTTTTTTTCCCCTCAGATAAAACTCAACATCCAGCCCATTTAGAACGGGGATTTTCTTGAGCTTTAGTTGTTTGTATGCCCGAGTAACCTCTTCTGAAGTTTAAAAAAAAATGTTTCAGGATATCACCTGTGGTCTTGAATGTTTTGACCGTTAACTTGGATTTATCGAATTGCTTTCTCGTCATATGCTGTTATGCGCTACCGAATGGAAAAAAACATGACTCGGGGTGTTTTCGGAAAAACAGAGGGACAACCTGGCAAGAAAATCGAGCTTGTCGACTTTTGTTTTCTTGTGGATGTGTCCCTAACTCGATTTCGACCTCTTTAATTAGGAGTTACTGGGAAATCCGTTTCTCTGGTTCGCACAGTTGCCACCAGAGGTGGCAAATGTGCCACCTGTGGTGTCGATCTCGTTGACCTCTGGAGAGAGTCAATGAAATTGGCATTATCACCATACAGTTGCAGTTCCCTAGAACCACTGGTATAAGAATTTACGGCCAGCCTTGTCATATCTTATGCCAGTGATGCAGTTCCACCTCCCCGCTCCGCGATAATATATTGAATTCCGTAAAAACAGCGTTTAAGGATGTGAAGAACCTATACATATCAACCATTGAATTAGAAACTTTTATTTAACACTGTGTTAGAACTCCTTTATCCCGAATTACCCTACATATGTGGTTTGCATAGATTCCACAACGAGTTGGATTACATCTATGCGTACAACATACCAGGAGTTCACCAGATCTTAAAATGGGTCCGATTTGACGGGAGAGGACTTTGCTACTGGCTTTCTTTTTTCTAAAATATTCCATATATTCTCAATATGGTTCAGATCCAGAGTTTGTAGTGGCCAGCAAAGATTATGAAAGTCGCTGTCATGTTCGCTGAACCACTACTAAGCAAGTCTCTTGCGCAATGGACAATTGCACTGTCGTCCATGAAACAACTGTCACCTGTTTCATGGACGACAGTTGTCCATGAAACAGGTGAAGTTGAAAGATGTAATCCAACTCGTTGTGGAATCTATGCAAACCACATATGTAGGGTAATTCGGGATAAAGGAGTTCTAACACAGTATTAAAACATGATAAAAAATCGAAATTGCAGGATGGACTTGATCTGCAACAATGTTCAGATATTCCTTAAAGGACATCTGACCTTCCCATAACATCAAGGGACAGTTTCGTACCAGCAGAACTTCCTCCACATCATCACACCACTTCTAGAACCTTGAGTTGTGTTTACAAGACAAGCTGGGCTCATTGCTTCATGGGACACCCGCCAAACTCTCTGCATGCCGTCAGTACAAAACGATACCGTGACTCATCGAACCACTGATTTTCCAGTGTCCAGTCATGGTATTCCTGACATCACTGTAGACGAACTTTACAGTTCTTTGCAGAAATCGGTGGTTTCCGTATAGGCATGCAACTGCAAATGCCGATCCTCTTCAATTACCTGCACATAGTTCAGTGAGATATGGATTGGGAACAGCCTTCATTAAATGCTTCGGTCAATTGCTGTACACAGAAAGTTCTGTTTGTCCGTACAAGTCTTCTTAGACTATGGCGATATCGTCCTTGAAAGACTGTCTTAGAACCACAGTTTCGCCTATTAGACAAGCAAAATGGGTTATTTTCCCACTGATTAAACACTCAGCTCTGTTGTTTTCAAGTAACTCCAGCCAGACGGGTATTCACAATAAGTCTTTTATTGGACTCCGAAAGTTCCTTTGTTTTTCCCATTGTAATCTACACTACTGGCGATTACCGACCAGCAGCATTGTTAGTTACCTAGGATAAGTACTGACGCACGTGACCACTTATTTTGCCAATTCGCCGCGTAAGTAAAGTTTACGTACATCTGCATAAAGGTTTCTAAGTCAGATGTATGTGTGCATCGCTGGTGTTTATTATTTGGACCTTAGACAGTCCAGAAGCAGATGATGCTTTCTCCACACTTCTAGTCTATAGATACTAGACATTTCTGTACATTCAAAAACCCACCTAGAATAGGCTGACGAACAAGAATCCCCCCCCCCTTTGCACAGAGTTTTCCAAAACGCCAGAAGATTTGTAAAGGGAAGCTCTTCTCGTATTGTTTTCTGTGTCCCAGAACTGATAAAAATACTCCTGCCAAATACTCCTGCCAAAATGGTACATGAACTAGATGAATTAAAAATAGTCCCCAAATAGCGCGCTGTGCGGAGATATCGCAAACCGTTTATGTTTAGAATGGCAATGGGAAAAAGTAAATTGTTAGTCATGCTCCTTTTTTTAGTATGGTAACCTCCTCTCCCTTTGACTATTTCTATTAATGCTTTGTGTAAGTCTGTCATATTCTTCCTCTTCATGAAGACGATATGGAGTTCTTAAATGATTCTGATAAGACAGTTAATATATCGGTTAAGGAGAGAAAGTAGACCATTATATGGTCACACAGGAGTCTTCTGAATTTTCTTCATTAAATATATAAAATAGGTGTTCGCCGAGCCTGTCAATTGCGGAGAGAAGCCTTTCCACCATGTCAGTTGATTCATGTAAGGAGTTGATTATGATAGTTGATTCCTTATATTCGGAACCCATTGAGTTCCGAATATGAGGTATTCGGAACTCAATTCGTACACAAGCTGTATTAATAAAAGTTTTGGTGTGAAATACGTTTTTTTTTTTTTTTTTCCTCTCGACGATGCGAGACCTTTGTTAAAATTTCCATAGGTCACCACTGTATATACTTGACATACAAGATGAAAAGACATTTTAATACTGTTATTTAAGAAACACAGTTATTTTGCAATGACCAGTCGGTAGATCATGTGAGTGACATGATATCTTGAAAAGTGAGTCTAGCACCGTCGTGGCTCATGCTGACCATTTTCTGCTTTCGTAAATTTTATTGTCATTCCTATCGAATAATTTTTATGGATAATTTATATAAATTCACCCTTCATTATGGCAATAAATGAAAAATGCAAACCACACTATTTTGTTTTGTGCGACGGTGTAAGACTGAAGTCGAAAGAGACCAGAAGCAGTGGCTTAGCTAGAGGGGGAGGTGGCGCACTTTGAACCTTTTTGAACTTTTGCAGTTAATTCTAAAATACAGTCTCGAGAACTCATTTCCAAATATTGTAATACTGCTGCGAATTGCCTTACAATTGCTGTAGGTGTTGCTAGTTGTCAGAGGAGTTTTTCTAAATAAATAAAGAATTGCGTACATGGACTATGAAATAGACTTCGCCAATGTCATCGACGATTTTGCTAACAGAAAAGCAAGAAAAATAACATTTTAGAATGTTGGAATTAAAGTTTTACTTCAAAAATTAAACATAGTGTTTTAATTTATTTCCTTATACGTCGTTTTGACTTGTTGTAGTATTTTTGGTGTGTATTGAGAGGGGTGGCAAATTCAGGGACCACCCCAGGCGGCAAAAGCTCTAGTTACGCCACTGACCAGGAGATATTAAAAATCAGAGAAAAAGTTCTTTTGTGTAATCAACTAAAAACGATAAAGGCTTACTTTTCAAGAAAAATGAAAGAAATTCAAGTGGGTGTGCTACAAAGATGAAGCGATAAGATCTTAGCCAAAAGGCCGAGAAGCGACAACCAGAATCTCAAAAAATTTTACCTTTAGGTTCTATTTACAGACGGTATTTTATGGTGTATTAAAAAATACTGGAAAATTTTAAAGCATTTTCAAGAAATGTCTAATAGTTTTAAATATTGTATATTCTTTAAAAGTCGTAGTATAATATTTAATTAAAAATTTCATTTTTCCTTTGAATATTTGCTAAACTGAAATATTTATTTTAACATATTACTACCAGTACTCACGACAATTAGAGCAATTCTGATACTGCCTGGCTTCTAAATAACTGCTTATTTTCAATAAGATGATTGGTTTTTGCAAATAGACAACGGGTTGGTAATGTGTGGCTCTTTAAACATTTAACTGCTGTTCTATCTTTCTGCGTACATGGACGACATGCTCAATATTCTCAGTGTACTTTGCCTGGGCATTGCGACAGAGCAGACGTAAGGCTAATCGTTATGGCAAATATAAAAAGTTAAAACAAGAACAATATAATACTCGTGTGTAAGTAATGATTGTGATAGACGTGAATTTATATTATAAATCGTTTGATTTTAACTAAAGTGACGTAGTATTACTAAACAAGTGAATAAGACGACACTGAAATTGTTATCTTTAAAACTCAAAAACACAAAGTGAGCAAGAAAACCTGAATTTAAAAAGAAACTGACCAAGTCGTGTGCATGTGTGCTAAATTCTACAGGAATTCTATAGAATATACCACATGCTTAATATGTAGTGGAAAACGTTCAATGATAACGTAGACTTTTTTTTACTAAACATGATCAATCAATCAATCAGCTAATCTTTTTATTCCCGTATATAGGGAGTAGGCGACGCCGTTTTGGCCCTATCTAACTTTTGGAGACTGAGTGGGCAGTTCAATCTGCACTGGTACCCAATCCGAGATAGCTGGCCCAAGGCTATCATTAATTTACAGGCACGCAGTGAAGAGAGACGGCTCAACAAGTGCCGCCTTCTCGTGGTCCCTAACCTTAACACTCGTATTTAATGTCTGAAATAATGTGGGTTCTACGGTCGATTTCCTTGAGTTTACGGGACGAAAAACCCGAGTTTCGGGGAGAAAAAACCCGCTTTCCCCTGTCAGAGATCGACTAACTCAGGAACTGGTCGAAAAAAGGCTTAGAAAAATTTCTTCTAATCGCCGACTAGATTCGAAAGCAAGAAGTCTTCCTTGTGCGGTCAAGCGCTGTGGTGTGCAAACGCCACATCGACTGAGCTACACAGGCGCTCACTCGCCAAATATATATCCAGCAGGTGAGCCAAGACAAAAAGACTAAACTAGTTGCAAACAGAAAATTACGATAACCATTTGTTATACTAACATCGCCCTGAGGACTATGTCAGCAACTGTTGGTCGGCATAATCGCTTTCCAAACAAGTAAATGTCTTAAGTGAAAGGTAATTTCATGGTGGATGTTGTTATTTATCCCACTTCCCTTAAGGGAAGAATTTAGAGCTGTATAGTTGTACGGAAATCTATTCACTCATCTACGTTTTAGGTGAGTTTAATTGTAATCGCATTGTATATAGGAACAAACCACTCAGTAAACTTCGCTGTTTGTAATTCCGTATTATAACGATTAGTGCAAAGGAATTATGAAATACATGTGCTAACATAACTCAAAGGTGGCTGTCGCCAGATTAAACCGCGCCCTGAAGCGAACAATTAAATAACGCCCTTGATGGACTAAGACAAAAACATAAGAAAATCTCCAATTGCTATTTTGTTTTTATTACAAAAGAAACATTAAAGCAAAACAGTTACATAATAATATTATTTAAATGTTTGTTCTACGGGGATACCGCACAATAAAACTGTTTATAAGATCTAAATTTAAATTATAAGTGATGTCCACTTCTGGGGGGGGGGAGGGTTGCTTACCGTAGGGAGCGCGTTACGACTCGCAATTTGAGTTGGAGTTTAAATTAATTTAAATTCATTAACTTTTAAATTAATTATTTTTTTCTTAATAATGATTCCATGCGTTAATGATGCCTAGCCGAAAATCGCCACGTACCCCCTGAAGACGTTTCACATACACCCGGGGATACGCATACCACACTGAGAAATACTGATGTAATAAGTGGGTTCTAAAATGTTTACTTTTAGTATGTATGACTATAATTTTTTATTAATAAAATACTACATTAAAGGTGAAGAAAGACAGCTGACAAGTGCCGCCATCTCGTGGTACGTAATCGTAACACTATATTTATTGTTTGGAACTAATGTGGGATCTACGGTCGATTTTCTTGAAGTTACGGAAGAAAAATATCGATTTTTCCGAAGGAGAAAAAAAAAAAAAAAAAAACACTCTTGTCCGTAACAGAGATAGTCTAACTCGGGAAAGGTTAGGGAAATAAAAGTCCTCGACAGAAAATAGTCTGCAATAGGGAAAAAACCCACAAGCTCCACAAAGAGCCAATGCGCACATGAACACACTCAAACTGCAAACTATAAGCATGTTTTGTGATCATCAGCTGCATACATATAAATGTTTCAGTGATATTTTTTTCTAACAAATCAGGTTGCTTACAGACAACTTAAACATATATAAGATTATACGTATTTTATAAAGACAAAAATCCATATCTTCAAGCGAATTCAAACGTGCAGGTTAGGATCTTGATCCACCTTTTCAACGAGTTGCCCAGAACTACTTTAAAATAGTGCATGCCGAGGCAACTCGTGGCAAAGGGGGTCTAAATTAACGTATTACCGTAGCAAAGCTCTGGGAGATACTTCGGTTTACATTGTAAAAATTCATTTTTAGCATTCTCTAAGCGAAACTTTGACGTTTTTTTGCAGTTATAAATACGATTTGGCTGCTTCTGGTGTGCCGAAAAACGAGGAGGAAGAATACGGGGTTTGAATCAGTGTGTGTGTGGGGGGGGGGGGGGGGAGCGTGTCACATTTGCTTTAACATACGTAGCTGGAATGAATAAAACATTCCTTTTTAATGTTTGCAAATAATAAAAGCTTAAACATTTCATGTTTTTTTTTTTTTTTGTTTGTTTATTTTAACCCCAGAAAGGGTTATTTCTATTCGTAGATGTTTCTAGGAATCAGCCATTTGTAGCATTTTCCTTCATTAGAAGCATCGCATTTTTTTACAACAAATATTTTGCACTTAATTTTCCTTTCCTTCCCGCTATAAATTGGTGAGTGATGAAATGAATTACCAGAATTGGCTGCGAGTTCCCTCAAAGCGACTGTATTCAAGGAGAGGTATAATCAGGGGTGTAGTCGTAAAAGAAATAGTGCCAGGGCTCTACCTTGGAAACAAAAATCCAGAGCATAAAGTGCGGCATTTATTATTATAATTTTATTATATTAATTTTAATTATATTATATTGTATTAATTATTATATTATATATTTCAATTAATATTATATGATATAATATTATATATTAGATAATATAATAATAGCGGCAAGCTGCTATTTTTCGGAACTGCATTATAAAAATTATATTTTTATAATGCAGTTCCGAAAGCTGGAACTGCATTTATAAGTCTTATTATTATAATTCTTATAATTTATTATAATGAATTTAAAAATTTTGATAGTTTTAAAAAAGTACCAGGGCCTCGCCCTGGCCCGACTACACCCTTGAGTATAATAGGATTTATGTGTATGATGGTTGATTTGGGTCTCTCGCGATGAGTCTCCGGACTCCATGGAGATATCATAAAATAATAATAATGTGTAAATTTTCTGTAAATAGAGATTTTTCAAAAGAACAAGAAGTTTTACTTCAAGTAAAGGAAGGGAACTGTTAGCTTCTAGTTCTGCTGTAAATTTTATCCTAGAATATTGGCTGATCAGATGGTTCAAGAACTCTTGGAGTGAATCTAAGCCATGGCTACAAATCAACAAAACATCATCAATATATCTTTTCTAGAATCTTGGTTTCATGGAAAGATGTTTATTGTTTTTTTTCTTATAAGACTTCTAAGTATTTGTTAGTACAGGTGACGGAGGATTACTTATAGCTAACCCGACATTTTGTTTGTAGATCGTGTTTCGAAAAATTAAGTAGCCTGAATTTATACGATGAGTCAAGATTGCCATGACTCTTCTAGATAACTCATCTTGTAAAAGATAATAATACTTTTTCTGTGGGTACATCAGTAAATAGAGAGGTGATTTGATCGTTAGCCATGATTTCACCTTTTTATACCCGTTTTTATCCTACTGGCTGCTGCATTTGTAATGAGAGGGGAGGGGCTATTATCTTATATATATATATATATATCTGTATCCTATGTCTCTATCTTATCGCTTTATATATTTATATATCTCCTTACTCTAAACTGCATTCCACACTTGCCTTCTTATTCTTTGAAAACCAGAAAATTTATTTTTTTAAAAGCTGCGCCATTGATGTTCGTTTTCTATTAACAAGAAGTGTGAAATACATCCAGTAGTTTTCCATTTTTACTTACAGAATGTCCCTAATTTAATTAGTATCTGCAGTCGTGGTCTACGATCTATTGTTTACTATCCTTTCTCTTGGGTTTCTGCTAATAGGTTCTAATATTTTCCCGGAACAGTGCATCAAATAATTAAGAAACACTTATTTAAACAACAAAATTTAATTTACATAAGACAAATTTACGCTGCATTTTCAGTAATAGAAAAAAGAAACATCTCATTTCAAATCTGCATAAATAAATTAGTTAAGTTCCTGCATTTTACTCACACAATTCATATCACATATTTAACTAATTTTCTTAATATATCATAATTCATTTATACTGAGCAATGGTACTTATTACTTAATTGTTAACTCTTATTCATCGAACACATAGACAATATCTTTTACACACAATTTGCTCCTTCCATTCTATGCTAGGAATATTCTATAGGTAAGTTTCACCAATTCAGCAAACAGTTACACTATGACTTATTTCAACTACAAATTCCTGACAATTAATTACTTTATAATCTTCAACTGTTAAATATGTCTATTTAGATCAGCTTCTATTTTACAGTCCACTAATAAGTTCTTTTAAAAGCTCAAGAAAATTGAACAAACAGGTCAACTCACTTTATAGTTGCTACCCACTGTGCACTTGGCTTTGAACTGGACTTCTATTCCCTTTTCTTCCGTGTCAGGTTTTTCTCTCCCTCTTTATGCCGGTGATAGATTTACTAACACTTCTAGGACGCAGTACTCGCCTCACTTCGGACGAAGATTATCGGCTTGTGGAATGCTTGCATGCATGTTGGACTAACAGAGCAAATTTCTTCCCTCTGGTTGACAGCTCCTGGCGAAGACTCATCAATTCGTCATCAAATATCTGCTTTGCCTGGACAGATCGGCTCCTTGTCATCTTTCTTTTAGATGACTGGCATGATTTCCCCCTGAAGTCGAGTTCCCAATGATGTGCATCTGACGGCTAACTGCCGATGACTGACCGACGACCTCTGGATCACTGACGAAAATTTCTGGAACCGATGTTGCGATCTTTTTGCCTTTTATTCGGTCACTTGCGAATCCTTGCATGGAGATGTGACCCCCGAACATTTCGGTGAAATCCCTTGATCCTTTTCTCAGACTGGCCCTTCCTTTGTTTTTCTCCAAAACTCCCTAAATCCTATTCGTTCTGGCAGCGGACATTCGTTTGAAGCTTTAGTTGGTCCACCTAGCACTGACCTTGAGCATTTCCATGTAGAACACACACAAAATTTGACGTCTTTACAAAGAGCTAAAAATATACTGTTTACTAGTGGCAAGGTATTACCTTAATACTACACCTTCTAGAATATTCCCTTATTTGGCAGAGAGCATACACAATTCCCATTGGGATTATTTACATTTAAACAAACATCTATGTGCAAGTTACAATTCTTAACTGGGCTTGACCTTGGTAAAATTTATGTAAAAATATTTAGACTTTTTGGAGCTACATAAATATTTTTACAGATGTGTGTCTTTAATTATGAAAAAAAAAGTGTTTGGAACTCTTAATGTAGGAGTCAGAAGAATCTGTAAGAGCTTTCCATAAATTTGTCAGATGCTCAGATAACTTATAGGTAAGTGAGTTAATCCCATCTACAATTGGTCTTAGTGGGGTGTTATTCCTTGTGTATTTTTGGAACCCCCATACCTGGGAGGAATGAGCGGGTGCAAAGACTGGAAAGAGAATCTTAATTCTCTAGAGAAGATCTAGAGAGATTATTAGTTCGGTTATGTAAATCTCCTGTTAGATTATTTCCAAGAACAGAATAAGTATGAAGTAAATGTGATATCTTGTAATAATATTCTGCAGGAAGGATTATAATACAGTAGTCGCCAACCGGCTGATAACATTAAGCAAAGGATATAAAAAGTTGCATCATTTATTTCAGTTTATTGTTATGAACATTATTTAATTTCATTTATTGTTTTAAACAACTTTTTAATAAGCAACAACATAACATTTATTTTAAAAACTTATCTAGTGTTATCTGTCGTGTCTTTCAATATAGTAGCTCATGAATAAATTGCTCAGACTCAAAAATGCCTTTCGAAGTTTGTCACTCTATTATGCACACCGCGACGAAGTATTCATAGAGCTTCTTGCATCTGGGCATTGATTGGATCAGCTTCTACAATTTATTCTTCTATACTTGTATTAGGTTCACTTTCTTCTGTTAGTTTAAAGTTCTCATCGGAAGCAACTTGACTTATTTCCGACACTGTCATTGTAGCCACCACTTCAACGTTGTTATCAATATCCAACCAATTTTCTTCAAATTCTTCTTTTGATATACCGTCTGGGGGGTTTTATCAAAACTTTCATTTGTAAGACATCCAAGTTCTTTGGAAGAAGAAGTTTCAGAGTTTGTCTTAAAAAATCCACCTTTTTGGAAGCAGTTTTTAATAGTTTTCTCTGAGACTTGCTTTCATGAATTCCTACCGGATGATCCGTTGGCATCAAGAAGGGAAATATTTTTTGCAATTGCACTTGCATCAGATTGGTCTTTTATTGTATAATGCAGTTCATACTCCCACGAACTTCCCTGCGATAATAAGCTTTAAAAGTTCGTATGATGCCTTGGTCACATGGTTGAATTAACGATGTAGCGTTCGAAGGCAAGAAGATTACTTCGATGTTTCTTAATAATAAATTGCTTGTGTGTGCAGTGCAGTTGTCTACTAACAAGACAATTTTTTGCTTTGATTTATGATCCCACTTAACTAAGCAATTGTAGAAAATGTTATTAGTCATCCAATCATTTGCACTAGAACAGCAGTCAACAGACAAACTTTTGACTTGGTCACATGGTCTCTCACTTTTTCCATCTGTTAAACCATCCATCAGTTGCAGTGAAATTTTCTAAGCCCATTGTTTCTGCAAGTTTTTTGGCTTTTTGATGCATTAAAGGCCATTAATCAAAGCATTCTTTTCACTTACTAAACCAAATTTTTAATGCTGATTTAACTTGAGTATCCTTACCAGGTCGGGCTCGTTTCCGATCCATGTTCTCATTAGTCAGAGCTGAAGTTTCAATGTTTGATCTGTTTTTTAAGATCTTACACAAGAGTGGTTGTGAAATTTTTAAATTTACAGCCGCACTACACTGACTCATGTTGGGCAACTTATCGTAGCACTCCAAAATTCTTTGCTTTTCTCGAAAAGATAAATCTTGACGTTTTTTGCTTGCTTTTGCCATAATGCTAAAGGCTGTTTTAACGAGCACTTAAAATCAAATTCACTTACTGAAACAGAACACGAAAATAAACTCGAAAAATCACAATTAGCATTTGCCTGGGAAGAATTAATTAGGGAAGAATTAAGATTACCCACGTGCATTTGCCTGAAAGATATAAGATTTACGGAAGAATAAGATTAAAGGAAAATTAACAAAAAAAAAAGTCAGGTTTCGACAAATGCTCTTTGTCAGATTTTCTCCTGATTAATCCTTATTTCTTAGAATTCTGAGACGCAAAAGGCTAAATATTCGAGGATTTTAACAATAACCGGAACTTTAATTATAATAAACTGATTATTTTTAATTCATTGTAAATGGTGTGTTTTGGGATCCACTGAGTTTCATAACAATGGCCGAATGATAACATTATCCACGATCGCAATAAGCGAATTCTACTGTATCTTAATTTTCTTTTAAAATTTTTGTGCTTGGAGGTCTGCTATGGCATTAATTTAGCTTAATGAGATGGAAGGGAAAGAAACAGCCTTTTCAATTTTGAATAATAACAATTCTTTGGTAATAGTACGTGGAAATATTGCAAAGTTATACCCCATACTGAGAATATATTTTTTCTACGTTTGAAAGATGGTAACCAGATTTATTGATTATAATCTTGTTGAGAGAAAGCTGATCCGTTGGTTTAGATAATTTCTGTTGTTCTGCTTTCAGATAATCAATTTAAATGAGCGTGTGTTCTGGATGTTTCTGGCTTGAGAGGTGAGTATACTCTTAACGCGCTGCATCTTTATCCACCTCCTGAAAGAGTGGATAAACTTACAGCAGCTCAAAAATTTTCATTATTGGGAATTATCGGAAACAATACATGCTAAAAGAGTAAAAGAAAGCTATGAAGAAGAATATGGAATAGATGTACAGTAAACAATTTGTAAATTAGGAGATAAGTTTCACTAACTTGGAACTGTGGCTGACCTGCCATTCTCATGAAAACGTGCCAACTTTTTATTAATTAGCTAAAAACAGAATATTTAGAGTTAATGAATATATGGCCCGACGAATCCTTCTTTTAATTAAATGGTAAAGTCAATCGCCGCAATAGTTGGAATTGAAAGAAGAGCTAAATCAACTAAGAGCAACTGTCTGAGGGCAACATCCACTAAAGGACTGATTGGACCGTTACTTTTTTTTTTTTTTTGAGAACATAGTTACGGGAGAAAATTACTATCACAGATGGTCGTTTATCTTTTCCCATTATCAAGAACTCGACAAGACTATAACTAATCAGTCTTAATGCACGACTGAACATCACATCATTATGTTGCCAATCTCAATCTCAGTTTCAATTTTAATTTATAGTTTTTATCTAATAAATGATTAAGAAAATTAATGTAAATGTTAGAAAGGGAATCCCCCCCTCCAGAAACTCGTTTTACTTCCCCCATATATATATAATGAATTTAACCATCCTGAAAACCTCAATTGACAGGCATAATACATTCAGCTTTATTTTCTTTGGCATAATTCTAATAAGGATTTACGACAACAGCACTTTATGTAGGAAGCAATGATTATTCGCGGCGGACGCAGCTATTTTCCGGCGCTGAACGGAAGGAACATGTTTCAGCAATTGAAACATATGGGTAACCATTAAAATTAATCGTGCTGGTCACGTATGGTAATCTCCGTTCCTACTCATACAGCAACAAATAGCCCATCACCCAATACCGGATACACAAAATAAACACCGATGTCAGCGTGATTATATGCGAGCCACAAGTCTAGGGGAAATATAAAGGATTCCTTCGGTTAAAGATCACTGAACATAATTTAAATATGCATTTAAGAACTTCACAGCTTAGTTTTTCAAATTTTTCACAAGGAATGATGTTCTTTCCCATCGCTATTTTTTTTTGGCCACTGACCTTATGCAGAATGGATGAAATGCTGAGCACATTTCAAGTATAAAAATCACGACAATTTCGACGTTACTTCACAGAATAAACAGCAGTGGCCCTAACATAAGATCCTCCATTCTTGCCTATGTTGTTATTTTTAGACCATTTAAGTGTGATTTTGTTATTTAATTACCTTTTGTATTTAAATTCCTATAGCCAACGTAAACATTCCCTCTGAAGATTGTGGAGATTAATGAAATGATGTATTAAATATACCGTAATTTTAAAAGCTTACATGTTTTGATATTTCCATAATCAGTACGATGGAAATGTAAAGAGTTAGTTGGGCAAAGATAAAGGTCAGCAATGAAGAGACTAAATTTGTTAGATCCAGTTAGGTCGTGAATACGAATATTTACACTGTAAGAACAAAACTACAAATACCATTTGTATTGTTAACAGTGTGAGTTCTACGAGCCATTTTCTGGCGATGGTGTGTTAAAAATCCGATTTTCTGGAAGTTAAAAATCCTATCTTATCTGCGTGAAAGATCGACTAACTACGGAACCTGTCCACTAGAAAAAGTTGTAGTCGGTGACTGGAATCGACCCTATAACGGTCTTGCCATTTCCAAGGGGGATACACAAGCAACCAAGGTAAAATTATTAATTTCTGTAGCCTCTTCATATATTTTGGTAAACAATGAAAGTAATTTTTGACTGCACAAAGTTGTGTCCAAGAGAGAGAGAGAGAGAGAGAGAAATTGCCCGTCTTGATCGCAATTCGCTAATATCCTTTCCGATCACCGGTTCTAAGGTAAAGGTGAAACAATTGGAATTATGCAATTTAGACGAAAGGCATTTAGACCAAAATCAGCAAAAAAAATTTTCAATTGAACAAATTATTTTTAATTTTTGCATTTACTTTTTAAAATCAGTCAATTATTTTAAAAAATGTACCATTTAAAAACATGACAAATACATAAACTTAGCATTTATAAGGGAAGGAGGAACTTAGTCTTTTATTAAAAATTTTAGTGTTTATTAAAAAAAATGGCAAGAAAAAAAACATGATTAAAATGAGTATGTAAATATTGCGAAACATTCATCAAAAAGCGAGTTTCGCAATAGTATGTTTGCACTGGCGTCATGATTACCATACTAATTTGACTTAGAGCCGTTTTTGACTTACGCTTTTTTTTTTTTTTTTTCTGTTGACGATTTCTTTATTACAAAACTTGAAGAATATAATTTTGTCCTTTCGAATCTCTTTATCAAATATTTGATCACTAAAAATGCTCCGATTCACAGGGCCGGTCTTAAACCGATTGAATCCAGTCGGTTCCTACGCTATCCCATGAAATAAACAATTGAAAATTGGATAAACTTTTGGAAGATGTTGTTGAACAAAAACGAAAGAAATATTTCTTTATAATTGTTTTATTTTCTCTAAAAGTATAATCAATAAATATGTTATTTAATTATTAATATTGTCTAACAGTATATTATTCCAAATACTTAATTACCTTGAATTAGGGGACCCACCAAAATAATCCTAATTGGAACCCGCCTTTTTACAGCCGAGCTGTAATGAAGTGTAATAAGCATACTGTATGTGTGTATACACACACATAGAAACAGTAAAATTGTGCACCTGGCTCGCCGTGAGTGCTGAAACAAAACCACTAAACCATTGCCATCTAATATATTTCTCAAATAAGTTCAGCACGAGCTTCGCTTCGAGGAAGACACCAGAAACTCCACTAGATAAACAAAACCATTCATGGATAGTTATAATAAACGAACGTTCTCAGGATTTCTATTGAACAGTAAATGTAACAATAAAGTTATAACTGTACATATGTAATATATATATATATATATCAAAAATGAATGTACTAGGGAATTTGCATAGAGACCTCTAGAGAGTCAAGGACTCATTGAGGAGAAATCAAATCACCTACACAAGCTATCATACCCTCTCTTAAACTCATTTACACTGAATGCACTCAACGCTTCAAGGAAAGCTGTCACGCTCATTCGCTGCTTTGTGAGAGAAAAATCTTGGCTCTCACTGCTTTCTTAACCGCACACAAACTTAACTTCTACGGATGCCCCTCCTTGTTCTCTCCCTAATTTCCATATAGTGAGAAATTTCTTCAGTCGATATTCTATAACATCCTTTCAGAAGTTTGACTTATCATATCACCCTTCTTTCTCCTCTTTACAACGTCTGCACTCCACATGCATTCAATGACTTCCTTATCCTTAGATGTCAATGTTCACTTTAGTTTTGCAATTATCGTCTGTGATGTATGTGCAGTTTTTGATATGTAACCTTTGAACTTCAAATTCCTACTATAATCCAAGCATAATCCACGTATTTAATATGCGGTTGGATATCTCATCATCCCAAAGTGCAAAACTTTACACTTACTAACATTGAAGTGAAAGCCATTATCCTTTGCCCACACTTCTAGCCTATTCAAATCACTATTTAAATGCTGTATCTCGATAGCATCTCTGATTGCCCAGTCCATCTTTGCATCATCAGCAAACAATTGAACACCTAACGTCAGATCCTTCCCAATATCATTAATGAATAGACTGAACAAGAATGGTCCAAGGACTGATCTCTGGGGTATACCATTAATCGCCATTCCTGAACTGAGCCTCAAGGTATACAAACATGTCAAGGGCCTAGCCAATTTGGAGAATACAAAAGATGGTATTCTCCTGGGTTTTTCATATGTTCCAGCTTTGTAGTTCAGTATGTAACTTGTTCTAATTTGAACATCCATATAGTTAGTTACTTCTCGTAACAGTGCAGCATAATCATCCCACCAACTGGTGGCAAACAGTCAGATTTTTTAACTAAGACTTCTGACTATGATCAAATCTAACACTCCTTGACCTTGAGTTCGCTCGCTCACACATGCTAGAAAGTTGTCCTGCAACAACTCAATAAATTACCCTTCATGCTTATCAAGAGATTTTCTCTGTTACCCTGCTCAGTTAATGTTCGGATAATTTAAATTCTCCATAATGATTACTTGTTTAACACCCATCAGGGTAATATGGCAATGAATTTTCATCGTCTCCAGTAGCTGAACCGCCAGATCTATAGAAAACGTCACCATATATTTCAATGCTGTTAGCCTCGACTTCACACTAGACAGCCACAAATCCACTACTAAACGGAATACTTCATTTTACACTTGATTTAAGTTTCTACATCGGATTTCACTAATATCAATAACTTTAGGATAAAATGTATTCACCATGACAACGAACTCAATCCTTTGATCCTGAGACTCCTGGTATTTGTGTATAGACATACCTCTCTGCATTAGGTTTCACTCCAACAAATCATTTTTCCAGACAGCTGGATGTGCCAAATCTATTCACGTGCAACCCCATCCTTTTTATAGAAGTCTTTTCTACCACTATACTTACTCCCTACATCCAGAAATTCACCCCATTTCGTCTACAATGCCTGTGCATTGACTCATTTGCTATCATTGCCCTCTAACTTCCTCCCAGTTCGTTATGTGCATGCACGTGGAATAGACAGACAACAAAACAAATAAACTAATATTACCGATCCACGGTGGAAACGTTATAATCTGAGGAACGTGAAGAGGGCATCAATCCTCTTTGGGCCAACCTCAATCCCAACTGAGTAAACGTGAACTGCATTAGAACGTGGTAAACGGCATTGAAACTATTATTCTCGTCCCTGAAGACACACACACTGAAGTGGAGTTTCTAATTTTCTGAACAAGCACCACACACACACACACACACACACATGCGCGCGACGCGCGTGCGATACATGCCAAGCTCAAGTCTCTCCTCATCACCAAGAGAAATGCACTGTTAGTGTTTTCCGTATTTCTCATTTATTTTCTTGAATGTAATCAGTTTTATCTTTTAGCCAACACTTTAAAGTCTGTCATATGACATTACAAAAGATAAAATAAATAAGATTCATAGATCAAAATATTTAATTTCCTTTTTCTTTCCAACATATGATTCAGCCTTGATTATTGTTATTATAATAGTTGGAGCTAAAATCTAGTTTCGTATTGTATTGCCAACTCTTCTGTTAGCCTAACTGGGTAACTTTACAATTACCCAGTTAGGCTAACAGAATACTGGTGGCTTATTGGGTGCTACCTTATATTTAAGAAGCAAACCTGAAACCAAGCCTGAAATTAAAAAAAAAATAATAATAATAATAACAAAACGAATGTCAAGCATGACACATTTTATAGACCTATGGTTAGCAAACGTATAATACATGTTTATATATAGTCGATAAAAATACACCAATCAACCCACCCACCCACCCACCCACAAAAAAGAAAAGAAAAAAAATGCTCTCGAAATACTGCAACTCGAATAAACACAGTGGCGTAGTTTTTTTCTTTTTTTTAACAATTTGTATTTATTTATTTTATTTATTATTATTTTTTTCATAAATGCTGTCGAATGACTAAATAAAAAGTGGGTGGAAATCACTTTTGGAAGGAAACAGTTCTTGTTCAAACACGTTGAACCAAGCGCATCCTTCCCTAGATCCATTTATAGCTCATTGTACTCCATACCTAGTTTTCTTTCCCTCCACCTTATAAACATCTCAAAAATCGGATAGGGGACAGTGACTTTAAATTAAAGAATCTGCCACGCTTTAAAATTTTGCCTACACATACATACCTCCAAGGCACAAATTACTTGTCCCAGATCTAGCAAGCGATTCGTTCTTTTGAAAAGTAGTTTTCAACTTCAATACGCTCTAATAATTTTCAAAATTACTATTAGCCTTTCTTCAGATTCCACGAAGTTTTTCGTTAAAGCGCAAAAAGACTGCAGGAAAAATAGTCGATTTGGAACAAACAGTCGCCGACAGCAGACGACTTTACCGCCACCGCCCGTTCATATCAAACTTGTTGTTTGGTCAGCTGTTACTATGACAACCGGCAGTAGTTTCAGCTGTGCGCTGGCAGGTGACAAGCTTTAACATTCCAGAATAACAAAGTACGTGGTTGTACCAAGACGGTTGATTTGACAAGTGCACTTATATAATTTGGTTTCTTCTGAGAACGTTTGAACGCATGCCATTGCTTGTATGCACATAAAAGAAAGCTTTATTTTGTTGACGTAGTTTTTCCTACTCTAAACCCGTAAGTAGTGCTATTTTTCTTGATCGCTAACGAGCTCCTTTACCACCACAACTACTACTACTGATTGCACTTTCACCGGCAAAGGAAACCGGTTATACGAGCCAAGACAGGCGCGAGAATTCCGGCTTTCTACTTGCAAGGTGAGGAGCAGGTGAACACGTTTCTCACTATTCAACCTCACGTGCACTAATCTACCAAATGTGTCGAAATGAAGCTGGACAATTTGCAGATGATGATACCGTGTATAGCAGTTGTTTCATTTTGGACAATGCAGGTATGATACGATAATAAAAAGAAATTATTTGACAGGACGAATACAGCTTCGAAGAAAGAAAGCTCAACATCCACTTGCTTTGGTAGTAGTGCCAAGGACGTGCTGCGGATTTCCCTTCTGTGCTTTTGGCGTTCTTGTAGAGTGCAATGACACGTATACTAAATGAAGAACAGCCACCCACCCCTGTTTTGTTTTGATATTACCGCAACGAACGATACTGGTTTTCAGGTAAGTTATTCTCATTTATAAATGCGCCAACATGGCAGTAGTACAGAAAATTAGTATTATTAATTTAGAAACATTAATAAAATTCACGGTTCTAATCTAAATATAAACAACGAATATGACATGATTTGATATCGAATAAGGCTGCCAAATGCAAACGATTTTAATACAGATGTGGCGTGTTTTTTTCTTCTGCTAACTTCATTACTATACGCGAACTTTATAAGACCGATATTACCGACCTCTACCTGAATGGATTAAACGTATTTTAAAAGAAGAATAATATAATAGAATTTTAATTACAAATGTAATCGAATTTTATTTGATTGCATTTGTAATTAAAATTCTAATTTTATTTCAATTCTAAACATTGTCCGAGGCTGGCATATTATTTATTGCTTCTAATCCTCATTTGAAGACATATAATCATCAATATTTAGAACAAGATAATAAAGTTATAACAATCTATATGGAACAAGGGAGCAGCATTTTTTTAATAAGCGAAGAGATCTATGTCTTGTTCGAGGTTCGTCGACCCCGGTGAGTTAGTTAAGCGTGGCATTTTCTGAAGGTGATCTGGATTAAGATAGCAAGGGTTAGGATGATTAATCATTCGGAAGAAGATACACACGTTTAACCTAAAGAAAAACCTGGACACATTAGCCTAATTGCTTTGTTTCTAATATTACAGTAGAAATCGTTCGATACACACAAAAGTAATTCATTTAAAGACGCAAGATAGAACTATTAATTTCCTTGAGAAGATTGGTACTAATGGATTTCGCGCTGATTATTTTGCTAAGGTTGAGTGCTTTTTTGGGTAAAGAATTAGGATCTCTATCAGTTTCATTTTATTTGAAAAATTAAAAATATAGTATTATAAGTGCATGCTACTACCTTTTTTTTTTTTCCATAAAAAGGTAGCGCCATGCACGTTTCAACATCTATTATGCATTAACTACTACTAATTAGCGACGGGAATAGGTTTGGGTAATTACCGGGTATACATTTGTCGAAACGGGGAGGAGATTATGCAACGATCGAAGAGCACATTGAAATTGGACTTTTGCCATCCCGATTCTAATGGTATAGTTACTTATTCTTTTAAAATAATTAAATTCGATAGACATTCTAATGCCGCAGTGTATGCATGAAATGTAGATTTAAACCATATATTAAAAAGCACTTAAAAAAGTGCAGTACACTTATTTACATCGGTGAAAACAATCTTTCATGCTTATGGTTGCTGCTTATGAATGACAGCATTTACCAATAAGCAATAGGGAACGAACACTTAACCGCCCTTCTCTCCTCTCTCAACTATTTCTGGGTGACATTTGCCCTTCGGATGTAAAGCCCTGGTTTATTCCATCTAGGATGCGAGGAACTTTTCAGCTGAAGGTAGGTTAGTTGGACTCCATAAAACTTGTCTTACTCCCCGCCCCCTTCCGGTAAAAGAAATTATGCGGTTAGAGAATACAATTAAGATCATATTCAGTTAAGACTGTATACCAACCCGTGGCCTTGCTAGCTGCCTTGTTCATATTCTAACTACCCTTCCTGTTAACTATGTTTCAAAAAAAAAAAAAAAGTTACCCATGATGTAATCAGTAAGATTTTTATAACCGAGAAAAGTGTGAATTGTAGCGGTATGTGTGTGTGTGTCTTTCCTTAGCAATGCAAAGCACGCTGTAATACGCAGTGCACGCACATCACGGAATAAATCAGTGTGACGGTGAACTATTAGTTTCTTCTTGAATGTACGGCTTATTTCTGTACATTCAAGTTTTCCACTCGTGCGTGGAAAAGAAACGGTGCTGAATGATTTCCATTTCATTTAACTACAAAGATCGATAAAATATGGTTTGCACACACTTTTTTTCTTAGAGACCAGGCTTTGTTGCCCGAGAGGATAGCATTTCCCCTCTCCAACCAACATTTTTTTTGGGGGAGTGTTCGAATCTCACTGCGTGCATGGATCTTTGGGAAAGCCTTCAGGTAGTAGACGATTTTCTTCTCCTGTATGAGACCTTGCTTATTGGAGGTCGTAAGTGGCTTGAAAATAACTCTTGACGCGCCCGCAGTATTAATGTACGATAGCTTTCCAACCTTCCGTGAGTATGCCTCTAAAGCAAGTATTTTCGTAGCCATATATTTCACGACTGCAAATGACGTACGCAAGAATCGCAGCGAAGCCGAAGATCGAAAATTTTCACCGATTCGTGATCAGCCACAGAAGACGTACGATTTCCAGTCGGTATATATATATATATATATATATATATTTTTTTTTTATTATTATTTAAAATTATTTAAAATAAAGAGCCAATAGGCTTCATTTCGGCGATGTAAAACATTATTTAAATTAAGGGGATTGTTTTAAAACCGAATAAGAAACTCAAAAATCGGAATCAAAGAGGTTCATGCCGAATATAGTATAACTATAAACGTATCGGCGACTACTAGCGTAAACTAAAGCACGTAGTTCAAGTATGTAGTACAAACTAGGGCATCTCGTTGCAAAGGTGGAGAAAGTTCTGATCGCTATTCTTAGTATTTTCCATAATGTAAAACCCATCTCCTAGGAGATGTATGATGTTATACATTATGGTGGGAGGTCACTACCCAGACCGGTTTCAACCTTATGTATAGGTGAAACATATACATAGATTTAATATCCCCTTAATTTAAATAATATTTTTTAAGCTCTTTTTTTCCCAATGAATTGTTCTTCAAAACAACTCCTGCAGATTATTTTTTGGGAAACATTTTATTCCGTATACTTTGTTTATATGCTATAAAATGAGAGAAGAAAGATAAAGGTTTTGAAAAAGGTAGATGTTTTGGAACCGATATCGTGTTTCATTAAGTACGCATAAAAACAAACTTTAGAAGTGGCTTAATACCCTGAAAAAAAAAAAAGGTAAACCAGATCCTACTAGATCCTTTAGTTCGCTAATAATTTTCATCAGTCTGTACTACCACTAGCTTACTTACTGGATACTTGACGTAGTCAAACTCCATTCTTTTTCTACTGTGAAGTGGAAATACTTTTTGTATATATAATATAAATACTTCCAAAATCATGCATTTCAGAATACAGCAATACAAAAGCCTCCCAAAGTAGCCATCAGAAACCCAATGATAACGTTGGAAAGTCTAAAACAGCTGATGAATAATCTTGATGCCAACTAGTTTTTCGTTTTAACATGCTTTTAGAGAGAAATTTCGGTAAGTGTGTGAGCATTGTCATCATAGACCTATCTCAGTGAAGTCTATTTTTTTTTCTACTTTAGGATATGACGAAGATCGTAGCTTTATGCTCTGTGACCTCCTATGGATTAGCAATTCCAAAATCAAGAGAGGACTATTAAGAAATGCCACATGAAAGCCCGGTTGGTCTCCGGATGTCCTCTAAGCATTCATTCGGTTTGTCTCAAGTTCAGCTCAGTGGTGAAGACAATTAATGACCAAGTTTCTGCCACTGCGCCCGCCTAATGCAATATTCCAATGAGCCCCGAATAACAGAACGGGAGAATGAAAAAAAAAAAAAAAAAAGCAGCCCACTGCAGACGTACAGCGAAAAAACAAAACCCCTCGATAATAGGATACACTTTGTAGTTATTTGGGAAACAAATATATAACTGCAACATCAGCAAAGTCTGTCTTTTCATTTGTTTGTTTGTGTGTGTGTGTGGGGGGGTAGTCTTCAGTTTAAATCGTAAATAAATTGGCTTGAAGAAGTTGTAGAAACATTTGAAATACCAAATTTTAATAACTTGAGCATATTGAATGGTAGTTTTGTACATCCTGTATTAATTTAGATAATTTGTGGACTTCATGGTGTTGCCATCCTAAATAGACTTCTCTCCTGCTGAAAGGACGATAATAATAAAATCTGTTGAGCTAGGTTGGTTTGGGTTGTTTTGGAATTAGACCAAAGTAACTGGGTTTCATGTGTTCTTTTGGTCGGTTTTTCCTCTTTTGTAGGATGAAAAATATGAGTTATCGGGGGGGAAACCCTCCCACCAAGGATGCACTTTTTTTTTTTTTTGCCGGCCTGGTTGGCCGAATGGTTAGCACATCCGCTCTCCGACCAACAGGCTGTGGTTCGAATCCAGTGTGAGACCACTGCCCCACTTATTGCAGGACTGGGGTGGCTTGAAAAACTCCCATATTTGGTCTTTAGAGCGGGTTTCCAGCCAGTGCAAATAATAAATTAAAAAGACAAAAAATACAAAATTGATAAAAATAGAAAAAAAAATCCTTAGCTCACCCACGGTTCAAAATGCACTATAGATTTGTAAAATAGCCGTTCGTAGGTAGGACCCGCAATAAAAAACAAAATTTTAAAAAAGTGGCTAATGATCTAATCTGATTAATAGTGTACCACTAAGCAGCGAAAATCAGAGGAACAGCAACATCTTTTTTTTTCCAGGCCATAAAAATTTGAAAAAATCCTAATATGGAGTTTTTTTTGAGAGAGAGGATGTAACATTCGCAAAAAAAAAAAAATAATAATAATCTCAGTTGTATTAGGCTCAGATAACTTTTCGCCTCATATACTACCTAAACTCTGGGCATGCGATGCTATGTGAGAGAGAAAGAGGGTGGCGCCCTGAGAGAGAAAGAGCGAGTAAGTGGGGACACGATTTGTGGTTGTGCCGTTCAAAAGACACTGTACTCGTGCCTGCTTTATAGGTGGTGACCATTGAATTGGAAACTATGTGCTACTTTGAAGGTGGTGTGTTCTTGTGATGGTGAATTGTACTACTTTTCTCATTTTAAAAAGTTCACATATCTGAATTTTTGTGTGGTAGATTACTTTCCTCTAAGTAAATATCCTTTTTTGGTGGATGCGCCAAATAAAACAATTTTCCAATTATTAAACAACGCAATAAAATTATTAAAATCCCTGGCAAGAGTTGATGTAAATTTAGCAATGCTGTACTTAACGTGAGTGTTCATGCAGAAGAATGCTGTTTCGCATCGTCAAAACTTAGTCCCTTATGCATTGCAGGGGAACTAGTTTCATGAACGATTCATGTGTGCTAGAAATAATGACGTGTTGTTGAACATGGAAAAACTGAAATTAAAACAATATCCTCTAACATTAAGAAACAAATCCAATAAGTCTCAGTTGATCTGCTTCCTTAATCCAGCGAAAACGAGTGATTTCGATTCCCTCGCTTTTTTTTTTTAATTTATGAGAATCTGAGGAAAAAGGAGTAAAAACTCCCCCCTCCAGGTGCTTGTTGCATGCGTTTTAATGTAATCACCGACCACCTGAATAACCCTCTTCCTACACATGATGTAACAGATCTTCAGAACAGTGTTGCCGAATATCTGCAGAGGACCAGTCTCCATATAACCCTATTTGCGCTCAAAAACTGCCTTCATTTTAGTGACGAGATCAAATTAACAGGAAAGATGTTCCAGAATATGTCAATTCTGTTCTCCACTTACATGAATACTTGGGGGGGGAGCAATATAGTTGCTTCCCCCTCAGTGTGCTAAAAATGCTCTTGTTATAATGTTTTTCAGTAACGGATTCTATTCCACTCGCTTTGACATTTCATTTGGTTTGCAAGACCACAATGTTTCGTCGATCACAATCTTGATATCGAACGTGGTTCTAGTTCCTTCCCTCCCCAATGTCTCTCATTATCTAAATTCTTTACCCGTCACAAATTTCGCGCTTTGCGGCATGACTCATGAAAACTAACCATGCAATTACTACCATCTACAAGCCACACACAAGTTGTCGGAATTGTTGGTTTACTGCAATTTTTTTTTCTCTTCAACCCTTGTAAATAATCATTAGTATTTATATCTAGTAAAAGCGATCAGCTTTCATAAGGAAAGGACGTCGGCTATTCCTTAACTGAGCCAGTTATATAAATATTAAATAAAATGCTGAAAGCGATATTTTAATTTTTAAAATCTGTTATAGAGGAAGAGTTAGTGGGCTACTCGTAAATTCAAAGTAGGATTGCAAAGGAGTGAGTGGTCATATGTGTGTAGATTTTTAAGGAGGGGGGGGACGCAATTATAAATTTCAAAAGAGACATTTAGATGCCTCTTGTGAATAGGCCTTGTATAAATGAGAAACTGGGTTGCATATATATGGAGTGAAATCAGTGAGAAGGGGCCAATCTCTAATCCTGGAATTTTTGAAGACTTCCTCATTCATTTTGAACACGAAAATATTTTTTTTCCTCGTTACATTCTGAGAATTTCTTTTGGTCAAGTTGACATAAAGCTAATAATAAAGATTAATAAAATTTAGCTCCCGGCTTGTTTTGAGTTGAATAAATAATCTTCTAGCTTCGGTATCATGCGAAAACCGATCGATAACAGGTTATTGCTGAATTCGTCTTTGCTTAGAGATTTATTTCAAGCCTCACCGCAAATTCTCATTTGTTTTGCTTGACCTGTTTGCACACCAAGAACCAGTAAATCTTATTACCTCGTGTGTTGTAGGAAATGGAAGGATCGTGTTTCTGTTCTTTGTAAACACGTGATTTTTATCAAAGCGAAAAGTCTACAATACTTGCTAATACTTATAGTAAAAAATGCAGTTATCCATTTTAAAATATTCAACTTCTTCGGATTAATATTACGAGATTTTCAAAAAGTGGAGCGTGTCCAAACATACTTCGAATTTTCCTATCCCCCTGAAAAGAAAAAAAAAAAAAAAACGACTTTGTCTATGATAAGTTAAGTTTTTTTTTTTTTTTTTTCAACTCTACTTTAGAGGAACATCATGAACTTAAATCTCGAGTAAGTAGATCAGAAATGAAGTCCGAATGTGATTACCTATAATGGTATAACAAACAAGGATCCATCATGCAATATTTTGGATCCACATTCGATACTGCTGGAGAAGTGGTCATTAACACGCCGAATATAACTTTAGATGCGACATTTTACGCTTGAAAGACGTGCTGTTTATTTTATATCGAATTATGCATACCATATCGATAATGTAGCAATATTTTGTCATAGTGAGACTTCAGAGGACTAAAAGGAATCGAGTAATTTATCAGTAGCCTCGACTTATTTTAATGTGTACATAATTATCGAAACCATAATTATAAAAACGATTTCAATTATTAGATTCTCATAGTTCGTATTCACCCAAATGAACAACCTCTTGAAATGTTATTTTTCACATATAAAGCCTAATTTTCAACAAAATACCTCTTTCATTACCTTACACTAACTCTTCTTTTATCCCGTCTGTCTCTGGAATAGTCTTCCTCATTCAAAATTCCCAAAGGATGATATGCTGCTGTCATCTAGTTCCCATGGGGTATTAATGAATTATACGTTTTGCAACTTTTGTGTAGGATATTAAGATTTTAAAACAAAAAAAAAAACTTTAATCAAGTACATAATTCTTTGCTTTCGTAATAACCTTAGTTTTCGTTAACAAATTTCCTAGAAATGAGACCACTTTAAGTTCTTATATTAGGTCACAGATATGATTTTAACACAAAATATATAAAGACGAGCAGCATTTATCAAGAAATTAATGCATGTTTCCATACCTTCTGATGCATACAGCTAAAACTCTATTTCAAAGCAAGATATCCAACTCAAAACCCATAGTGGCATTTAAGATGACTTCATTTTTAGGAGTGATCAATATTTATTTATTTTTGTTTATATTTTTTGCTTGATTAATTAGCTTAAATTTCAATTAGTGTTAATTAAAAACTTGGATTTTTCTTTAAAAATTTACCCCCCCCCGAGTTTTAAGGAAGGGATTAGCATCATTATCTCTCCACCCATCCCTTTACATCCGCAGCTGCTGAAGGAGCAAAAATTAAAAATATTTTTTTTCAAAAATTAAATTTGGTTCTTTACTCAGTGCAAAATTCACCCTCTTAAATGTACTAGGAAATTTTCAAACCTCAGTAAACGAAATTAAATAATTAAAATAAAACTGAAAGAAAACTATAAAAGGAGAGAAGGGGGAAAAAATCCAATTGAGTAGCGAACTGAGAGAACAAATAACATTTAAGCTACTTAGGCACATTTAGTGAAGGAGGGGGGATCATGGAAATTTTAAAACTGGAATAAGCAAGGCTGATTGATAGGGTAGGGAAACATAGATTATTATTTTTTTTTTTTTATCACAGAGTTGAAAAATCAACCAGATATATCGAGTTCACATCAGTACACAAACCTGTGTACAAACCAGTTGAAAATTAGAGTTGCATCAGAATAAGTTATTTTCAAAATCGGGAACCCTGGAGAGTTTTAGAACAAAGATGAGGAAAATAAGACTGTGAGAGGAGTATGTCATGCCAGATAATCATAAATATCCAATCGGTTTTTCTCTTTTATAAGGATAAAAAAAAAAGGAATTTCCATGGAGAAACCCAATCGAGATAATAGAACTCATAAAAGAGAGAGAAATAGATGACTTCGATGGCAAAGCCATATTAAAAATGTAGCGTAGAAAAGAATTTTACAGTATTAATATCTAAGAATGTTCTGAATATGGTGACCAATATTTTACTCACGCTAATCCGATAGAGAAAATTTTTCTGACAACAAGAAAGAAAAAATCTCAACCCATTTCATGTCGAGTTTCATTTTGTTCCCATTCGATTCCTGAATTTTTTTTTTTTTTTTTTTTCAGCTGATACATATCGTTTCGAATATGAAATTTCATCTAATGATTCGTTGACTGACAACTCTTTCCTCAAAATATTTTCTCGCATAAATTAACGTTTGCTCCTCTACATCTTTGTAGTCAACCGCACTTTTTGATGTCACCCGTTTGAAGTGCTTCAGCTCATCGAACTACTTTCTCCGTAGTTCCGAATATGACACGCACTTGGTGTATGCCGGCGAACTGTCAAGCTTACGAACAGTGTTACTTTTCGCGCGAGATGGGAGGGGGGGGGGAAATCATAATTAGCATCTTAAAAACGAAACTATTTTCAAAGTCCAGGATGGTTGATCATCCCCTAGTTCTGAAATTATGATGTATCAGTGTAGTATGCTACAAAGTGGAGAAACTGTCACATCAGTTCGCAGACCTTGCATGAAAATACCTAATAGCAGAAAGCATAAGGAAGAAACACAACGTCTATGAGAAAGTGATTTGAAATGAATGTGAGAGAGGACGATATTAAACATTTTAGCGGAAGTGTTTGGTGCACCAGACCAAACACCTCTCCCTTAAAAAGACACCAAGCTTACTGGAGACTGAGGAGGTTATGGATATGTTTGTATTGAAAAAGGCTAGAAATTAATATCAGCTCATGAGACATCTGATGCTGTTTGAGATAAGAGTATTATTAAACATAAAGGAAAGCAAAGTGGGACCTTTCATATGAGAAATAAGCTATGGCTCTGCTTTGGTAGCATTGTGGCTCACGAGACTGACCTCGCCTCACTCTAGAGAAAGTCATCGGCATATAAGGCATTAGTTGTTGAAGATCTCGAAGTTTAGAACTACAAGGTTATAATGGAGAAGAAGAATAGAATGAACTGATTGCTAAACTTATAATGCCTCGGCACTGATGGGGAAAATCTGAAAAAAAGGCAAACCTTCACTATGACATGTAGCGAACAATGTCGAAATTAAACTGACTCCTCACTTATTAGGGATGCTGTTTGATTAAATATCTTTCTAGTACCAGACCTAATTAAATGTACTGGGCTGTTAGGGGAAATTACGGGAGTTTCTTCAAAATTTTTAATAGCTGTGATCAGTTCAAGTTTTAAAAAAATTTAAACCGATTGTACTAAATTCATTAACAATAAGAAGTAATTTTAAATAGTTCATTATATTTACTAATATTTTCATGCGAATACAAGTTAATCTTTAAAAAATATTGGTAATGCAGACATTTAATAAATACAGATTTACGAATAGTGCTAAGTAGTCGGCCGAAAATCATCGTCTGTTAAACATTATCGAAGAGAATGGAAGGTGCCCACCCCCTGGTATAAAGCATGGTGTTCTAAATAGTTCTATTTTAGACAAGATACCAGTCACAACTGACCCTGACATACATTAGTACAAACGCACGACTTTTAGCGGGTGGTACCAACTACCTACAAACCATATCTTGAATGACAGCTCGTGGAATTGTCTGATAACTGCCTCTGCATCGACCCGATGCATTATAATTAGGCTGCGCGATTTTGCATGTAAGGATGTATTTATATTTCAGAAAATTTTAGTGGCCTTTACTATGACCTTCATAATACGTCTATTTCGGACAATTAATTCAATCAGTTTCCACAAAATAGATCCTTATACTCTGTGATGCGATTAAATATATCGCATCACTGAATCATTGGATTAATTTAAGATGGTTTACAAAGTATATTATAATGTCAGAGTTCATTTTCTAAAACTGTAGGCTTTTTTTTTATGTTAATATTTCACATGAAAACATTATTACAACCAACCAAGTTCCTAATTATACGTATAGCTACTAGATAGCACGAGTTGATATTTGTAGCTAAAACGTTTCAAAGATTTTATACAATGAAAGCGAAACATATTCGTAACAAATGGCTCACATCTGTTTATGACATTCGCCATTATTAAACTGCGCCATGAAGTGACCTTGCATCTACTTTAAGGAGACATTAAGTAAATGTTTTCTGATAGCTAGCCAAATCTGATCTTGATCGCATTCTCCATATACGTTATGTTACATGTGGTTGTCTTGCAAACTATATCAACAGGAAAAACAAGATAGTCGTGTGGGGGAGGGGAAATCAGCGTTTTATTAATAATCAGAACGAACTTTCCTATAAGAGGCTGTCTGGTGTGAAATAGTGACCAACGCAACCAAATATACAGTTGGTTGCTGCTATAGGCCAGAGGGGTGCAAAGGGTGATGTTGAATTCATACATCAGCAAATTAGTGTAATGAGTGCAGGGAAATTAGTGATTATTGTGGGGGATTTTAATTATGGTGATATCGATTGGAAGGAGGAATTATCACGTGGCAAAAGGGAATTGGAATTCATACACCTTCTAAGAGATAATTACTTGAAACAGCACATAACTGAAGGGACTCGTGGTGTGAGGGTGTTGGATCTGGTCATAGGCGCAGAGGGCATATGCATAAGAAAGGTGTCCGCGTTACCTCCAACTGGTGAGAGTGATCATGTAGTATTGACTTGGGAGGTTGTAAAATTTGTGGATTTCTCTCTTAAGAAGGGGTATATTCGGAACTACAGGTTAGGTAACTATAACAAGCTTCAGAGTGAGCTTACAGCCGTCCCATGGCAGAAAATATTGCAGGGGAAAGATGTAGCTGTGCATGGGATATATTTATCGGGTATCTGAGGGAGGCAATATCAGAATGTATCCCCATGGTTAGGAAGATTAACAAGGTAGGCATTAGATGGATGATTAATAGTACCAGGCTTGATCTACAAAAAAAAAAAGAAAGTGTTATGGAGAAATTACAAGGAGAAAGGTCATCAGTACACTCATGAGCAGTACAAAGCTCAGGCTAGAAAGGTTACTAGCATAGTAAGAAAAGCAAAATCCGATTATGAGAAGACCTTAGCTAAGGGGATCAGGTGTAATTCCAAAGAGTTCTTTCGCCACGTGACAAGTAAAAGGAAGAATGACTTTGGAAGGATAACCTTAGTGGGTGCCGATGGTATCGAAGTGACCAAATCAGATGTAATAGTAGAGTTACTGAATGCGCACTTTTCAAAAGTCTATCACCCAAGTGAGGATATCTCTGTACCTGTAGCAATAACTGACGTGAGAATTCAAGTTAATGAAACAGAGGTATTTAGAATATTGCAGAATTTAAACGCAAATACTGCTCTTGGTTTAGATGGAATATCAGCTCGGGTGTTATGCGAATGAGCAAGGGAATTGTCAACTCCTCTTACTCGGTTATTTAACTTGAGTTTGAACTCTGGTATGGACTCTAGGGAGTGGAAGGAAGGCAAAATAGTTCCTTTGCATAAAGGAGGCTCCAAGACTGCGGTTGTAAATTACAGACCAATTACCATCTCGGGAGTGGTGGTAAAAGTACTGGAAAAGTTGTTAAGGTCAGAATTCAGGATTGGGTGGATCAGAATATGATACTCTATAAGGGCCAACATGGTATTGTTAAAGATCGGTCCTGCCCTAGCAATTTATTAACTTTTATAATAGAGTAACATCTAAGTTGGACAAGGGGAATGGCTACACAGTGATACTTCTGGATTTTGCAAAGGCTTTTGACAGGATACCCCATGGAATACTGTTGCGGAAATTAGAACAAATGGGGATGAATACTAAACTGGTCTTATGGATAAGAGATTGGCTTATGGAGAGATACCAGAAAGTAGTGTATTGAGGAGCAGAGTCCAGGATGAAGCAGGTGACCAGTGGTGTGCCTCAGGGTTTTTGGGCCGTTATTGTTTATTTTGTACATAAATGATATAGGAAATGACTTGAAGGGAGATGTTCAGTTGTTTGCTGACGATGCCAAGTTGGGAAGCGCAATAAGAAATCAAGCCGATGTTGAGAGTTTGCAGGATGATTTAAATAAGCTGGTAGAATGGGCAAAAGATAATGGATGTCAGTTCAATCTGGAAAAGTGTAAAGTTATGCATTTTGGGGTTAAAAGATTTCCAGCTGTGTACCACATTGATGGAACGGTACTCCAAGAGATTGGTGTGAGGTTAGGGACTTGGGGGTATTAGTGGATAGGAAATTGAAGTTCAGAGGACACATTGCTAAGGTGTCCAAGATTGCACATAGGATTACTTGGTTATTGAAGAACACACTAACATCCAGAGATAAAGAGGTTATTATTCCTCTTTATAAGGCATTGATACTTCCACATTTGGATTACTGTGCTCAAGTCTGGTCGCCTGGATTCCTTGGAGATAAGGAATTGGTGAAGAGGGCTCAGAGGAGAGTGACTTAAGTTTGTAAGTGGTGTAAAAAATGCTCCCTAGATTGAGAGCTTGTGGATTACAGAGGTTGGTTGATAGGAGGAGAAGAGGAGATATGATAGAAACATTTAAATTACTTAAAGGTTTTTATAAGATTGATGCAAGGGAAATATTTCAGCTGTGTGCTAGTGATGGAAGAACAAGAGGTCATCCCTGGAAATTAAGGAAAAGTGTGGTTAACAAGGGTGTGAGAACTAAATTTTTTGCTTGGAGAGTGGTGAATGAACGGAATGCATTGCCTGACTCAGTTGTGAGTACTTTGTCTGTAAATGAGTTCAAGAAGAGATGTGATAGATATTGCTTTGATAGCTTGGGTCTCCCGCGATGAGTCTTCTGACTCCATGGAGATACCCATATATATATAATAATAATAAGTTATAAAACGCGTCTATTCTAATTATTAATTATATATCAGTGGTGTCTTCTTTTTAAAACCATATTTTCACTTGCTTAAGTGATGACTACCGTTACTGAAATAACTCATAGTATCCTCCGAAAACCGCATTTGCTAATTGATAATACTTCCGAAAGAGTCCAAAAGGCTTAATGGATAACCTATAATAAAAATAAACAAATTATACGCCCCTTATTAAGGAGGGGTGTGGTTTTTCTACTTACAGCAGGTGCTGAAAGGAACTCAGCTTAATTTCTGTTTGAAAGACAGCTGTATTATGAGAGAAACCTTTAAGGGCTTTAGTTTTACAACTGAGTTGTGAGCTAACCTGTCATACAAATGTGACAGGATTTTTCCACCCTGGAAAATGCGGTTTACAAATAGTGTACTGACTTCAAGCCCTAGGATAGTCGTCATTCTAACGGATACCAATCCAGGATTTTGTCTTGTTCAATCAATCCTAATCCTTGATAAAATGCGGTCTATATATATACAGGGTGCGCAGTGCGCGCACCAACATACGAATCCTGGAATTTTGAAAATGTGGGGAATAAATTTATAATGAATATGAATTTTAAGCAATTTTCCATTCCCTCTGAGTAAGGGAATGTAAAAATCAACCCACTGCGAAGCATGTTTATCAAACATAGTGTAGGGTGAACAAATAATAGATTTGTTAACAAATCTATTATTTGTTATAGTGCAGGGTGAGCAAATAATAGATCTGGCTCTTAATTTCAGAGTGCCTTGTCTCTAATTAATTTCAATTGTCAATGAATAGTGCTGGTGTTCGTGCTAAAAGAGTCGATTAGTAGATGAATTGGAGGATTATCATTATTTCTACATACCTAATACTTTTATTATTATTATTGTTGACTTGACGAAAGGTTATTATGCAAGCGTATTATACATTTTGTACTGTGGGTTGGTAAGGATTGGTTTTTTTTTTTTTTATCAATTATGTATAGTGTATTTTTATTTTACTTTTTACTTAGTCCGCGAACTGCTCTAGAGACCAAACATTAAACACTTTCAAGCCACTCCAATGAGCAGGGCAGTGGTCTCACACCGGGTGATGAAATTCATCTCCCACCTATATAAAAAAAAAAAAAAATCGCAAATATCCTTGCCCGGATACGAAAATGCTAACCTCACACTTAGTGAAACTGCTGCAATAGACCCAACAGAAAGTAGAGGGAAATGATGGATGCCAATTCGATGAAGTAGAAGTAGCTGTCGAAAGACGGTGGTCAAACATGTATGTCCATGAGATAGCGGTTGAAGTGAGTTCAGTGAGAGGAATCTCACTGACTTCATCAGCCGAATCGCTCTTCTCTGAACAGCCTCACGAATTTGTAAAGGGATTTAGGTGCACTATCCAAAACGTGTGAACAGTGTTATAAGAATATAGACGGATTTGTTTGGAATTGCTACTTGCATGGGCGAAAATTAACCCTTAACAGAAAAGTTTTTTTTTTTTTTTTTGACTGAGGACGCCATTAATGTGACGTATTTACCATTTACCTGTAGCCAGAAAATGTTAGTCCAAGCGAGATATAATCCTTTCTAATTTATGTATTATTTGAAGTTAAGAGAAGGCGAACTGAGATCTTTTTTTGCAATAAAGAAGACAAAGATGTTTTTTTATGAGCGTGGTGGGTTAGCCTCATCCAAGGAGAATGATGTGGAGAACAGTGTTTAAGGGCAATTGAATACAACTGACTAGAATAGCTACTACATCACATTCTCAGTCGTAATTTTGCGAGATTATGGAAACCTACTTATTTTAGCAAAATAATTTTGCTAAAACAAAATCCTAATTTAACAGTGACCGTATGTTTAAAACGTAGAAATGGACTTCTCGTTATTGGCAAAATATACCATCAAAAAATCCGTTATATCGGACTTTTATTTTTTTATTAACAAATGCAATACCATTTTTTTTCTTGTATTTTTGAAATGACGTCAACAAAGTTCCTGTCAAGGGCAGATTACACAATACTTCCTACCTTCCGATTTTATCGAAATATTCAGACAACACGAACAACAAAAATCGATAAAATCCTATTTTAAAACTGTTTTTAGGTAGAGTGCATTTTATCTAGCTTGGAGAAATGAGATTCAAACGGCAGACCTTTAGGTTGGGAAGCCATGTTAATGGCATTAGATGTAGTTTTGATGCAATCATCAGCAGCATACATGCAGTGTTCTAGTTGACGAGAAAAATGTGTGGTATTCTCTGTATAATACTGTAATTAACGTCACTAACAAATCACTTTAGAAGTGACTTTAGCCGGATTGCAGTTACTCTCAACACATCATCGTGTATAATAGTTTAAACAGTTCTCATTTGTGTCTTTTTTTTTTCTTTTTTTTTTTTTATCCTACCATCGTGGTTTAGAATCCCGGTGTGGCAGGGATGTTGAGGAATGTCTTTAGGTGCGAAACCACCCGAAGAGATGAGAGTGCTGAAGTTGTTTGAAAAAGTAATTTGAAAATGTCCTGGTTTTTAGAGAATAGTTCTCGAACTATCTAACCATAACCTTACCCACGGTATTATTAACGTGCAATGGAATCATCCTTTCATGGGAGGTATCACCATTAAAAAAAAAAAAAGGGGGGGGAGGTGGCTCACGGACTTTATAAAGTGCTGTTTTGTCTGCTGTTAGATCGGCAGGTATAAAGTGAGTTGCTATTTTAATTGGAATACGGGGAGAAAATAACAAAATTGCCTACGTTTTTAAGTTTATTATTTAAAAAAAAAAGGGGGTGGGGAGAAAATACGGAGCTCCCTTTGTATAAATATAATAGCCTCTAACCCAACATATTAAACCACTTGACAAATCGGAGTCGAACATTATAAGGAGTTATTTCTTGTCCCTTTTGATATATTCATATACAGTGGCGCACTCAGGATTTAATCTTGGAGGGGGCCGAGCACTCAAGATTTAATCTTTGGGGGGGCCCCGAGTTGAGTAGACAACTTGAGAATACACACTAAGCATTGCATACGACCTATTACTGAGCATCTGCAATCATCGCTAATTCATAAGTAGTATAGAAATAGAAGGCACGACGCAACATAAGTAAAAAAAAAAAATAATTTTAATTAGGAAAAGATTTTTGGAAAATTTTCTAGTGTTTTTTTTCCTTTTTCTTTTGGAGGGAGCAGGGCCCCTTGGCCCCCTCCCTGGGTGCGCCACTGTTCATATGTCTTGCATTTATTTATTTATTTAAAAAAATGTTTCTTGTATTAAAAAAATTCATTTCAGTACTCTTGTAGATATTTGTTTTGTTTTCACTTTTAAAAGTTGTAAAAGGATTTTCTAAGAATTCTATCATCGTAGAAATTTCGAAAATACTTTGCATCCGCAATCCAAATATTTACTGTTCAGAAAGTATCAGTTTCCTGCATTTGGCAATTTAGAAATGGTCATAATATACATTGCTTAAAGGAATTATAAAATGCATGTCATATCGCATTGTCCGATTCTTAAACTGTTTCTAGATTGTGCTGAAAATAAAAAAAAAAGTCTGTATTACCATAAGTTACTGATTATGGGATATCAAAAGGGGATGTTTTCTGGGCTCTAAATTCCCCTTATTTAATAAAGTTTTTCGTATTTTATGAATCTCACTATGAAAGATCATAAAACTTATAACACATTGATATTGAGAGTGTTGATGGTTTAAGGGCTAGATAAACCGGAAACTTTGGTATGCAGACCAAACATCAACTCTTTCAATCCATAGAAGACTTACAACAGGCAGGGTGATGAAATTCAGCGACTGTCAAAAAAACAATCGCAGAAATCCTTTTCAACTACTAACTGCGCTCAAACTGCTTAACTTTTTGCGTGAGCCATTAGCAGCAGAGGCTCTATCAATCGACCAACCTTTGCTGGCAATACCGACTGAGGTTCTAGCCAAGCTGAATAAAGTAATCTTTTGCGTGATTGGACTTAACGTTTCATTTATTAACGAGGTGTTCTTCCCTTCAGATGTCTTTCTAGAAATCGCTGGCATGTTTCTTTATCTTATTTGTGAAATATATTCCTTCATTTAACAATCCTGTATGCTGGCGTAAGATGTTCCTCTAGACGGGAACTGAACCTCAGTCGTCGTCGCAGCTACCGACTGTTCACGGAAATGTTTACAGGAGTACAATCCAAACTAATAGAAAATATTTATGTAACAGATACCTTTTAGTGCAAGAAATTAACATAAACTGGGCTTTATATTAGACCAAAGATTTTGATAATTGATACTAAGTAAAAAAAAAAAAAAAAATCAAGTTGGCAAAACTTGTTGGTGTTTTTTTACTTAGTAACAATTATTAAAATCCTTCGACCAATATACAGCCCAGTTTATGTTAATCGGTATTTGTATTTCTGCACTAAATGTAATCATAACTAATTTGTTTAGCCCCTAAATTGTTTAATTGATAATTAAGATTCTGGTATTATTAGATTACCTTGGCTGAACGGACAAGCAAGAAACTGACACCGTGACTTTGCACTTCCATTCAAACTGGCGCTAAGAGCTTTTTAGAATCGAGAGAAAAAAAATAAACAGATAAAGCTCGTTTTTTTTTTTTTTTCAATGCTCTGTTTCTGAGTTGGAACCTTGGAAAAATAAACGCTTAAAGTTGATAATCCTCTATCTCCCACCTGCTAAAACTATTCTCATGATGAAATTTGTTGTAATATGTTACTCCTCCCTTAGCCAATGAGACAGCTTCCCCAAAACTATCAATGATTTTAATTGGTATCCGAAGAGGGGAGTACGGCAGACAACTGCCGCCATCTCGTGGTCCCTAACCCGATTGTCCACGTCTTCAAAAATTAGTTAAGACCAAACTGCCTTGCCTGTTCCTTTTGAGGAATAAAAGTCATTGGATTATAAGTCCAATAGTTAATAGTTTTAAGTGTTGTATACGACCTGAATAAACTTTATATGACAGTCATTTTCTAACACTTAATAGATATGCACGACTACACGCAGGGGATATGTAGAAGTGTACTGCCACTTAATTTCAAGTGAATCTTGTTGCACGTGTAAGGAATAGTATTGAATATTAATATTATGATTAAATATAATTATACTTTGTATACACGACGGAAATCAATGAGCTTCATTAATAACAATGAGCTCATAGAACAAATCAAAGTTTAACAATAGACCAGCACGAAAACGGTAAAGCGCATTGCTGAATTTAAATGAACAAATATCTTGAAAGATGACAGGGGATTTTCGGTATGGCACTAATTACAAGACCAAGATTGTCACGTAAAGTAGCAACGATTAGGCGGAGAACTACGAAAAAAAAAGTAATTATCATCATCACAGATATTAATAACAGGAGAAATTATACACTTTTGTCACGTCTTCTTACGAGCACAAGGCTTGCTCCACGCGACACAACTCGTGATCAGCTCTGCTGCAAAAATAGGGTTAACGTGAGGAGAATCTTTCCTTTCACTGTAACCTTGAATTTATCACGAGTTTTATACACGCAACGCGTTGTGTAAGTCTGGGTGATTGTGTTTTTACAGGAACTATTTTCGATCTCTCAAATCGCCTGCGGTTTGCCATTTCGAAGAAATTAAATCTTGCACAGAACAACGTTGTAGAAAGGATGTATGTATATTACAGATACATGGACATAGATATGCATTTATTCTATTCAGTGTGTGTGTGTGTGTGTATATATTGGACGATGAAATAATAAAATGCAGTTAACAAATTCTGTAAAAGCACAAAGAAAAAAAAATCAAATTTGGTTTTAATTTTTATTGAAAGTATTTATTTATTGCATTTATTAATTTTATATCATAATGTAATAATTCGGTTACATATTAATATGGATAATTCATTTCCCAAAAAATGTAAGAATTGTGCTGCATACATCTTTATGCAAACTTCTTTCTTACAAATTTCTGGTGTTACGGATATGCAGAATATAAATACATAAAATTTTTTGTGCTAATTTTACAGACACTTGGGCATAAATATGCATTTATTCTATTCAGTACTTTGTATAACTGGCTGACTGAAATGCCAAGTCGATATCGCTCCCTAATCATAGAAATTTTTTAGCCAACCTTTCTTCGAAACCATTATTTTCTCTATTGCTGCTTACTTTTGAAGAGAAGCTAAACTTAGAAATTAGTCGTCGAGGCTTTGGAGTAAATAACTTCAAGTAGCTGAAATGTCTCATGCCCAATAATTAAAAATAATCCTCCTGTATGTCATCGTGAGTGAGGCGAAAAGCTGCTCAAGTTTGGGAAACCACAAGGAGACCTCATTAATGTCTGAATTCTTTTAGCTAAAGACATCATAGACTGCATTTCACTAAAATATATTAACCAAAGATAAATGTATTTAAAAAAAAAAAAAAAAAAAACGGATTCATTTTTCACTAAAAATTCACGTCGAACAGATGACAAATGAGCATCAAGAAGAGAAGCAAGTGAAGTGTCTTGTGAGACCTCATAAAATATTCTATCAGTCACCGGACTGGACGCTCGAACAACACTTTGTGTGACGTAACAAGTCTGTTGACAGTATGGTTCTGTAAGCACCATCATCCCAAAAAAGTTAGATTCCGTTTTTTTTTTTTTTTTTTTTTTTTAATTGAATATTACCGTATTTGTAGCTAAGATGGTGGTCCGGAGGGAGTAAAATGCTCGTCCTGGAGTGAAAGTAGTTGGAGCATGATATACCCGACAGAAAAAAACACCGCTATATTGTTAGGCGCATTTTTATAGAAAACGTATCGCCCTTCCTAACACACACACCAGGTCATCGATGATTATTTTTTCACATTTTAATTAAAAAAAAAAAAAATCATGACTGTTGCCATCAAATCTCTACGGAGTCACAAGAGATCTACTCAGTTCACATGTTTCTCAGACCAGCTTGACACTATGGAACAGACGAGGTTTCTGAGATAAATTACATCTCCTGAGACAGAGTAAAAAAAAAAAAAAAAAAAAAGACTAGGAAATTTCTCATATCTCCGAAAGTCAGTCGTAGGTATTTTAAAAATTAATAATCACCAAATATGTGCCATGTAGGAATATCTGTGAAAAATGTATTGTTTGTTTAGATCGATTTCATTAACTGTTCAGGATAAGAATAAAATATAATGAACAGAACTAAGCGACACCTGTATGTGGCAGTGGTTTCATGTTACTGTTGTACCAGTGACTGACTCGGCGTGTCTGTACCATCCTCTTTTTCCAAAACAAACATTATTACTTGCATACTGGTGCGCAAACATTACTAATATGAAACTGGGACAAATTTCACAAGTATAAACAAGTACAGAGTATGAAATGGATGACCCGAGATTTATATTACTTTTATCGATCCTCAAAATCAAAATGGCGTATATAAATATTTTCTGCAGCACTATTCGTAGGTCATTTTTCGAATTGTCTTTGCACATTTTCTTAAATCTTTATCTTCTGTCTGCAACTACTAAGAACCCGTGTATCCATGTAGGTCATTGTTGTGAACACTTCTAATTCTTATTATTAATGACTGACATATTTAGTGCTACAGAAGGACAATGCCAAATGATATGAACTGATTTGAGGTTGTCATAGTCTAGATAATTTGCTTAAGAATTTAGGTATTCAGGCCACTGGTGCATTAAAGCTATTAAGCTCTGTTGGTATAGAATGTTGTTACAGGTACAACTTTACGATTAATACTACTGATAGGATTATAGCTAATGAAAATGCTTAGGGGGAGAAAAATGCGATGAGGTAACTATGATTAAAAAAGAATGAAATATGTCTCGAACAGTAGTATCGGGGAAACGAGCTATGCAATTTGCATAGCCTCCGGAAAAGGATCGATCTTCATTTTTATCCGTGAAGATATATCTGCAACCGTGAGGCTTTCTTATTTTCCAAGTTCAATGATGGATGACTTTACATCGTGGATTTTTGATTAATTCTATTTTCTTCTCATCAATGTATGATAGAATGCTAGTAGATGATTTGAATTAAATAATTATCCCCGTTTACTTTTTATGCTTTTCATGGTTAAATTATATTTTTCTCCCTTCCAGTTTATTGTATTTTTGTGTACGTATAGAGAAATAAATTACCTATGCATACTCTTTACATAAAACCTTCCAGTATTATTACGTGCAAATGTATCGGTCTATTATTGCACTGCTTGCAAGTGTATTTGGTAAGATTTTTTAAAAGCTTTACATATCTGAGAGGTATTCTTTCAAGTCAGAAAGTTTTGGTTAGCAAAGATATCTAGCTGGATATCTTGAAGGTGCAATTATCTTAGTGCAGAAGAATAGTTCTTTGGTACTAAAGAAGTTCTATTAAAGCAAATTTTATACTCGGATGTGTATGCATGCGTCTGACAAAGAAATCAATGGGAGGGAGGAGTGAAAAAAAGAGATACAGAATGCCAAATAGAAAGTGAACTGCTGAATAAACAATATACAGAAGAATTCTTTGAGATGAGTGTTTTTTGACTGGATAGCAGCACAGAGAGTGAGAGAGATGTTAGTTCTTGCGTAAAATGATTTTGAAAATGAAATCTTGAATCGAGGGGTGGAGGAGAAGAGATCGAAAAAAAAAAAACACTCATATAGGGAATAGAAAAAAGATTTAGGGGACGATGAGACATTCTGGATCAGTAAATGCTACATAATAGTAATGCCAAACCTGACATTTTATTTGAAACTGATAATAATTTTACTGAAGCCAAGAAGATTATGTTTAAATAAAAGAATATCTCAGGTAATAAATAACGCATAACAAATAAATTCCGTGTGATGGTACAGCGCTCCCCTTTATATGGGAGTTCACGGTGCCATCTAGTCCCCCCAAATTTTATCCGGGCTCCGGAACCGGCATAGGCTGACGAATCAGACCTATGGCTGGGTCAGTATTCCTGACTGTAATTCGTGTGTGTCCTCGGACTGGTTTGCCTGCTTGCGGGATGAAAAACACCAGATAAACTGGCGGAAAAAAACCCTGCTATCCACGCCCAAGACCGGCTAACTGGGCTATGGCTGAGAAAGATCCTTGAACTCCTCGTCGTTGACGGGAATCGAACCTAGGACACTCCTTCCCCAGGCATATGGTTGCGAAGCACAAAGCCACTAAGCTAACCGCGCGGACGATACATAACAAATAACAGTGCTCTATTGAAATTATCTACTCCAGTTTGAACGTTGAATGCGATATTTTATTGCATAAGCAGAATGAAGAGTAATGGTTCTCGTACTTCAGCCATAGGATCAATATTAACATCTTTCTTCCTCTGCATCGAGGAAAAGTCAGATGCATGCTTCAGTTAATTACTGAAATAATGTCATAATTTATTATTCATGCTTTTCATATTTTTTATGCATTCGCAGTTGGCCAACGAATTATGTGTAATCTTGTAATACTGACTCCTATAATGGTAATGATTTTTAATTTAATTGTTTGGTGGTAGGAATTGTAGGGACTTGGATACTTTTTTGCATGAATCTTGAAAGGAATTAGGTAGTTTTTTGTTGGTGTTTTTTTTCCTCCTGAATAAACCGTATATTCAATCAAGAAATTTATAGAAGCAACAGTGTTTTAACCAGTACGGGCGTAGCGAAAAAAAAAGAGTCGAGGTCTCACTTTTGAGTAGTATGCTGAGATTCCCGAAAATATGTTAGAGGCAACCACATATATAGAAACATGGTTGAGAAAAATATTTAATTAAAAATATATATATATCAATTCCATAAAAACATTGCATTTATTATAAGCATATTTCCATATTACATACAAATATTCATTATAACAGTATCAAATTATTAAGATTTATACTTGGATTGAACGTAATGACAAATATTTAATGCTATTTAAGTCTTATTTCAAAAATAGAAATAAGACCGGCGAAAGCAAATAGGGTATTTTAATTCCACAACTCGGAAGAATCGTCTCCGTATGAGATCGGCTAACCCTATACGGAGGTGACAGGTTTTTTTTTTTTCTTCCCCTCCGGGAAAGTCGGGTTTTTCATTGAGCAAATCAGGGCAGAAGAACGTTATGTTATGTTCTACGCATAAGCACAAAACAGGAGGTATATTCTACTTTGAAATCGGATGAGTTTTTAGAGTTCGAATTTCTTTAAATTATTTTATTAATTAAATTTCTGTAGAAATTTTAAGAAAAATTGAAGTATAGCTCTTTGATGTATAATGAAGCTTATACAATTTCTGCCTTTATTTGTAATGTAGGTCTCTCTTCTTTATATAAAGATGTGAAATACACAAATATTGTAAAGGAAAGAAATTTGATAAAGCTATATTTTAATAAATACTTTTTTTGGGATCTGCCCTCTGCCCTTGTCCCACACTACGGACCTTTCTTTGGCAACCCTTGTCATATTTTGTTAGAGAACACATTAGGGCCTTAAGGTGAAAGAAATTTATACAGTGCAGACTGAATTATAGAACAAAAATATGCAGTATTTCAAATGCTAAAATAATTGCAATAAGCAAGAATTTATTGCAATTCTCATTGGGGTGCTCATAAAAATGAACATCCCAGTATTCTCATTAAAAAGCTCCAGGCATGAAACTCAATAGCAAACATAAAATTTTAAGGTATGTATTTCTGTGAGATGCCAGTAATTTTAGTGTGTATCTCTCAAGAATAGAATTTTTCCACTTCGACCATCACTCATTCGTAAAATGCCCGTTTACTCCAGTGAAGCACCATAATTTTGAAAGTTATTTATTTTTACATTTCCTAAAATATAAACGGCAAATTGTTCCACAGTGCAAAGACTTACTTCATAATATGATGCATTCAATGAAAATGAAAAGTATTAGTGATGCTACACGTGTGAACTCCTCACATTTGCGATAATCATGGACTATTGCAGTAATGGTATTGGGGTTATCTTCGGTAAAACATTAGAATGATCATCTTTGCCCGAGATATTGAACTGTAGAAGTCAAAAAATACGTTTTCTCAATTTATATTTTATATGAAATTCAAATAAAAAAAATGGCTATAAAATATATATAATATAATATAGCACACTGTCCATTATATAGACAATTTAGACGTACTCTGTACATGCTATGATGCAGGAATGTTCCTATGAGTGAAATTCTGAGAAGCACTTCAAACTGGGTTATTCAGCGCATTCAGTAGTAGGTCATCAATTTCTCAGTTGTCTATCTCCAAGAACTTTAACAACTACTGGACAGCTGCTTTAGATGGTTGGTTCCTGGGTGGAGGCTTCTCGAGAATAGCGTGACGAGACCTCCTCTTGATGCCCGTACTACACACAGTGAACTTTGCCGGTCGCTAATTACTTATTTGTGGATAGTTTGCAGCTAGCGAGAAAATGTTTTAGTCATGGTTTCTGGTAAGAGAAAGTAGTCTGAGCCGAAGTTGAGTGACACCTAGAAATACGGCCATCTTTTACCTTTCTTATTTACAACTCATTTCATCTGCAACTCTCACTGTTTATTTTGCATTTTACAAATGCAAATATATTTTTTTTTGTTCGTTTATTAATATGTAAATGACTCGTAAAATGCAAGTCAAGTAATGATTAGCGAATGAAAGAAAATGCACAAGTACTAGATAGGTTAGAGACCAGTAAAAGTTATGCTTTGATAGCTGTGAACAAACACTGTCTCTTCAGTTAAGAAAATTGAACACAGCCTGAGAATAAATATTGCTTCCAATACGTCTTCAGGTATGTGAAGGGAAAAATAACTTGACTGGTAACAACGATCACTCACAGGAAATTACTTAGTCTCAAAAAAAGGATATAAAGAATTACGTTGCTGTCAACACTAAAGAAGCTCTGGACAAGATAAAGCCTTCGGTTCTGAATAGAATGCCTCTAAGAAGGATTTGTTTTTATAGGTCTTTCCAAGTGAAACTTTCAGAAGATGGCAATATGTCTTTGAAAAAGACGATATAGAAGGGACCAGTTGCTAAGGAATAGAACCATAAAGTTTAAGAGAGCTATTCAAGTTGCTATCGAATCCCACCGAAAAGCGTAAAAATTTTTTTTTTAAAAATCCTGTCATTTCTTTCTAAAAAAAAATTACTTTTCTGAGGAAAGAATTTAATTTTGATCCTTTACTGCATTTTTGCCCGAGTGGTTAGTGTATCTGCTCTCCAGGCAAGAGGCTGTGGGTTCGAATCCCGCCAGGGGCATGGATGTTTGTGAATGTCCTAACTCTTTATGAAAAAGTAATCTTCTAGCAGATGACATCACTCCCAAAACCCGATGAGGTACAAGAGTGACCATACGACGTAAGTGAAGTCGCATGTTAACACCAGGCTACATTAGAAAAATCTGTAGATCTTCACGTTTCCGAAGTAAACAAATAAAATAAAATAAAAAATTCTATGAGGAAAATAGGTATCGTAAATCCACGCATCGCGGTGTTTTTCAAAAACGACACTGTGAATGGTCAGGACCTACTGTTCAACATGGAAATTCCATTTAGTATCGATATTTATTGATCAGTTTGTAGTAAATTAGAGATCTCATATCAGTTTTCCAATTGTTACGTGGGCTGCACGTAATATTTAACCCCAATTTTCCTTCATATACGTGGTATACTCAGGAATTATTTACATTTAGTAAATAAAGTAAAAAAAAATTAAAAATGGCTGATGCACGAAAATCACTGACGACTACAATGTTGAATCTCTCGTAGTCCAAATAGCACATTTCAAAACTTTTTTTTTTTTTATGTAAAATCCTACCCAATGAAATTTGGTGACCTAGAGCACGCATCTAGTACCGAGAGTGTACTAAAGGTTAAATGATCCAGAACCCGCTCTAGACACCGATTGCAGACCTCCAATAAGTAGTACAGTGGCTCACACCAAGCGATGAAATTCATCTAGCATCTAAAGAGTGAAAGCCTGTTGGACAACGGAGACACCATCCACCACTTCCACTTGTCGCAACGGAATTATGAAAAGTAATAACAAAGCCTCGCAAAATGCAGAGAAACGTGCAAGGGGCAAATGGCAGAGATGTACATACGTTACAGTTGATTCTGTGTACTAGAGGGAAACAAATCTTTACTTCGTCTGCGTTAGATACGAACCAGTTCTTTGATTGTCTGCACTACTGGATAAAAATATATATTAAATGACTGGGTTGAGGGTTTGGAGATGATCGGATACAAACTGATTTCATTTAAATAATCTTAAGTATTCAAAAGATATAATCAACAGATTGGTGACCTGTAGGTCAAAGATAAAATAACCTCCGTTAAAAAATGTAATTTAATTATAACGATGACCTCATCTGTAATTCAACTAGTTTCTATTCCTTTCCCCTTCTCCAACATAAAACAAAATTATTATTCATCCTCCATATAATCCATGAAATTACTTATCGGATTAGGCACATAAAACCCATTTATTCTCGATTCGAAAGCTTCCAAACCAGTCAGACATGTCTCGAAATAAAAGTCTTATATTATTAAAGGAGGCCAAGACAACAAACAAACTGGTTGCTAAATATAATTTGGTCACTTTTTTCGCCAATATTAAAAATAATAGCGACCTTGTTAAATAATTCAAATACGGCCAAACAGCTCTATGCAAAAGATTTTCCAAGCCCAATTGTTTAAATAGGACATTGTGTCTGGTTGATTGCTGACAACTAGACAATTTAAAGGAGGTAAACTCTGAAAAAAATAGTGTACAGTATTTAATTTAAAATAATGTATGTATTATCACTAGTAATTATTTTTCTTTTAACACGGAAGAGCTTTGTCATCAACCCTCCCCGCTACGAATGATGAAGTTTAGTTTAGAAAAGTTAGACAAAAAAAAAAAAAAACATGCATTACTAGCTGATGTTGCAACTATTTATGCTTCTATCTCAAAATAATAACATTAATAGCAAAGGAGATGGTGCAATAGTGCTGCTTATATCCGGGTTTAAATAAACATTTAAGTAAATTTAAATATAGAAAAATATGTTAATGAAATTTTTACTACAGTTTCTGAGTCTCGGCTATTTTTCCATTTCAAGGACTCCAGAAATGTTTTTTTTTCCCCAAAGTCCGAAAATTCGCGGTACTATACATTTTCTCTCATAACAAATATACTTAAATAATTTTTATGTATAATTTATTATATTTTTATAAAATGCATCAATAATTGCTAAATAGCATGATTAAGGCAGAGTAAATTTAAATTTTCAAATGATCTTCCACATTCAAATTTCAGGATCACGCACGCTCCATCTGTCGTTATTATTGTAATGTGTTTTTTAATTATTTCAAATTCTTGCATTCGTGAGTCAACATTTTAAATATCAGTTTACCAATACTTTTCCGGTTATACGAACCAGTCCTTAGTTAAACATTCTCGCATAATCTGAATGAACAACAAACAAACGGAAATGCCTTTTTATATCCAGTATTGGTCATTTCGTCGAAGTAAGACTACAACGGCGATCCGGTTCTATTAATTCTTTAATTTTTGATATTTATTATTGTTATAATACGGGTATCTCCATGACGTCAAGACTCATCGCGGAAGAACAATTATTCCCACACTAGCCATTATTTACATAATACCTATTCATACCTTCCCTTAAACTCATTCAGTGGCAAGCATTCACAGCCACCTATGGCAAACCCATCGCTACCCTCCAAGCAAAAAATTCCACTCATAACACTCTTACACAATTTCCACGAGTTACTTCCTCCTTCTCTCCCTTCTTGTCATGTGCTGAAAAAAGGTTTTCGGTGTCAATTCTATAAAATACCTTTAATAACTTAAATGTCTCTATTATGTCTCCACTGTTTTCAAAAACTAGCCTATCAGCTAGTTTTTGAAGCCTACTTTCAATATATTCTCACAGGAAGCATTCCATAGACCTGCCATGATCTTTGTCACTCGCCTCTGGATCCTCTACATCACGGAATCCAAGTGACAGGATCTGTGTGCAGATCTTGTCACCTAGATATAAGTCCAGATGTGGCCTTATAAAAGGGAACAATAATTTCTCTATTCCTGCTTGTAAGTTGTTCTTCAACAGTGATGTGCTGTTTTGGCCTTGCGATATGCTCCCTGTCCACAATCCCCCCCCCCCAAAGTCCTGGACCTTATCAGTTTCCTGCAATTCAGTTCTATCAATATAGTACACACCCTATGATTTCTTCTTCCCAAAGTTCATCAGGTTAAACTGACAGCTAATTAACGTTCAACAGGTTATGCTTACTGCCACCACCAACAGCTACCCTACTCAGCAGGAGTTAGTCAAAGGTCGCAAAATTCTGAACTGTGGAAAGGACGATAGTCATACCCTATCTGCAGCAAAGGACAAATGCCACTAGTTTTCCTCTCACCAGTTCTGGTTCTCCTCCTCCTAACCTGGTGGTTCTTCTACCAGGGCTGTTACTGCACTCGCTTTCTAGAAATTGAGGAAAAAATTAATCTCATTTTCAGAGACAAAGGAATTGTTATTTCTGTAATGATACATCACTGATGCAAGAAATGTACCATTGAAATGTATTTTAATAACACTTGGTGGTTCCTAGATATTAATAGAAAATGGCATTAATATTAGCATATCATATTAATGTTTAATCAGTCAGCCTGGCCCTACAAAAGTTATCTAAAAAAAGTCCCATGAAGATAGCTACAAAATGATTAAGCAGTTTTTATCTAAATGCAGTAGAATAACAGCAAAATCAGAATATTCAGCTACTCTACACGTAGGCCCGACTTCATCTACATTAAAAGATTTTGATGGTATTGGTGTTATTCAGCAACAACGCGAACGTGTCCAGCCCAAAAATAATAAACACGCAGATGGAAGGAGTAGCTAGAACATATTACATCACTAGAGCTTCTCATTGTTTCTACGCCTACAAACGGGACCATATCAAAAAAGCATCTCTATATACTATCCGACCACACATGCAAGACGTGTGGTCGGATAGTATATAAGGCGATGTACGAATTCGTCACCGGTACCCGAAATCACGTGCTTTATAAAGGTAAAATCTTCCAACTGTTATACAAGCAAAATAGTTAACACTTTGAAAACCAGAATTTTCATAAAAGAAAAGCTAATTTACCGACGTATAATAATAAACACTCATCCCACGAAACGCATTGATTACCCTATGATCGGAATGGATTCTCCTTTTTCTGCCATCGCAGAAATTCGAGGGGTTTCGTTCTTGAAAATACTGTGGTCGCACAGTATTTTCAAGAACGAGAAGATTAAAAGGCAGAAATAAACAAAAAAAAAAAAAAAAAAGAGAGAATAATCTCATCTTTAAAAAAATTGGGCACCGTCTAAAAGCAACAGAGAAAAGTTGCCTAGAAAAGTAACAAAGAGGAAGAATAAGCGAAAATAACTAGTATTAAATAAACGTCTAAAGAGCCAAAAATGAATCATCGCTAGTACACAGAAGAATCTGTGCCCATATTTCGAGATGAAAGAATCCTTAGATGACGAGAAGGAAACAATTAGTAAGTCTTCCTCCCTGACAGACGCAGAGAGAGGGTCGCTAACAGTTGGGCAGCTTCAGTTTCCTTAAGAGCTAAGAAACCTAAGCCTCAAAAAAAACGAAGGAAAAAACCATCATTCCCAGAAAAGCAGTCATTACATGATGGCTTGGATCTCAGGGGGACCATAACTATCCGTAAACCAAAGCAAGTTTTCCAGTTACCCAAAATAACTGAGCAAATCACCATCACTTCATTAACCGTTTTAATGTTAAATGCCAGAGGATGAACCAGTCCATTCTTTCAGCATTTCCTTCAGCACTGATCACAAACAGTGAATGCCGAAGAGAACTAATATCCACTACGAAAAACCTTTCGAACATTTTCCACCATACAACTTCATGAATTTAAATCTATTCATTCAAATTCATGCATGAATCTCATTATAGTAAGTCGCTGATTTCTGACTGCTCCTCAACACCAAACTTAAGATATCACAAAAAAGTACAGCCGCCAGCCTGAAAGTGAGCAGACAGTCAGCATTTCTAGTCAGCTTCAGAGGAACATCAGTCATTGGAAAATACATGTAAACACTTTTACAAAGGTAGCCTTCAAATGTGGAAAAGCTCAAGTTCCTCAACTAGCATACAGTTGGCACCATGTGGTAGAGGACACTCCATCCTCAAGCTCCACACTGCACTTCCCCAATCTCTAAGCAGCCCTTGATATTATTAAACTGTTCCTCATCAGCTATGCCAAAAATCACTCCTGAACAGGCCATCCACAACCAACCGCAGAAGACGTAATGCCAATATATCTGTGTAACTGGTTAACACAGTACTTCGGTCGCACTCAATTGACCAAGCGGGATCTAACTTACCAGAGTAGAACCGTCAAACCTTTCTCTGGCAATCAATGGAGAAGATGGCACAGTGCTCTCCCTTCCCATAATACACAAATTTAATCCGGACGTACCGAAGAATTTTCTCTTCCGTGATCGAAATGGAAATATTCAGCATATCTACTTGGAGTGCCTCGTTAATAACCAACTGATCTGTCCGTGCAGGGAAATTACAAAAGAATACCTCGACCTTGTTCATTCGCAAACAAGAAATCATCTGGTCTGCAAGGATCTTCATCACTGTTGAAGCAGCAATATACAACTTTCGACACACACACACACACACATACCAGAGCATACATCACTAAATCTTCATTGAGAGAGGCAGATGATAATCTTCTCCGATCTTCAATCTTCAAAGAGAGGGTGAGAAGCTATCTTCTCCACGAACACCATAACAGTGAAAGAAAAATCTCTGTAAAGTAATGAGCCGTTGATCTTTATATATATACAGGGTGTTCGGGATAAATTTGACATATTTATAATTAATTATATTTTTCCGTAAGTTACATGTATTAACACACACTTCTCTTCATTTAAAAGTTTGGACCCTTCTTCATTCACATACAAGATGTCAGAAAGGATGGATAGCTGGAACCCACCTGAATCATGGAAGAGAATAACTTGTATCATGATGATTCGTGCCCGCCATCAAAATAAGGATATTACGACTGCTGCCCAATGCTCCCTGAATACAGTAAAAACAATCAGGCATGAACTAGAGACTTGCAATGGTGACTACGAGGATGTAGCAAGAAGAAAGATCCCTAGCAGACGATCTGATTGCGTTCGTACAGCAGAATTCCTCGCAAATCTGCAGGAACAGGTGTTGAAGAACCCTGGCATTGGAATTCGGGCTTTGTTCGTGGAGTTGCTAACTGTAGTCAAGCCCTGGATAACAAGGGTAGGCAATGGTAGGCTGTATGTATGGCAGCAGGATTCGGCCCCTTGCCACACCTCTGGGAAAAGTCAAAAATGGTTGTCTGAAAATTTCTACGACTTCACCAGTCCAAATGTTTGGCCTCCAAACTCCCCAGACCTTAACCCCATGGATTATTTTGTATGGGGCGCAGTTGAAAAAGACACCAATAGCACTTCCAGTAATACAAAAGCCCAGTTAATGGATAAAATTAAAACAGTTTTTGCGGCCCTTCCCAGGGAGACTGTAGCATCAGCTTGTTCGAGGTTCCGAAGCAGAATTGAAGCTGTGATCGATGCTAATGGTGGTTATTTTGAGTAAATCTTGTTGATAGTATTGTAATTAACTCTGCCTGTAATGTTTTTTCGTCAATTCATTAAATTTAATAGATACAAAGAAGATTTTCTTTTTCCTTACGAAACTGTCAAATTTATCCCGAAACACCCTGTATATATATTTATGATTGTTAATTTTCATGGTAATAACCAAAAAAAATCTCTCGTGGTGTGTGTGTGTGTGTGTGTGTGTGTGTGTGTGTGTGTGTGTGTGTTAATTATAAAATCGTCAATTTCTACAGTATAAATACAATATAATTTACAATGTAAATAAAACATATTCTCTGTTGAATTATTAACATAAAATTCTATTCTTGTAGGAATCCCGACATACACGGAAATTCCGGTTCCAGGATTTTTTTCGATACAATCATGTGTACAATTTGGATGATCAGATTCTGTGTGCATTAAAATTAAATTAAATTAAAAGGGAGGAAGATGAAAAGTAAAAAAAAAAAAAAAAAAAAAAAAAAAAATGTGAAAAATGAATAAACATAAAACAAAAAAGTCATTAGATAATATTTAATCCCTATTGAAATATCTTTATAATAAAATTTCTAACGTATAGTTTATTGTATTGAAAGGTAGGATAATAAAGGCTATATAGTTTCAAAAGTAATCGAGGACATACGAAAAAGAAATCCTTGATGTGAGTTGCCTTGGTATTAAAATGAATATTTCATTAAAATTAATACTTATAAACCTTTTAGTCGGTTTCCTCATTTATTATTATTATTTGGAAATTTAAATAAAAATGGGTGGCGAATTAGTTTTTTAATAAAAAGCTTACGAAATAAAAAAACATGCATACGTTCATTATCTGTATCTATAGAGAAGTGTTTTCAATTGTCATAACGTGTGTGTGTATGCGCGCGCGTCAAAAATTTAAAAAAATCTGAAATCAGTACTCCTTTTTTTAAAGGACGTATTAAGATTTAAACCTTCACCAATTGAGGTACTAAAAAAAAAAAATAAGTTGAGTTACATTCCTGATTCATCTTTTATACAATAAGATTTCTTTTTAAGCTGTGATTACGACCAAAAGGAATTAGCGATACGAAATCAGTGTATCATGTATGTTAAAAAGGTATGTTCCTGCTCGTTTTACGGTCTTGTGGGGAAAACCCTGCCATCGCTATTCGCGTTCAGCAACACAGGATTCGAACGGATCATCCCTTTACAACCAAAGGGCAATTTCACATATTCTAGAGGGTCTGAATCGAATGTTTTGGATCATACCTGTGTTAGGCTGTGTCATGAGGAAGTTCTCTTTGTTTCAGCTCACTCCCAATAAGTTTATGTTAATAACTACTCACTAGTATCCATCTTCTCCTGTCTGTTCCCGTCTCTTTGCCAAAGGGGGAAAAACGTCCAGGAAAACATGATAGTTTTATTTACCGAATAATTTTCAAATGGTGAATGAGACCGCGTGATTTCGAAAAAAAAAGAAAAAAAGTTAATCTACTCACGTAATTTGCGATATGCAAGCTATTTGAATTCCACTGTGCTTATTCCTTCAAAGATATTCTCCCCCCCCCAAATCCGCTCACTCTCATTAGCAATCGCTGTGCTGCTATTGGATTTTCTAAGTTTTAAGCTTCAATGTTTAAAATTTTATTTTTGTATTAACATATTTATTTTCACTTGTCTCAGTCTTCTGTTAGATTAACATCATCAACTTTTGGAATTGATGCACTTATATTGTCATCCATTTGAGTTCGTCCAAAATAATATTTGTTCGATTTTATTATTATTTTAAGTGTATTAATTTAGACTAGTAACGCTCATTAATAAAGTGATACTGCATTTTATTTTCACCATGAGTTTGATACACGATAGTTTTGAATCTTAAAAGATTAAACAGTCGTTATAATTTTCTAAAAGCAATTGAATGGTCTTCCTTTTTTGTTCATTTTAGCAGCTGCTTAATGGACAATGAGGAAACGCCATTCTTCGTGCGTCACAAATTTGCAGTGGTCTCTGTTACATCTGTCCATTATTCTAGAGTGCTTTCAACTAAGGCTGAGTTAGTGGCAGAAGGGTTTCTCCTCCCACTAATCATACAGAAATGGCCTCTTCTTCTTGATGGATTTGATCAAAGTTCATACAACCAAAGGATGCTTCTCGATCTTTCCAGTACACCACGCACGTTATCCTTGGTTTTGTAGCACAGCATCTGCCGATTCTTTTCTGTAAAACATCCGCAGTTTTAGTAAAAAAAAAAAAAAACATGCTTCCCTACAGCATTCGCCAGGCATGACGATAATCGGTTTTCCATGTTATCCTTTGTCTCCGTCTTGATCTCCAGTTTTATCCAAGTAGTCATTCGGTGGCAATCTAAAGAGAGAAAAAGAAATCACGATTATTCAACTGGATCCCTCAGATGGAGTTACCCATACGGAAGGACACCAGTACAAAATAGTCAGTGCACCGTTCCCCCCCTTCCTCCTAACGGAAAATATCTGCCGCACTCGTGTGTCGTCACACATCCTCGGGATCCAGTTATTCTGCCTAATTTTTCGCCCACCCCGCGAGGCTTTTCCTTATGCCAATCCCATCGCTATACTCTTGATGAGCTTTCTGTGTGATAGATACGCCAGGTTTCAACTACACAACACCTTGTATAGTTGAAAATCCAACGCATCCATCGCTCATCTCTCAGCATAAAATACTTACGTGACACCAATACACATAAAAATGAAGCCCTGCGTCCCAGATTGGTAATTCAAATTCCTGTTTATTCGATTGAAGTCTTCTTTCGTCTAACCTTTGACATCTCACAGACGTATATGACCTATGATTAAGTAATAAGCTTCTGATTATACATTTCTACCAATGATAGGACTTAAAGTTATCCTCTGATAAGCGCAGTTCTGTATGTAACTTCAACAGATTACTTACATTGAATGATACGACAATCAAAAAGATATGAGTAATGAAAAAGGAAACTACAGTTTGCAAAAATCGTTTGACAGTTTCCATAGTACTGCAAGTATTGTATTCAACAATGCACCAGTATGATTTGCTTAACAGAGGCAGCCAGTTACCAGATTTGAAAAACTTCGTAACTGCAAACATGATATTTTCTTTTTTTATTAATTTTTATTTTTTTAAGCTCATCGAGAGCATGCTTTTACCAACAAGCATGCCCACAGTCGGTTTTCCTTCCAGTAAGGAATTAGTTGCTTCTTCCTTTTTACTGAATATCGTAGGGACGTTTCCTGATCGCAGTACACTGCGCTCTTTCGCACATAACAAATTTTACACGAAACTCCACCACACCATATAAGCAGTTGTTAGGATAAGTGTTTCAATATGTCAAGAAAGATTCCAGGTTCAGAAAGAAGAATCTAATCATGTCCAGCAGCGTTTGAGTCTCAGGTTATAAAAAAATAACGATTTTTTTTAAAACTTCATCCGAGCAACTTAATTTTTTAGGTGCTCTTCTCAAAAATGAAGCAACTATTGAATTCCATTTATCCGTCTGTAAGTGTGTTCAATTTTCTTTTTCGGATTTTGTTAAAATTCGATATTCTAGATCGCACTAAAATCTGACGTTGTGGCAAAATTTTACCAAATTCTACCAAACTGAACTTTATTAAAATCAAAGTTTAGAAGAGTTAAACACTGTATTACAAATGACAAAGTACAGCTCCTAGTTCACTATGTAAGAATGCTGTTACACGCATTCTCATCTTTTTTATGTTGTCCAAGATCATTTCCGTACTTGTTGCCTTTATCTAATCTGTTATCATATTGAAATATTGAACACCTCATTCAAAATGACTCCAAAGAATTGTGAATTATTAAATCTGGGACTGTACTTCAAAAATCCTCACATGGCATACACATTCGGATGGTGGTGGGCTGGAGCCGAATCCCTTCGTTTGTCGAAATCAGGTGGTATAATTATTTTAGGAACTGAAGTTCTAGGTAACTAAAATGTTATTGATCTTTAATTGTACAATACTGGAAAACATTTCTTAGTAAATGTTTTAAGTGTAGTAAATAAACGGCAAAATATTTTGCAGTTTCTTTACTACACTCTGCACGTTCAAATTCTATTAATATGCCACCAACAGGAAACCACTTTTTATTTATTGTTGGGTACCAATTCAAGCTGAATGCTTGAATCGGTATTCAAGCACTTTAACACGGATGGCAAAATCTCTATTCTACTGCCATCTGTGGAGTGTTAAATGAATTTTCTATTCAATTCCCTCTTCCCTACGAGCACTTAAAGATGTTTTATGCGTTCGGTTGTTATTTTATTTCAACACAGGTTTGAAATATTCACTTCCGTGATAGAAGGGGAATTTTACACAGGCCGATTTAAGCTATATTGATTATGCCTCGGTTTTCTTTGACAACAACTTGCATCCTGTTGTATGGATTCTATCGTTTGGTATGTATTTCTATGATAATTCTAAGCATTTTTTTTTTAACAGCAATACTTTCCCTTTCCATAGATAAGAGGAGCGGACCGAGCACAATTCCCGTGTTTTAATGTATTCCAGCGATTCTGTTATATTGATTTCAAATAGTTAAATTACTAATAGAAAGGTTTTTTGCATTTTTAAGTAAGTTTGAAAATGGACAGCTATTTCAAACGTTATAAATGTTCTTGCCAGCCATATTAGTTTCATATATTTAAATTAAAGATACCAAGAAATTATATACTTGGTTTAATATTTTCAGGAAAAGTTCTGAAGTATTTTCAGGAAAAGTTCTGAAGTATTTTCAGGAAAAGTTCTGGACTGGGAGACAACTCGTGGTAAAGGTGGTATGACTTCACATCACTTGCCTTAGAATCCCATAATGCAAACCACATCTCCTTGCGGGCATGTATAATGCTATGCATTATGAGTAGGGTCACTACCCAGACCGGTTTCGACCTTTATTGAGGTCTCTTCAGTGAGGTGATACTAAGGTTGAAGTAATGCAGAAGTCATATTTTCATATACGAGTAGCCAAAAGGTGTCACACCTCATTATTAAAATACTCTGGATTGAATAAATATATCATTCTTGGTATCTTTAATTTATAGTGGAAAAACTTCTAACAACTATTTCATATGTTTAGCTTTTCGTTTATTTTTTTGCATCCTTTAAAGGATGGATTTGTATTCAATCTAATACTAAAATGCTCACCTTTCCAAGTACTTATACCTAATACTGGTACAACGCTGAATGACCTTTTGAAGTTTATGCAATGCAGAACTGGTATATCAATAAAATGAATACTCTGTAAATGCATATATTTCGCTTTTGAAAACCTGTATTTACCTGTAGGTAACTGCTACTTGGGTCAGTTGCATAGTTTCCTCTGAGATTTTTCCTGCTAATTCTGTCTCAAGCAATGCTGCTAGCTCCTTAGTATCAAGATATTCTTGAACAAGAATTTGTATATCTAAAGAATTTGTTTTCGATTCACAGGAATATCATAAACATTGTTTTGAATCTTCCTGTGAATTCAGATTTACATTTTTCTCTCTCTCCGATAATTGTACAGTATTCTCAAAATGTCGAGTTTGCCGTTCCATTTTGACTTCAAGGTCACTTCATCTTATAACGATGCATTTTTTGCCAACGTAAATTAGGCTTATCTAACTACGTAATTAACCACTGGAGTCTAGCTTCCATCGGCATGCTGTCATATAAAATTGCTGACGACAGCTTTGATACGCCTGGAGGAATAATTTTGTGTAAATTCTCAGCGTTCCGAATTCTTGCTCCCACTTGTCTTGTCAATTTTAATTTCAGAAATGCTGCCTTAAAAAGATGCGAATATTGTGATGTGGTTGACTTTTTTAAAAAAAAAAAAAAGTTATCTTTCTTAACAGGAATGTTAAACGAATGTTAACTTAATTATTTTATTATTATTTTTAATAATTTTTATTTTCATCTAGTAAAAAGACTGTCTTGTGCACACAAGAGTTGTAAATGTTTTGACAACACAATTTTTAAATTGTATTTACTGAGTTTTTTTTTTTTATTTCAAAATAATTTCTACTTTTATCTGTTTATAGACACTATAAATATGACAATTTAGAAATGAAATGGAGATGAATAATTAAATTTCAATTTATTAAGATGATTCGCAGGATTATTGTTACCAAATATAACATTTTGACGATATCGCAGTGAAACTTCGTGTTGCTTTTGACTAAATTTTATGCGCCCTCTATTGGACTCATTTTATGTGTTCGTATACGTATACACGATATTCCATTTTCAGAGAAAAAAAATGACTATGTTTCGAAATTATGTAAAATAATTCAGCTGCAGACAAAGAATTTAAGTAATTTAGTATTTGGGATCGCCACTGAAATTTGTTCAACAATTCAATTTTAACGATCTCCATTTGTTTCAATTGGATTATTTCTAGTGGACAAAAAATGTGTCTGTAGTACATACTGAAAAATGGTTTTAGTTCAATTCTAATCCGTACCATAACTAGGAAGGATAAGGTTATATGCTTTCGCTACGAGAGCCATAAAATTTATATTAAAAAAAAATTCATAAAAGTTTCTTTTGCGTATTAATATTAAGAGCAGATAAATAATTACTATTTTTTGCCTAGGGCGCAAAACTGAATTTTTTAAATTATTATTATTATTTATTATTATTATTATCTGGGTCCAAAAACACCTAATTACAGCACTGGTCATAATGAATTCCATGTCACCATGCAGAAATGTTATAATTGTCTCCAGTTGTTTCCATCAAAATAATTCATTCATAAATACGCTTTTTCTCATAAATATATTTATGAAAATGCGTTTGTAAGAAAACAACACAATGTTAGGGCGTAACTGTGTATCCCCAGGAGGGGAAAAAAACCTGTTTTAATATGGATATTCCTAAGCTGGTCTAAGTGCAAAACGCAGCTATATTTCTTTTCATGCATTACATTCAATTATTTCTTCGAAAAACCTTGAAGTTAAACCTTGTAAATTGCAGCTTCTTCTGTTAGCAATAAAGTTATTATTCAGAAGAGTAGACATTAATAATACAATGAGCATCGCGATCACGTTATCGCTTTTCTGCAACAGCATGAGTCAGCCTATACACACACACACAATACAGGTCATGGCTCCATGCTGGGTATTTACGTCAAATTCTGTTTAAGTGCCAGCTTGCAGACCTGTTTTCACATAACTCCCTTATTATACAAAAATTGGAAAATAATTCCTTGGATCATTTGCCTTCACAGCGGTGAAGATGTCGACATGTTTATCGTATGTTGATACGATAAAAGCAGTTCTGACAAGTGGCGGCTCGTACGTGAGCACGGCGACACTGCAGCACCCCCAAGGAAAAAATTAAATTTCGTCTGCGTTTATAAATAATAACAATGCTTACAACATTATATAAATGCAATACAACATGCTAAAGGTTACAGCTTATGTTTTGACATTAATTGAATAGTTAATAATTGGAATTATTCGATTAACGCTTTAGATTACAAAACGGATACACTGCGATCTAACGCCGATATTCGTTTGCGCTTGTCATTGCAACGTCATTAGATACACTGCCGCTTGGGTAGTGTATCATGCTTGCGCGTGTTATTTCTGTGAGATGATGATGATGAACAGCCTATTTTTCTACCACTGCAGGATGAAGACCTCTCCCATTGCAAGTGATATGAAACGTTTATTATTGGTGCGTGTTCGTGGTGAACTATTTTTTGTAAATCTTATTTTATTTTGTTAAAATAACATATAATTATTTATTTATTATAGATACAAGGCTGAATTATGACGACTGTCACTGTTGAAAATATGAAAAGAATTATATTTTTTCAATTATCGTTACACGAAACAAATGCACTGCGATCTAACGCCGATATTCGTTTGCCCTTGTCATTTCTATTGATACGAAACTTTTATTATTGGTATTTGTTCGTGGTGAGGATGAAATAGTTTTAATAAAGCAATTTCTGAATATATAAATTTATTTATTAATAAATTTGTTACTGATTAAGAAATTTTTTGTATATGTAGCACTCCCACTTAAAATTTTCACCGGCCGCCACTGGTTCTGACAGTAGCTGAAACCTTCAATTGGTCCTAATTGCTACCTCAGGTTCATGTCCTTGTTTTCTACAAAATATTAAGAACGAACGCAAATCAAGTTTATACCATTACAACTATTGTTTCATTTGTTTTTCTGTTTTTCAAAAAGTGATTCATAATTTGACTTTCTTTTTTCCTTATAATGTCCTCCGGAGGAAGACATTTTGAATTTGCAAGCTAACCATTTCCTTAATAAAAAAAAAAAAAAAAAAAATCAAATCAAATAACATATCTTCTTCCTTTTGTGCCTTATCCCATCTATTTGGGGTCGATCTTTTTACATGATGCGATTTATTATTATTATTATTTTGTCTATAGAAGTGTGTTCACAGGGCCGGTTTGAGGGTTTCTCCCGAGTGTCAGGGAGAAAAACCCACCGCCTCCTTATGAGACTGGCTAACTCACCTTTAGTCGAAAGAGACCAGATATGTACGGAAATCAAACCCAGGTCTTTCCGACCCAAGGGCTTCGTCTATACCGACTGAGCTACGGGTTGAGAATTCTATTAGTTACACGAAACTTTTTGTTTACAACCAAGGTTGACAAAATGAACAAAACACTACTATTTTTTCTTCTTGATATACTTTGAAATTCTAGTATTGAAAGTATACTAAATCTAAGCATAACTTGTGTATACCACGAGATCAGTTGTTCCGAATATAAAGAGATAATTAATAGACATTCTTATTTGACGATGGTATTAAAGTTCTTTTTTTCTTTAATAAATGTCATTAAATATACTTTTTATTCATTTAAAGCCGACTTGGATACGAAACATTTTGCAGGAAAAAAAATCAGTTATTTTTTATCATGGATAAACTATTACTTGAAAACGAAATTATTACGCTGCAATGCGATCTAATCCTAAAAGCTATGTAGTCCAAAAAAACGTTTGAAATGTGCCCAAATGTAAGAAACTGCAATTCAACTTCTACATTCGTGTTTCGGTCCTACAAAACTTGTGTGAATCGATCTTTTCATCTTTGAAATAAACAAAGACAGCGCTATTCCATTCCTACAGATTTGTGCACAGACGATTCTTTAAAATTGGCCAAGTACTAGACATTCTTATCTGAAGATAGGATCGTGTACTCCAGTGTCATAATCCTACCGATGATTATCGAAGCAGTAAAACTGCATTATTAAATATCAGCAGGAAGAGTATTTAACCAAATGAGTAATAGTCCACAAATATTTATTCCTAAGCATCATAAAAGATTCGCTAATAGAAGCATTCTCGTGTTATATGATAAGATAAAGAAGGGAGTATTAACGTCAATTAAACAAAGTTTATTCTATGTTTATTCAATGATGATTCTAAAAATATTTACATGACTAATTTTCAGAGAGAATGGGGGGGGGGGAGATAATTCCAAGTGATGTTGAAAGGACTTTTTAAGCTTTAAGGGAAATGGAAAAACTCCACAATGAAAGAGTTAACCTAAGCCAAATGACGGTTCTGGTTGTTGGGAGGGGGTTCAAAGATTTAATTTTTTTTTTACAAGAAATCGATAATGTTCGTCGCCTAAATAAGATTTTGACTATATTTTAACTACTTGAAATGTTATTTTACTTATGAAGTATACAGTACTTCTTGTTTCGTTTTTATTGTCAGCGAATAGCATAAATGAATTTCAAGATTTATTTTGTGACTTAAATGAGTAGGAATCCACTGTGTGACTTTCCTTACATTCTTTGCTAGTATTGGACAATGCATTGCGAAAATAGTTCTGAATAATTATGAAACACTCTAATACCCAACAGGTTAAAGTTCCACTCACAGCGAAGTGCAGCAAATAATTTGAAAACAGCCGTGGCCTGTTTATACAGAAAGACAAGAGCGAATGAGAAAGGTACAAGAGAATTATGAGTCAAGTTCCGTGTCTCTGTGTGCTCGTATTTGAAGTCGTGCGTGACTCCTCTAACAGAATGATCTTTGATTAGCCTTACTCATAACCCGAAATGTCAGCGAAAGTAATTTGAGGATGGACTTGATACTCCGAACACGTACAAGGAAGTGTTTCTTGTCACTTTCTTCTTAAAGGCTACGCTTTTCGTAATTGTACTGTGCACGGTTCCAACGAAAGTATGTTACGAGGCTGGTTTGAAAGAAAACAAAACACGTAGTCTGAAGTAAGTTGGTTAACCAGTCTCGTACGGAGGAGGAAAGCAAACTAGACTAAGAACACACCAAAAATAAATAAATAATAGTAAATAGAATAATTGTGGAATAGAGGTAAACGGTTGTGTTTCTATGCAACTGTTTAGTGATGTAGAGTTCAACTACCGCAATGACTCTTGGGATTCTGTAAAGGTGTAATGAGCGAATTCCACAAATCATAGCTTTGTTTACATATCTAGAAGGTGTAATATAGGATTTCCAAGCTATGGTCTCAGGCCCTTGTGATTGTACTCCGCGATGAAGGAATAAAAAAGTAACCCCTTTTACAGATTCCCATGCAATTGATTTCATCCAAATTTGGAATACAAGTTGCGAAGGCCACCTGAATAATTTAGCCTAACCAAACTTAAATGAAGCAGACGTTGGGGATTCCAAATTTAATGTCAGCCGTTGGGATTCCTGTCATTGGCAGATACTCCATAATTCGACTACCTAAAACAGCAACATGGAAATCCCTTAGTCCATGGATTTCCTGGACTAGTTGCTCCCCCCCCTCCTCATATCTTATTAAGTCTGCAATTTATAAATGAGAAAGTGAACGATATATTCATATTCGTGGTGTGATGCCTTCATAACAAAATAGCTTACGTGTTATCTTTTCAAGTCTGTATAAAACCACACAGTGTCGATTCGCCATTGCTGCGGTGGCTTGGAATTGTATCCGAAGCAGTTAAGGCTATGAGAGAAGTGCTTCTCAAGTGAGCGTGTTCTTTTGGCTGTTTTGCGGAATGATCAATCAATGGTGCGTTACGTTATTGTTTTTGTTTGTGTAAAGCGAAAGTAAGCGAATCTAATTTCGATGTATTGATTTTTAAGATGAGCTTAAAACTGTCCTTATCATTCTTCGAATTTTAAGAAATCAAAATTACGTGTGGACAAACTTAATTGCATTTTACGTGAACCCATAAACCACAAATAAATGAGAATTTACTTTATTTTCTCTTTAATTGAAACCCAGTATGAATTTCTATTTGCTGGGCTTCTACTTACCTCAATACCTCTGTTCCATAAAGAAAGTGAATGACGAGATCGTTACTAAGTTAGGGGGAAAGAAATTCAAATATGAATGCAGAAAGTGGATTTTTTATGTCATGCTGTTTGTATCCCTTTGCTTTTCATGTTTTGGTATCTTCTGCATGACTTCTGTGTCGCTTTTCCCAAATGTAAAAGCTCCAGTAGCAGCTGCTCTATAAATCATTCGTGCTGCTCTTTCAGAATCATACAAGATTATTATCGAAAAAAATGTTCCCATGAATTTATGAACAATTAAAATGTTTTCGTTAATTATTGCTTCACGTTTTCTTCGGAACTTATCCTTTAAATACCAGAACACAGCAGTCTTATTTAAAGTCTTAAATTGTTCATCAAATCATACAAAGAAATAAAAAAGAAACCATAAAAAGAAATATGGCATAAAAAGAAACCATACTGCGTGAAACCTGGCTTGCATGTCCATTATAATTGTCTTCGAGGTCATCGCAAATGTTCTATCTATATACATCAGATTATTTTTATGGGTGGCATAATTTGCTGGAATAGAAATATACATTTCTAATGCTTATAAGCATGGCCTTCAAACTAAGCTTTCATGCATCTATTAAACATTAATGAGAGCATGTTATATATCTCGAAATGAGACGGTATTCAGGCTCTTCTCCAGAAGGATTCAGCATTATAGATTTCAGCTTGAGTTTTGGTGTAAGATTCGGCTCTCTTACAATATTTTGAACTATTTGGATTATCAAATGTGCATGCATAAATGGTGACTGAAAATCTGGATTCGTTTTTCTGAGAGCATATTGATGCCCTTTCAGGTGCATCGATAGTGTATTTACCCACAATTCGTCTCAGGTGGTTCAAATAACGACCATAACGTCCTGGTTTCATGGATGAAGGCAAGTTAATGTTTAATTACGTATTTCGAATTTGCAGAAAAGAAAGATGTTTGTTAAACAGAAGTAAAAAAATCAAGTGCATGATATCTAGTTTCTCTTCATGCCACTGAAATAGCAAATTCTCTTAAATACTGTGCAGAACTGCTGCAGTATATACAGGAAGCCTAGTTATGGCCCTGATCCCCCACTTTACATCCAAAGTATAATAAATACTTTCTTCATCAGAGTAAAGGCTTGTTTTGTAGGTTTTAATGTCACTTCGCTACACACACACAGCAACAACAAAATGGGGATGCACTATTCATATACACTTCATCAATCAAAATTATGCAATCTTCCCTTTGTGTCAACAAATGAACACCTACATCAAAATGCACTCCACAAAGTTACTGAAACAACATAAGTTAAGAGAAAGAAAATGTGCTAACTCATAAGGATACAAAACAACCCTCTTTTTTTTTTTTTCCTCGCTATTTAATCCACTGTCTTGGCTTCGTTTATATGCTGTGGTCTTATTGAGAATGTGCTAATTGCATGCATTCTCTAACTGGTTTGTTTTTTCGGAAAACCCGAATTCCCGGGGGGCGGGGTATACTTGTGACAGTAATCAACACGTCTCGCATGACATGCCGATGTGTTGAGTTAATACTCACTCACCTGTATTGAATAGTTAGAAAGCGATAATCGTAAGTGTATTACCTCGATGTGATAAAAATGAATTAAGAAGGGGCAATGATGGCAAACGATTCGATGCGTAGGCTGTGCAGAATGAATGGATGGATGCGAGTTTTTGGATGTGCGGAGTGAGTTTGAGGGAAGATTAGATTTGTATAAAAGAGACAGCCTATACTTCAATGCTTTTGACATCAGGAGTCTTGAAAAATTAATAACTGGTATGAGACGTAATACAGAGAGTCAGTGAAACTAAATTTTAATGGTAGAAATGGTGAGAATTTGTTTTAAAGCGACGACGATGTTATGTAACTTTGAAAGTTTTTCACTTGGTTATATTATAAATTAAAGATACCAAGAAAAATTATATACTTGGTTTAATCCACTATCCAAGTGCAAGCAAACAAAGTTTGCGCCTGAAGTATCTTTCAGGACTGGGTCAACTCGTGGCAGTGGTGGTATGACTTCACATCACTTGCCTTAGTATCCCATAATGCAAAGCACATCTCCTTGCGGACATGTATAATACTATGCATTTTGGGAGTCTCTACCCAGACAGGTTTCGACCTTTATTGAGGTCTCATCAGTGGGAGCCAGATCCAGATGAAATACCAAGTTGAAGTAATGCAGGTCATATTTTCCTATATTCCTATATAAGTTGCGAAAGAGTGTCACACCTTATTTGTAATTCAGTTATAGGGACTAATGGGATATCAGCACGGATGTTAAGAGTGTACAGCTGAACTGGCTATTCCTTTGACCAGGCTATATAATTTGGGCCTTAGAACAGAGATAATTCCACAGGAGTGGAAAGAATGCATGGTAAAAAGGGATGGTGCAAAGACCGATGTATCCAACTATCGACCAATCAGTATCTCAGGGGTGGAGATTTTGGAAAACGTTAGTTAGGGCTAGCGTTCAGAAATGGGTTGACAGAGAATCTCTACTTTGCAATGAATGGCATGAGATTACTAAGAAAAGTTCTTGTTTTAGCAACTTGCTCACATTCTGTATTAATGTTACCATTGAGTTAGACAGAAGGAATGAATACAGCATGATACTTTTGAATTTTGAAAAAGCATTTGATAGAATACAGCATGGAAGACTGTTGCATAAATTGGAGAATATGGGATTGGATTAAAACTATTAGCATGGATAAGAATGCGGCTGAATGACATATCAAAAAGTGGTATATGGGGGGGGGGATGAGTCTATAAGATTTACGGCAACCAGTGGTGTACCATAAGGATCAGTCCTTGATCCACTGTTATTCAATCAGCACATTAACGACATTGAAAAAGATTTGACATGCGACATACAGGTATTAGCTGATGATGAAAGATAAGTAGGGTAATCAGGAATGCTGCTGGTATGCAGTCTTTGCAGAATGATTTGAATAGACTGGACTTGTGGGCATGGGAAAATTGGTATCAGTTCGATGTCAATAAACGTAAAGTCATGCACTTCGGCATGATCAGATATTCAATGTCGTATTATATTGGTGGGATTAGGCTAGAAGAAACTGATGAAGCTAGAGAACTTGGAGTGTTAATAGATAGGAAGTTGAAGTTCAGAGGCCATGTAGCAAAGAATGCGAATACAACTCAAAAGATAATTGCAATGCCGAAATGAACGTTCACATGTAAAGCTAAGGATGTTATTTTGCCTCTTTACAAGGTCTTGATAAGACCTCACTTGAACTATTGTGCGCAGGTCTGGTCTCCTGGTTTCCGTTGTGATTCTGATATATTGGACAGAGTAGAAAGGAGAGTGTTAAAAATGATATCAGGATTGTGGAATACTGATTATGAAGACAGATTGAGAATTTGTAGACTTCATACACTAGCAAACAGGAGAAAGAGGGGCGATATGATTGAGGGGTGGGGAAAGGGCGAGAGAGCTCCTTGAGAGTTGAGAATGAATGCCACCAAGAGGGGGGGGGCAGACTAGATTTTTTTTTCTCATAGGGTAATGCATGATTGGAATGGATCGTCATTGAATGTTGTGTGTGCAAGCACTGTGAATGAATTCTAGTATGTGGCCTCCCTCAATGAGTTCCTCATTCCCTGTTGGTCTCTCGTAATAATTCCCGGATGCATTGGTTAACCGGGAATGCAGGTGCCTGAGGATTAACCTAACACATCGCCATATCAGCATCATTTGGGGTAATGTAACAGCACCTGCCGACTTCTGATAAACAAAGACCGTTTCCTTAAGCAAACTGTAGATTATAGAAATGATCTGGATGTCATTTTTGTATTCAGTACACACAGTCTGCTTCAGCGTAAAGAAAAGTTTGTTTTAATTGTAGTGTTTAAAGTGAAAGAAGGAAATCGAATTAGGAAGTTCCTTTTTTTTTCCTTTTTTTTTTTAATTTTATTTATTTCGGAGGGGAGAGTTATTTGGTGATTCGAATAATTTGTTCGGATTTTGTCTTAGAATTCTGAAGGCCGCTTTGAACAGCTAAAAATGGCCTTCAAACGGGTTTACCTCCTTTTTAAAAAGAAAATAAATAAATAAATAAACGGGTCGGAGAACATACACTGAAGACAGGTGAAGCTGGATGGATGCCTACAATTTCAGCAACAGGAGCTCCAGGTTTGACAATAGTCCTAATGACAATAGTAATAATTCCGAATCACCAGTTGCAACAAAATATTGTATATGCAATCGATAACTCGAAAATTAGAAGGAAAAAAATGTTAAGGTCATTATAAGCTGAACAAATAGTTTGCTATCTCTTTGTAGAACTAGAAATTTTAGACACGACACTTGGCTAGTCATGGGCAGCGATGTTCTTGATGATAAACGTTAATTATCTCGTAGCATGAAGCAGAAATACAACAGATAAATATGCATACGTCTTGGAGTAAAAGGAAAAGCACAGCATGTTTCACCTGAACTGGCATATGTAATATTTATGTATATTTTTAGCATTGTATTTTAGACTATATGTACAAGTATTTGGCAGTATTGAATATTGCAGGAAGGTTAATATGACGCGATTTGCAGGCTGTAAAGAATCTTAGTTTAAAATGCTGAATAAATATCAAGCAAAATAAAAGCAATATTTGGTACATATTCCCTTCGTTAAACTCCGTTGTCTACGATATTTGATTCGTTGCCTAAAAGTTCTGACTCAGTAACAGACCATACACAAGCATGCAATCATACATCGCAATTAGGAAAAATTCTAAGAATGTTTGATTTTTGTTTACAGTTCATTTGGTTGTTTCCGATTGTTCATTACGTGGCTTCACGTGTGTCAAAAATAAGCGTGATAAATATTCATCTACCAGTTTGAATTTTTTTAAATTTTTATATTATCCCATGGCATTATTACACCAGATCATAGAGGTCAAATTCATGTATTTTATGCAGCACCTTGTTATAAAGTTCACATTTGGAAATATTCATACAATTTAATAAATGCATTAGCGATGCTTCCTCGATGTTACAGATTTTGCAGATGGGGAAGATTTTTATGCCATTGCTAAACTTGATTGGTCTTGTGTGGCCAGTCTTAGGCGAGAGATCATGGTAGTGGCACAGCGATTAAACTTGGACTTCATGGTAGCTCCTGGTTATTCTGTTGAATACCAGTGGTGAGTCATGTCCTGGAGAATCATTCTTTTTATGTTTTCTTTTTGGGTGGTTTTAAAAAGATTGAAATCTGTGGTATCACTTGATGTTGCAGTTATTTTTGATACTTCACCTGCAGTTTCATTTCCCTTTAATACCACATGGGATGGGATCCATTGGAAGATTATTTCGGAATCCATGTATTTCATGTATTTAAAGAGACGGATAAACATGATAAGCACTACGAACACTCTACTACTGGCGCAAACTGCATATAAACAACAATTATTAGCGTAATACGGAAGTGCCACATTACGCTAATAGCTCGCATCTCACTATGACTTGCATATGCTTGCGCGCGTAGCAATATGACACTGTGGTAAACATAGTGCTGCTAGCGCCCATCTCCCTCCTAAGTGTACAAGATGGATTTTTATTATTTTTTATACAAAATAAGAGAATTGTATAGGATTATTGATGATAAAATTAAATATTACAAGCAAATACTAATAAATGTATTTATGTATCGAAAAAAATTCGGGGTACTGCTGTGCAAGAGCCGTCCCCTATCTGGAGACACCACAGTAATATCTGGGGCATCTTTTGTACCATAAGAATAAGAGAGATAAGTGGGTTCTCCACTGTTGAGAGTTATTAGTCTAGTTTCATCTAAGAAATTACTCAGATTTTCTCTTCTTGGGTTTATTTCCTCAGAATCCCATGAGAGGTGTTTGCTATTCATGTCTCCTAAGATAATGGAGTTTTCTTCAATGAGATGGGATAGGCTGGAAAGATGTGGTCCAGGTTTGTCAAGAGAATGGTAACAATTGAATATGTTTAATGGCTTTTTACTTTGTTCTAGTATTTGGATTCCTTGTATTTCAGTTCCTTCAGCTACTATGTCTAGCTCAACAACTTTATATGACAAGTTTCGGATTAGTGTCAGAAGCCCATCTCCATTTTACCCAGTAGGCCTATCTTGTCGTATATCATAGTTTTTAATGTTTAGTCTGCTGGTTTGTCAAAGTTTGGTTTCCTGGATGCAAAGAATATCAGCATCATGTTTGTCAGCTATTTAGTTTTGCTCTGCTTGCTGGAGTAACAATACCATTTAAATTACATTGGATGATATTAATATTTTTTGTAGTGGGTGGAATGATTTGCTCATTTCTCAACTCTGACATGATTTCCAAGTCAAGAGTCGAGTCACGAGTCGACGCGACTCGAATCGTTAGATTATCCAGAGGGCACCACGAGGAGGTGACAGTCAGACTTTGTCCTCCAATTTGAAATTTTTATTCATGTAAATAAATACAAATCCTGTAACATATTTTATTCCCAAAGAGAATATGCAGAATCTCCTTTCAGTCCTAATCAACTTTTCTTTGACTAGGAAACAGATCCCTACATTTCAGCTATCACTAAAGTATCAAAAATAAAATAAAATAAATAAATAAAAAATTACATAACGCCTTTTATTCCCGTAAAGGGTACGAGACCGTTTTTAGCCCTAACTTTTAGAGACTGAGTGAGCAGTTCAATCTCCACTGGTAGCCAATCAGAGATAGCTGGCCCAAGGCTATCACTAATTAGATTGGGGAGAGATAACGGCAGACGGCTCCATAAGTACCACCATGTCGTGGTTCCTAACCTTATCACAATATTTTTAATGTCTAAAATAGTGTGGGTTCTACGGTCGATTTTTTTTTTTTTTTTGAGTTTACGGGATGAAAAACCCGAGTTTTCGGGAGAAAAAAACCCACTTGATCATGTCAGAGGTCGACTAACTCGGGAATCGAGTCGAAAAGAGGCTTAGAAAAAATTCCTGTAGTTAGTGACTAGACTTGAACTTAAGTCTATCTTCGGGCGATTTAATGCTGAGGAGTGCAAATACCACTTCCACTGAGCTACACAGGCGCCATCACTATAAGTAAGCTCGATTCTTTTAGTGAATCAAGCTTTCAAGGGGGAGAGATCATGGCAGACGAGTGCTGCCATCACATAGCTCCAAATTCTAATAGACATATTCATATCTAAAATAGTGAGATCGCCGATAAAGTTGTTTGATTTGCGGAATTAAAATCCCTGGTTTCAGGGAGAAAACTACTTGCCTGTGCAAAACTTGACTAACTCGGGGACCATCCGAGGAAAAATCTAGAAAACGTTTTGCTGGATGAATGAGACGAGATAAAGAAAAGAGAAATGAATCGGTAAACTTAGTTGGTCACGAGATGGTGCTAATATAGTTCTTCATTCTGTCCGCTGTCACATGTTTTTTTTATGGTAGGGTATTCGAAATAATTTTGTATTATAAAGGTTACATGTCCTCACTATTCAGAAACCGAGATTTTTTTTTTTTTTTCCACTTTAGTGATATATATACTTTTCCTTCGAATACTACTTACAAAATCCTCCCAGTTATGGATACTGTTATTCGAAATGGTGCCTTTAGACAAAACAGGCAAACCTTCTGGAGAACACACGCAAAATATTTTAAATGGTAGACGATTTGTAATGTGCCGGTAGAAGAAAATTTTGTTTCCTCCTCCACTTTAGCTTATTATTCTCTAGAACACAAACCTTTTTGTATATTTCCCCAAAAGTGCCATTTGCAGGTATTAAGTATCTTGCTCTTTACAACCTTCGCACTACCCATAGTATACTAGTGTATTATTAGGGTAACGAACGAACCTCTTGTGTTTTGGGGAGAAACAATCGAAAAATAGGTTTTGGTGTTATGCAGAAGGATCTGTGGCTAATATGTGTTAACCATCATTCTTCATATATTTTTTCCAATCAAACAAATTTTCTCTTCTTGAAATTTTGCTACTTTAAATAATATATTTTATCTTTAAGCTAGTCCTAGTTTATATTTGTTGAAATTATATTATCAAGTTTTATTGGCGCTACTACATATCCTGACGAAAATGATAATCCATAGGCTAAACATAGCCTTCACTTCTGAGAAATACAATTATTCCTGGCAAGAAATTCTTGATTAAGAATACAGTTGTAGAAGTTTGTTGCTTCCGTTAAAGTTTCGCTCGCTCTCAGCTAGGCTGTAATATGTACTACAAAAGAATTAGTTTGGTTTGGTTCTCCTCCCTGCTATTATATTGTATGGTTCTACAAAATGGTTCTTTCTTAATGAGGATTTAAAAAAAAAAAATTCTCTCTATTTCAGCAAACAAAATATAAATTCCGGGTAAGCTTGTAGTAATTTATACAATATCCATCTTAAACTTCTTTTATTTGGTATGATTTGAACTTAAGCAGTGTGTGTGCATGTGCGTGTTGTCTTTGATGATAGAAAGAGAGAGAGAGAGAGAGAGTAATTTGCTAAAAAGAGCCCTTTTATTAGCAAAAACTGATTCATATAGGATGCCAGACTCAGATTTCGATTTTATCTGTATTTTAACATATAATTTTGCATTATTTTGTCACTAAAAATGATCCAATAGAAACCATTTTACAACGAAACTGAGAACTCTAAATTTTACTGAAGATCCCATTCGTCCAGCCAGAGTGATTATTATGAGCGAGGAACAGATGGAGAAAACGAAGCTAAGAGATGCTATGGGATTTTCGAAATACACCTAAAAATTGAATAATAGAAACGTAATAACATGAAAAATTTTAATTACTATATGGTTGCACAATAAATGCTTCTCAGCCATATGAGAAGAAAAAAAATTACTGAGGGCCCATAACATTTACAGTTTCATATAACTGCTTTGGAAAAATAAAATACCAGATGGACTATGGAAATTACTTTCGGTAATTTTTATTTATTTATTAATAATAATAAATCAAAAAGAGAATTGTCGAAAGTAATTCCCATAGCCCAGATGTATTAACATTTTTTCCAAAGCAATTATGTGAAACTGGTAATGTCATTCTTCTAGAAAATAACTTAAGATTTTATGATCTTCACGTTTTGTATTCATCTTATTTGTCCGCAAAGTGGCGCTCTCAGGGAAGTAGGGAGGGGGGATGCATTTCAGATATTACTGAACTGTATCCTGTTTGGAAAAAAAAAAAAACTGTTTTGTTTTTGATAGCAGTAAATTGAAATAGTTTTCCACTTATTAGTTAGAAAAAGCAGTCGGCGAGATAAAGTAAGCGGAAATCTGAGGTCACATGATAAACAGGAAGCGATAGACTGCCATTATTTTCAGCCTGCATTTCGTGACATTTAGCACGATAACATACTTAACCACTGTGCTTAACTATTATTGTTACTTCTTTCTTTTTTTTTTTTTTTTCCTCGTTTAGACATTTTGTATCAAGTCTCATGACTCCATTAAGATTATGGTAAAAATTAGAAAATGTTCACGATACCGGAAGAAATTCGATTTAATTCTTGGGGAACTGTCATTGCTTGTTGCAGTAAAACGCGAAATATAATAAAACGGAAAACTGTATTTGTAGCAAAATTATATAGAGAAAAATTATTTCTTAGCATGAATCTTATTATAGAAATCTGCCAGAAATTACTTGTAAACTAAACTAACAGCTTTGATTTTTTTGAGAAATGGCGTCATCAATAAATTTCATCGTTCATTATCAATACGTCCTAAACAAGCTATAGTGTGGTTTTTGAATTGCATTTATATTTAATTAATACCTTATAGTCAAAATGATTTATATTTGAAATAATGAAATAAGCTTAATGACTTTGGAATCGACTCCAGCCAAGTATTTATGAATTTGTGTGTGCACGCGTGCTCACAATATTTCACTGGAACACTGTCTTCTCGCTTTACAGATTTAAGCAGAGACAGGTACAATTCTAAATAAATAAATAGGCTACCCATTCCCTATATCACTTTGTTTTGACTTTGGCCTGCAGTCGCCCTCCAGCACGGTCATTGTATTCCTTCCACGTGCTCATAGCATGCTTGTCTGGAATTACGGTATCAGATAACGTACTTGGAATTGTGAGTGCAGAATATCATTGTCTCTTGGGGGCCTGGTTAAGTGCTACAATTTGTCACTTGTAATGTTTATATTGTTTTGTCAGTGTTCATGTTACAGATACGGCTACATTTGGGATGGCATCTTTTAAAGGTAAGAAGCTAGCATCATTGTGGGAGTTAGGAACAGGACAAAACTATAACAAAAGAGCAAAGCAATGGAAAGAAGAATATTTCTTTTCGAGAATGAATTTTCCATTTCTTAGCGAATTAGTATCTTCACACACACACACACACACACACAAAAATGATATTAAAAGAACACTACCTGCCATTTTGAAGGAAGCTTAGATACCGCACTGATCTCGACTATCCAGTTGGAACTAGCAATAGTTATAAACTGTATCGCAGTTCTTGGTTTTATTTAAATACTTTATTTCTCTTAACGTTGTAAATGTTTATTTAAATCATTGCTTGGTGATGATTCTGTTGCAGTAGTTGATTATTCCTGATAAATTGATTCAACAGCTGAGAATTGTGGAAACAGTTTCATAACCATTTCAAAACAGAACAGTTTCTGTTAAATTGGGAGGATCCTTCCCATAAAAGTGAGATATATAAAGTATTAAAAATAAATAATAAAGATTTGACGTTAAATATACTTTATCAGAGCTCCAAAGTAGGATAAAGTACCATGTTTAAGTTAAGGGATATTATATCCCATATTGTTTCTTAGCCGAATAAGAAACTCAAAGAGTTTCATGCCGAATATAGAAACTATATAAAGTTCGACGATTCCAGGCGTAAGCAAATACCTGGATAGTGCAGCAACTGACCCTTGAAGGTAGTGCAAGCTGAGGCAACTCATGTAAAAGGTGGAGCAAGCTCCGATCACTATTCTTGATATTTACCCATAATGTGAACTTAACTCCTAGGAGCTGTATTGCTGTTCAACATTATGAGAGAAGGTCACTACCCAGACCGGTTTCGACCTTTTTTGAGGTCTCATCAGTGAGTAGGTAGACCATGTTAATACCAAGTTTGTAGCGAACAGAACTTACAACTCTTTAATGAGAATTGCCGAGAGGTGTCCTATTAAAGTATTAATCGAAGCCTTTGGCTCTTCATTATAATTAAAGTACCATGTTTTTTTTTGTTTTCTGTACCAGTTCTCAGATTATTGTAGTCCTTCAAAAGTACTAGATTTTCAACACCTCCTTTCGGGACATTATCATAAAAAGGTATTACTCAAGTTCCCTCCCCTCCCTCTAGTGTTGAGGAATATTTATCAAAGAAAATTTTGATCTTAAAATTTCTTCAGGCCTCTACGCATCCCATGTTAATTATTGTATCTCTCCATGAATGTTGCTTAAGTGTTGTTCATGAATCATCTTAAAATCTTTCGTGGTCATTCATTCATATTGTTTTGATTTTTTTTTTTTTTAAATTTAGCATGAGAGAATTCCTCATCATTTAATTGGCTTCAAGTACTTCGCAGCTAGTAAAAAATCTGTAATTCCTAGTTACTAATTCCTAGTCCCCAATCGAATTCCAAGAGTTGGATGCTATATTTTATTTGGCCCTCCCATCTTTGATTTTTGAATTTATGGTAATCATCCCCCTGAGTTGCCATATAATTTGTTTTGGGCTTGTTGATTTGTTATTTTATGTATTCTTTGTTTTAATTAAAAAAAAAATGTTGTATTGTTTTTATTTAAGAAAGAAATCTGAAAGGTTACAGTAAGTTGGACACGACTGGAAAAAAAAAAAAAAAAGCCTGCGCCAGTAAGCAGGTTCAGTACACTAACACAACGATAAAAATCTTTATTATAAAAGTCTGGAACACATCCAAAATAGGCTTCAATGTCTTGAAAATGAAAGGAATGTCAACTAGGTACTTGTTATGTAATGATCTTTCTAATCTTTTTGAAAGAACGCTACACCCAGAAATAAAGTAAAGGAACTACCTTAAGATATCAACAAAGGTATTGATCATGCGATAAAAAATAATAGCTAAAATGTGAGGATAAATAAAGAAAAGGTTATTCATTAAGCAAAGCAGAGATGTTATTCTAATTTATTGGGAGAGCTCAGAGCGCATCGTGACTACCAGCTACTGAATATAACATTAAAACATTGCGAAGGTTAAAGCAATATAGATAAAATCTCCTTATCTAGGTGCGAACTAGAAACCCTTGAAGATAATAAATGGGAGGAGGAACGTAGAACTTGAATCTGTGCAAGATAATTTAGTTGATCATACAGCCGTTAACTGATATGAATTTAAAATTGTGGTGCCTTTAATTATGTCTTAAAATAGCTGCTGACCTTTATCGTATTCTCTCCTTGGGTTAAAATATGGTTCAAAATAAATTGACTTTATACTATCCTCCGCAATATTATCTCTTCATTCACTGTATATTCTATATAATGATAAATTAATTTCCAACCAAGCTTTTGAGATGGCAAAAATGAATGGTTCCCGTTAATGAGTAATACAATAGAAAAAAAAATTAACAAAAATGAATTGGATTTATGGAAGAGGAAATAATCTGAACGACTAGAAAAATGTATCAATTATTCTTTAGTTATTAAACTAAATCCTCGGTCCATCAAAATTCGTATCTCTAAGGGACTGCTTTTCAAGAAGGTATTAGTATCTGATCTTGAAGATCAAACGGATCCTTAAAATAAAAACATGCGTGAGCTTCTCTAGTAGTCAGTCATCCATGAATTCATACGCAGGTTTTTAAGGGACTCGGGCTGGACGGATTTTACTCAAACTTGGTATTTGGAAATATTCTAGATGCTTCTAAAATTGTAATCATTCGGGAAAATGATATGGAGAAATTGTTCCAAAGAGCAGAGATAGATGAAATGAAAGAGAAAGATGAGATGTTGGTACGATAAGTTTTGAAACTGAACTGTGTAGGGATAATGGCCAGCAGCTGTTTGTGTTCTCACATTAGAAGAAAGCTCGGGGTAACTGTGGTGGAGTAGTGTTCGTGAAAGTACACATAACGTAGAAACACAACTCTATCAGTAAACAATTGGAAGACGTTTGTAAGAGATAGGTCATCAAGGACAGCGACTTAGATTGCCCTCTTCTGGACAGCAAGCGTTTTAAGAGAATTTTTTGGTTCATCACCGCAAATATTGAACAGTATTCTAAAGTAGGGAGGATGTGGAATTTATAAATGTTGAGCGTGGTAGAAGCGAGAAGTAGTATTGTTTTGAACAAAAGAAGACTGGTTTTAGAGGCTACGGATATGATGCACTTGAGCTAAGAAAGGCAAGACGTGCAAGAGAAAATCTCGACTGGAGATATGGATCTTATCAAAAAGAAGAGGGAAGATGATTCTTCCCTCTTCTTTTGATAAGCAAGATGATTCTTCTGAGAAAATAAGATAAGACTGTAATTTGGTCGCATTGAAATTCACTGATTACCTTAATGGAGAATCAGTATGGTTATGAAAATCTTGATTCTAAAATCATTTGTGCATTACAAGGTTTCTCGAATAAAAAAATGAAGTGTACTTTTATCAGCAAAACTATAGAAAGAGATTGAAGTCAGTGAAGGGCATTGATATAGGAGGAAGAGAACAAAAACAGGGCCTGGGAAAAACAGGGAAAAACTATCCACCATGAACAGTCAGAGAAAAACTGGCGAACCAATACAGAGGGAGAGACCATAGGACAGCGACTTAGTCCGTCAGATTCAATCAAATGGCTTGGAGATGTTAAGAGAAACTCCGGATCTTCCATGAATAGATTTAGGATCTATTACAATTCGTTGAATTATCTTAATTTTGGTTTCATTCGTAGTTTTCCAGTGGCAAAACCATACAATGCAGTGTGCTATGTTTGCAGTACCTAACCCAAAAAAGTGACGAAATGACTGTAGATAATCATAAATCAGTTCATGGTGTCTTGCGTAGTGTCATCATTAATTATCGTAACAATCGAACTTTTTTTTTTTGGCAAATGTACTGTGTATAAATAATTTTCTTTTGTCTAGTTAGTCTATTAAAATAGTCCAGCTGAAAAGAATTGAGAAATTTTAATAGGGGTTTAAATAAATACTAAAGTTCATTACATTTCGCGAAGCCGCAGAGGAATGTTTTTCGAATATAGTTTAACCAATAAAACGTTCTCACAAATAGATGCTTAATAGACGGTCTCTCTCTCTCATGCACAATCTCTAGGTCACTTTCTCCTAGACATCTGTTTCTGTATTTTCGCTTAACAGGCACTTTCATGGGCGTTGATCCACTGATTAGACCACTCCATTTTCCTCTAATCATGTAAGAACACAAGTAGCCATTACTAGTCAGCATCCATTATGTATGGAGTTGAACTCAATAAGTTCAACTCCATACTTATTGATCCACCTTTTCTGCTTGCTTCATTTCATTTACTTCTGTTCTTTAGAACAGCATTCTCCATACAATGGGGAATGTTGTGTCCAATGGGTTTATCCAATGAATACAACTCTCAACTTTTCAAGAAACCCATGTAGGTTGTCACAACAACCTATCAAGAAAGCCCTTGATAGGTTGTTGTGACCTCTCGTTTGTGGAATTGATTAAAATATTCCAGTTTTCCAAATGATCCAAATTCCAGTGATCCAAATGCGGCGAAATTTGGCAGGAATACATTGTACGTCATGCAGAAGCGATATTTGAGAGAGAGAAAAAAAAAGTTCCAGAATTCACCATCAAAGGTTTTGTGACCACCGAATAAATGGAATTTGCATATTACACAATTCGGCAGATGCCAGGAGTTTTAAAAAGATGGACACGGGATTTTTTCGTTCAATCTAGTTAATTCCGTCCACAGTCACGGTACTAACCTTTCCCTCACGTGCTTTCGTGAAGTTGTACTACCTAAACAATGCGATGCTGTTGCTGCATTCCGCGAATTTCGTTCTCCGAAATTCGCCGAGTGCAGCAACAGTGCAAATTTTATCGCCTGAACAAATGTCGAAGAGGTCCACTATCTCCATGTGCTCTGTGACGAATGATTAGTCGTTTTGAAGAAATTGGATCGTTGGGAGTTAGACCTGCCAGAGGGCGCAAAGCAATCAATTCACAAGTAAATGAAGTTGCTACCATTGTTGTAGAAGCAAGTCATGAATAACAGTGGGTTCCTGTCTGTAGTGCACGTTCTCTATCAAGACACACATAGATGTGCCTTACACAACTATATGGAAAATTCTACAGAAGAGTCTACATTTCTACCCATTCAAGATAACCCTGGCACAGGAGTTGCGCCCGCAGGACTTTGAAAGTCGACCGACATTCGTTTTAACATTCCTTGCTCAAATGAAGTTGGACGCTGCGTGGATGTGATTGTGGGGAGATGTAGTTTGTAAGGGCAGCCCATGAATGCATAATGAAAGTGAATAAGAATGTGTTATTTATGCTTGTCGCTTTTCTCCTTCTTACCACGCACACACAGCACAGAATAATTACTACATCTACATTCGGTCATCATACAGCACCCGTGGTGGTGAATCATAGAACTACTTTTTTTTTTCCCTCTCAGATATCGTTTCCATATGACGTGCAATGTATTCCTAAGTTTCGCTGCATTTAGATCACTGGGTGGCGCTCCTAAAGGCCTTAAACAGGGATGTTTTAATTTGATCACCCTGTAAGAAATGGAATTATTGATAGAAAAAAAAAAACATTCATGAGCGGTCCTAAACTAGAGTTCGGTAAAAAAAAAAAAAAAATTACACTACAATGTACCCTTACGACTACATACATATTAGGATAAGCAGGCTCTCATTATTGTTCACTTACAATCTAGCTTGAAATAGTTCAGATATGAATTTCTAATTATAGATATTTTCCTCATGTTCGACGATCTATTATGATGTCTGTGACAGATTTACGAGATTCCAAGAGATATGAAGCGGCGTGGAGCTTTTGCAGAAATCTAACCAATATGGCAAGGTTAATAGCGGCGTTTATGAAATATCGACTCGCTTTTGACTTTTGCACCCGTTTTTACCGGTTTTTAAATAAACCGGTAAAAAAATTTTTAAAAGCAATATTAACCAAATGAACTTTCTTCTGGAAGAAAACACCATCTATCTAGTACGTAAAAACATGCTGGCTAAATAGTGTCCCCCTTTCCCCGACTGCTAATTACAAGGCTTTTTGTTTTGTTTTGTAATTAACCGTTTGAGGAAAGATTCGTGATTAACATTACGCTAATTACAAGGCAAAAGCCTTATAATTAGCAGTAATGGCTAGATGACGCGTACACTTTTAAACTATGAAAATCAAGAATATGGTGGGAATTAAGTAAATATTTTACATTATGATACGCGACTTTTTTTTTTCCAATTTCGGCTGAGAGAATGTAATATGTTTATACATGCGCAGTCTGACCGCATTGCATCTTATGCTTGATGAAAAATCTGATTTCTCGACGTAAAAATCCTTCCATCTCAGTGACACTAGTTAACTCGCCAACTCGCCTTTGGATGAAAAGTCTTCTTAGTTCAAAAAAGTTCTCATACTGCGATGGACACCCAGGAACCAAGTTTTTCATCCTGTCAGAAATTACGGCCAACGCCTTAGTTGCTTTGGCCATAACTTTGTAAACAACTCAGCTTCAGTAGTGATTCAAAACAATCTAATTCATCTGCAGAATTGATCTCAGATCTTTCCAACTCGGATTTAAAAAAAAGCCTATTAATGGCATCATTAAGTATGTGGGGGGGAGGTAAGTTTCTTGACTCGTAGAGGAAGTCCTAGACATTTCTTCACAGTGCCACACCGATGATAGTGTCATTAAAAAAGCAGCGAAACATATTACATACAGTACTGTTTTCTGTATTTTAGTAAGTAACGTCTATGGGTGCTTTATGCTTCTTTCAGTGAAATAGCATAAGTTAGACATTGATATAAAATTTGTTCGGCGTTTATGTACCACGAGCAAGGCTCGAACAAATACACTCGCCAGTACTGAGTAGCTACCGACTGGACAAAACAGAATATTTTTTTATTTAATAAAAAATAACTTCTCCAACCATGGTACAGCACTATTCACGATATTCTAAAACACATACTGACTTATTAAAGCACATTAGAAAAATGGGAGATGGTCTTGGCTTAAAGTTTGCATAATTAGTCAAGAACCCTGATCACGAGGTTTCTTTCTTTCTTTCTTATTATTTTGCGACACTGTTGTGTTCGTCACTTAAAAAAAAAAAAAAAATTCATAATGAACTTAATGTGTTAAATTTTAAAAGCAGTATTTCACCTGATTATGATACCGTGGGCTCAAAATAAGATGATTGCACAATCAACTCAATGAAGTTATGACTGCACTACATTAACAGTGCAGTCAGAACTGTGTTCAGTTCATGTAGTATGAAGAGGGATCATTTGAATATATTAGTTTAAAAAGTGAGTTGAATGAACAATCGAGCAAATTTAACCGTGAACAGCGTGAGGCCCTCTAAACCTGTTCAGCGATCAGTATTTTACAAGTACAATGAATGCGTTCTAAGAGCTTTTTGAAAAAGTAGCCTATGGCAAGATTCCTCAACTGTTTTGAGAATGATTCATTAAATATTTCTCACCAAAGCGAATACATGGCATAAACCAGAACTCGTTGTTAATTACCAACAGGGCCGTTTTAAGGTAACGGCGAACCCGGCGGCCACAGGGGCCCCCCGCCCTTTAGGGGGATCCATTCTCTTATTGTGAACTAAAATGAAATTATTAAAAAATGAATTAAGAAACAGCATGGCACAGTCACGATTAAACCACCTAAGTTTAATGGGCATTGAACATGAGATTTTACAAAATATTAACTTTGACCTATTATATGATTTTGCCACATCGAAATGTAGAAAAGTCACTTTATAATGTTAGTTTTGCCATGGGGGAAGCGTGTGGGTGGGAAGGAGTGAATTGTTGTGTTATTTTTGTTTTGAATATCGCCTTCATATCCACCAATGGAATTATTTGGGATTTCAAAATCGATGAGTATCTTATTATTATTACTGAACATTAGGAAATGTGATAGGGAGCCTCACATTCCTCTTCTCGCCGGGAGCCCAAGACGGTGTTGATTCGGCCCTGGTTACCAAGAATAGGCAAATATCAGGACCGGTACAAGAAGCAGGACTTCTCATATTTGACTATTCTTATTTAAGAAATATGTTTGTCTAAAACAAGCGTTGAGAGTTTTGGACATTGCATCTCTCCCTCTCAGACTCTTGGATTCGAATAGGAAGTTGTTATCTCCCAAGTTATTCGGAATCTATTTTTGGATTCCGAATAACTTCTCATCACTACCAAACGAAACTATTGCAGTAGTACCGAACTACAGCCGGTGTGCTATAGTTCAATATCATAGTCTACTATCGATGTTCTGTCACGTTAACGTATTGGGCTGAAGATCACCTCTTCAAGATCAATCTTTCCTTATCTGTGTATACCAAGTAAAATAATCATAACCTGATTGCTTGTTCGTGAACTTTGCTTTCCGTGTTAAGTAGTTACTTCTCACGGGAACTTCATCTGTCCCACAGCGAAATGAAGAATATTAGAAGGGGGGTCACAAACTTGGGATGCGTAAGTTGAGCTGTTGCCAACATCGGATCAGTTCATGACTTAAGATCAATTGTTTTTAATTACCTGAACTAATCTGGCTTAAATTTGGAGAGTTCCCCTTTAAATAAAGATATCAGAATAGATAGTCTGGAGATACAGAATCTAATTACTAAAAACCAAGGAAGTAATTTTATCACTGCAAGAAGAGTTAGCCGATCTCTTGTTGGACTGTACGTTTAAAAAATAATTCTCCTCTTAACACATTTTGGATAGTTTCAGCATAGCTGAAGTTTCTTACTTTTTTGTGAACATATTTATATTAAAACGCACATAGTATCGAATTGGTTGGGAACAGCTTCAAAGGTAAGACTTTGTTAGGTAAGTCTTTTTGGAGTGAGATACGTCTTACCGGATCTCTCCAAGAAGAGACGAACTTAATTTTCAAATATGTCTGCCCAAAATTCTTATTGCATTCGAATAATGTCAGTTTAACGTTTCAGTTACATGTATTATTACAAAGCTGCCTTCGTTGCATCGTGATAACTTCTATAATGTCAGGTCTTCAGTTATTGACTTGAGAAACTGTTTTTCAAGCCGATTTTCAAGTTAGTCGATCTTAGTGTAGGCAAGTAGCTTTTTTTATCCAGCAACATCGACCACAGAACCTACGCACGAGTACATACAAATCAATACTAGTTAATATGTAGTTCCATGACCCTAACTACCAGGCCATGGGAATGCGTTCAATTTTGCAATGGAGTAGAGCCTAGTTGCCCACTGATTTCCTAAAACAAAACAAAAAAATGTTAAGGATAAAAACAAGCCCTAAGCCCTTTAGAAACGAAAATGACTTAATTTTTTTTTTATATATTCTACTCCTTGCAACTGGCTAAAATAATCGCACACAAATGCGTAAGTTACCCAAGAAAATCCAAACTGTTTTGAAGTAGCAAAATGCATGTCGCCACTAAACTACTATAGCGCTGCTGTACTCTTCTTACTCTAAACTATTTTATATAACTTGTCGCTCTGTTTGCCATGTAATGCCATGCTGGATTTTTTATGAACACTTTATTCATTGGCCAAGAAGTACAGCAACACTATAAAAATTATAATAATAATAAAGTGTACTTTTAAAGCTTGTAGACATCCAGACTTTTGATAATTAATAGTATTATAAAACGACATTCTATATGTAACTTTTGTATTTAATATCTAAATCTGATAAATGAATTATATGTATTATTCTTTCCAAAATTTGTGGCAGTTATTTTCAACTAAATATATGTTATTTCATTGCAGTTATATGTTTGTTCTTTTGCAATAAAATTACAACAAGTTACACTAATCCCAGAAAAATAAATTTAAACGATTTATAACTTTGTTAACCCATATAATTTTGAAGCTTTAACTAACTTAGTTGTATTTTCAACATACGATTTAATTCAGATGCACATATTGTACGGGCTCGATGTTTTTCCTCTCCTTTCTGTTATACGAGGAGGAAGGACTGAAAAGTTCTGATAAACACACCTACAACAAAAAGAATTTAAATCAACTGATATAACCACAAGAAAGAACATATCTTAAATCCCCTTAACCCCAATGTTTCATCAAATTGTAATAATTTGTTCTTTTTCTTTTAGGATATATAAGAAGACGTCAGACATGGTCATTCCTTCGTGGTGATTATCACAACTTTTCAGCACACCCTCCTAAAAAACTGAACATTTCTCTTGAACAGCGTAACTGGAATTAGAGTGGCTCAGAAATTGTTCTATCGGAGTGAGTGGGCAAAGTTTACTTGGCTAAATCTGATGTGAAGCTTTAACAAAATTTAAATCCGTCGAAATTGTTGAAGAGTCCTGTTGTTCTCGAGTTTTAATGAATAGGATATTCATTGTTACAGAAATATATTAATAAAAAAAAAACTGAAAGGTTTATTTATTTATTTACCTTTTTATTTTACCTTATTTTACATATCCCGGAAATCAGCAATGGAACTTTTTTTTTTCGAACTAATTCAGGCCTCTAAATTTATAGTTAAAAGTGTGTATTGGGTTAGTTGTATATAATGGTATTGGTTAATAAAAAAAAAGAAAAAGTGATCATATACCTAAATGATAAGGAAGATCGTTCCAATAATGAAAATAATTTCAACTGAAAGCGATCATTATGAATAATTTCCTGAACTCTTTCGTTCAGGAAATTCATTCTCAAATTATTTTAAAAATTTATAAGCTCAGCAGTATTGTGTGAGTAATTGGGTCAGATGTAAAATTCGAGATTCTCTTAATCCAGGTTCTCGTTAGTCTTCTTTTCCTAGATGAGGTGGCCAGTATTTATTCTTAGCCTAGAATTCTAGTGGATAGTTTCGCTTCTCTCCAATCAATAGGCTGTAGTTTTGAATGCTAATGCAGACATGATTATTTGCGAAGGTCTTGGGGGGGGGGGGGGGTTGATAAATTTCGTTACTTGCTTCGAGACAACCAACGCATGAAGTGTCTAGAACACGTTCCTTGTTTAGTCTCTTGAGCAGAATATCTGACCTTAACCCTATGTACGGTAATAATATATGACAGGATTACAACTTTTCGTCGGTGGGATTCGCATATAAAAATCCTCTGGAACACCCGCTAACCCTTAAATCAGCGTTTCCCAACGGCAGTTACATTAAAACTGCGTTGGTAGATAATACCAGTATATAATAATAAGTATACTTTTATGAGCCTAGTGGTTTGGACTTGGTTTGTCTTTGACCGCTCCTCCTCCTCAAAAAAAAAAAAAAAAAAAAAAAAAAAAAAAAAAAAAAAAAAACCTGCACTTAATAGAAATAAAACAAAGTATTCATCATAAACTGGACAGCGTAAGTTGTTCTGATGTTTTCCAGTAATCAGTTGCTGTGGTTTATTTCTAAAGCCATCTTTATAATATTGATTAGTACAATAAAATATAGTTCTCAGGGAGGAAACTTAGAATCGTTATTCCAGTTATTTCATAATATATAAAATGTTGAAGTGCCATATGTAGTGGTTCAAGTAGGAGAGGCTAGGCAGAACCAAGATCCAGAATTGGGTTGAGAACAGTGATATTATCTTTGATAAACAACACGGATTTATTAAAGGGAGGTCATGTTTTAGTTATCTATTTACTTATTACAATGAGCGGACGGGGTTGGATATTAGACTAGTGCATTGGATTGGAGATTAGCTATGATAGATATCAGCAAGTTGTATATGGGGGGAGCAACATCCCAGAAGAGGAAAGTCACTAATGATGTGCTTCATGCGTCTGTCTTAGGGCCATTCCCATTTAACTTGTATGTTAATGATATTGGAGAAGGTTTTAGTGTGGGGATATTCATTTGTTTGCAGATGATGGGAAGAAATATGAGGAGTAGAGTAGATGTTGTGGCCTTACAAGAAGACCTGAATAGACTGAGTGAATGGGCACGGGAGTAAAGATGCCAGTTCATTGTTACGAAAAATGTAAAATTTGGAAAACAGAGATGGGATGTAGAATTTACTCTTGGTTGGAATATATTGTTGGAGGCAGAGGAAATATAAGTTAAAGAGAGATCTTAGGGTAACGGTGGATAAGGATCTAAAATATAGAAGACAATTTGTGAGGACAACACAACGAATTCTAGCAATGATGCGGAGAATCCTGACAAGTAGAAATAAGGAGATTCTGGTTCTATTATGTAAGGCCTTGATTAGGCCACATATGGACTACTGTGCACAGCTTTGGTCACTTGGTTTTCAAAAGGATGATGAAATATTGGTATGAATCCAGAGGCGATTGCCTTGGGTAGTTTCTGGTCTCTGGAATGTTGAGGACATGCAGTTTACAGAGTATGGTAGATAAGAGGGATAATATGATACAGACGATTTGTGTGTATGACAAAGTGACCTCCTCCCGTGATAAGTCCTTGATTTCATGGGGGTCTGGAATAATAATAATAGTGTGGAAGTCTCTTGAGCTATTTCTAGGAGTATCATGTAACACTGAATATTCAATCACCTGGCGCTCGCGTCCCAACGGTGACGGATTACTGGACTATTTTATAGTATTTGAGACAACTCTGGAGGATAGCGTAAATACCAAGACAACTCTTTATGAAATGACACATCACAATTATTACTTTGGTCATAGTAAGATGCAATATCCTGACTAAACTACACTCTCTGTCCAAAAAGAAACCGAACTTTTCAAAAACAGAATAAACTAGTGGCGCCATCTGTTGTATCTTTTCGTTGTCGAAAGCGGCAAACTTCATTAGTGTTGTGTCAATTGTTTATGGCATTTGTTTCATTAGAAGCCGAGTTATAGTACCAAGAGTGACAGTGTGTTTTGACGAACGGTCGGAAAACAGTTTCAAACAGAGCTGCGATTGACTTTTGTGTTAAACTTGGTAAACGCTTTACCGAACCGCATCAAATGCTTCAAAAAGCATACAGTGATGAATGCTTATCCCGTACTCAAGTTACGAGTGGTTTAAGAGATTTCAAAGTAGTCGTGAGAAGCTTGAGAATGAAGAAAAGCCAGGCCGTCCAAAAACTTGACTGGGCGAAGTTAACATCCAAAAAAGTGCGTGATTTCATCAGAGAAAACCCGAAATCATCCGTGAGATTGATTGAAGATGAATTGGGGATTCCAAAATCAACTGTGCATAATATTTTGATGAGAGTTTGGGCCTTCGTAAATTAAATTCGCGATTTGTTCCCCACAAGTTGACCGACATATTGAGAACTTCATTAAAACCGCTCGTAAGGACTCAAACTGCCTTGAAACGATCGTTACTGGACGAAACGTGTTTTGAGTATGAGCCCGAAACAAAGCGTCATGGTGCTGATTGGAGACCACCAGAAGAGGGGCATCCGAAAAAAAGTCGCTTGGAGAAGTCAAAAGTAAAGAATGCTGATCTGTTTCTACGATTCCAAGGGCATTATCCACAAAGAAGTCGTTTCGCCTGGCCAGACGGTCAATGGTGAGTTTTATCTCGAAGTGTTGAAGCGATTGATAGCGAGAATTCGTTGCGTACGGCATGAATGTCGTGATGCAGACAGCTGGTCACTTTTGCACGATAATGCACCATCTCATCGTTCGAACATTGAGACAGTTTTTGTGTTGGATCACTCGACGTATTCACCTCATTTAGCACCCTGTGACTTCTTTCTCTCCCCCCGACTTCGTTTGCCGATGAAAGGAAAGCAATACGACACCATTGTAAACGTTCAAGCGGCAGTAACCACGACCTTCAACAGTATTCCAAAAACCGATATAAAAAACTAATTTTACGAATTAATTGACCCTGCCAAATGCTGTTCCGAAGCTGAGGGAGAGTGTATTGATTGAAATAAATGATTTGAATAATTATAACTGGCCTGCGTTTTATTTTCTATCAAAAGTTCGGTTTCTTTTTGAACCAAGGGTATACATACTACTCGTATACATACACAATATACAGCGAAAGAAATGTTCAAAGGTTTTGATTTATATATATCATTTCGACCATTATCACATCTACTTGTAGAATTAATTGTTATTGCAGAAAACTGCATAATTGGTCAACTATCTTTTTTTCAGAACAATGTTTTTTAAAATACTTTAGTCAAAACTACGAATGTAACATTTATTCTGATTATTTTCAGATTAGCTTCCTCCTTCTCCTTATCTCAGCATAGCAAGATAAGATATGCCATTTATAGAAGCTGAAATTTTCACAACAACTGCATTCATTATATATTTCTCTGTGACACTGGATTACCCATGAAGAATAAAATGAAAATGAAGGACTGGTGGTCAGCGTTCATTAGGCAACAAAAACTATTGTAAACTGGCCATGATCTTCACTAAGAAATTACGGATAACAGATTCTTGTGCAGTTGTCAGTATTGCACTGTTCTGGACAGGTAAGTAATTTTTCATACTGCATCCATTATTTTTCATACTGCATCCATTAATATTAAAATTTTCAGTTGATATGTCTGATATCAATGACAAATTGCATTATATTAAGAGCAATAAGCCTGATTTAAAACATTCATGAGTCATATATTTTAGAATATAAAAATGCGATAATGATAATCAAATTCTGAAGTTGGTAAGTGCACCACTAGAATATACATCAGGAACAGAAGCAATATCAGTTTCCAAACAGTTTGTCTCCAAACTGATAGCTCGGATATGCAAATGCGAATGCTATCTTTTTGGCGGTGGAGGATTAATCATAGCATGTGCCATGAGTAATTACTGATTAACAATCTCAGCATCTCCCTTGTTGATGATGTGAATGGGAAGAGTAATAGATTGTTCGGATAGATAGTAGTATATAGTTTAGTCTAATTTGACACTAATGTTCTTTCCAGGATGATATTTTAACATTGCAATGGACTTGGGAAGTAGAGTTTAAATTTTAATCTGAATACAAGTGTATCAGATTCGGTAAGAAGATAATAAATAGTTAAAAGATGAATGGAGAGACTTAGAGATGGTTGATGAATACAAAGATTTGGGTATTTTGTTGAACGAGAATGAAACGATAACAATAAAATGAAATAAAAATGACAAGACGGCTTAGAGTTCAGCAGAGTGCAGGATTAATTAAAAGAAGTGTCACTTGTAGTAGAAAGGAAGTAATAATATTATATGCTTTTAGTTAAGTCAATATTGGATTTGTACGTCCAGCTTTACTGTCTGCTGTTTTAATGGACGTCAAAAATTGAGGACGTTAAGAGAGGGATTGAATGTGTTAGAGGAATTATATCAGATAATTATGAAAATCGATTAGTCAATGACAATCTTACCAACAGGAGACTGACTAATTCAGTGATTTATATATATATATATAAAGACAGCAAGAGTTTGCTATCGCTGAACCGGGACATAAATAAAAAGACAATGAAGAAGGGAGTTCGAAAAACTATGTAGAAAATGTGGAATGGACTTCATCAATGGGGTTATAATAGTGGTGAATCTATGTAATTTTAAAATAGAATTAGTGTTATGACTGGAGGGCAGGTTAATTAAAATTTAAACTGCAAGCGATCTGCCAAACGGTGAAGCAAATAAGCCATTTTGTCTACTTCGTATGAAGAAACCAGCGTTTATCTTTCTTCACATCGTACAGCTTAAAGTAGCATTTGGGAACACGAGAAATCCCAAGTAATGAAAGCGTCAACATATACACAGGGAAAAAAAAAAAAAAAAAAAAAAAATGGAATCCCATTATTGATCATCAGTTTAGCTCCACTCGCCATCCTCATGAAAGATGCAAAACGAAGCTTTTTTTTTTTTTTTTTTTTCTGACAGATCGAACTCAATTTCCAGGTTATTTTCCAATGTTATCAACACTCATCGATAGACACCAGTTCATAGTAAGGAACTTTTTGATGTTAGGAATTCACTGTAAGGAATTTCTCAATACAGAACGGTACTGGAGGCACTCCTCGTCTCTCATTTTTACGATTTCTGTAAGAAAAATTAGGTGTCTGATATGCTTCCAGTAATACAACATTCACCGCTCTGCGACTTAAAATCAAATCGCCCATTCAATGAACGATGAAAGAACTTCAGTTGTGCTACGAAATAATCTTTGTTTAGATTTTGCAGTAGCAATCTTGCTGTAAGAGCTAATTAGTTGGTCCATTTGTCTCTTCATTATCTCCGCACAGTCGGCATTGAATTCAGTTAAGAATCTTTTCAAAATTTCAGTGTGAGATTTGTATTTACGTTTTGGACGAAAACTGACATACGTTTCTTATTACGATTATGAATTAAATTATATTTACAGCGAAGTGTAGTGTTGTTTTCTTAATGTTATCAAGATTCTGATACTTTTGAATAGCTTTACGTTTTTCTTATTTCCGCTTGAGTTCTTGCTATCTTGTCGTATTTAAAATCGTTTGTATCTTCGAGATTTTAGACAACTCAGATATTTTTGATATATCTAATGTATAATCTATTAATTATATAAAATCGTTTAAATATTTTTTTTTATTAAATATGATCATTAAAAGATTCCTTTAAATTTCCAATCGATTATCGAAATGTTATGTAATTATTGATAATGCAATCAGCTACAAGTGTTCTGTGATATACTTTCAGAATAATTCTAAAGTACGAATCCATGCTGGACGCAGAATCGTCAACCACAATGTCACATACTGGTTTCCAATTAAATTAAATATTCCATCGTTACAAAAGAATTTTCATGACGTTAACGATAATTCATTTCTAAAACAGGACATAGTAGATGAAGCTTCACGCCACGCCATAAGTGCCAAAAATATATCAACTTTTTCGCCTGCTTCTTACCTCTTGAGCCAATAGTAATGCTTTGATCTCAAAGAGGGAGCATTTCAGACATATTATCGTGTAATGAACTCCATGATCCGTCGATAATTTCACGCACTTTAAGACGCGCTGCTTGCCTTAAATATATCAACTATTTCGCCTGCTTCTAACTTCTTGAGCCAATAACAATAACTGGTCTCAAGTTAGCATGCCAGTCATATCATCGTGTTTTCAACTCCACGTACTGTCGATAATTCCACAAGCTTCATGATGCGCTGATTGCCCATGAATCATGAACCTTTTCGCCTTCTAGCATCCTCGTGAGCCAACAGCTGATGCTTCTGTCCCAATGAGTGAGCTGGCCCTTCTCATTTCATCGTATTTATTTACACTCAATTTCTAAGATATTTCGTCAGTCTTCAGTGGTCCGTTCTGGTTCCTTCACCCTCGTCTAGATTAGCATGAAACTAACTAGAACTTTTTCCCAGAAGAGTTTGAATGCCATTACTGACTTCAAATCAATAATCTTATTGAATCGCCGGGTTAAACCTCCACAGTACAGATGGAGATGAACTAAAATATTATTTTAGTTAATCTCCATCTGTACTGTGAAAGTTAAACCCCCGACAATACAGATGACCATTTCCTCTTCTTCCAAATCACATCGTACAAATCGCGTTTATATATATACAGAATTTCTGGCTATTCCAATTATTACATCATAAATAGGAGAGCGTGCTAAACGCATGGAGTTCATTTTGAAATGTTGTATGAGCGTTGATTATAAAGAAAGAGACTCATCAGTAATCGAAAAGATTTAAAGACTTACTGATAACGAGTAGAGTTTTCACCATGAAACTGTCGTGTATTACTTCACCACCATACACACATGGTGGTAAAGTAATACCACCATGTGTGTGTGTGTGTGTGTGTGTGTGTTTCAAAACTGTATGGACAATTTAATTGAATCAATTAGCAACAATGAAGTATTTTTCAAAATATGTTGCTAAGAACCATACCACATAGAAATCGTAACACTCTGACAATATCATTGCACCAGCGCAATATTGTACTCACCATTTGTCCATACCTCCCTTTTACATGATAACATTGATTAAACCGGTGAAACAATTTCACTGGTTTAAATAAATGATTATCTAATTTGACACTGTTGAACACGTCGACATTATGTATTTATGTATAAATAGATATGAGGGGTAAGAAAAGAAAATCGATAAATAAAATGTGAAAGAATGAATGAGAATATAAGCCGAGAGAACTTGCATAATCTACCCTATTCACCGGTGGTAAAATTCGCGTATCGATTTGGCCACAGTAGTGATTTGTCAGTATGTATGTGGTTTACCTGTTCCTCCCCCCCCCCGCACATCACTAGATTAGTCGGTTCTCAAACTCCTTCGTTGGTTTTCCTCTAGGCGTTCAGATTTTCTCCTTGCAAACATTAAACCGACTTTGAACACATCTTGGTTTTAGTCACATCCCGGTATAAATTTTGGATATTTCGTGGAGTTCATGCAGTTGCTACTGTTCATCGACGTGTCTCCTTGTGAATGTGGGCAAACGATAATGACTATCAATTCTGTGTTAGTAAGCGTACTGTGAGACCACGGATGTCAGACCCCTCGTCACTTCTGCTCATGGCAGAAGGCGAATCCATTCCGATAATAGGGTAATCAATGCGTTTCGTGCGATGAGCGTTTATTATTATACGCCGGAAAATTAGCTTTTCTTTTATGAGGTGGTAACTATTTTGCTTGTACAACAGTTGGAAAATTTTACGCATAAAGCACGTACTTTCGCGTGTTGGTAACGAATTTGTACATCGCCTTATTCCTTTCTCCCCTTCAACATGAATTGACTCTTCTTGACACATTGCCAGCCAAGGATCTCGGATCTGTGGTCAGGCAGTAAAGTTATTCACTTTGGCAGAAGATAATCATGATGTTGAAAAGAACATTGACATGTAAGGATTGAAGTCGTTTTACCATTTCACTAACCTTGATACAATACCTGGGCTGCTGTGCACAGATTTGGTCTCTTGGATTCTGAAAGGATAAAGAAGCTGTGTTAAGGCTGCAAAGAAAGAGTTAAAGATGATATCAGAATTATGGAATGTAGATTATGAGAATAGATTTTGAGAGTATATGGCCTACACACAATAGTAGACAGGAGAAAGAGGGATGATATAACAAAATCGATTGAAAATTTATGATGAGTTCATAAATTGATGAACTTATCATAAATTGATGAGTTCTTAACTCCTTGGAGGTCTGATAATAACAATAATAATATTGGGTTAAAGGGAAATGCATAACAATAAGATTTTCTTTGATAGCCTTGGGCCAGCTATCTCTCTGATTAGCTACCAGTGGAGATTGAACTGCCCACTCAGTCTCCAAAAGTTAGATAGGGTAAACGGCCCCACCTACTCCCTATACGGGAACAACATAGGCGTTAGCTGATTTTTTTACCAAAAAAAGGAGAGCCTGTGTAGCTCAGTAGAAGTGGCGTTTGCACTGACCTGACCGCACAAAGAAAGGATTTGGTGGTTCAAATCTAGTCGCTGACTAGAGGAACTTTTTCTAAGCCTTTTTTCGGCCAGTTCCCGAGTTAGTCGATCTCTGGCATGGGCTAGTGGGTTTTTTCTCCAGGAAACTCGGGTTTTTCGTCCCGTAAACTCAAGAAAATTGACCATAGAACCCACACTATTTTCAGACATTAAAAATATTGTGTTAGGGTTAGAGACCACGAGATGGCGGCACTAGCTTGCTGCCTTCTTCACTGCGTACCGATGAATCAGTGATAGCCTTGGGCCAGCTATCTCTCTGATTGGCTACCAGTGGAGATTGAACTGCCCACTCAGTCTCCAAAAGTTAGATAGGGTAAATGGCCCCGTCTACTCCCTATACGGGAACAACATAGGCGTTAGCTGATTTTTTTTTTATCTAAGATATTCATGAGCATTACAGTATCACAGGACTGAAAAATAACCCTGGGCTACAGGAAATGAAATTTAACGGGATAAACTCCAAATGTCAGCAAATAAAAAGGGACAATAATAGCCACTGGCTCTGGTAAAACAAATAGCAACAGCAGACTGATACAAATATTTTATGGTGCATTAAAAAACAAAACAGAAAAAACGTTAACATGAATATGTTGTCGGCATATTTTCTTAGACCTAAAATGTGAACTCTCAGAGCTTCTATTCTGAAATTATGCCAGTTAATATTACTATGTATGGATATATTTTTCACTACTGTAATTACAGGATTTCACCTGGAATCCTGTCAGCCTGAAAATTGGCCTATATTCAACCCATTCCCAAGAAGGGTGACAAGTGGCTGCTGTCTAACAACCACCCCATCTCTCTCTCGCCCCAGTTATGGAAAAAATCATCAATTCCCAACTCCTACACTCAGGGCTGTCGCCAGATTAGATCGTGCCCTGAGGCAAACAATTAAATATCACCCCTGATGGATCATAAGACAAAAATATAAAAAAATCTCCAATTGTTATTTTGTTTTTATTACAAGAGAAACATTAATGCAAAACAATTTACATAATAATATTAATTAAATGTTTGCTCTATAGGGATATTGCACAATAAAACTATTTATAAGCTATGTCTGCCTCTATCAATATAGTTGCTAGACCATCCAAAATTTCTTGAGTCATTGCTATTCACAAATAATTTTTAATCAGTCTAAGCTTGAAAAAACTTCTTTTCGCATTTGCTATGCCCCCTACCACAATATGGCTGAACGAGCGCCTTTATTAAGCCGAGTCGTGAGGTAGGCTGCCACTATGTTACACAATGTCGACAGTACTGCCTACACTAGCATGAAGCTTACACATCTAATAAACGACCGCCAGTATGGATTCTGTCGCTACTGATCAACAGACGATCTGCTCACATATGTCACCCATCTCTAGAACAATGCCATGGAGAAGTTTGGCAAATCTCAAGCGGTTGGACTTGATATCTCCAAGGAGTTTGACCGGGTCTGGCACAAGGGCTTACTAAATGCCTTGCTTAGAGGCAGCTTACTAAGCAAGCAAACAGATTGCACTCCTCCCTTTCTTTTGATAAACCTTACTCCACACCACCTCACCCTACAGAACAGGAATCACCACTGGCCTCAATTCAGACCTCCAAGCCATCCTCCAATGGAATTAAGATAACCTAGTCAATTTCAATGCAAATAAAACCCAGTACTGTCTCATTTCTCATTAAAAAAAAAAAAAAACATTTTCTCCCAGTATTATTTTTGACAATACCCAAATTTCCAGACAATCTGACAATCTGGGGGGCAATCTCAGATTGTGTAAGCAATTGGAAGTACGATGGTACATTGTGCCCTTCGATTAGAAAAGGCCTAAGTTTGATTCTCGTCATGACGGGAGGAATGTTTATATGGACTTTTTCAATTGAAGGTGAGTTAGCCGATCTCATATGGAGGTAGCAGGGTTTTTTCTCCCGGAAACTCGGGTTTCTCATCCCGCATACAGACAAATTATATATAGAACTATCAGATGTACTACCAGTCATTATAAAAGTCAGAAGAGTAAAAGTATTCCATAAATTATTAATAATCAGCAGAGTGTTGGTTATATTGATCCTTACACTCATTTCCGATCCTAGTGAACACTGATGATGCATCTCACTCATCTCCACCATCAATATGCTCTTCACTTTATTTTTTTTAACCACGTCTTTATGCAACTTCCAGGGATGGCTTCCCTTGCTCTCCCTTTCCACTTGTTTATAATTTCTTCTGGATTAATCCTATAAAATCTCCTTACCAGCTTAAAGCCTTAAAACATTACCACATTTCCTCATGTCCATGAAACTTTGTGGGTGATATTTCCTCACCTCAGCCTCTTTCATTCTGGAATCCTGATACTTCCTTAGTCACTCTTCTCTGAACCCTCTCCAATGTTCACAACACAATGGAAACCCAGCGACCAAATTTTCTTATACCAGTTCATGTGGGGTCCGATAAATATCTTGTAGTAGATGGTAAGGTAAATGCCTTTTGGCAGGTGGCAAAAGATCTGAAGTCTTTTTTATGGGAAAATAAGCAAACCTGTGTTTTTCTTTCACCCCATTCAAGGATACCGTGGAGATCAGTAGTCACACATATAGATGATCTTGAAGCTTGATGTTTGAGCACTACAAGGCTCAAATATCTTTGAGCCTTGTAGTGCATCTTTGGACTCATTCCATGAAAGATTTCGAGAAACCTGTGCTGTGTTATCATCAGCAAAACTATAAATAGGTTTTGCAGTCGATGAGAGCAGGTCATTTATATAAATTAGGAGAGGGGTGGGTGAAATGACAGGAACCTGAGAGACATCGGCATTGACAGGAAAGCCTGAGGAGAGAACACCATCCACCATTACACATAGGGAGCAATCTGAGAGAAAAGTGGTGATCCATTTACATAAGTATGATGGCAGTTGAAATGATTGATACCTTGTTGAGGAGCCCTTGATGCCAGATCCTATCAAAAGCCTTAAAGATGGTAAGAGCACAGCACAGGTTTCTCCAAATCTTTCATGGAATGAGTCCAAAGATGCATAATGTAGGCCAGAAGATCTCCTGTGAGTCTAGATTGGCAATATCCAATTAGTGATCTGATTAGTGTAATTAGTGACTGTGGTCACTAATTAGATGGCAGTTCTCCAAGTGTTGAAGAAGTTGACTGTTGATAACCTTCTCTATTACAAAACTGAGGTAAGAATATTATTATTATTACATGACACCTCCAGGGAGGCCAAAGACTCTAGGGAGAGCACTTGCTCTACAACTTTGTTTCCATCACTCATCTACCAACTGACTGCAACTACACCAACGCCATCTACTTCCAACCACCACTACTACTATTTCCACAGACGATCGCAAACATCCATGCCCACGGTGGGATTCGAACCTGCAGCCTTTTGGCTGGAGAGCAGATACGCTAACCACTCAGTCAACCAGGCTGGCCAATAGTTGATGGTAGACAATCATCACCTTTTTTCATGGGTGTGTATATGAGGGGAGAACTGGCTGTATATTGTCTTGCATCCATGCTGTAGGGTGGATGCCAGCTGAGTAAAATTTAGTGTAAAGAATAAAGAACAGGTATTAGTTCAGAGCACATCTCTTAAGCACAATAAGTGAGGTTCCATCAGGATTGGCTGCCTTTGTGGTATCCAAGGTTTTTCAAGATTCTTCAAATGTCTTTCTGTCAGAAAGGGTAATTTTTCATGGTCATCAATGAAGGAGTTGGAAGAGAAGAAAGAAGCTAGGATGTCAGCCTTGTCTTTAGGTTATGATGCAATGCTACCATGAGGGTGAGGAAAAGAATGGACAACAGATGGACAAAAGTTGCACCCAACAGCTTTGGTGAGGGACCAGATGGCACCCAGTGGCATGAGTAGTGAATTTTCTACATTTATCCTTGACTTTAGACTTTGCCCTTTTGATGATGGTTTTACAAATGTTGTGGACAAATGTGTTGACTATAAAGGAGGCTGGTATTTTGGTTTCGAGCCATTTGTGATAGGCTGTTTGCTTTTCTTAGACTGCCCTGGCACACTTCTTGGAGAATAATGGTTTTAGATATAGGGTGAGCATGTGGAACAGAGAGAAGAATGAAAGCTTTCATTCCAATATGAATTATTTCTGTAACATGATCACAAAAAAGTGTCTGGATCTGAAGAATGAAAATAGTAGCATGATCATGGAAAGGAGGAGTAAAATCATGTATAAGTCCTCCTACTTGGCATTTAAATGCCAGAGTACATATGGTTGTGAATGGTTGAAGGAAAGAAGTTCCACCAAAGACAAAACTTGGATGAGATTGTTATCTGAATTACCAAGAGGATTGTCGGGAATTCTGATAGGGAGATGAATGATGTTTTAAGTCATTGCCTACAGCAAAGATCTCTGCCTCTCTGTTTGGTCAGTGAAATTTGAACAAGGGAACTAATTAGAACTGTGGACATCGAAATCACCAAGATGTCTTCACTGTTTAGAAATGTAGACTGAATAAAACTGCCCTTCAAAGATAGAAAGTCAAAGAGGTCATAATGATTTTCAGAATTTGGAGAATGGCAGAGGTAGCAGATGAATGAAACAAAATGTGGCATAAAAAATATTAAGCCACAGGAGTTCAATAAAGGTGACATTCTAGATTATGCATCCTTTGGCAAGGAATATCAGATCACACAAAGGCACGTGTACCTGATAGCACATATAGAACTTGATAAAATATCAAGTAACTGTTAAAATACTTTTAACTATGGCCTTTGGATGCAGTCAAAGTTAGCTGGATTTGTTGTTGATTTAAAAGCAGCAGCCTCCCAGATGTTTGGAAGGCTTTAACATCCTTACATGTTTAGTCTAGGAGTGTTCTGTAAAGAACAGGCAGATTTCTTGAAGTAACTGCCAATATAATTATTCAAATTACATTGCTTATCTTTATCCTTGAAAATGTCCCAGTTACTCTTAGGCAAAATATTGGATTAAAGTGTGCAACTTTTTTACTTTTATGCGTTTAATAAACCATTTAAAATTCTTTAAATGCAGAATTTAAAATTCTTTAAGAGCATGAACTCATCACGTTCTATTTCTGTAACAATATCCTCCTATGTCAATTAGATCTGACAACCAGAGTTATCATTTTAGTATGTGCTGTTCCTGCTTTGCATACTTCAAAGAAGTATGAAAAGAAAAGAAGAGCCAAAAGCTTCATTTCGGTGATAAATAGAGAGAGAGAGAGAGAGGGGATATTAACTATCTAGCTAATGCAACTCCAATGTTGAGGATTATGTGCTCATAAGTCCCCCCCATCAATTTTTGAAACTTTCAACGTTTACGTTTTTTCCTTTGTCTGTGAAATAAGGATGGATCTTTTAATATTCCCTATTTCTATCTATTTACTATTTTTATTTATTTGTATTTTTCATTACTTTTTATGCAATTCAGAAATCCTGCTGTAGAGACTAAACACAGTACCTTTTTTTCAAGCTACTTCGGGGCTTCTGATAAGAGGAGAAGTGTGGTTTAACCTGGGAATTAAATTTGTTTTCCACCTAAAGACATTCACACATATCCATGCCTATAGTTGAAGGTCTACTCAACCAACCGTTTTGGCATAATATTTATGTATGATATTTTCTACATTAATCCTTAAAATTCTCTTACCAACCTAAATAGATCAGTTATATTACTTTTCTCTACTATCAACTAAACTCTGCAATTTATATTAACCTCAGTCTTTCCCTATAACCAATATTAAATGGCTCTGATATTGCTTCTCACTTGTTTCTGGACATTTTTCAAAGTTTCCAAATTAATGTAACCAAGTTATCAAATTTGAATAAGCATTCATGAGTGGTCTCATCAAGGCCTCATAGTGGTACAACTATTTCCTTAACTCTACATTATCCCACCAGCATTATTGGGTAAATGGATAGCATTTCTACTCTCCAATCTACACTATGGTGGAAAGAATGTTAGTGAAAATCTTAGACTACACCCTGCTTATTGGAGGCCTGAAGTGGCTTGTGAACGTTTCATGTTCGGTCTTCAGGAGCAAGGTTTCAGAATTATCTAACCCTTAACTCACTCACAGTACTAATATAAGACAGGTGTAAATCTCATGGTGGGAGGTTTTGGTTCTTCCTCCTCTTTTGACATGCTGAATAATTTTAGCATGTCAAAGGAATGAGAACTGATTGCAATAATGTAATCTGTAAAGCTTCATGATTAGTTTAAATGTCTCCATCTTGTTACCTCTTCTCTTACTAATTATGAAGCTTTACAGAATACATTATCACAATCAGTTTTCATTAGTGACAGTTAAGAGGTGTAATGTTGTCCTAGTTGCCCATCTGTAGACCTTTCCCAAATTCTGACATCCAAAGACACCAGGTGTTCAGACCTTGCACAGCAGTCCTAGTGGGATCAGATTAAGGTTGTAGATTAAAAGAACAGTAGCCTCTTGGTCTACTACACTTATACCCCCACCCTCCCAATTAGTTACTTATCCACTGTCATCCCTAATCTGATATTTCATCTCAGATCATACTTGTATCTCAGACTAGTTGCACCAGAAGTTTCCATAACAGTTTCTATTGTATAGTAATTTTTAAATTTCATAATGATGACAGTAATGAAATATTAACTACAACCTCTTGCATCTAAGATGAAATAAATTAAATTAAATATCTTTAATGATTTTAGCTTTTCATTAATTTTGTACTTTCAATATTTTATTAGCATTCATCACAACTACCACCTCAGATATTTCCTCAGTTGCTGCAGAAAGTGATTCTCATGACTTGAAGGTCACACCTGCCCCACAAGAAGATAATTTCCATTACAGTAATCCATTAAATGAGAATAGTAACCAAAAGAATGATAATGGTGAAGAGGAGCATGAAGAAATCTCAAATTCCAGTTTAAATAACATGACACAAGAAATTTTTCACAAACGTGATGACCTTCATGGAGGCAGGGAACAGACAAGTAATGGAGAGTCAAGTGAGATGCCAGTCTCTGAAGATATGAGCCAAGATGGTATGCTGTCTGGAACCACTGAAGAAGTTGAAGATACAGGAAACAAAAAAGATGCTGGTCTTGGTCAAACTCCATCAGCTGTATACGAACAGAATGAAATTTTGGGTAATCGATCTCTTTCAAGTGAAACTAATCAGAAGAATGTACCGACAAATATTACAGTTATGCACAATGTACAGTCTCTAGACTCAAATTCTGAAGAATTCCATAAAGCAAAAATAGTGACTGAAGAATCTACTGCCTCTTCTTCTGGAATGCTTGCATCTTTGGTAGATACAGCTTCAAATAGTGAATCACAGAAAACACATTATATATCAGCTATAACTAATCTCAGTTCTTATTCATCCAATTATAATGGTCCTACCATAAATGAAAATTTAACAACAATGGCACCCAGCATGGGGACAGATAAAGCTATTGAACTTAAATCAACATGGCATGCTGTTGAAACTATGTGTGATCATCAACATTGTCATATGAGTTCCTCAGTAATTACAGCTCAATTTAAAGATCATAATCTGGATCAGAATCAAATTTCCCTTATTGAAAGGACTAAAGAAGTGAAAGATATGAAACTTAAACCAGATGAGAGCACCAGTTACCAGTCTCCCAGAACACACATCACTCAGACAGCAACAATTAGTTTTTCAGAACTACCAACTCATCTTTATGGGTCACTAATTCCACACACTTCTACCTCAGTTTTTATGCACACATTAAGTTCAACCCCATATGAAGATGTTTTTGAATCAGTTACAGATAACAGCTTTACAGATGCAACCTTCATGTATTCTCCTGTTTCAGTTCAAAGTGTGCCATTTATTACAAGTCAGACTGAACTTAGTACAGTAGGAACTGCTGTTAATATTAGTGAAGAGTGGAGCACTTTCAGATATTCGGATAAAGAAAATAAGGATATATCTCACCTTATTAAACCAACCAAAGTGGTATCACAGACTAACGGTTTACACATATTACTTTCCCAATGGAATAATTCAAGTGAGTTCATTTCACCTATAGTGCAGAGTCTCATTCCAAGGGAGACATCTTCACTTTCTGCAGAACATCCTTCTATTGAAGAGATCTCTTTCACTGAACCAGTCACTCAACATTCTTTTGATCAAGATTTGAACTACACTGCAGAATTTATAGAAAATGAAACTGCATCAGTAATTTTTAAAGAAGAAAAAGAAGAAACACTCTCTTCAACAATAGCTCTTTTTAATATCTCTGATTCAGTGATTAATGAAAAAGAGAGATCTCAAGAATTTATGTCTGACACTGACTATTACAGCATACCAGTAAGCACCACTCTTTTTAGTGATACACCTGTCCAATCATCCTTCATGCAAGTTACAAATAGTTTACATTCAGTTTCCCCACAGTATAGTTTTACTGCTATTCCCTCCTCATCACTTACATCTATGATGTCACCTTATGTTACGGAACAAATGAATCTTCAAACAGCCATTGACTTGAATTATTCAAGTCTTGAAATGCTATCTTTACTTGCAAGTTTTTCTTCCAAAGCAACAGGTAAGCATCTGTCAAGAGTTTTATGAATTGCATGTTAGATAAAACTTGAATATTAAAAATGTTCATAATTACCCTTAATTATTAAGACAAATCTTAAAATTAAAGAAACAAAAATTTGTATCTGTGACTTGCTAATTTTTATCGTATTTATTACTGCCTAAGATAGTCATCCCTCAAGAACTCAAATTCATTTTCCTTATTACAGGATGATATATCTTCATTTTAATCTGTATTACGTAATTAAAATCACCCATAATGATTGCCCTTCCCTTGTTCATTAACCCAAGTTGCCTATACATTTTGTCATCATCCTTCACATTCCTTGGCCTATAGTAATATCCAAGATCATTCTGTCAACCTTCACCTCGCACCATAATGCCTCAAAACTACTGTCATTGTTTTTCCCTTGCATCTCCACCTTGTGTGGACATAAATTCTCTTGCTATCATAAACAGTACTTCCTCTCCATTCTTGTCCTTCCTGTCCTCATGAAAAACATTGTGTATATCCCTCCATTTCTATTCCTGTCAGGATATCATCCTCCTCCTCATTCAACCATGGATGAGGAGGATGATATGACATGAGTGAGGCTAACAGTTCAGTGATGTGAAGTATAAGATTTAAAATTTGGAAGGTAAGAATGGCATAAGTGTAGTCTGTGCAATACTTTAAACTTGTTCCTTGTTTTCACACTAGCTATGCTCTCAGATAGTGCATTCCACCTGTTGGAATATTGCAAATTGGTGGGAATATTTTGAAGGTTTTCATCATCTGGTTTTTGAGGGGGATTGGTGATATTTTGGAAATGGTTCAAAAAAGAGTAACTATAGAAGGTGGCGGTGGGCAAGGATATGAATTTAGGGTCACAATGTGCTAAAATGCGAGTATAAATGGTTGGAAGAGGATGACATCCTGACAGGAATAGAGATGGAAAGGTATGATGTGTTTCGTGAGGACAGAGGGGGTAAAAAGGGAGGGGAGTGCTATTGATGATAGAAAAAGAGTTATGTCCATATAAAGTGGAGATGCAAGAGGGAAATAGTGCCAGTGGTTTTGTGGCAGTATGGTGTGAGATAGAGGTGAATGGAATCAAATACTTGGTGGGATGTTGTTATAAACCAGGTAATGTGGATGGTGGTGATAATGAAATGTACAATCAAATTAGCCAAGTAAATAAGAAAAGGGTGATCATTATGGGTGATTTTAATTATGGCAATATAGACTGGATGATGAGATAGCAACTGGAAGTAAAGAAAATGAGTTTCTTGAGTTTTTGAGGGATAACTATCCCAGACAGTATGTAACAGAGGGCACACAAGGATTGAGGGTCGTGGATTTGGTCATCTCATCAGAGAATGTAGTTGTAAATGAGGTGTCTAATCATCCACCAATTGGTGAGAGTGACCATAAGGTGATTATCTGGGTGGTTGCCAGCAGTGCGAGGCCCTCTGAGAGAAAAGGGTATATGTGGAACTACAAGGGGGGGTGATTATGAAGAGCTCAGGAGACAGCTTGCGGGTGTAGCATGGAATGAGGAGTTAGCTGGAAAAGAGATCAATGCAGCTTCGGGGATTTTCAAAAACTATCTAATAGATGCAATGTCTAAATGTATTCCAAGGGTCAGAAGGTTAAATAAGGTGGGCGTGAGATGGATGAATAAAGAGATTAAGCATGCGATACAGAGAAAAAGGGCATTGTGGAGGCAGCATAAGAGAAGTGGAAATAACCAATTCCATGAGGTCTACAAAGACCAAGCAAGGAGGGTGACTTAGTTGGTGAGGGTAGCTAAAGAGAGGTATGAACTGCAGTTTGCTAATGAAGCCAAAAAGAATCCTAAAGAGTTCTTTCGATATGTAGCCAGCAAAAGAAAGAATAATTATGGAAGGATGACATTGATTAGAGAAAATGGTATAAAGACAGCCGATGCAGAATGTGTGGTGGAGATACTTAATGAGCAGTTCATAAAGATCTTTCAATCTTGTGAATGTGACTTCATGGAGAGATTAAGAGCAGTTGATGATGGGGAGGAGAGACTGACTGTAAGTGAGCAAGAGGTGTTTGGGGAGTTGAGTAAACTAGATGTAAATAAGGCTGTGGGACTTGATAATATATCACCACGTATTCTGAAGGAATGTGCCAGAGAGTTGACACCTACCTTGACATATTTTTTTAATACGAGTCTTGCACTTGGTCAAGTTCCTAAGGAGTGGAATGAGGGCAAGATTGTGCCACTTCATAAAGGAGGTGATTGAATTCAAGCATCAAACTATAGGCCTGTCTGTGTGTCAGGTGTTGTGGTTAAGTTGTTGGAAAAGCTTGTGAGAACTAGGATCCAGAGTTGGGTTGACAACAATGGTATAATCTTTGATGGACAGCATGGATTTGCTAAAGGGAGGTCATGTTTTAGTAATCTACTTACTTATTACAATAAAGTGACTGCTTCCATGGACAGAGGAGAAGGATACACAGTAATATACTTGGATTTCACAAAAGCTTTTGATAGAGTACCTCATGATAAGTTGACAGTCAAACCAGAGAAGATGGGGTTGGATATTAGATTAGTGCATTGGATTGGAGACTGGCTATCTGATAGGTATCAACAAGTTGTGTATGGGGGTGCAATATCCAGGAAAAGGAAAGTCACTAGTGGAGTGCCTCAGGGGTCTGTTTTAGGGCAATTACTATTTAACTTGTATATTAATGATATAGGTGAAGATTTGGATGGAGATATTCAGTTATTTGCAGATGATGCAAAGTTGGGATGAACCATGAAGTGTAGTGAAGATGTTGTGGCCTTACAGGAAGACTTGAATAGATTGAGTGATTGGGCATGGAAATGGGGATGCGAGCTCCATGTTGCAAAATATAAGGTTTTAAAATTTGGAAAACAAAGATGGGATGCAGAATTTATGCTTGGTGAGAATATATTGGAGGTAGAGGAAATAAGAGATCTGTGGGTGATAGTGGATAAGGATCTAAAATTTAGGAGACACATCACCAAAATTGTGAAGACAACACAAAGGCTTCTGGGAATGATGCAGAGGACACTGGAGTGTAGAAGTAGGGAGATTCTTGTTCCGTTGTATAATGCTTTGATTAGGCCACACATGGATTATTGTGCCCAGATTTGGTCACCGGGTTTTCAGAAATGGATGAGATGTTGGAAAAGGTCCAAAGGAGACTGACTAAGGTAGTTTCCGACCTCTGGAATGTCGAGTATGAGGAAGATTGAGAAGATGTAATTTGCAGAGTGTAGTGGACAGGAGGAAGAGGGGGAGATATTATAGAGACCTACAAGTTGGTAAGGGGTTGTTATAGGATCAATGATGGAGAAGTTTTACAGAGAATAGTGGGAGATCAGGGGAAAACCAGAGGTCATCCCTGGAAACTGTATAAAGAGGGTGTGAGTAGGGGAGTGAGAGGCTGGTTTTTTTTCATGCAGAGTTGTGAATGATTGGAATGCCTTGCCTGAGAATGTGGTGTCTGCAAAGAGTTTGAATGTGTTTAAAACACGGTATGATGAGCTGTGTGTGTGTGTGATAAAAGACCTCCCAGATGAGTCTTTGACTCCATGAGGCCTTGGGATGGTAATAATAAGCCAATGAATTATTGTAATGATGAGAAACATGTTGATATATAGAAATATAAGAGGTTCCACTGTACAAGGCCTTGATGAGACCATGTGTGTGTATATGTATGTATGTATATATTGTGTACAAGTGGAGCACACAGATTTTGTCACCTGGTTTTTGAAGAATTGGAGATATTTTGGAAATAGTGAGAGTAACTAAAGTGGTGCTGGGTCTCTGGAATGTTGGATAAGAAAGAAGACTACTGAAAAAATTCCATTTGTAGAATTCTGTAAACAAGAAGAGGAGTGATATCATTGACAAATAATTTAGTGTATTGACATGATATATGAGATTGTATCGGTACCTCCACGGAGTCCAAAGACTCGTTGCAGTAGACCCGAACTAATCACCTCTATCATACCTCTCCTTAAACCCATTAACAGACAAAGCACTCACAATCGACTCTAGCCAACCATTCCACTCATTCACAACTCTCCAAGCAAAAATATCTACTCCTCACACCCCTAATAACCAAACCTTTATTCAACTGCCAGGGAAGACTTCTTGTTCTAGCCCCTCTGGCCAAGTGCTGAAACATTTCCCCTGCATTGATCCTAGAAAACCCTTTAAGCAACTTAAATGTTTCTATCATATCCTCTCTCTTTCTCCTCTCAACCAACTTCTGCAGTTCAAACACCCTCAGTCTATCCTCATAGGGAACATTCCACAGACCACTCACCATCTTGGTCACTAGCCTCTGAATCTTCTGCACTGCTTCCCCTCATCCCCAAGAGTATGGATTACTCTGCCAGAGTTGAGCAGAGTAATCCATATCCAACTTTATAAAATGGAATAACACCTTCCTTATCTCCACTCATTAGTATGTTCTTCAATAGCAAGTAATCTTATGAGCTACCTTAACAACCTTAGCAATATGTACTCTAAACTTTCTGTCTACCAACATCCTCAAAATCTCTAGTTTCATTTATTTCCTGGAATACAGTTCCATCAATGTGGTACCCAGCTTGTAATCTATTTATCCCAAAATGAATAACTTTACATTTCTCTGCATTAAACTGATATCCATTATCTTTTACCCATACTGACAGCCTATTTAAATAGTCCTGCAAGCTCTCCTCATCACCTTGATTAGCTATTACTTGATCTAATTTTGCATCATCGGCAAACAACTGAATATTTCCTTTCAGGTTATTCCCTATATCATTTATGTACAAATTAAATATTAGTGGTCCCAGCATTGAACCTTGCAGTACCACTAGTCACCTGTTTTTGCCTTGATTCTGCCTTCCATATGCCACTTTTTGATATCTCTCCAGCAGCCACCCTCTTATCCCCATTTGTTCTAATTTGCATGAGAGAGTTCCATGTGATTTCTGTGAAATGCCTTTGCAAAATGAAATAGAACCATCATATGGCCATTTCCTTTATCCAACTCTGCTATTACTCTATTATAAAATGATAGTAGATTACTAAGGCATGACCGACCCTCAAACAGTATCATATTTTTATCCATGCACTCTTGAATTCTCTTTTTGACCAATTTTTCCAGTACTTTTACCACAATGCCTGAGATACTGATTGGTCTATAATTTGCTACTGTAATCTTAGAACCTCTCATATACAAGGAAATTATTTTACCTTCTTTCCACTCACTTCGAAGTCTACTAGAGCTAAAAATTACAATTAAAGAACCTCATCAGAGAAATTGCCAATTCCCTTGCACATTCCCACAAATTGCAAGCTGATATCCCATCTTGAGGTTTGGGACACATCGATGGGACGTTGCATACTCTATGGGAGGAGTTAAACTGGAGGAAGTAGGAGAGACGAGATCCGGGTTTGATGATTGATAGAAACCTGAAATTTAGGGGACATATTGCAAAGGTAGTGAAGGTAATGCAGAGGATTGCTGCAATAATGAGAAGGACACTGACCTGCAGAGATAAAATAGTTATCATTCCATTGTATAAGACTCTGATCAGACCACACTTAGACTATTGTTCTCAGATATGGTCCCCAGGATTTGAAGAGGATAAATTAACTGTGGAAAGGGTACAAAGGGGGATAACAAAGATGGTGTCAGAACTGTAGAATGTTAGTTATGAGGGAGAGTGGACTGCAGAGTTTGGTGGATAGAAGAAGGAGGGGTGATATGATTGAGACTTTTAAACTGTTGAGAGATGGTTACAGGGTTGACACTGGGGAGTTCTTTCACTTGGTTGAATAGCGGGAAGGAGTGATGACAAGGGGCCATCCCTGGAAGTTACGAAAGGAAACTGTGAGAAAGAGGGTGAGGAGTGGTTTCTTTGCATGGAGGATGGTTGAACTATGGAATGCATTGCCTGATGGAGTGGTGAGAGCGAGAACAGTCAATGTATTTAAGGAGTGGTATGATAGATTTTGTGTTTCCTAGGAGGGACCTCCCTCGATGAGTCTTGATAGATTTGTGTTTCTTAGAAAGGACCTCCCATGATGAGTCTTTTGACTCCATGAAGGCCTGAATGATAATAATAATCCCACAGCTGTATTGACATTGAGATTTTGGATTTTCCTAAGAACCTCCAATTCATCCACCTCTGTTCCCACATCAGTGTCTGTTACATAAGTTACAGCAGTAACATCACTTGGATGATATACTCATGGAAAGTGGTCACTCAGTAACTCAACTATTTTATCTGCTTCTGTCACCTTGTGACCATCATCACTCATTAAGGTTAATCTTCCAAAGTCATTATTCCTCTTACTTGCCACATAATGAAAGAACTCTGAGATTTCCTTTGGCCTACTCGGCTAGTCTTCTCATAATCTGATTTTGTCTTTCTTGCCATGCTGGTCACCTATCTTGTCTGAGACTTATACTGTTCATGAGTTTGCTGCTCACCTTTCTCCTTATATACCCTCCACAGCATTTTCATCTTCTGCGACTCATGCTTAATGATATTACTCATCCATCTAACTTCTAGCTGATTAACCCTCCTTATGTTGGGTATACAATTTAATATTGCTTTCTCTAGATAACTCTTAACTATCTCCCATGCACTACCAACATCCTTCCCTTCCCTTGTAGTGTTTTATGCCATAGTACAGATTTAGGCTTCCTCCTAAGCTTGTAATAATCACCTACCATGTAGTTCTTCATATACTCCTTAACAGAATATTCCTCATGTTTTATAATCTCCCAAGTCAAGATCGCATGGGCACGCTGATCAGAGGCAATGTGGCCACCTTGGTTATGTATAGCTCTTCCGATCCTATGAGCAAGTAAAATACTCTCATGCCCTTAGTCCCCTACATCACATGCTGCCTCAATAATTATCTCTCAGTAGGTGTATAAATTCCATTTCCTTCCTGCCATGTGTTTTTTCTTCCTTTCAATATCTCCATAATTGAAGTCTCCCACAATAATCACTCGACCTGTACTCATTTTACTAATTTGCCGTATGTCTTTCAGATCATCAGTGGAACTCCCTGACCTATAGCAACAACCAACCGTATATTTTGTCTTATTGGCCTTGACCTCACACCAGACTGCTTCAAATGAACAGCGATCCTCCTATCTCCTATTTTTTTTAGCTGAAATTCATCTGCTATCATCAGCAGTACTCCTCCCCCACCATATCTTCTGGATTTTCCCTGAAAATGTTAAATCCTTCATATTCAATCCCTGTAACTACATCGTCTGCTGTTAACCAGGTCTCACTAATGCCTATAACTTTTGACGAGGTTTACATTAAAGATACCAAGCAATTTTATAAACTTGGTTTTAGTCCTTTTTCCCAAGTAAGCAAACAAGTAGGTAAGTCAAGTTTGTGCCTGAAGTATTTTCAGGTCTGAAGCAAATCGTGGTAAAGGTGGAGTAAGCTCTGATCACTTTCCTTAGTATCTCCTTGCAGACATGTATGATGCTATGCATTAAGGGAAGGAAAGTGATCAGAGCTTACTCCACCTTTACCACGATTTGCCTCAGACCTGCAAATGCTTCAGACACAAACTTGACTTACCTACTTGTTTGCTTACTTGGGAAATGGATTAAAACTAAGTTTATAAAATTGCTTGGTATCTTTAATATATAGTATACCCAAGGTAAAAAACTTTCTACATTTTTGAAGAGGTTGCACTAATCAATGCCAAAAACTCCTCTCTCTCGTTCCTGATACTTCTGGCATTAGCATATAGAAACGGTAACATCCCTTTATTCCCCCACCACCACCACACACACACACACACACCTTTTACTTTCTGAATTTATTCATTCATTCATTTTGTATGGTGATTTTCAACAGCCGTGAGCCCCTTTTACAAGGAGGTACAGCACCACCTCAATCCTCCCTATTTAAAAATAGGGAGGATTGAGGTGATGCTGTACCTCCCCGTGCAGCAGCACTGGTCCGGGCTCAGGACCGGCATAGCTGACAATTCAGACCTGTGGCTGGAGGAATTGTCTTAAGTATTCCTGACGGTGTTTATGGGGCCGGTTTGCCTGCTTGCAAGATGAAAAACCCAGATAAACTGAAGGAAAAACCCTGCTGTCCACACCCAAGACCAGCTAACTTGACTATGGCTGAGGAAGATCCTTAAGGTGGTATGCATAAACAAATTGATGAAATGAGTGGAAGGAGGGTAATTATTATGGGGGATTTCAACTATGGTAACATTGATTGGAAGGAGGAGAGGATACACGTGAGGAAGGAAATGGATTTTATTCAATTATTAAGGGATAACTATCTGAAACAGCATGTAATTGAAAATACTAGGGGTGTGAGAGTGCTTGACCTGGTATCTGAGAATTTGACTGTAATGAATATGACCATGTTGCCACCTATTGGTGAGAGTGATCATAAGGTCATGACCTGGGAGGTGGCTAAAGGTGTGAAATTTGTGATTAAGACAGGGTATGTGTGGCATTACCATGCTGGAAAGTATGACAAGCTTAGGAGATTGCTTGGATCAGTGCCATGACATGTACAACTGCAAGGGCTGGACGTCGATAGAGCATGGGAAGTGATCAAAGAGCATTTACAGGAGGTTATGGCTGATTGTATACCTAAGGTCCGAATAGTGAAACAAGGAGGGGTTAAATGGATGAATAACACGATTAAGCTTGAGCTGCAAAAAAAGAAACAACTATGGAGGGAATTTAAAGAAAGGGGTGACCTGCAGGCACACGAACGGTATAAAGTACAGGCCAGAAGGGTAACGAGTGTGGTAAAAACAGCAAAAGCCGATTATGAAAGGAAACTAGCTATGCAAGCAAAAGAGAATCCCAAACAGTTCTTTCAATATGCTGCAAGCAAGAAAAAAACTGTACATGGCAAAATGATTTTAAGGAATGACGATGGTAAAGAGTTCACTGAACCAGTCGATATAGTGGAGTTACTGAGCGCGCACTTTGCAAAAGTATATCATCCAGGTGGTGACGTTGAAAAAATGAAGGAACCATTAGTTTATATGGGAATTGTGATGAATGAAGTGGAGGTGAATAGTCTATTACAGAACCTTAATGTGAATACATCTGTGGGATTGGATGGTATACCGGCACGGGTCTTGCATGAAGCGGCTAATGAATTATCAGTGCCCTTGACCATGTTGTTTAATCTGAGTCTCAGGTCTGGCTTAGTCCCGAAGGCGTGGAAAGAGGGGAAAATAGTTTCACTGCATAAAGGAGGATCCAAGACTATGGTTGCAAATTACCGACCGATCAGCATATCAGGAGTCGTTGTCAAGGTCTTGGAGAAAGTAGTCAAGGGAAAAATACAGGAACGGATTGATGAAAATGAGATACTGTACAGAGGACAGCATGGCTTTGTGAAGGGTAGATCATGCCTCAGTAACTTGCTCAAGTTTTATAACAAGGTGACGGCTGAACTGGATAAGGGAAATGGGTTTACAGTGATACTGCTGGACCTGGCAAAGGTGTTTGACAGGATACCACATGGAATTCTAATCCATAAACTACAACATATGGGAATGGATATAGGGTTGGTGAGATGGATAGCTGGGTGGTTGATGGAGAGATATCAAAGAGTAGTTTATTCAGGAGTAGAGTCCAAAAAACGGCCTGTGACTAGTGGTGTGCCACAGGGTTCTGTTCTTGGACCACTGCTGTTTAATCTGTTCATTAACGATATAGGGAAGGGTCTAAGTGGGACAGTTCATTTGTTCGCTGATGATGCAAAGTTGGGTAGGGCAATAGTGAATGCAGAAGATGTCAAAGTCTTGCAAGATGACTTAGATAGATTGGAGTTCTGGACTAAGGAGAATGGATGTCAATGTAATGTGACAAAATGTAAGGTTATGCATTTCGGAGTGAAAAGATTAGCAGCAGTATACCACATTGGTAGAACTGTACTCCAAGAGATTGATGAGGCCAGGGACTTGGGAGTGTTGGTGGATAGGGAGATGAAGTTTAGGGGGCACATTGCGAAAGTAGCTAAATCAGCTCATCAACTCACTTGGTTGTTGAAAAATACCTTGACGAGCAGAGAAAAACAAGTTATTGTACCTCTGTACCGAGCCCTGATAAGACCTCATCTCGACTACTGTGCCCAGATTTGGTCACCTCGGTTCCTTCTTGATGGGGAGGAGGTTGAGAGGATCTAGAGGCGAGTGACTAAGATGATAGCAGGTCTATGGAATGAACCATATGAGAACAGGTTGAAGATTTGTGGGTTGCAGAAACTAGTTGATAGGCGGAAAAGGGGAGATATGATTGAGACATTCAAATTGCTAAAAGGATTCTATAGGATTAATTCAGATGATATTTTTGAGATCAGGACTGGTGGTGGGAGAACCAGGGGACACCCATGGAAGCTGGGCAAGAGCTTGGTTAGCAGGGGTGTTAGAGCTGGGTTCTTTACTTTTAGAGTGGTAAATGAGTGGAAGAAGCTGCCAGAGTCTGTTGTGGGTGCTATGACAGTGAGCGAGTTCAAGGCAAGGTATGATAGATACTGTGAGAATGTTGAACAGCTGTGTGAACATGATGTTTAGGGCCTCCCTCGATGAGTCTAAGGACTCCTGGAGTAGCCCGTGGTAATAATAATAATAATAAGCTTCTCCCGTCGTCAATGGGAATCGAGCCCAGGACACTCCTTCCCCAGGCATATAGTTGCAAAGTGCATAGCCACTAGGCTAACTGCTTAGATGCTTTCTGAATTGACTACCCTATTTGATATTTTTGCTTGAGAGACTAGATTCCTCACTTGGTCTTTCTCACACTCACTGGCTTCATGGGTACCTTCACACAAACTCACTTGCTTCCACCTTAACTGCTTAAGTTTCCCTGAATTTGCACGTCAGCATGTTTGGTGAACAAAGCTCTCTAGACACCTAACACCAAAATCATTTAGACACAGTCCATCAGCATTATACAAATCCTTCTTTCTATCAAACACAGACCAGATCAACAAATCCTATATCATTCCTTCTGCATAACTTGCATATTGATTCATTTGCTACCAATGCTCTCCTCCTCAGTTCACCTCTATCAGCATGGCAGGAGATTTGCAATCTTCACCTTCTCGCTCTTCAGTTTTGCTTCTTCTAATAACTCATTTACATCCTCTTTCATAAAATACTCTTTGCATTTTGGAAAGGGTCTGGAGACTAAGGTAGTTTCTGATCTCTAAAATGTTTAGTATGAAGAAAGATTGAGAAAATGCAGTTTGCAGAGCTTAGTATTTAGCAGAGAAGGGAGAGGATATGATCGAGTGGTGGAGATTAGAATGCACTGACTGAGAGTGTCGTGAGTGTGAAGTGCTAAAGGCACAGTATAATGAACCATGGGTGTGATAGTGGAACCTCTCATGATGAATCTTTTGATTCCACCGAGGTCTGATAATAATGATTAATAATTTGAAATTGATTTTTTCATGGAGCAGAATAAGAGGCCATTCCTGAAATGTAGGGAAAGTAATATGAAGCAGAACGTAAGGAACAATTTTTTGCTCAGAAAGTAGCTGGTTGTAATCTGTTGCATGAAAGTATGTCAAGCATGGAGACAAGGAACAAGTTTAAGGCATTATTCGATGAGCATTATGTATAACAGTGAAGTTCTTCCACAATGAGGTTTTGACACCACAGAAATTTTATGCTATGAACAATAATAGACGCAGATAAAGTTTCAGACACAGGAAATGGCATACCAAATTTTTTAAACTGTTTTTCTGTCAAAGAGAAACAAAAGAATTACAGTTATTCATACAGCAATCATTCATTAATTCTGAAATTTGCAGCTAGGAAAATGCCTGTCATGGACTGGTTGGCCAAGTGGTTAATGTATCTGCTCTCCAATCAAAAAGGCTGCGGGTTTTAATCCCGCTCTTGGCATGAATGTTTGCGATTGTCGGTGAAAATACTAGTGGTGGTGGTCGGTGTAGTTGCAGTCGTGTAGTTGGTGGAGACAGGGAGCTGTAGAGTAAGCCCTCCCTCGATGAGTCTTTGGACTCCCTGGAGTTGTCACGTAATAATAATAATAATATATAAAGACTCTGCTTTAGCCATCAAGCTATGAGTGCTTCACATTTTAGTGGAGCACTCATAAAGCTGATGGCTCACTCTTTTGTTAGGTCACAATTTCAGTTATTAGAAATTGAAACCACTATACAGATATAAACTGTACAATTTTTTTTTTAGCAAAATTTTAAAATGCTACAGACACATCACAAATGACTATGCATTTTTGGAGAGAAAGTGCATAAAAATGTGGCAAAACATGAAAATATCTTGTACTGTTGGGGTGGAGGTATCCAGATGTTTTGTAACTCATGTGTTTTATTTTTAACTCGTGTCTATATTTAAAAGAAAGTGACTAAACTGAACTTGTGTCATGACAGTGTATCACCATCATTGCCAGTTGGTCTCAGATGATATTTGAGATATCTAGCAATAATCTTATAAGATTATTGCTAGATATCTCAAGATTCAGCTGTGAACTTTCTCTAAAATAAACAAGAAATAAACTATAGCAATTCCAATGGAAGGCCTGATGACCATGAGCAGAAATCAGAGTGGTACATGAAATTTCCTTGAATTTCTTAGCATGAGCAGAAGTAAACATGCAGAAATGGAATATAATAAATTTAGTTTAATCCTTTATCCAAGTGTGAGCAAACAAAGTTTGCGCCTGAAAGTATCTTCAGGACTGGGTTAAGATGGTACAACACCAGGGCAACTCGTTGCAAAGGTGGAGCAAGTTTGCTCACACTTGGATAAAGGATTAAACTAAATTTATTATACTCTAACCAAGTGGAAAATAAACTTTTAACATCTTTCTCTAAATCCAGAGTAAATTATTAAAAAAGGGTGGCACACCAATTGGCAATTCCTATAGGTAGAGATGACCTACTAATGCTTCTGCCTGATATCTCCACTTGGGCCTGGCTCCCACTGAAGAGATCTCAATAAAGGTCGAAACTAGTCTGGGTAGTGGCCCTTCCCATAATGCATAACATTAGACATATCCGCAAGGAGATGTGTTTTGCATTATAGGAGATACTGAGATAGGAGTGTTGGTAGCTTGCTCCACCTTTGCAACGAGTTGCCCTGGTGTTGTACCATCTTAACCCAGTCCTGAAGATACTTTCAGGCGCAAACTTTGTTTGCTCACACTTGGATAAAGGATTAAACTAAATTTATTATACTCTAACCAAGTGGAACATAAACTTTTAACATGCAGAGATGGAAATCCTGCACAGTTTTCTCTTGACATTAGATGCATATAACTTCTACCAACTTGTCACCTGTAATTATTTTATATTTTCATTTTTGTTGAATAAGTTGAATGCATTTCTTCTTATTATTGTTATTATTATTAAACAGGAATCTCCATGGAGTCAGAAGACTCATCGTGGGAGATCCATTATTCACAAAATGCCTATCACACCTCTGCTTAAACTCATTCACTGATGAAGACCTCACAACCAACTCTGGCAACCAATTATACCCATTCACCACCGTCCAAAGCAAAAAAATTAGTCCTAGCAAACCACACTCTTATGCAACTTCCATGGGTGATCCCTTGTTCTCTCCCTTCTTCCCATTTACTAAAAAAAAAAAGTCTTCAGTGTCAATCCTATTTTTATAGGATTGACAATTTCAGTTATTAAAAGGCAAAAGCCCTTTAATAACTTAAATGCTTCTATCATGTCTCCTCTTTTTTGCCTATCAGCTAATTTTTGAAGCCCACAGATTGTTAATCTATTCTCATAGGGAGCATTCCATAGAATTGCCACAATCTTTGTCACTCACCTTTGGATCCTTTTCACCACTTCTTCATTACCATAGAATCTAGTAGTCCAGATGTGGCTTTAATAAAGTGTTATAAAGGTGAACAATAATTTCTCTATCCCTGCTTGTTAGTGCATTCTTCAACAACCATAATCTGGTGTGCTGTTTTGTTACCTTTTGTAATATACCCTCTAAACTTCAGTACCCTGTCCACAATCACCCCCCCCCGCAAAATGTGCGCTTTGCCAAGAGTGGCTGGAGTTTGGTTCGATAATGATAGTCGTGGGAATGTGTGCTGAAAGTGTAAGGAAAGTGAGGATTTGAAGTGTGTCTTAGGTCACAAGATTGATGTCGTTGATGAAATCCAGAATGTGATAGAAAATAGTGATATGATAGGAATTTGCGATGTAGTACCAGATAGCTTTGAGAGCAGTGTTGAGAGTGAAAGTAAAAATACAGAGTGAGAGAATGGTTTAACGGATAAAAAAAAAATGAAGAGTTAGTTGCAATGAGTGAGATTGCACAGTTGTGCGGAGTGATACATAGGGCAAAGCGGCAGCTGGAGTGATTGCAAAATTGTTTACCGAGCGCATCAGCTAATGAAAAGCAAATGTATGATAAGAAAAATAACAGTATGATCAGCGAGTGTTGTACGGTGATTCATTAGTAAGATGAGAGTTTGTTAAAATCATATACTAACAGGGTGCGAAAATTAAGGATGGAAGTGAGTTTATTAGAGCGCAAAAGCAGAGGGGTGAAAGAAATGATAGTAGTGGCAGGAACGAATGATTTAAAAGGAAAAAAAATTGCTGTGAGAGAGGACTTGAAGTAATTACTAGAGGCAGCAAAAGAAAAGAGTGAGAGAGTTAAGATAGTGAGTCTGTTGCCTCACTATCTTGTCTGACAGAGAAGAGTTGAGAAGGAGAGCCATAATTGCAAATGATTCTATGTGCAGATTATGCAGGAGGAGTGGTGTGGATGTGTGGAATGAGTTTGATGGGCGAAAGGATTTATACAAGATGGATGGTTTGCGTATGAATGGTTTTGGTGGGAGACTGGAAAAAGTGTTATTGAATGAAGTGAAAGTGGATGTGCAGAATCAGGGAAACTAGAGTTGTTAAGGGGGGGACAGAGTGGATATGTAGGCTTCAGGGAGGCAGTTGAGTGTGAGAATGTGTATAATATGCCTGGGCTAGTACAAAGACAACAAATCAGAATGGGATAGTTAGTATAAGGCATCAAGATAGGGGGTGGGACTAATGGGCTTCTGCATTTCATGTATACTAATGCCAGGAGTAGTAGGAACATGAGTATGTAGAATTTTTATGTAGAAAAAAATGTAGAAAAACAAAACTGTAGAATTTTTTGCCTTGGTTGGCTCTTCCTGGCCACAGGTTATTGGCATTAGTGAAACATGGCTGACAGAAGATGATATAGCTAGTGGAATAGAATGTGAGGGGTATAATGTGTTCAGGAGGGACAGAGAGAATAAAATGGGGGGAGGAGTGTTATTGATGATAGCTGAACTGCAGCCAAGGAGAATAGAACTTGAACTGCAGGATAGAGAAAAGAGCACATTTGAGGCTATTTGGTGTGAGATTGAGACTAGCAGAACAAAATATTTAGTTGGGTGCTGCTATAGACCAGGTGATGGAATAGATAGATAGTATGCATAAGCAAATAGATGCAATGAGTGGAAGGAGAGTAATTATTATGAGGGATTTCAACTATGGTAACATTGATTGGAAGTAGGAGAGGACACATGGGAGGAAGGAACTGGATTTTATGCAGTTATTAAGGGATAACTGTCTGCGACATCATGTAATGGAAAACACTAGGGGGTTCAAGAGTGTTTACCTAGTAATTGCATCTGAGAATTTGACTGTAATGAATATGATTACGTTGTCACCAATTGGTGAGAGTGATCATAGGTTCTTGACCTGGGAGGTGGCTAAATGTGTGGAATCTTCAATTAAGACAGGGTACATGTGGAATTACCGGGCTGGTAAGTATGACAAGCTTAGGAGATTGCTTGGTTCAGTGATATGGCATGTAACTGCAAGGGATGGATTTTCATAGTGCATGGGAAGTGGTTAAGGAGTGTTAAGGTTCCAAAACTGCTGTTGGAGGTAATGGCTGACTGTATACCTAGAGTTCAAATAGTAAAACAAATAGTAGGGGTTAAATGGATGAATAACATCATCAAGCTTGAGCTGCAAAAAAAAGAAACAACTGTGGAGGAAATTTAAGGAGAAAGGTGACCTGCAGGCACACGAACAATATAAAGCACAGGCCAGAAGGGTAACGAGTGTGGTAAGAAAAGCAAATGTGGATTATGAGAGGGAATTGGCCATGCAAGCTAAAGAGAATCCCAGGCAATTTTTTCGATATGTTGCAAGTAAAAGAAAAATGTATACAGCAGAATGATTTTATGGAATGCCGATGGTAGGGAGGTAACCGAATCAGTTGATATAGTGGAATTACTGAGTGATTCCAATATGCACTTTGCAAGAGTATATCATCTAGGTGATGATATTGCAGGAATGAAGGAACCAACAGATTATGCGGGAATTGTGGTGAATGAAGTGGAGGTGAATAGTCTATTACAAGACCTTAATGTGAATAGATCTGTGGGACTGGATGGTATACTCGGGTATAGCTCATGTCGTACGTGAAGTGGCTAAAGAATTGTCAGTGCCCTTGACCATTTTGTTTAATTTGAGTATGGTCTGGGTTAGTCCCGAGGGGGTGGAAAGAGGGGAAAAATAGTTCCACTGCATAAAGGAGGTTCCAAGACTGCTGTTGCAAATTACCAACCAATCAGCATATCAGGAATCGTTGTCAAGGTCTTGGAGAAAGTAGTCAAGAGGAAAATACAGGAATGGTTAGATGATAATGGGATACTGTATGAGGGACAGCATGGTTTTGTGAAGGGTAGATCATGCCTCAGTAACTTGCTCACATTTTATAACACAGTGACAGCTGAACTGGATAAGGGAAATGGGTTTACAGTGATTATGCTGGACATTGCTAAGGCCTTTGACAGGATACCACAGGGAATTTTAATCAGTAAACTGCAGCATATGGGGATGGATATAGGGTTGGTGAGATGGATAGGAGGGTTGTTGATGGAGAGATATCAGAGAGCAGTTTATTCAGGAGTAGAGTCCAAAAGAAGGCTTGTGACTAGTGGTGTGCCACAGGGTTCTGTTCTTGGACCACTGCTGTTTAATTTGTTCATTAACAATAAAGGGAAGGAACTGAGAGGAACGGTTCATTTGTTCACTAATGATGCAAAGCTGGATAGTGCAATAGTGAATGCAGAAGATGTCAAAATTTTGCAGGATGATTTGGATAGTTTGGAGCACTGGGCTAAGGAGAATGGATGTCATTTTAATGTGGCAAAATGTAAGGTTATGCATTTTGGGGTGAAAAGATTAGCAGTGGTATACCACATTGGTGGAACTGTACTCCAGGAGATTGACGAGGCCAGGGATTTGGGAGTGTTGGTGGATAGGGAGTTGAAGTTTAGGGGGCACATTGCAAAAGTGGCTAAATCAGCTCATCAAATCACTTTGTTACTGAAGAATACTTTGAACAGCAGAGACAAGCAAGTTATTGTTCCTCTGTATCGAGCCTTGATAAAACCCCATCTTGACAACTGTACCGAGATTTGGACAACCAGGGTTTCTTCTTGATGGGGAGGAGTTGAGATGATCCAGAGGCGAGTGACCAAATGATAGCAGGTCTGTGGAATGTACCTTATGAGAATAGGTTGAAGATTTGTGGGTTGCAGAAATTGGTTGATAGGCAGAAAAGGGGTGATATGATTGAAACATTCAAATTACTGAAGGGTTTCTATGAGGTTAATTTAAAGGATATTTTTGAGAACAGGACTGGTGGTGGGAGGACTAGGGGCCATCCATGGAAACTGAGCAAGAGTGTGGTTAGCAAGGGTGTTACAGCTAGGTATTTTACTTGAAGAGTGGTGAATGAGTGGAATAAGCTTCCATAGTCTGTTGTGGGTGCCATGACTGTGAATGTGTTCAAGGCGAAGTATGATGGATACTGTGTGAATGTTGAATAGTTGTTCTTGACATGATGTTAGGGCCTCCCTCGATGAGTCTAAGGACTCCCTGGAGTTGCCCATAATAATAATAGTACACAGCTTGTGATCTCTTTTCAAAGAAAGAGATCACAAGTGCATCGCCATACACTTGGCTACATTAAACTGGCGGCCATTTATCTTTGCCCATACTACTAGTTGATTTAAGTCTTCCTTCAGGTACTCTGCATCACCTTCATTTACCTTTCCTTTAGTGTTACACGGTGATCAGCATTCATTTTAGACAAATTATGAACTCTACAACTTTGTTAGAAATAATTATTTTAATTTCCTGACATTTTGATCTTCATATTAAGGTCATCATCTGCAGTACACACACACACACACACACACACACACACACACACATATATATATATATAGACAAGCTATATTACATTTTCCACAGTATGTCAAAGAGACAATGATTTGATCAACGATTATTCTACTGGACTGACCTCTAGTGGAAAAAAAAATTAAATAACTTAAATAAAATAACTACATCAAAGTTATATTCTATTTATGACAACATCAAAGAACAATTTCATATAGATAGTTTTATTACAGAAAAAATGATGTCCTGATTTAACATGGGAATTGTTATATTAGATTTAAGATCCTAGATTACTTACAGTGATATTTATAATTGATCTTAAGGAGGTTATGTGGGTAGAATATGTGCCTTCCATATTCTTGTGAGTTTTAGACCATCATTATTGTAACGAGGGTAGTTGATAAGAATTTCACAGGTCTCTATAAAATTACGTTCATACCACGTTTTGGTGTGATGTAAACAGCAGGTGCTTTTCCAGTCAATTTTATGTAGTATTCTGGGCATGATCAGAAAGACCAGCTTTACCATAGTTATTAAATTTAATGTGTCATTTATGTTCCTTTTTTTCTGATAGGAATTGTGCATCCTGTTTTCCCTATATAGGGCAAATTACAGGTGCAATGAATAAGGTATACTCCAGCAGAGGAAGTGGATCCTTCGATGAGTTGAATACATTCTTTAATTTTGCAGGAGGTTTAAAGGAGGCTTTAAGGTTGTATTTTTGTAGTGTTCTGTTTATTATGACACCTCCAAGAACTGATCACTGGAGGGCATCCTACTCTACCCAAACCACCCTACACTGCATCACAATCCATCAATTATATACAGTGCAATCTACTGCCACTAACAGTATTTTTTTTACCTGTAAATTGCACATGTTCTAAGGCCAATTTGTCTGAATGTGGGAAGAAACATCCTGCTACCTCCATATAACATTGGCTAACTAACTAACTTTCAATAAAAAAAAGCCCATATATAGATTCCTCTGGTAATGACAAGAATTTAACCCAGGTTTTACATGGCATATTTTAATTGTAAATATACTAATTTGAAATTCATTCAACTCATTTCTTGCCAAACTTTTTTTTTACTGAAGGCATAGTTTCATTTATTTGTATAAGTTTTTTTTTCTTTATTTTGCAGAAACATTCAGCTCATTTTCTTCATTCCAGTCTCCTATATCAAGTTCATTTCCTACTCATGTATATAAGACTGTGGATAGTGATACATTAAATGAAGAGCCATCTTCAAGTGTCTCAACTCCCCCACAACAAAACTGTAGTAGTCTCCCAGTTTGCATTGCACTTACCATCAGTATGAGCTGGAGTGAGTTCTGTGCTAATCTGGATGAATTCAGGAAACATTTATCAGAATCTTTATCCCAATATACAAAACCAATCCAACCATACCAAATTATTTTCAGCAATCTGCAAGAATGCAAACCTCGTAGAGATAATGAAATCTTAGTACGCCGTCGAAGGCATCCATCTATTGTTGTAAATATATTTGTGACTGATAAAGATGGTGTATATGATGATAAAATGACAGAAATATGTGGGATTATACTTAAAAAAGGAGTACCAGCACATGGAACAGTTTTCTATAATAAGGTAAGAAGTCTTTTATGAGAGATTTTTAAATGTTTCTATATGATCTAAATTGACTTTCACTGTTTCTCATGCTGAACATTTTCATGTACTGTACTTGAACAAAAAATCAAATTAATGAATATTTCATATGAATATTTTTTATATTCATATAAAAATATTTATATGAAATATTCATATGGATTTTTCCTCTTGCAAGATAGGCAATGAAACTGGCTGGACAATAGATACAACTGATAGATTAAGTTCTTTGTGCTTAAAAAAAAGGTGGGGAGGGGATTCTTTCTAGAATCATTGCAGAAATGATAGGTGAATAGTTTATATATATGGATGGATTTTTAATTGTCCTCACATAGCATTAATCGGGTATTACTGGGCAATATTAGCATTATTGGGTAATTCTAATATGAGATTCTAATCATTCTAATCATTCAGAAGAAGATAATCTTCTGAATGATTCTTTCTGAATAATAAACAGTTCATAATATATTAAGTAATGTAGGTGGTGAACTGTGCGGAATGGTGTGACTTCCTGCAGTGAGTCTTTGAAGTGAAGCATAACAGTAATAATAATATTTTTGAATTTATTTAATCAAAGAAATTTGCTGTCTTTTTCATTTATCATGCAGCTTTATCATGTTATTTAATTATGTCTCCTTATTATATAGGTCATCAATGTTAAAATATACCAAATAGAATATGAACCTCCTGCAGCAGATACAACTGTTCCATTCCATGCAAATTCAGGAATCATAGCAGCCATTACTATTTCAGCTATAGCAGGAGCATGCTTGTTCTTGTTGTGCATTTTGTTGGTGAGTGGTTTATTTAACTCTTGGAATAAAGAAATAGGGAAAGAAATATATATTATTAAATAGGGAAGAAAAAGTTCATTTTTCTTGACATATGAATTCAGAATTCTTATTTTTATATACAGACAAAATACAGTTAGTGGATAACAGACCAGTGGTTCTTGAGGTTTTTTTTTTTTTGACACCATGGAACCCTACATAAAAATTTGTTTTTCACAAGATCGGTATTAAAATTTTCATTAAAAAGTTACAAGAAAGGAGCTATGACAATGAACTATTACCTGTAAAAATTCTAATCAAGAAAACAGGATACATAATATTAAAAAAAATAAAGTAACATAACTGTTCTATAAATAAGTCAATTTAATAAAAATTTAGTATTTTTCCCCAATTCATTGAAGAATTTTTGTTAAATCAGAAACTATAACTAATACAAGTTCTGAATGTCTGTATACTATGGGGAAATCCTAGTATTCCATGGAACGCAGTCGCATAAACTACATGATGGGGTGTATAGAATGGAGTGCCCTCCCATGAAGAGTCCCTGGAGATGTCACTTAATAATAATTGTTTTGAAAATCAAAATTTTTATATATGGAGATTAAATAAACCTTCATTTTAAATCCTCAGGGATGTTATTATTATGCAGGTATCTCCATGGAGTCAGCAGCCTCATCATTGGAGATCCATTTATTCACACACTAACCATCATTCACACAATACCTATCATACTTCTCCTTAAACTCACTCATTGATGAAGCACTCACAACCACCTCCAGCAGCCCATTCAACCATTCACCACCCTCCAAGCAAAAAACCTAGTCCTAACACCCTTGTTAACCACTCTCTTACACAACTTCCACTGGTGTGACACCTTGTTCTCTCCCGTCTTGCCATATACTGAAAAAAGTCTTCAGTGTCAGTCCTATAGAACTCCTTTAATAACCTAAATGCTTCTATCATTTCTCCTCTTTTTCATCTATCAGCTAATTTTTTAAGCCTACAGACCATTAAACTATTCTCATAAGGAACATTCTACAAACCTGCCACAATCTTTGCCACTCACTTCTGGATCCTCTCCACAACTTCATCACAACAGAATCTGGGAGTTCAGATCTTTGCACAGTAAGCCATGCACTATCTACAGGGCCGGCGCTAGGCTGGACGTCACCTGCCTGCAAAGCTGAAATGGACGCCCCCAAACAAATGGCAATTTATTTATGTATTTTTATTTTTGTCATAATCATGTGGAAAGAATTTACAAGAATGTTTTGTAAATTTGTAACTGTAACTTTTTCTAACTGTAAATTTGCAGCAATTATATTGACTTACCTAATTATTATTACTTAATTTACAAAAATTTAAAGAAAGAATGAAACTTCATACTAACACTTCGAAATGGTGCCCACCTTGTAGTGGAGCCCACCTGCAATGCAGGCCTGCTTCTGCTGGCCCTGACTATCTATACACTGTCAAATCATTTCCTGTATCATTGATATACAAATTAAAACAACAGAGGTCCAAGTACTGAGTCCTGTAGTATACCAGTGGTCACTTGCCTTTTCCTTCACTCAACTTCTCCATCAACCACTCTTTGATATCTGTCAGTCACACATTAATCCAAATCACCAGATTCATATCCATCCCCATTTGCTCCAATTTATACAATAGGGAGCTATGTGGAATCTTGTCAAATGCTTTTACAGTCTAGCAACATCGCTGAGTAGGCATTTCCCTTATCCAACTCCATTGTAACTTACACATTGTAACATATGAGTATGCTGATCACCTGTTTCTTCATAATCCCACCACAACCTTTTCTTTGTGCAACTCTTGCTTAATGAAGCTATTCAATCATCTAACTCCTACCTGATTTATCCTGACTCTAGATAAACATTCAGATACTGCTTTCTTCAAACACTCCCGGTAGTCTTTCCAAGCAACTTGCACTAAAACCACTTGAATGCAGTCCATTGCTCCTATACAGTTCACTTTGTCTTTCAAATTCATTCCACACATTTACAAACTGCACTCCTTTCTCCTCACACATTTCTGCTAACATATTCATAATCCTTGCTCTCTGTCTCACCTCACCACTGTCATACCTGGGCAACATATTTACTACCTTTCCTGTCACACTATTCTCTTTTATCCGTCTCAACAACCTCCTGATATCTGATCTGACATGTTCTTTGTTCGCAGTCAAGTCATTTGTACCTATTACAGCTACCAACTCTTCTACTCTCCAGTAAAACAAACTTTGTGCATCTTCTTGTCCAGCACACCTTTAATAATTGAATCACCATACAATGCCACTCATGGGTTTTTCGTTACCTCTTTTATACCACATTATTTGTTTTCATCATTTTCACTCTTCCATACATATCTTGAATTCTCTTAACTTCATTCTGCATCCATTTCATCTCTTGCCTCATCTTAACCAACTAAGGCCTTTGACAGAATACAGCATGGTAGACTGTTGCATAAAATGGAGAATATGGGTTTGGATTATAGAATACTAGCATGGATAAGTGGATGGCTGACTGACAAATATCAAAAAGTGGTATGCAGGGGATGTGAGTCTGCAAGATTTAAGGTAACCAGTGGTGTACCACAAGGATCAGTGCTTGGTCCACTGTTATTCAACCTGTACATTAATGAAATTGGGAAGGATTTGAGAGTATAGAGTTTTCCCTGCATGCGAGACCATTGCATGCTTTGATCATCCTAAAGGAGTGGAGATACCTTGGTGTTATGTTCACTCCAAAGGGGAGGTCTTCTGTCCCTTCTGCCTTAGGGTGGACAGCGTTTTGAGGTAAGCTCTTCTTAAATCCCCCAGCAAAGGCTCTTTATTCTGTCCTATTATCTCCTACCTCGATTTTACTACAAGTTGGTTCTTGATAGGACGCATGTCTCAGTATTTTCCAAATGGATAGGGCTATTCGCGCTGCCATTAGATCATGACTCTGATTACCGCCAGATACCTCAATAGCATATTTCCATGGTCGGGTGAAGGATGGTGGGTTCAGGGTCCCATCACTAAGGTGGTTGATTCTACAGCTCCACTTATCTGGAATAGAAAAACTTGCAGCTTCATCCTCTGCTATCTGTAGAGAGGCTTTTCATAGTCCTAATATCCAAGAGGAATTTAGATGTGTGAAGGAGTGGACTCTGTATCAGGGTGCCCAGATTAAGACAGCAAGAGATGAGTATAAGAGATGGGCATCTTTGCTTTACAGTTCTGTAGATGGTGCCTCCTTAGTAGAGTCACACTTGGTACCCCCACAACAGTGGGTACGTGATGGGACTACACCCTCTGTCCAAAAAGAAACCGAACATCTTCGAAAATGGAAGAAACTAGTGGCGCCTCCTGTCGTATCTTTTTGTTGTCGAAAGCGACAACCCTCATTAGTGTTGTCAACTGTTTATGACATTTGTTTCATTAGAAGCCGAGTTATAGTGCCAAAAGTGACGGAGTGTTTTGACGAACGGTCGGAAAATGAGTTTCAAACAGAGAGCTGCGATTGTCTTTTGTGCTAAACTTGGTAAAAGTTTTACTGAAATGTATCAATGCTTCAAAAAGCATACAGTGATGAATGCTTATCCCGTACTCAAGTTTACGAGTGGTTTGAGCGATTTCAAAGTGGACGACAAAAAGCCGGGCCGTCCAAAAACTGGACTGAGCGAAGTTAACATCCAAAAAGTGCGTGATTTCATCAAAGAAAACCCGAAATCGTCCATGAGATTGATTGAAGATGAATTGAGGGTTCCAAAATCAACTGTGCACAACATTTTTACAGAGTTTGGGCCTCTGTAAATTGAATTCGCGATTTGTTCCCCACAAGTTGACCGATGACCAAAAAATGTATCGAATTGAACACTGCAAGGACCTCATTAAAACTACTCGTAAGGACTCAAACTTCCTTTAAACGATTGTTACTTGTGACGAAACGTGGTGTTTTTTTTTTTTTTTAGTATGAGCCTGAAACAAAGTGCCAGAGTGCTAAGTGGAGACCACCAGAAGAGGGGCATCTGAAAAAAAAGTCGCTTGGAGAAGTCAAAAGTGAAGACAATGCTGATTTGTTTCTACGATTACAAGGGCATCATCCACAAGAATTCGTTCCGCCTGGCCAAACGGTCAATGGTGAGTTTTATCTCGAAGTTTTGAAGCGATTAATAGCAAGAATTCATCACGTACAGCATGAATATCGTGATGCAGACTGCTGGACACTTTTACACGATAATTCACCATCTTATCGTTCGAACATTGCGAGACAGTTTTGAGCAAAAACCAAGTTTGAGTGTTGGATCACTCGCCTTATTCACCTGATTTAGCACCCTGTGACTTCTTTCTCTTCCCCTGACTTCATTTGCCTATTAAAGGAAAGTGATATGACACCACTGAAAACTTTCAAGTGGCAGTAACCACGACTCTCAACAGTATCCCAAAAACCGATATAAAAAAAACTCATTTAACAAATTAATTGACCATACCTCAGATGTATCAAAGCTGAGGGAAAGTATATTGATTGAAATAAATGATCTGACTAATTATAATTAGCCTGTGTTTTATTTTCTATCAAAAGTTCAGTTTCTTTTTGGACAGAGGGTGTGGATTACTTCCAGGTTTTGAGTTTATTGATTTAATAAGTACCTGGGGTCTGCCCAGCCCGATGAGGCAGTGAAGACATTAGCTGTAGGGCTGACTGCCATTATAGTGAGACTTTGTCTCACATTTCCCAATGCTGTTTCCAGACACGTGGTGTCTGTGTGCAGAGAGATGATGCTGTGGTCTCCATATTGACTAACTATTTTAATAACAATGGTTAGGAGACCACAGTTGAACCACACTATAGAACAACTTCTGGCATTAGAAAGCCAGATATAGTAATGAGGAGAGATGGTGGTGTTTGGGTGATTGGTATTCAGGTAGTGGGTACTGGGCACTCACTTACCTATTGCCATAAGAGCAAGGTTCAGTACTATGAGTGAAATGCTGACCTTGCCAGGCAAATAGAAGAGGAGTTTGGGGCAGCTCCTCGTTTTACCAGTGCCACCGTCTCTATGAATGGTGTGTGGAATGTTACTAGCTATAGAGACCTGTCTTTACTTGGTTATCCAAGAGTGATGTTAAAGTTATTTCTTTGAGGGCCCTGCATGGTATACTAGTGGCTTGGCATTACCATCAGTGCATGACAAATAGCATACCAAGGCCTAGCATCGGGTGTTACTCTTGTAAACCTTTATGTAAAGGCCTTGGGCTATTGTAAAGGCTTCTTAAGTCCTTTTGGACATTATGTTTGGACTCTGTACTGCTCTATCAGTACAAAGTATAATAAAATAAAATATAATCAGTGGTGTATCACAAGGATCAGTACTTGGTTCACTGTTATTCAATCTGTACATTAATGATATTGGGAAGGATTTGACAGGTGATATACAGCTACTTGTTGATGATGCAAAAACAGGCAGAGTAATCAGGAATGCTGTTGACATGCAGTACTTGCAGAATGATTTGAATAGGCTGGAATTGTGGACATAGGAAAATTGATGTCAGTTCAATGTCAGTAAATGTCAAGTCATTCTCTTGGGTGTGATTAGATATCCAATGTCTTATTATATTGGTGGGATTATGCTAGAAGAAACTGATGAGGCTATGAATCTTGGAGTGTTAGTAAATAGGAAGTTGAAATTCAGGGGACCATGTAGCAAAGACTGCAAATACAAGTGCCTCCATAGTGCAATTGGAAGAACAATGGTATGTTATGCTCTTCGATTAGAAAAGGCCTAAGTTTGATTCTAATTGTGATGGGAAGAATCTTTATATAGGTTTTTTCAATTGAAGTGAGTTAGCTAATCTCATATGGAGGTAGCAGGGATTTTTCTCCCGAAAACTTGGGTTTTTCATTCCGCATACAGACAAATCAGCCTTCAGGACACACACAATTTACAGATAAAAAAAAAAAAAATACTAGTAGTGGTGGTGGTGGTGGTGGCAGTAGATGGTATTGGTGTAGATGATGGCAATGGATGGAAGTGGTGGAAATGGAGAGCTGTAGAGCAGGTGACCTCCCTCGATGAGTCTTTGGACTCCTTGGAAGTGTCACAAAATAATAATAATAATAACCCAAAACATAATTGCAATGTTGAAACGAACGTCCACACGTTAAGATAAGGATGTCATTTTGCCTCTTTACAAGGCCTTGATAAGACCTCACTTGGACTATTGTGCACAGGTCTGGTCTCCTGGTTTCTGTTGTGATTCTGATATAGTGGAGAGTTTGCAAAGGACTGTTAAAAATGATATGAGGATTGTGGAATACTGATTATGAAGACAGATTGAGAATTTGTGGAATGCAGACACTAGCACAGAGTAGAAAGGGGGGCGGGATATGATTGAGACTTACAAACTTCTGAAAGGGTCATACAAGCTTTCAGTTGATGGAATTTTTTAATTTATAGAGGATGGGAAAAGACAAGAGGGCATCCTTGGAAGCTGAGAATGAATACTGCTAAGAAGGGGGTGAGGGCTAGATTTTTCTCTCAAAAGGTGGTGCGTGGTTGGAATGGATTGCCATTGGATGTTGTGAGTGCAAGCAGTGTGAATGAATGCAAGAAGAAGTATGATAGCTGGTGCATATAGTATGTGGCCTCCCTCGATGAGTCCCTAACTCCTTGCAGGTCTCTCTTAATAATATGCAAATGCATGTCATCTACATTCTCCCATATACTTCTTGGATCCATGTTCCATGAATCCATATTCCCCTGATGTACTTTTACTCTTGTTTAACCCCCCCCCCCCATCCAGTTTCTTCTGTCCTTTCTGAAGACATATCCCTTGTGTTCTATTCCTATGGCCAAACATCCATGGTCAACCACATCTCACTAATGCATGTAACTTTTGGCCAAGTTGTGATAACTAATGCCAAAAACTCCTCAATCTTATTTTGAATACTTCTGGTATTAGCATATATAAACTGGAATATATCCTTGATCCCCACCACCTTGTGTTACTTAGCTGACAAAAGTTAACCTGGGGGAGCTATACTTCGCATCATGTGATCACTCTCCTACTTACTAACTTCAAGGACCTGAACACATGCACTCCACTAAACATTCTAGTTTCCCTGCCTTTGTACTTCCAAACTGTCACCGAACAACACTTTCTTAAGATTCCTGACACCAAATCTATTTAGATGCAAACCATCCACCCTATATTACAATTCCTTCCTTCCATCAAACTCACTCCACAAACTCCACATCAATCTGTGCAGGAAGAATTCGTAATCATAGCTTTCCATCTTGGCTCACCTATATCATATCATTATTATTATTAACATTTGACCTCCATGAAGTCAGAGACTCATTGTGGGAGGTACACACTATTGCACACAATGCTCATCCAACCATGCTTTAAGCTGCATTCACTGTGTCTACACCCACAACATACTCAGGCAATGCATTCCACTCACCAACCACTCTCCATGTAAAGAACCTTCTCCTCACTCCTCTGCTCACACCCTCCTTATACAGTTTCCAGTGACGGCCTCTTGTTCTATCCTCCTCCTCTCCCATTATATGAAAAATCTCTTCCATGTTGAAGAGATTCCCCTGACTAGCTTACATGTCTCAATCACATCCCCCCCCCTCCTCCTATTCATGAGGCTCTGTAACCTACATTCTCTCGATCTGTCCTCGTACTCCACATTCCAAAGACCGCTGACCACCTTTGTGAATCTTCTCTGGACCCTATTCCAACATATCTTCGAAACCATGAAAATCCGGTGACCAAATCTGTGCACAATAATCTATATGAGGCCTTGATCAAGGCCTTGTACAATGCCATTATAACCTCTATTTCTGCATGTCGGGATCCTATGCATCATTGCCATTATCCAATGTCACATCTTCACAACTTGTCCAATGTGGCTCCTGAATGTCCACCATCACTCCTAGATCTCTCATCTCCTCTACTTCCATTAAAGTTTCCCCACCAAGTGTATACTTTGCATCCCATCGTCACTTACCAAATCTCAAAACCTCACACTTGAGACATTGAACTGACAGTTCCACTTACATGCCTATTCATGCAATCTCTTCAAGTCCTCTTGTAAGGCTATAACATCCACTTGATTCTGCATTGCTCTCCCCAGTTTTGCATCATCTGCATATCACTAGTTAAACTCATCCCATTATCATTACATACAAACTGAACAACAATAGTCCCAAAACTGACCCCTGTGGCACACCACTAGTGACCTTTCTCTTTCGGGATACTGCACCCCATATACAACTTTCTGATACCTATCTGGCAGCCAGTCACTGATCTAACTCTGAAGTCTGTTATTCAATCCCATTTGTTTCAATTTATTTAAGAGCTTTTGTGGCAGTCTATCAAAAGCCTTTTGCAAAATCTGTATATGCATCTCCCCTGTCCAAGGTATTTGTCACCTTGTTATAGTACATAAGTTAGTAAAACATTATCTCCCCTTAACACAACTCCAGATATACAGATCAGCCTATAATTTGAAGCTACAGCCTTATCACCACCTTTATGCAGTGGAACAATTTTACCCTCCTTCCACTTCCTTGGAACCTGTGCTGTTGTAAGACTTTTATTGGCGACAAACTTGCAACATTTACTTTCTCACTCTTCATTTTCGCATGCACTATAACAACTCTTTCATGTCTTCTCACTTACCACACTTGTCACCTGCTAAATCATTTGTACCAGCCAAAATAAACATCTCTTTCACCTTAACTCTTTGCATCCTTAATATATCACTGACATCCTTAATCTTATTATTATTATTACGGGCGACTCCAGGGAGTCCTTAGACTCATCGAGGGAGGCCCTAAACATCATATCCACACAACTAGATGACATTCTCACAGTATCTATCATACCTTGCCTTGAACTCGCTCACCATCATAGCACCCACAACAGACTCTGGCAGTTTATTCCACTCATTTACCACTCTAAAAGTAAAGAACCCAGCTCTAACACCCTTGTTAACCACACTTTTTCCCAGCTTCCATAGATGTCCCCTAGTTCTACCACCACCAGTCCTGATCTCAAAAATATCCTCTGAATTAATCCTATAGAAACCCTTTAGCAATTTGTATGTCTCAATCATACTCCGCTTTTCCGCCTATCAACTAATTTCTGCAACCCACAAATCTTCAACCTGTTCTCATAAGGTTCATTCCATAGACCTGCTATCATCTTGGTCACTTGCCTCTGGATCCTCTCCACCTCCTCCCCATCAAGAAGAAACCTAGGTGACCAAATCTGGGCACAGTAGTCGAGATGAGGGCTTATCAAGGCTCGGTACAGAGGTACAATAACTTGCTTGTCTCTGCTCATCAAAGTATTTTTCAACAACCAAGTGAGTCGATTAGCTGATTTAGCCATTTTTGCAATGTGCTTCCTAAACTTCATCTCCCTATCCACCAACACTCCCAAGCCTCATCAATCTCCTGGAGTACAGTTCTGCCAATGTGGTACACTGCTGCTAATCTTTTCACCCCAAAATGCATAAGCTTACATTTTGTCACATTAAATTGACATCCATTCTCCTTAGCCCAGAACTCCAATCTATCCAAGTCGTCCTGCATGATTTTGACATCTTCTGCATTCACTATTGCCCTACCCAACTTTGCATCATCAGCGAACAAATGAACCGTTCCTCTTAGATCCTTCCCTATATCATTAATGAACAAATTAAACAGCAGTGGTCAAAGAACAGAACCCTATGGCACACCACTAGTCACAGGCCGTCTTTTGGACTCTACTCCTGAATCTTAGCTTCAGGAAAAGGCGATTTCATCACACTCCTCAAGGACTACACGTATCAATGACTCGCCATACAAAATCCGATCTTTATTTTCATGCTTGCACTTTTTCACTCTCTACTTTCTCTCCACTTTCCTTCACTTCTGTGTCATACCTTCTGCCAGATGTTTCTTCAACCACTCAATCTCACATTTTGTTCTGTGAAGAACTCCATGTATGTGTGCTATCCTTTCCATCATCATCCTCTTGATATTCCACTGCATCATTCATACAGTCACTTATAACATTTGCAACACAAACTATGCCAGTTGCATTATCATGCATTTCATTTTTCAAGTTACCATCACTCTTCTTACCCTCTTACCACTCATTATATTCATTTATGAAACACTTTCAACAAACACACATTCCCCAGTTTCATTCTTCTTTCCAAAAAATATCTTGTTTTACAAAGGTCATATTTCACATGCCCATTAAAATTGCCTGCTACTGTTTTGCATTTTGGTGCTATGATGCACAGTACAGTGTAGAATAAAAACAAATATTAAACCTTTAAAATTCCTAAAAATGCACATACTACCCATACAGTTAATCCAACAAACACTCATAAATATAATGATGCAAAAAGAATGACTTAATTGTCACTAAAAACTTCCAAAAAAGAACTTATCTTTCAATCCCAAAATTCATGATTTTCACTATCTTCTGCCCTCTCATGGCCGATATATTCTACATATATCATCCTCATCTACCTAAGGTGGGTTAAGGCTAACATGAACAGCTTTCCAGTTGAGTCTATCTGCAACAAAGTTACTATATTTAAATTTCTGTGTGGGTTCAGTCCACTCATAATTTTTGTACCTATTTATTTCTTAACCTCCTCAGAGATTTTTTCCTTCTACTTTCCATTTTTTGAGAATTTGCAGAGTTCCTTCAGTAGCAGTCTGTACACATTAAGCAAGACAGGAAAAGGTGTTCAATAGGGTTGAGATCAAGCTTTGTGGAGGCCAGTCAATCCTGGTGATTCATGTCCACAAACCACCCAGTCACAGCAGCAGTCTTATGACATGGGCCTTGCTGAAAAAGACAATGGTCAGTTCCGTAGAAATACCATGAAGTAGAAAGCATTGCATTGTCCAGGATGTTCGGATACCTCTCAAAGTTCAATGTTTGTTTGTGGCACCACAAACAGAGGTCTAAGACCAAGCCAGGAAAAACAGGATCAAAGACCATACCATCACACCACCACCTCTGAATTTCATAGTTGGGATTATGCACTCTGGTAAGAGACATTCATTCACTGGCATTTGCCACACCTGTACATATACTTGGTAGAGGGTGTGCATGATTCATTGATCCACAGGTTTACAAGCTTCCAAGTCCCACTGTATGTGCTCTTTGCACTACCAAAGACAATGCTACATGTTGGTTCAGGTAATGTGGGACTTGCATATTGTGGTCCAACATGGAAACCCATGTTGTGAGCATTTGGTTCTGAATGTTTTTGTTCAGATTCATGTTCCAGTCAATGGCTGGAACCCCACATCAATGGTCACTTAAGTTCAGTGAGCATGGTGGGTCGTCCACTGAAGGTAGCACTTGCAGTTGACTACCAGCACTTTCATCTCAGTATGGTATTACTGATTGTTGACCTGGGATGGCCCAATTTGTCAACAATTTGCCCAACATATAAGCCTGCGACATTATATCCTGTCATGATGCACCTTTCAAACTCTGTCAGTTCTCTTCTTGCAGCCATTTCACCTGGACACAGTTGCACTGCTTGAGAGCATCATATTCCTCCAATTTATACTGGGTACAAACACACGACTTGTTACATGGGAGTGTCTGTTGACTTCTTTCCAAGTAGTGTACTCTGGATCAGAGACAGATGTAGGTTTGTTTTTTTTTCACTTGGTTAAACCATAGAGTGACTGATGCAGAGGACATAGTGGAATTGTTCAATGACCACTTTATTGGAGTATTTCATCCTGGAGGAGTCAGTTTTAATGCTAGAGGGACAGGGCAGGTTCAAGGTTTAGAGGTACAGGAGGAGAGTGTGTTTCAGATACTGAGAACTCTGGATGTCAATAAAGCTTTGGGACTGGATGGTATTTCACCACGAGTTTTGAGAGAATGTGCTAGGGAACTGACAGTGCCTTTAACCTGGCTTTTCAATGAAAGTCTGGCTTCGGCAAAGGTGCCCAGGGAATGGAAGGAAGGTAAGATAGTGCCATTGCATAAGGGTGGTAACAGACTGGAAGTGTCTAATTATAGACCAGTCTGTGTGTCATCAGTAGTTGTTAAGATCTTGGAGAAAGTAGTGAGGGACCATATACAGCACTAAGCAGATGAGGGTAATGTTATCTGTGAGAGTCAACATGGATTTGTGAAAGGGCGCTCTTGTTTTAGCAATATGCTAGCCTTTTATAATAAAGTTACAAGAACATTAGATGAGGGAAAGGCATATACTGCAATTTTCTTAGACTTAGCAAAGACATTTGACAGGTTGCCACATGATAAGCTGATATTTAAGTTGCAACACATGGGTCTGGATGTCAGATTGGTCAACTGGATTCAGGATTGACTGTGTGATAGGTATCAGAGAGTTGTGTAGGTGGAGCAGTTTCAAGGAGACAGAAGGTTACAAGTGGGGTCCCACAGGGCTCAGTACTAGGACCTATATTGTTTAACCTTTATTTCAATGACATTGCCAGTGGATTGCAAGGGGATATTCAGTTGTTTGCGGATGATGCGAAGCTGGGAAGGATTATTAGTAATAGTGCAGATGCTCTGCAAGAGGATTTCAATAAGCTAGATAGATGGGCAAATGAATGGGGGATCGGTTTAATGCAGCAAAATGTAAGGTCTTGAGGTTTGGGAAACATCGATGGGGACTTCATACTCTATGGGAGGAGTTATACCGGACAAAGTAGGAGAGACAAGAGATCTGGGGTTGATGATTGATAGAAACCCGAAATTTAGGGGGACATATTGCAAAGGTGGTGAAGGTAACACAGACGATTGCTGCAATAATGAGAAGGACACTGACCTGCAGAGATAAAACAGTTATCATTCCATTGTATAAGACCCTGATCAGACAATACTTCGACTATTGTTCTCAGATTTGGTCCCCAGAATTTGAAGGGGATAAATTAACTGTGGAAAAGATACAAAGACGGATGACAAAGATGGTCTCAGGACTGTACAAGGATAGTTATGAGAATCGACTGAGGGAATGTGGACTGCAGAGTTTGGCAGATAGAAGAAGGAGCGGTGATATGATTGAGACTTTTAAACTGTTGAGAGGTGGTTACAGGGTTGACACTGGGGAGTTCTTTCACTTGGTTGAACAGCGAGAAGGAGTGATGACAAGAGGCCATCCCTGGAAGTTACGAAAGGAAACTGTGAGCAAGAGGATGAGGAGTGGTTTCTTTGCATGGAGGGTGGTTAAGCCGTGGAATGCATTGCCTGATAGAGTGGTGAGGGCGAGAACGGTCAATGAGTTTAAGGAGTGGTATGATAGACTGTGTTTCTTAGGGGGAACCTCCCCTTGATGAGTCTTGACAGACTTTATGTTCTTAGGAAGGACCTCCCACGATGAGTCTTTTGACTCAATGGAGGCCTGAATAATAATAATAATAATAATAATAAATTAATGATGCCAAGAAATTATATTCTTGTTTTAATCCTTTGTCCAAGTGTAAGCCATAGTTTGTCATCTTTGCAACTAGGCTACTTGTATATAGAGGCTAATGACTTTACATCAATTGCCTTAGAGTCCTATAATGCAAAGCACAACTCCTTTCAGACCTGTATAATGCTATGCGTTTGCTTATACTTGGACAAACTATTAAACCAAGAATATAATTTTAGCATCTTTAATGTATAGTTTAACCAAATGAAAAAAAACTTACAAGTAAAACAATACTCTGTTACACCCAGTGGCAAATTAAGGATAGTTGGGGCATAAATATAATTTGCCCCTAGGCAAATTATATTTGGGAGCCCCAAAAAAAAAATAATAATAATAATAAAATAATAAAAAAATAATAAAAGTTAGGTGGCAAATAAATGAAATTTTGTACTTTTGAATTTTTTGAACTTTGGATTTTTCTGCCTGTTAAAGGTCACTTAAGTTAAATAATAAAAAATAAAATAATAAAACTTTTTATTTTATTTTATTTTTTTAAATTCTTTATCATTTTTTTTTTACAATTTTACAAAGTTTTTTTTACTTGCACTACACTCAAATAATGAAAACACAAAAAGTCACACTGAAAAGTTATTTTTGAAACAAACACCTCACTCTTACATGATTCAATAACAAATGAAATTAAGGAGCAACCAGGCGAAACTTCCTATCTCGGCAATGCAATCAGTTTTCGTAACCTTGAAGCTGTCAACAATGCCGTGCACCGACATTGGTAATGTGGTTTAATTTAAAACGTAGATAGCGTGACTGTTCAAAATACGAAGCTTGTCAACTAGCGCTGACATTGGTATTGCGGCATTATTTAAAGCGTAGATAGTGCGCGCTGTTCAGAATATGTATTAAAATGTTATAATTGTTTTGAAAAAATTTTCGCTTAAAATAATCAAGATTTTTATGATGTCTACTGAAAACATTAATTTATTTTAAAACACTATAGGAAAATGTCTTGGCTTGGGGGCCCAAAGCTTGAGGACACTAGCAAAGCTTGAGGCCTCTTGGCACACCCAGGGAGGGGGCCAAGGGGCCCTGGCTCCCCCAAAAAAAGAAAAAGGAAAAAAAGACTGGAAAATTTTCCAAAAATCTTTTCCTAATTAAAATTCTTTTATTTTTATTTTTATTTATGTTGTGTCTTGTCTGCTATTTCTATACTACTTATGAATTAGCAATCACAGGAGATGGGAATACCCTCTGGCTCTTGGGAATCACGACCATTGTGAACACAAAGCAAACGAAGTAGTGCTCAGGTGATACTTCGTTCGAAGAATCGCCCGAGCCGGGCCAGAGATCACGGATATCATGTATTGGTGATCACTGCAGATGCTCAGTCATAGGTCGTAAGCACTATGTAGTGTGCATTCTTAAATCGTCTACTCAACTCAGTCCCCCTCAAGACTAAATCATGTGTGCTAGTCCCCCTTCCCCCCCCCCCCCAAAAAAATTAAATCATGAGCACTCAGCCCACTCCAAAGTTAAATCCTGAGTGTGCCACTGGCCCTTAGGCACGTGCCACATTGCCTTAATGGATAATCCGCCACTGGTTACACCAACCAAACTTATAGTACATTAATGCTGTGTCAAGGATTATGCAAGTAGAAAACATTGCTTTGGAGACAACATTTTTATTTTTTTTAAATGGCACTTTTACTCTCAATCTCTAAAAACATTTCTAATAAGTCTATAATAAATTTAGTTTAATCCCTTATCCAAGTGTGAGCAAACAAAGTTTGCGCCTGAAAGTATCTTCAGGACTGGGGGTAAAGTGGTACAACAGGTATAATAGGTAAAGATGACTTTGCTATTGCTTCTGCCTGGTATCTCCAACTCTGGGCCTGGCTCCCACTGAAGAGACCTCAATAAAGGTCGAAACTAGTCTGTGTAGTGGCCCTTCCCTTAAGGCATAACATTATACATATCCGCAAGGAGATGTGTTTCGCATTATGGGAGATACTGAGATAGGAGTGTTGGTAGCTTGCTCCACCTTTGCAAGGAGTTGCCCAGTGTTGTACCACTTTCAGGTGGAAATTTTCATTTAAGTAAACAAGTTTACCTTCTAATAAATTTCTCAGTGAAGCTAGAACATCAAACTAGAAGTATGAAAATGGCAGACAGTTGAATAGGTTATTTTGTTTTAAGTCTGCAGATTTATATTAAGTAAACAGGTTGACCTGACAAATCATTCTCAGTGAAAATACTAGAACATCAAACTAGAAGTGGGAATGAGAGCTTTTTTTTTTACTTCAAATGACAAAACCCTCCAAGGAGGGTTTTGTCATTTGGCTTTGACACCTCCAAGGACTAATTGCAGCAGGGCACTCACACATCTCATCATTTCACCTATTACTTAATCTTCCAACCATACCCAACTCACCATCTACTGCCCACCACCAACAATAGTATATTGTTTTTGTTTTTTGTCTGTAAATTGCATATGTTCTCATAGCTGACTTGTCTGTATTATTATTATTCAGGCCTCCATGGAGTCAAAAGACTCTACGTGGGAGGTCCTTCCTAAGAAACACAAAGTCTATCAAGACTCATTGAGGGGAGGTCCCCCCCCCTAAGAAACACAAAGTCTATCATACCACTCCTTAAACTCATTGACCGTTCTCACTCTCACCACTTCATCAGGCAAAGCATTCCATGGTTCAACCACCCTCCATGCAAAGAAACCACTCCGCACCCTCTTGCTCACAGTTTCCTTTCGTAACTTCCAGGGATAGCCTCTTGTCATTACTCCTTCCTGCTGTTCAACCAAGTGAAAGAACTCCCCAGTGTCAACCCTGTAACCACCTCTCAACAGTTTAAAAGTCTCAATCATATCACCTCTCCTCCTTCTATCCACCAAACACTGCAGTCCACATTCCCTCAGCTGATCCTCATAACTATCATTGTACAGTCCTGAAACCATCTTTGTACCCTTTCCACAGTTATTTATCCCCTTCAAATTCTGGGGACCAAATCTGAGAACAATAGTCGAAGTATTGTCTGATCAGGGTCTTATACAATGGAATGATAACTGTTTTATCTCTGCAGGTCAGTGTCCTTCTCATTATTGCAGCAATCGTCTGTGTTACCTTCACCACCTTTGCAATATGTCCCCCTAAATTTCGGGTTTCTATCAATCATCAACCCCAGATCTCTTGTCTCTCCTACTTTGTCCGGTATAACTCCTCCCATAGAGTATGAAGTCCCCATCGATGTTTCCCAAACCTCAAGACCTTACATTTTGCTGCATTAAACCGATCCCCCATTCATTTGCCCATCTATCTAGCTCATTCAAATCCTCTTGCAGGGCTGCCACATCTGCACTATTACTAATAATCCTTCCTGGCTTCACATCATCTGCAAACAACTGAATATCCCCCTTGCAATCCACTGACAATGTCATTGATATAAAGGTTAAACAATATAGGTCCTAGTACCAAGGGTTACAAGTGAGGTCCCACAGGACCCCACCTGTAACCCTCTGCTTCCTTGAAACTGCTCCACCATACACAACTCTCTGATACCTATTAGACAGCCAATCCTGAATCCAGTTGACCAATCTGACATCCAGACCCATGTGCTGCAACTTAAATATCAGCTTATGTGGCACCCTGTCAAATACCTTCGTTAAATCTAAGAAAATGGCAGTATATGCCTTTCCCTCATTTAATGCTCTTGTAACTTTATCATAAAAGGCTAGCATATTGCTAAAACAAGAGTGCCCCCTTCACAAATCCATGTTGACTCTCACAGATAACATTACCCTCATCTGCCCAATGCTGTATAAGGTCCACTACTTTCTCCAAGATCTTACTAACTACTGATGACACACAAACCGTCTATAATTAGACACTTCCAGTCTGCTACTGCCCTTATGTAATGGCACTATCTTACCTTCCTTCCAATACATCGGCACCTTTCCTGCAGCCAGACTTTCATTGAAAAGCCAGGTCAAAGGCTCTGTCAGTTCCCTAGCACATTCTCTCAAAACTTGTGGTGAAATACCATCCAGTCCCACAGCTTTATTGACATCCAGAGTACTCAGTATTTGAAACACACTCTCCTCCTGTACCTCTAAACCTCGAACCTGCCCTATCCCTCTAGCATTAAAACTGACTCTTCCAGAATGAAATACTCCAATAAAGTGTTCATTGAACAATTCTACTATGTCCTCTGCATCAGTCACTCTATTCTTATTTTTATCCCACAATATCATTCTTCCACAGTCATTTCTCCTCCTACTGGCCACATATCTAAAAAATTCCCTAGGATTTTCTTTGGATCTTAGGGCCAATCTCCTCTCGTATTCCAGTTTCGTCTTCCTTACTATACTAGTCACTCTTCTGGCCTGTGTCTTATACTCTTCATGCATCTTCTTTTCACCTCTCTCCTTATATCTCTTCCATAGCCTCTTTTTCACATGCAATTCCTGTTTAATATGTTTGTCATCCACTTTACTCCAAATTGTGTCATCTTGTTCACTCGTGGTATACAACTTACAATTGCTGCTAACAAATATTCTTTCATAATTTTCCACGCACTAATGATATTCCGGCCTTCCAATTCCTCCCTCCATGAACCTGGGTTTCTGGGAGGAAAAACCCTGTTGCCTACATATAAGATCTGCTAACTCACCTTCAACTAAAAAGCCCATATAAAGATTCCTCATCATGACATGAATCGAACTGAGATCTTTTCCAACCTAATGGCACAATGTCCTATTCTTCCAATTGCACTATGGGGGAGTTTATATAACAAGCACTTATATAACAGAGCTGCAAGAAACTGGGTCACACTCATTAACCCATTTCATTCATTTCTCTGTCTGTTCTAGAGAGATGAATTTGGCAATATCATATTGAACTACATCTGATCAATAAGATTTGAGTCTGAAAATTTAGCCCTAGGTAATGTACACTATCTACCAATAATTTTTGGGACACTTTAGCAATTACAGTTGATACCAGCAGGCAAACACTAATATCGAGTATGTTCACCTTTGGCTTTGATCACCTCCTGCACCCTTTGAGGGAGGCTTTCTACCAATGTGCCGCAGACGCCAGGTGGAATTTGTCTCCGTTCCTCCATCAAAGCAGCACTGAGTTCAGTGACAGATCGAGGATGTGCTTCTCTGGACCTCAATTGCCACCTCAGTTCATCCCACAGGTGTTCGATGGGATTGAGGTTAGGACTCTGTGCAAGCTAGAGCATTCGTTTAACATCCATCTCTTCATACCATTCCATAACAGCTGCAGCTTTTTGGCATGGGGGCATTATTGTCTTGATAGTAACATGGGTCTGTTCCATAAAAACTCCAAAGTGTAGGCTGAACCTGATTATCCAGAATATCAAGGTACCGAACTGCCTTCATGGAACCACAGACAATGACCAGTAGTCCCACTCCAAATCAGCTGATGAATGCACCCCACACCATTACTGTGGTAACAAGCATTCACCAGGCTGCCTCCACGCCCTACTATCAGACTAGAAACAGGTGAATCTTGATTCATTGCTCCACAGTATTTCACTGGTATTTTGTCCAGTTCACTTTCTTTGCACCAGGCCAGACAAGCCACCATGTTTGTTGTTGATGTTTGGCTTGAGTTCTGCTGCTCTTCTGTGGAAACCCAGTAAATGGAGTTTCTTTCGTACAGTATTAGTGCTGTACTAGTGCTCTGGAACTCATTATGGATTGTGGGGTTTTGCATTATGGTTTTTGCATGCCACCTATTTTAACACCCTCCCATTCCTGTCAGTCATTTTTGGTGACTGCCTTGGGTGTTTCCTACACTAGTGATGCCAGAACCTCTCCAAATTTGTTGATCACATTGCCAACTGTTGATTTTGGATGTGCTCCAGTTGAGTGGCAATGGCATGTATGGACATGCCACCAATGTGATAGCCCACAATGACGCCTCTCTCGAAATCACTGCATTCACATCATGTTGCCATACCACCCCCTATTCAACTGCTACAATGAAATGCTGCTTCCTATTATCTGTACACCAGTTTTTATGTTATTAACAAACCTGGAATGTTCCATAACTTCAAATAACAGGGATGTCCAAACAATTATTAATAGTAGTGTATTGTGGGCTAATGAAAAAAAAAACAATTCACTTGTTTAAGAATACTTTAAAATTTAGATATAGTGCTAGTGTGTGTGTGTGTGTGTGTGTGTGTGTTAGCTCTGTAATTTAGCTTTCCTGAAAAATACCAAATACCAATCATAATGCTCTCAGCAGTTATGTAAACATTTTTTTTCTTAATATCAACAGTATTGAATCAAGTTCATTTTTTTTTGTAAATCCCACTTGCAAAAAGCTGTAAGCATACTGTGTGTTCTTAGTCAAGCTAAGGGTCAAATAATCTGAGAAAGTTTCTCTAAGATCAAAAATGGAAAGTTTTATTCTGAGCGAAGAATCCAAATAAGCAGGATGGTGGTCTCACAGAAGTGCCATACAATTGACCAACTGACAACTATTTTAAACAACATGCCTCAGAAATCTTAACCAGACTTTGCCAGATGCTGTTCTCCTTTAGAGTATTAAGAGCTATTAGATGCCTAATGCACAAACTTTTGAAGCTGAAAATACACTGTTATACTCTTACTCTTCATTAAGTCATTTTTAATTTCAAATAGCATGGAGAATACCACTAAAAATGGAAACTGCACTGAATTTGATAAATTCCACGTTATGTTTACAAGCAGTTTACAATAACGAATTTCATTTAAAAAAAAAAGCTGTTTAAGCAGTATAACTACCATATCACATAACTTTGCAATGTGGAATGAGAGTTTAAGTTAGTCCAGTGAAGACTATAATTGTGGTTGTGGTAGGAGGAGGGGATCTTAGCAGAAACTCTGTCAAGGAATGAGAGACCTAATATTTATTGCAAGAGTGTGTGCATGCATGCATGCATCTGGTGGTGGGGGAGGTAAGACAAAAATAGTAGTCATACTATTATTATAACTTGACGCCTCTTAATTGTGAAACTACTATCAATCTCAAACACCAATCCTATTAACTATAAAGCAAATTCAAAAACTACATTAAACATTGGGTACTGTTCTTTATTTTCTTATGATTAATTATGATTACACAATTTTGTAGAGTTCTTGGAACAATTAAAATTCCTTATGATACAATTTATTTATGTTCGATGTTCTGTTGTAAAGCCTGCCTTTTTTTTTTTTGCGATACCACCCCAAACTGAAGCAAATAACTCTTTCCTTTATCAGTACATCCTGCAATGGCAAAAGACAAGAATTTACAGTCATTAATTTCCAATTGTATCTGTCATTTGCATTCCCCCCACTCATTCTCACTTTTTGTAGCCTTGCACTGCCATTTTCATTTCTATTCATATATGCATATTGTACTGAATAGCAAATCACAATGAATTTTCTTATTTCACCTTTTCAATTTTGTTTCAATTTGTCAGTTAATTTAAAAGCATATGCATAAAATATGCATGTACTTTTTTTTTTTCAAAACAAAATTATATAAAAATATATAAAACTAAAAAATAGTCCATTCACAGTACTAATATACTAGAGGTTCCCAACCTCTTGTGGGTGGCAGTCAGTTACATAAATGCAAGTTTTCTTATTGTGTATGTAATTTTATTTTATTCTAAGAGTAATAGTATGTACAGTAGTTCATTTAGGATAATTTTACAGGTGATCATGAAGCAAAGACTGGTTCAGGCAAGAAACTGCAATAATCCCACACATGATGCATATAGCCTAGATTCTTTTTCTGTAAATGCTAGTTTTCAAAGGAGAAGAGCACGCCAGTCCATGAGATCATTTCTCAATCATGGCTTTGATGATCCAGTGAGTACATGCTGAAATAAACTATTGAAATTTAGATTTGCTCTTAATATGTAAGCTAATATGATTATTATCATATCATAATAGCATATTTTTTCATATTTTACCATAAACATCAGTATTTTTTTATTTCTTTATACTTTTCTTTTTGAGAGGTAATTGCACTGATTATCATCATTCTTATTTTGTATAGCTTCATAAGTTTTACTAGTTTATTTCTAATTGTACTTTTTATTAACAATGGTAATATAGGATCTCCCATCTCATCCACTGAATTTTGTTGGACTCACAAATGCATTCAATAAAAAAGAATCCCTTGAAGAGGAATTTAAGGTTGGTTAAATACATATTTCTTCCTTTATAAATATTATTATTATTACGGGTATCTCCATGGAGTCAGTAGACTCATCGTGGGAGACCCAAACTGGCAAAACAATATCTGTTATATCTCTTCTTCTTGAATTCATTTACAGACGAAGAACTCACAACTAAGGCAATGAATGCCACTCATTCACCACCCTCCAGGCAAAAAACCTTGTTCTCACACCCTTGTTAACCACACTCTTCTTTAATTTCCAGGAATGACCTCTTGTTCTCCATCACTATCACACAGCTGAAACATTTCCGTTGTATCAATCCTATAAAAGCCTTTCAGTAATTTAAATGTATCTGTCATATTCCCTCTTCTCTGCCTATCAACCAACCTCTGCAATCCACAAGCTCTCAATCTATCAATGTAGGGAGCATTTTTTACATCACTCACCAACTTAGTCACTCTTCTTTGAACCCTCTCCACAGCCTCCTCATCTCAAAGGAATCCAGGTGACCAGACCTGAGCACAGTAATCCAAATGTGGAAGTATCAATGCTTTATAAAGGGGAATAATAACCTCTTTATCTCTGGATGTCAGTGTGTTCCTCAACAACCAAGTAATCCTATGTGCGATCTTGGACACCTTAGCAATGTGTCCCCTGAACTTCATCTTCCTATCTACCAACACCCCTAAGTCCCTAGCCTCATCGATCTCTTGGAGTACTGTTCCATCAATGTAGTACACAGCAGGTAATATTTTAATCCCAAAATGCATAACTTTACACTTTTCCACATTGTACTGCCATCCATTACCTTTTGCCCATTCTACCAGCTTATTTAAATCATCCTGCAAACTTTCAACATCAGCTTGATTTTTTATTGCGCTACCCAACTTTGCATCATCAGCAAACAACTGAATATCTCCCTTTAAGCCATTTCCTATATCATTTATATACAAATTAAACAACAATGGCCCAAGCACAGAGCCCTGAGGCATCTAGGATGAGGCACATGACTGATCATCTGCCTCATCCTGGACTCGGCTCCTCCATACACCACCTTCTGGTATCTCTCCCTGAGCCATTCTCCTATCCATATCACCAATTTAGTATCCATTCCCATCTGCTCCAATTTGCATAACAGTGTTCCATGAGGGTATCCTGTCAAAATCCTTAGCAAAATCCAGAAGTACCACTGTGTAGCCATATTATTTTGAAAGTGATTATCAATTTCTGTATACGAAAGATAAAATAATTGGGGAGGGAAAAAGAGATGGTGATGGTTACATATATGAAATAAAACGCTGATTAATCAAATACACAAAAATTATGCATTAAATAGTGTAATTCATAAAAAACAGTGTGAGTCTGCTCCAGCACATTCCATCTCAGCAGCAATCTGCTGCGAGGTGAAGAGAAATGTGTCCAAGTGGAGAGAAGGAAAATTAGGTGGTGAGACTGTAAGTGTAAGATTGCAGAATAGGTATGAAAAATGGTAAAATGAAATATGGCTGCAAAGTCAAAATTCTTATGAAATGATCAGGGAAACTGGGAAGGAAAGATAACAAACTGTTTATATACCAGTATTAGAAATATAATTAATTCCAGACCTCCATGGAGTCAAGCCCTCATCAGAGGATGCACGCATGCACACACACACACACACACACACACACACACACACACACACATACACACACACACAACAGCCTATGCATTAAACTCATTTTGTGTGTCCACATTCATTATACACTCTTAGGGAATGCATTCACCTCACTAACCATTCTCTAAGCAAAGAACCTGCTCCTTATTGATGCATTATCAATATACAACACAATTGCTTTTCCCAGTGGCGCACTCAGGATTTAATCTTGGAGGGGGCCGAGCGCTCAGGATTTAACCTTGGGGGAAGGGCGAGTTGTGTAGATGATTTGCGAATACACACTACGCATCACATATGACCTATGACTGAGCATTTGTAGTGGTCGCTAATTCATAAGTAGAAGAGAAATAGAAGACACGACACAACATAAATAAAAAAAATGAATTTTAATTAGGAAAAGATTTTTGGAAAATTTTCTGGTGTTTTTTCCTTTTCTTTGGGGGGGTGCCTGGGCCCCTTCCCCCCTCTGGGTACACCACTGGCTCTTCCTCACTGTTCCACCTTGCAAACTTTCACAAACTTTACTCCTTGTTCACCTTCCTATGTGATTTAGATTAGGAAAGTTGTAGGGATAATGCAGGGTGCCAGTTCAGTGGAAGCATCACCTTGTCGTAATACATAAGTAAATTGGTAAAGCATTCCTTCCCTTCAACAAACTCATGCTAATCATGAGAGGGAACAGTGCTGTTATCAACCCAATTTTTTATCTTAACTCTCACCAACTGTCCAATATTTTAACCATGACTTCTACCAAACCCCACCTACTCTTTCTGGCAGAAACTCAAATCTCACCCCTCCCCAGCACTATTCATCTCAACCTTCAAAACTACACACTCTTTAACTCCTTTCAACGTAAGGGTAGCATCTATGCATACATTTGCTCTGACCTTGCCAGAAAGCACCCAACCTAGAATTGCCCAACTTTGACAATTTTTGGTTGAAAATATCCCTTCTCCACTCAGTCAAATTCATTTGCTATCCCTAATGCAACCAACCACTCTGAGCTCTTTAATTTCCTCTCCTTAAAAATTAATTTTCTATAATCCCACTTTCTCAACAGCAAAATTATCTTCCTAGGAGATTTTAATGTCCACAACACCAAACTGGCTTTCTTCCTCCAGCTATACAGATGTTGTAGGCAGAGATGCTGAAACATTTGCCATCATTAGCAACCTTACACAAATTGTTCACATGCCAACCAGATAACCCAAACCACTCCACAAATACTCTAGATCTCTTCCTCATCAATGACCCTTCCAAATACACAGTGGATGTAGTGAGCCCACTAGTGCTCAACTCCTCCCCCATGCAACAATGTTTACACAGCCACTCCCACATGAGTAGTTTGGCATTATAACAGTGCCAAGTGGGACAGCCCCCCCCCCCATGACTTCTACTTCATTCCCATGGTTGGACTATTGTTTCCAGTCTTCCAATCCAAACATATGCACCGAACGTATCACCAAAGTAATCCTCACTGGCATGGAGACATACATTCCCCACACTTCTCTGAACTGCTATCCTTTAACTAAACTCTGGTTCTCCAAAAGATGTGCCAAGGCTGTACAAATGAAAATTCAAGCATACCACAACTGGCTCAAATCAAGAACTCCATCCTCCTTCCCTCTTATACTGAAGCCCAAAATAGATGCAAAAAAAAAAACAATCAAACAAACAGTTCAAAAGAGCAAAAAGCAGGAAATTAGCAGCCTGTCCAAACAGCAGCTGAGCCTTTTGGTTTCTCGCCAAAGCGATCAGTCTTAACTTCTGCCCAACACTATTCCCACCCCTATCATACCCAGATATTTCTATTGCATCTTCACCTACAGAAAATAGCAACCTCCTGGCCTCACACTTTGCTTCCAATGCATGCATAATTGATACTGGTAAATGTCCCCACCCCAATTACTCCAATACAAACATACAATGCCTACTATATCCTTTTGCCAGAAAGAGATCACAAAAATACTGTCCAAATTAGACATAAAAAAAATTCTCTTTTCCCTGATGACATTCTTCTAATTGTCCTGAATGTTTGTGCACCAGAATTGACTCCTATCCTATGTTGCCTGTATATACTGTCTTACTCTACTGGTATCTCTCCCACAGCCTGGAAATTGGCCTATATTCAACCCATTCCCAAGAAGGGTGACAAGTCACTGCCATCCAACTACTGCCCTATCTTACTCACCTCAGTCCTGTCTAAAGTAATAGAAAAAAATCATCAATTTTCAACTCTCGCACTATCTTGAAGGTATCCACTTAATAAATGACCGCCAGTATGGAGTCTGTCGCTGCAGATCAACAGGAAATCTGCTCACATATGTCGCCCATCTCTGGACAAATGCCATGGAGAAGTTTGGCAAATCTCAAGTGGTTGCACTTGATATCTCCAAGGTGTTTGACTGGATCTGGTACAAGGGCTTACTAAGCAAGCTGCCATTATTTGGTCTGTCTCAAGACTTCTGTACTTGGATTGCCAGCTTTATGTCTTGAACACACACACACACTGTGTGGTGACAGATGGTTCATTATCCTCTCACTATTCAACTAATGCTGGGGTTCCACAAGGTTCTGTCCTCTCACCAACCTTCTTCCCACTATATATCAATGCCCTACTTCAGCTTACCTCCAACCCAATACACAGTTTTGCAGATGAACATTGCACTCCTCCCTTTCTTTGATAAACCTTACTCCACACACCTCAACCTACAGAACAGCAACCACCACTGCCCTCAATTCAGACCTCCAAGCCATCCTCCAATGAGGTTCAGATAACCTAGTCACTTTCAATGCTAATAAAACCTAGTACTGTCTTATATCTCATAAAAAAGGACCATTATCTCTCAGTATTATTTTTGACAACACCCAAATTTCCAGACAATTTAAGATTTCTCTTCTTGGAATTACCCTAAAATCAAGCCTCTTCTGGCATAAACACATCACAACCATTGCATCCTCAGCTTCTAAAAAAACTAGGATTTCTCTTTCGCTCAAGACATTACTTCACCCTTGAACAGCTGTTAACCTTATACAAATCACAAATCCACCCAGTTATTGAATACTGCTCTCACATATGGGGTGGGATCCCCAAAAGCTCCCTCAAAATGCTTGACTCATTAGAGGAGAGCAATTACACTTAATAATCACCCATCTCTTACCAACTCACTCCCCCACTTTCACACAAACAATTGGTTTCCACAATATGTGTATTCTACAAATATTTCTATGGGAAATGTTCATCTGAAATAGTATTGAGCTCATTGGAACACGTGCAGTTGCTGCTCAACATCCCTTCACAGTGCACCTTGAAACCCATAGAAAAAGTTTCTTTTCCTCCTCCTTCATCCCTGCAACAGCTGTACTGTGGAACAGTCTTCTCCCGGTTGTGTTCCCCAAAGAGTCATTTAAATCAAATGTAAACAAGTTCCTCCTTTTCCAACCCACTACCCATACATGATACTAATGTACTATAGGTTGGTCAACTAACCTCTCGTGTATGGGCTCAACATAAAAAAAAAAATGCATGCAGAGATTAGCCTGTAACTTGTAGCCTCAGTCATTACATTACCTTTGTGGAGTGAAACAGTTCCCTATTTCTACTTCTTTGGAATTCTTGCTGTTTCAGAACTTGTTAAACAGGTATAACAAGGCTGCCATTAACTCCTTGGGACATTTCCTTAAAACATGCAATGACACATCATCAGGTCCTTTGCGTTACTGATATCGAGTTTACTTAATTCCTCGCATACCTTTTGCTTGCTCACCGACCATCCATCCTCTCCCATTCTCTCTACACCTGAGCTGCTTATGATGCTACACTGGTGAGGGAACCAAATAATACCTTGATGAATTGCTCACCAAATACCTCAGCTATGTCCTCCTAGCATTTACCAATCTACCAATCCATCTCTTATTAACATCAACTTTTCGCAATCATTCTATCTTCTACTTGCAAATATCAAAAGAACTGGCTAGGATTTTTCTTGGCCTTGCTGATTCTGCTCATGTTGCACTTTTGCTTATCAAATAAGTCACCATCCTGGCCTGCTCTTTGTCTCTTCATACAAGCTGCTTACTACCATTATTCAACTTATACTGCTTCTATAGTGTCTCTTGTTTTTACATTTCACTCTTAATCCCTTCATTTATCCATTTCACACCTACCTTAATTCAGCCTTTTGACCATTTGGAATACATTCATGTACTGATGCTGTTAAACATCATCAGTACATGAATAGAACATCAGTACCCTTTGGTCAAGCCAAGTGGCATTTATCTCCTTTCAGCTAGCTCCTCATTCTGGGCTATAGCTCTAAGCCCTCTCCTAAGCTTTTCATAAACATTGGCTGTTGTAGTTCCACATATATTCTTTCCCAAAGACGTCTTTATATGACTGGCCACCACCACCACATGGGTGATTATCTCATGATTACTCTCTCTGACTGGAGGGAAATGAGACATGCAGTTCAGTCACATTCCCTGATATGATCAGATCTAAGATTTGCTCTCCATTACATACTGTCCAAGAGAGTTCCTTCAAGAACTCAAGGAATTAATTTTTTATTTTTATTTCCAGACTGTATATCTTCATTCCAGTGAATAGTATCATAATTAAAATTACCCATGATAATCACCCCTCACTTATTTAGTAACCCAAGTTAGCTATACATTACTTCATTTCCACATTCCAGCAGCATCCTTCTAAATATCCCATCCTGTCAACCTCCACCTCACATCATACTGCCTCAAAACCCTAAAGTGATGAAGTTTGCAGGCCATGATCAAATTACTTGGTTCCCAAATTCATTGGTGTCAATGAGATCTAGTTGATAGAACATGATATACTGATGAAAATATAACAGATAGAGCATTATTTGAGAAAACATAAACAATAAGAAGGGTGGGGTATAACTAATAAATGCAGAGGACTTATCCCTCTCTAAGTATATGGGGCAGGGGCCAGGGAAGCAGTAAATACTTTGGGGCAGTTTGAGGTGAGCAAAAATCTTGGGAAATATTACTATAGCTTGCGAAATGTATAGGAAGGTGATTCTGAAATGTTCAGACATATGAGAGTGAGTGACAGGGAGGTGATAATAACTTTTACTGGTAACTGTGATTGGAAATGCGTGAATAAGAAGAATCAATTCTAATGACTTAGTTAGCATGGATATAGGGATGGCTACTTGATAGAAACTAGATAATGTATCTGGAAGGTCTTGAACAGAGAAGGGTTAACAATGTGGAGCTCAAATAACAAGGAAACAGTATGTCAAGTTCCAATCCCATATATTTCTAACATCACAGAACTCATTTTCAGGATATTCTTAAGAAATTACTATTTATTATTATTATGTGACACCTCCAAGGAGTCCAAAGACTCATTGAGGGAGGGCACCTACTCTACAGTTTTCTCTTTCCCCCAACTACAGTGAGCCACATCATCTACACTAACACCATCTACTGCCCACAACTAGTATTTTCACAAACAATCACAAACATCCATGCCCACAGCAGGATTCGAACCTGCAGCCTTTGGCTGGAGAGCAGAAACGCTAACCACTTAACCAACCATGACAAAATACAAATACAGGCACTGGTATGATTCAAACCCACAATTTCCTGCTTACAAGACAGGCACTTGAACCAACTAAGCCACGGTGCCCTTCAATGTAATTTATTATTATGTGACACCTCCAGGGAGTCCAAAGACTCATCGAGGGAGCCTACTCCACAACTCTGTCTCCACCATTCAATCCATCAACTACAATGAACCACAACTATATCAACGCCATCTACTGCCCACCACTAGTATTTTTCAAAGCCAATCACAAACATCCATACCCACAGTGTGATTCGAACCCGCAGCCTTTTGGCTGGAGAGCAGATACGCTAACCACTTGGCCAACAACTTTTAGTGGCTACTTTTCTTCCTATCCACAAATTATCAGCATGTTTCCATTTTCAAAAGATAAACGGTTTCCTCTAGCCCTCCCTAATGTCTATCAAGTTCCTTATGATTGTCATCATTCTTACTTTGGACACTCTGTAGAAAAGAGAATACAAGAACACCAATCTTATAATAGCAACAGCAAATCTGAAAAATCTGGCTTGGCACCGCACAGAATAGATACAGATCACAGCATAGTATGGTCTGAAACATGTTTACTTCGTTGATGTTGGTATAAATGTGAATGCTTCTATAAAGAAGACACTGAGCCCTTCCTTCTCTGTCCAAACTTAAAATTGGAACGACTGCCTCTCTATGTAAGATATGGGAATTTCTTATTTTAATCACACATCAATAATTTTTTTAAATAGCTAATGAATAATTAATATCGCAATATTCCTCAGTTATACTATTGTATTGTTTTATGTATAACATCATGCAGCTCTTACTTTTTCAAGCCAATCTATTGTTCGCATTCTACTTTATAATCAACTATTGTTGTATGTGAAGGCCTGTAATATTCAGGCTGAAATATATGATCTTAAATAAATAGTATTACTTATTCATTGTGTTTTTTCATGTTAATTTAACGAGATATTCAGCTGTTTGCAGATAATAATCATCTTGAAGGACCACAGCATTAACATTTACTAATTAGCACTCTTTCAAGCTCCACAGAGTGAATGAATGGGGATGTCAGTTGATGCAATGAAATGTAAAGTCTTGAAATTTGAAATTCACTGCTAGAATATATATTGCACTGGCAGAACTATACTTGAGGAAGTGGAAGAGGCCAAAAGGACTTAGTGATATTTGATAGAAATTTGAAATTCAGGGGACATATCCTTTATCTAACTGTAAGCAAACAATGTTTGCATGTGACATATCCTTGTGACTAGGTTACTTGTATATAGAAGCTGTTGACTTCACATCAGTTGTCTTGGTATCCCATAATGCAAAAACATTATGGAAAGGGCCACTATCTGGACCAGTTTCAATCTTTTATTAAGGTCTTATCAGTGGGTGTTAAATTCAGGAAGATACCACAGTTGAATTAATGCAAAAGCCAAATTTTTCATATACAAACAGTAAAAAAGGTGTTATACTAAATACTCTGGATCAGAAATAGTTATAGAAAGTTTTTTTACTTGGTTACAAACCTAATTAAATTTGACAAGAAACATCTATCATCTACAGGAAGAAGAGACTATTATTATTCCAGGCAACTCCAAGGAGTCTACAGACTCATCGAGGGAGGCCCTAACATCATGTCAAGAACAATTATTCGACATTCACACAGTATCTATCATACCTCACCTTAAACTCATTCACGGTCGTAGCACCCACAACAGACTCTGGCAGCTTATTCCACTCATTCACCACTCTCCAAGTAAAAAAACCTAGCTCTAACACCCCTGCTAACCACTGTCCTATGGATGTCCAAACAGGATGTAAAGCCTATACCTAAATTGTTCAGATGACAACATCTATTATCAACTTATTAAACTTTATCAAGCCACTTTATGCCTCCAGTACACAGGTCACAGGTTTATCTCTTTTTCTGGGCAATGCAATTCATCTCCCACCTAAAAGACAATCACAAACACCTATTACTATCAACTATGGCATGTTGGATGGAGAACAAGTACATTACCCACTCAGTCTCAGCCATCTTACCCAGCATAAGTTAATTCTGGCAAGTCAGTTAATCCTATTGCCATAGTATTCCTTTGCTAGTTTGTCTGTTTTATAGGATTAAAAGCATGAATTACTAGAACAACTGTAAACTCCTTTCTTTATGCCAGTTCCATATGACATCCAATTCCTCTTCACTTCTTCTGCAGATTTTCCCACTTAAGTAGGGTCGCTTTTTGTGGTGAGTCTCCTCCACAACTTCCTGTCTTGGGCTGTAGCTACATCCAAGTTCTTCATCCTCAAGTCCTCCTCCACCATCTCCCTCTATCTCTTCTTTGGCTTTGGCCGTCCGTGCTTCCTCTTCCCCTGCACATCCATCTGCATGACCTTTCTTCCCACATACTCTTCCTTCCTCCTCATCACATGACCAAACCATCTCAACCTTGCCTCCTGTATCTTTGCTCCTAAGTTCGTAACTTTCACCGTTCCCCTTACATAGTCATTTCTCGGATGATCCTTTCTAGTCACACCGCACATCCACCTAAGCATTCTCATCTCCGCCACCTCCATCCTGCTGATGTTATTTTTCCTCAGGGCCACAGTTTCGAAAGCATACGTCATAGTTGGTCTCACTACTGTCCTGTAAATTTTGCCTTTTAGATTGATCAGCACCCTCTTATCACATAGCACCCCAGCCATCTCTCTCCAGTTCCTCGATCCTGCATCCCACTTCTTTCTCCTTCTCAACCTCACCATCCTCTTTCATTGTTGAACCTAAGTATCTAAAGTCACTGACCTTCCTGATGACATTTCCTTCCAGCTCCAGATCTGTCTCCTGGCTGCCATCCACTTCGCAACATATATACTCGGTCTTACTTCTGCTCAGTCTCATACCTCTCTTCCAGTACTTTCCTCCAACTTTCCAGTTGGCTGCCACTTCTTCTCTTGATTCTGCACACAGCACGATGTCATCTGCATACAACATAGTCCAAGGCGCGTCTTCTCTCACTTCCTCCATCACAATATTAAACAGGAACGGACTTGATGCAAGCCAACTGTCACTGGAAACCTTTCTGTCACTCCAAGGCAGGTTTGAACACTTGTCTTCACATTTCTGTACATCTCCTGCACCAACCTGACATATTTCTCTGGTATCTTCTTCTCCCTCAGACACCTCCAGACTTCTTGCATTGGCACTCTATCTATCATATGCTTTCTCCAGATCAATAAATACCAGATGTAGCTCTCGTTGCTTCTCTCGAAACTTTTCCATCTGTCGTACCCCACAGATAGCATCTGTGGCCAATCGACCAGGCATGAAGCCAAATTGCTCCTTTGCAATCTCCACCTCCTTCCTCAGTCTTCATCAAGAACCCTTTCTAGGATTTTCATTGTGTAGGACATCAACTTTATTCCTCTGTAATTCTTAGTCTTGTGCATCCCCTTTACCCTTGTAGATGGGGACAAGAGTACTTTTCCTCCATTCCTTGGGTATATTTTCCTGTTGGCAAACTTTCATGAACAGGTCCCACAGCAGGTCAATTTCCTTTTTTCCCCAGAGCCTTCCATGCCTCCACTGGAATCCTGTCTGGGCCCACCGATTTTCCATTCTTCATCCTCTTCACGGCCTCCTTCACTTCTACTCTACTGATGTTCTGCACCATTCCCTCAGAAGGCTGCCCATCTTCTCTGTGAGTCCTCGCATTTTCCTCATGCAAAAGTTCCTCAAAGTATATTCTCCATTTGTTTCTTATGTCCACATCCCTCCATAATATTCTTCCTTCAGCATCTTTGATCTGCCTCACATGTACGATGTCCTTTGAAGCCTTATTTCTACATTTTGCCAATTGATAAATCTTTCTCTGTCCTTCCTTTGTTTCTAAATGATCATAAAGGTCTTGATGATTAAGTTGTTGCACATGGCTTCGCCTGTGCAACAACTCTCTTGGCTTCTCGCTTTTCTCTCTGTCCTCTTCCACTCTTGACTCGTCCCACTTCTGCTTTGCATTGCTCTTAGCAGTTACTGCTTCTTGTACATCATTATTCCACCACCAAACCTCTTTCTGTCTGTAAACTTTCTGAATGTTTCACCAAGCACCTTAATTGCACAGCTTAAAATTACTTTTGAATTATGTCTCCACCAGTCTTGTACACTTTCTAGTCCATCCAAAATCCTCTCTAACACCTTCTCCCTAAAACAGTTCCTCACACGCTCTTCTTTTAAGCAAAACCACTTAATTTTCTTCCTCCCATGACTTCCAAAGGTTCTTATCTTCGACTTTATTTCAAAGTCTGCACACAGCAGCTGGTGTTGCTGCACCACTTGATCTGTTGGGATTACTTTACAATTTTTTACTGCCTTAAGATGTTTTCTTCTGGTCAAAATGTAGTCAATCTGTGAACTATTTACAATAGTTCAGGGATTTCCACTTTTAAATGTTATCAAATGCTCTTCCCTCTTACAGAAGAAGGAGTTCACAATTGCCAGTTAAAAACGCTACTGCAAAGTCCAAAATCCTCTCTCTTTCCTGGTTCATCATTTCCACTCCATGGCCACCATGCACCCTTTCACAGTCCCTATTCTGTCTCCCTATGTGTCCGTTCAAGTCTTCTCTGACAATCACCATCTTGTTTTCTTCCAGTTCCCTCATTTCTTTATCTAGCACATTCCAGAATTCATCTTTCTCTTCTGCTGTACAGCCAACTTGTGGGGCGTATACACACAATACGACCAGTTGCTCTTCTCCAAGATCCAGTTTCATTCGCATGATCCTGTCGTTCCTCCTACTCACTTCCAGTACTTCGCCCTTCATTCTGCCACACACCACAATTCCAACACCATTTCTTCCCTCTTTATTCACTCCAGAGTAGAACAATTTATACCCATCTCCTAGTTCCTTCGCCTTTTCTCCCTTCCACCTTGTCTCCTGCATGCATAAAATGTCCAACTTCCTCTTCCTCATCAGGTCTGCCACCTCTCTTCCCCTTCCAGTACATTGGGGGTAAGGAGAAATATAATTTAATATATATTATATGAAGTAAGGCATGGTCCAGCATCAGGTACCTTGGGTTTGCAATGCCCATACTCACTAAAGTGAGCCCATGAAGTAAATTCCTCTTCACTTGAAAAGCAAATTTTTTTTTCATCTCTTAGCATGAAAATCTTTCATCTGTATATGTATTTCATATCATCTCTTTTCCTCTTATTCACCAAACTCTGCAATCTAGATTTCTTCCACTTAGCACTGTAACTTATAATTCTCCTCAACTTTGCATCATCAGCAAATGAAGATCCCTAGCCAGTCCACATGATATATCATTTACAAACAAGTTACACAGCAGGGTCCAAGAACACAGCCCTGGTGCAAGCCACTGGTTACCTTCAATTTTTTGAGATGCTTCTCCATCATATACAACTTGCTGGTATCATTAAGAGAGCCAATCTCATATCCATCTAACCAATATGCTATGCAGTTTGTACACCAACTTATGATATAATAATCTATCAAACAATTTTTCAAAGTACAAGAATATTACTGTATATTATTCTCCCTTATCTAATAGACTCATCACCTTATCATAAAGTGTAAGTAAATTACTAAAAAAAAGACCTATCCTTTACAAATCCATGCTGACCATCATAAATGTCCATCAATCCAATCTTGTATCCTATTCCTAACCAATCTCTCTAACACCTTGACCACAACAGCAGTTATGCAAACTGGTCTACAATTGAAAACTTCTTTCCTAAAATTATTAATTAACTTAAGGAATTCACAACGTACTCTAGAATATAAATTAAACTTTAACATATATTTTCAATATTTCGACAACGTCACATTTCCATCTTCAGAGGAACTTAAAATATAAACACATACATGCAGGCACTACACACAGTAAATGAGGATGAAGCGAGGAAGCTGCTGTTGTTTCTCCTAAAAGTCTTGATGGTGAACCCTAGCCGGCTATGTAGGTATTCTTGGAAGTTGGGCTGAAGGTCTCCTGATGTAGTCTCCCAAATTTGGGGCAGTCTCATGCAACCAAAGTTGTTGAAGTTTGGCATGTTTCTTAGGGCTGAGGCTGATTCCATGAAAATTCTTTCAAATTTGAACTTGCTATGGTGTATTATTGTGGCTTTCTTCCACCGTATTCTGTGGCATGTATCCAGAGCATGGTCTGCAAGACCAGAGTGGCTATACTGGTGAAAACAGATGTAGTCCTTGTTTGGAAATTTTGATATTCGCTGTCCCGCTGTTGGGCCAAAGTAGAACAGCTTACAGCTGCAAGGGACCTGGTATACAACAGGTAGGTCTAGGGGAAGTGGTTGGTCTTTAGTGGAGTGGATAAGGGATGCCAATTTTCTATATGGTCTGTAACAAGATGTCGTCGTGTTTTTTTAAGATTTTAGTAATTTTTTCTGAGGTGCCTCAGATGTAGGGAATGGTGATGGATTTAGAGTAATCCTTGTTGTGAAGGGGGGGGGGGGTTACTGGTTTCAATATTTTTTGGATTTTTTGGGGGAGGATAGCCATTGGCTGGGAAAGTGTTGAGGATGTGATTTAGTTCAGTGGATAGGGCATTATGATTTGAACAGATTAGTTTAGCCCTGTTATGTAGTGTCTTAATAACTCCATATTGTTGTGAGGGGGGGGGGGATTGTTGGTGAATGTATCTACCTGTATGGGTAGGTTTTCTGTAAACTGAGAAAACCAAGGTTCCATCAGGCTGGCAGGTGACTAGTGTGTCTAGGAAAGGAATGCAGTTGTGTTTTTCCTCTTCCAGGGTGAATTTGATTCTGGGGTATTGGTTGTTTAAGTGTGTTAAGAAGGAGAGGAGTGTATCAGAGCCATGTGGCCAAATAGTGAACATGGTTGGTTTTTGTAGGACAGAGTTTAAAGCTTTCTCTTCAAAAGTCTCCATAAAGAAGCTTGTGTTCTCACCAAAGCAAGACCACCAAAAACCAACATATCCAATAGTGAATATAAAGCTCTGCAGGAAATGAAGAAAAACAAAGAAATAGTAATCACCAAAGCGGATAAGGCAAACGCTGCCGTAGTACTCAACCAAACGGACTACACAGGTAAGCTTAATGCGCTATTATTAGATCTGGCTACTTACCTCCCTATTGAATAGAATCCCACCAACTCGCAAATCAGAACACTCCATAGGCTCCTTAAAAAGGTTACTTCTTGGCATGTAGAAGTTACTAACAAATTAAAAACGTTTAACTCTATACCCCCCCCCCCGTATATGTGATCTCCCAAAAATACATAAAGAAAATGTGCCATTATGTCCCATAATGGATGGCATTGATTTCCCCACACACAAATTAGCTAAACATTTGGCCAAAGAGTGCACACACTATACTGGCAACACACCATCACACATAAAAAAAAAAACTCAGCCCACTTCAAAGCCAGCATAGAAAACCTTACACTCCAACATACTGACAAATGGTCAGTTTTGAAGTCTCCTCCTTATTCACAAATGTCCCACTCAAGGAAACCTTAGAGCTAATCCAAGCTAAATTTCCTCCCGATATCTTAGCCCTATTTCAGCTCACAATGAACTTGGGCTATTTCGTTTAGCAGGGAAAATTCTACAAATAAATAGAGGGGACAGCCATGGGTTCACCACTCTCCCCACCCTTGGCCAACTCCTTTATGGAGACTTTTGAAGAGAAAGCCTTAAACTCTGCCCCACAAAAACTAACCATATGGCTTCGCTACGTTAATGATGTGTTCGCTATTTGGCCACATGGCTCTGATACTTCTCTCGTTCTTAACACACTTAAACAACCAACACCCCCAGAATCAAGTTTACCCTGAAAAAAAAGAGGAAAATAACAGCCTCCCTTTCCTAGACACACTAGTCACCTGCCAGCCTGATGGAACCTTGGTTTTCCCAGTTTATAGAAAACCCACCCATACAGGCAGATACGTTCACCAACAATCCCACCCCACCCCCTCACAACAATATGGAGTTATTAAGACACTACACAACAGGGCTAAACTAATCTGTTCAAATAATAAGTGCCCTAACCACTGAACTAAATCACTTTCTCAGCCAATGGCTACCCCCCCTAAAAAAATCCAAAAAATATTGAAACCAGTAAACTACAACCCCCCCCCCTTCACAACAAGGATTACTCTAAATCCATCACCATTCCCTACATCCGAGACATCTCGGAAAAAATTACCAAAATCTTAAAAAACATGACTTGACCTCTTGTTACAGACCATATAGAAAATTGACATCCCTTATCCACTCCACTAAAGACCAACCATTTCCCCTAGACCTACCTGGTGTATACCAGGTGCCTTGTAGCTGTAAGCTGTCCTACTTTGGCCAAACAGGCAGGACAGCGAATATCAGAATTTCCGAACACAAGAACTACATCTGTTTTCACCAGTATAGCCACTCTGGTCTTGCAGACCATGCTCTGGATACACGCCACAGAATACAGTGGAAGAAAGTCACAATAATACACCATAGCAAGTTCAAATTTGAAAGACTTTTCATGTTATCAGCCTCAGCCCTAAGAAACATGCCAAACTTCAACAAATTTGGTTGCACGAGACTGCCCCAACTTTGAGAGACGTTCATCAGGAGATCTTCAGCCCAACAGCCAAGAATACCTGCATAGCCCACTAGGGGGCACCATCAGGACTTTTAGGAGAAACAATAGCTTCCTCGCTTCGTCCTCATTTACTGTGTGTGTAGTGCCCGCGTGCACGTGTCTTTATTTTAAGTTCCTTTGAAGATGACAACGTAACGTTGCCGAAATATTGGAAATATATATTAAAATTTAATTTAATTTATATTCTAGTGTACGTTGTGAATTCCTTAAGTTAATTAATGATCATGTATAACCAACGTGTAAGTCTTTCTACGAGAATTTCTCTCCTAAAAATTCTGTTCTTTACTATAATTGCATATCAGATACGAAGTCATGTTCTCTCTGTTTTAAAATTAACATTGGTCTACAATTGAAGACTTCTCTCCTAAAAATTATGTTTTTTACCACAATTGCATATCAGATATGAAGTCATGTTTTCTCTTTGTTTTAAAATTAACATTGGTCTACAATTGAAGACGTCTCTCCTAAAAATTCTGCTTTTTACCACAGTTGCATATCAGATATGAAGTCATGTTTTCTCTTTGTTTTAAAATTAGCATTGTTATACATTTAAAGTTTTGTAAAATTATATAAAAGAATAATTTTAATATATTATCAAAATAAATATTGTTGATCGTTTTTAACTAGACAATTCCAATGAACATGCCACGTGTAGACCAGGTGCCAGCTGGAGCTGAAGTAAAGAATCGGTATGCTAATGTTATTCCAAGTAAGTTATTTTATTACTATCAACAGATCTTCAGGGAGTCAGAAGACTTAATAGGGGAGATCATCTGAACTACTATTTTAAAACTAATTCACTGCTTTATACACTGGTGTCCAAAAACTAAGAACAAATACTATTTCTGAAGATTACAACTGCAAATTCAGATGAATCAGCTTGTGGCAATTTACATAACTGAAGATTTCAAGTAGAAAGTTTATATGCATTCAAATTGACTCCTTTGAATTGCGTGCAAAGGAGTCACATGGTAGCACACAACAGTATAAGAGTTAAAAGGCTGCACTAAGCAAATTGTGTTTGAAGTTCTTTTAGTGAAGAATAAAGTTGCAAACTTGGATGTCTTTATAATGTTTTGTCTTGTCTTGTTTATCCCTGGATGCATGAAAAAATTATTGGAAAGCTTGAAGAAGGCCTAGAATTACTGATATTGCCAGAGAGTTTGGAATCCCACATAGCATTGTGGCACTGGGCAGCATTTCAAATCAATGGAATGTGATCCAGACGTTTGCTAAGAAGTCGTCTTTGCTCAACAACAGAGCATGGAGATAGTTTTTGGTTATAATGGCAAAACGTAATCAATGCATCATGACAGGTCAGCTTGCAAGTCTGCTCCATTTAAACACAGGTACATAGATATCTAGACAAACTATGGCAAGATGTCTGCAATATGTAGGCCTAAAAGCCTGTAGTCTGAATCCCTTTATCCACAGCTCATCATAAAGCATGTTTTCTGTGTCTTGTTCAATTTTTTCCATAAAAATTGAACAAGACACTAATGGGCTAATGTACGCTTTACAGATGGTCGTTTTAATCTTTCCTCCAATTCTAGATGACACTTGATCTGGAGTGAAAGTGATACTGCTTACCATCATGAAAATGTTCTTGAAAGGGATAAATGTGGAGGTGCTGAGGCATTGTATAGGGAGTCATTATGCTTAATGGACATACCGAGATACAAGTGCTGGAAAAAGGGATCATGACGGGTCCCTTTTTCCAGCACTATGGAAATGATATTGCAACAGAGTTCTTCAATATGATGTTCTATTGCTCTGTGGTGCTGTAGATGAGGAATTCGTTTTTATGGATGACAGTGCCACACACACCACATCTTACATGAGCAGTGGAGATACTTCTGAAGACCAAGGATATTAATCGATTTGAGTGGCCAGCATGGTCTCCAGATCTCAACTTTATAGCACATGTTTGGGATGCAAAAGGGAGATGCACATTGCTGCTCAAAATTCTCCTCCAGAAACAAACAAGGCCTTATCCTTAAAGAGCCAAGAGGCTATTTTTTTTTTTTTTTCGGCGACATAAATTAAGTTATGTTAAAAAAATAATAAATAATACGGGATTTACTATCCCCCCTTAACTTAAGGCCTTATCCTTGTTGAAAGTTTTTCACTTGGTTATATTATAAATTAAAGATATCAAGTAATTATATACTTGGTTTAATCCATTATCCAAGTGTAAGCAAACAAAGTTTACTCCTGAAGTATCTTTCAGGACTGGGGAAACTCATGGCAAAGGTGGTATGACTTGACATCACTTTTTCTTGGTATCCCATGCAAAACACATCCTTGCAGACAAGTATATAATGCTATCCATTATGGGAAGGGTCACTATGCAGACCGGTTTCGACCTTTATTGAGGTTTCATCAGTCGGAGCCAGACCAGGAGGTGAGATACCAAGGTTGAAGTAATTCAGAAGTCATATTTTCCTATATGAGTTGGCAAAAGGTGTCACACCTTATTATTAAAATACTCTGGGTTAGAGATAGATAGTTGTTGAAAGTTTTTCACTTGGTTATATTATAAATTAAAGATACCAAGAAATTATATACTTAGTTTAATCCATTATTCAAGTGTAAGTTTGCATCTGAAGGAGGATTCGGCCAGTTTGCCTCAAGAACTCCTGAATCACTTGGTGCTAAGCATGGTACGACATTGTGAGCTACACTGCAGTTTGGGTGAGCATATTCCATACTGAAATGTCTCTCCACAAAGTTTTCTGTAAGAACTGTACATTAATTCCTTAATTCCTTAACATGCATTCTTAAGAAATTTGTAACTTTTTGCCAAAAAACGTATTGCAATGTAATTTCTATGAAATTTATAACATGCATTTTGTGTAATATAATTTATTAGTATGCTGGCAATAAATTTGTCCACATTTGACTGTAGTCAAGAAACTTTTTTTTTCATATACAAATTAGGTTTTGGACAGTAGTGTATTTCTTATAGAATTACTACCTCTCAAGTTAAAAATGAATGATCACTCTCTACAGATGGAGGCAAAACAGCCATTACATTTATAGACAGATTTTTTTCATTTCTCTTACTTGATCCACACTGCACACATCACATTGCACACAAAACTAAAAAATATAAAAGGTACTTGAAGTTATCAGGAATAATTGCAAGTGCTGCAGTCAATTAGAACAAGGCCTGAAGAAATATAGTATTTAATGCAGTACTGTATTTCTTTATTATTATTATTATCACTTCCTCCATGGAATCAGCAGACTCATTGTGGTGAGTTCATTCGACTGACAACATATTTATCATACTGAATCTTAAAATCCTTAATACTCCCTGCATTAACAACATATTCCAATAATGTGTTCCATTCAATCACAATTTTTCATGTAAAAAATTTACTCCTCATACTTTTCTTCACAACACTCTTACACAACTTCAGGGATGGCCTCTGGTTCTTTCCCTCTCACCTGGCACACATTGTATTAATCCCATCTGTATTAATCAGATAAAATCCCCTTAATAACTTAAAAGTCTCTATCATATCACCTCTTTTCTTCATAACCACCAAACTCTAATTTACATTCTCTTAACCTCTATCTCTCTCCCTATAGCCTAGCTGTGGTAGCTGTTCAAGATGGACATCTCTGCCAGGTTGGATTCTTGGTATCTAGTTGTTTTGTTGTAGATTTAGTTGTTTTACAAAAAAAGGATGTGTGTGTGTGTGTGTGTGTGCGTGCCTTTCACTGTTTTGGTCTCTTTTAGTATCAATTTTTGCTGCTAAATTTGGTTAATAGCAAGAAATTCTTTTAAACAAGGAGCTGGCTGCTTCGTCGCTATCAACCTGCCAGGGAATGCAGTAGTTTCCACTCGTGAAACAAGTGTTTGGTGGTTAGGAAGTGTACATGTGTTTGCTATTATTTATTTTTACAAACTATCCTGTATCAATGGCATGAAGCTGAAATTCAGTTATCATATTTAATTTTTTTTTTTTTTTTCTGTTGTGCTTAACATTTGGCATGCATTGTTTCAATTTTGTTTGTTGTAACTGCCATCTATCAAACTCAAAGCTATTTGAATCCCCTACCTCAGCTGCTGCCCAGCTCCATTTTTTTTTTCAACATATGAAGGATATCCAACTACAGCTTATGCTAGTACTAGAGTTTTAGCTGCTTCCCCTCCTGTATCCAGTGTCAACACTACTGGCTCTGACTCACATTCTCTATATGGTTCAAGTAATGCTGATGGAAGGAACTCATCTGAAACAGAGCAGCTTAGCAAAACAAATCTATATAACATGGGTTCCCCCTCCCCCATAGACAAATTATATTTGCATGAGCAATACTGGACAAAAATCCAAATAAATGTAAAGGTATGGATTTGTGGATTTTGAATCTCCTGTAGCAGCTGAAACAACAGTCAGAGCTCTACAAACAAGAACAAGATTCAACAAAAAAAAAAAAAAAATATATATATATATAGCAAATATTCCCACCTATATGACAGAAGCAGACTTGGAGGCAATGTGAAATCCTTATGATGGCATGATCTTAACATGTATTATTTGTAATCCTAGCATTCAGTCTCGTGGAGTTGGATTTGCAGAGAACAGTGTAAGCACATCCCTTTTTAATGGAAAGTTATTACTTGGATCAAAATAATTAATGCTTGTAAAATTTGCAGATAGCAGAAACAAAAAAGAGAATATTTAAAAATCAAGATAGTCAATTGTGGAGAGGGATGAGGGTATTCCAGTGGCATATGATCTATCAGCAATGCCTCAGAATAATATTACAGCCCTGTTAATGGCTATCAAAGGCCATAAAATGGATATCAGAGGCCAATTCACTTTTTACTTTTCCAATACAGGCAGTAGGCACATCTTGGATGCATCCTCCCAGTGCATTATGCAGCCACATGTAACACAGTTGCAGATGATTCCATCTTCACTAGATGGAATCCCAGCACTCTACATTATAGTAGTCTTATACCTCAGTTAACAACGATAGTTGAAGTGTGGTCTGGTCTTGATTTATACAGTGGTTTATACACTTATCATTGCAACAATATTGCACATAATATTGCCGCCTCTTCATACTCGACATTCCAGAGGTTAGAAACTACCTTAGTCAGTCACCTCTAGACACTCTCCAACATCTCTTCATCCTTCTGAAAACCAGGTGACCAAATCTGGGCACAATAGTGGAAGTCAGTGTCCTCTGCATCATTTAGAAGACTTTCTGATGTCTTCACAATTTTGGCCATGTGTCCCCTAAATTTCAGATCCTTACCCACTATCACCCCAGATCGCTTATTTCCTCCACCTCTGACAATATATCTTCACCAAGCATAAATTCTGCATCCCATTTTTGTTTTCCAAATTTTAAAACCTTACATTTTGCAACAATGAACTCGCATCCCCATTCCTATGCCCAGTCACTCAGTTTATTCAAGTCTTCTTGTAAGGCCACAACATCTTCTCTACTCTTAATCGTTCATCACAACTTTGCATCATCTGCAAACAACTGAATATCTCCATTCAAATATTCACCAATATCATTAATATACAAGTTAAACAGCAATGGCCCTAAAACAGACTCCTGAGGCACACCACTAGTAATTTTCCTTTTCCTGGATATCGCTCCCACATACACAACTTGTTGATACCTATCAGATAGCCAGTCTCCAATCCAATGCACTAATCTAATATCCAACCCCATCTGCTCTAGTTTGACTGTCAGCTTATCATGTGGTAATCTATCAAAAGCCTTTGCAAAATCTAAGTGTATTACTGTGTATCCTTCTCCTCTGTCTATGGAAGCAATCAGCTTATTGTAATAAGTAAGTAGATTACTAAAACATGACCTCCCTTTAGCAAATCCATGCTGTCCATCAAAGATAATACCATTGTTGTCAACCCAATTCTGGATCCCAGTTCTCACAAGCTTCTCCAACAACTTAACTACAACACCTGACACACAGATAGACTTATAGTTTGATGCTTGAGTTCTATCACCTCCTTTATGAAGTGGCATAATTTTGCCCTCCTTCCACTCCTTAGGAACTTGACCGAGTGCAAAACTTGTATTAAAAAAATATGTCAAGGCAGGCGTCAACTCCCTGGCACATTCCTTCATAATACGTGGTGATATATTATCAAGTCCCACAGCCTTATTTAGATCTAGTTTGCTCAACTCCCAATACACCTCTTGCTTACTTACAGTCAGTCTCTCTTCCACATCATCAACTGCTCTCAATCTCTCCATGAAGTCACATTCACAACATTGAAAGACATTTATAAACTGCTCATTAAGTATCTCCACCACATCTGCAATGGCAGTCTTTATACCATTTTCTCCAATCAGTGTCATTCTTTCTTTTGCTGGCTACATATTGAAAGAACTGCTTTGGATTCTTTTCGGCTTCATTAGCTAACTGCTGTTCATCTCTCTCTCTTTAGCTACCCTCACCAACCAAGTCACCCACCTTGCCTGGTCTTTGTAGTCATCATGGAATTGGTTATTTCCACTTCTCTTATGCTGCCTCCATAATGCTCTTTTTCTCTGTCGCATGCTTAATCTCTTTATTCATCCATTTCACACCTACCTTATTTAACCTTCTCGCCCTTGGAATACATTTAGACATTGCATCTACTAGATAGTTTTTAAAAATCCCCCAAGTTGCATTGATCTCTTTTCTAGCTAACCCCTCATTCCATGCTACACACCTGCAAACTGTCTCATGAGCTCTTCATAATCAACCCTCCCCTTGTAGTTCTACATATACTCATTTCTTATAGAGGTCCTCACACTGGTGGCAGCCACCCAGGTAATCACCTCATGGTCACTCTCACCAATTGGTGGGTGATTTGACACTTCATTTATAATTACATCCTCTGATGAGATGACCAAGTCTAAGACCCTCAATCTTCGTGTGCCCTCTGTTACATACCGTCTGAGGTAGTTATCCCTCAAGAAACTTATTTTCTTTACTTCCAGTTGCTATCTCATCATTCCAGTCTATATTGCCATAATTAAAATCATCCATAATGATCACTCTTTTCTTAATTTGCCTGGCTAATTTGATTATACATTTCATAGTCACTACCATCCACATTTCCTGGTCTATAACAACATCCAACCAAGTATTTCATTCCATTCACCACTATTTCACACCATACTGCCTCAAAACTACTGGCACTATTTCCTTCTACAATTCTCTACTTTGTATGGACATAACTCTTTCTCCATAATCAGTAGCACTTCCCCTCCCTTTTTACTCCTTCTATCCTCACGAAACATATCATATCCTTCCATCTCTATTCCTGTCAGGATGTCATCCTCATCTAACCATGTCTCACTTATTTCGACAATTTTTGGGTGAACAGACTCAATTAGTGCAACCATTTCATCTGCCTTGTTTCTTACACTTCTAGCATTTGTATATAAACACAACAGCTCATTCCTGGATCTATAGCTAGTTCCACTGATAACACTTATTTGATGTGATCTTGTAATACTCGACTGGGGCTATTTCCCTTACTGCTTATTTATTTTAGAACCCTCTTCAATTCCAACTGTTTCCTCTTGATCCCAGGTCATCCCATTCCTTTCCTGTCTACACATGCTCTCACATCCCTTTGGAGCATCCACCCATCTCACGCTCTGTACCCCTGTCCACCCTTAGCCTCCCCGTTTCCCTATTCATCTTGCACACCCATTCTCTCATTTTCCATACTCATGCCACTTAGGTCTTCATTTATAACCATCTCTTCAATCTCCTGTCATACTCTCCTGCTCGTCCACATCACTTCCCACTTGATCTGATTCATTCCCTATACTTACTTTTCTACCTTCCAGCAACAGTCTCTCCAAATGACTCGCACCATAACCATTCAAATGCAGTCCATCACTCCCATACAGTTCACTTCGTCCTTCAAGCTCATTCCACACATTAACAAATTGTACTCCACTCTCCTCACATATTTCAGCCAACATACCATTCTTAATCCTTGCTCTCCACCTCATCTCACCACAGTCATATCTAGGCAACATGCTTACTACCCTTCCTGTCACACTATTCTCATTTATCCATCTAAGCAGATGGATAATAGAAAGGGCTCCCTGTATGTGTGGATTTTCTATAAAACCCACACATGGAGGGAGATATTTACACAAACAATCACACTATTATTCATATCAACAATATGGTATCCTAAAAACACTAACCCATAGAGCGATTTGTTCCAATGACAATGCTCTCGCTGCTGAAGTCACTCACCGCATCACACCTTCTTAGCCAATGGCTATAATCTCCATAAGTTAGGCAAAATACTAAATGCTTCAGAGAAATCCCCCTCCCACTGTCCACCACAGAAAGCTACAACAAAACCATCACCATCCCATACATTAAAGGCACATCTAAAAAGATATCTTTAGTGCTTAATAAACATCAACTATGCACCATATTTAAACCATATGTCAAATTGGCAACTCTCATCTATTCACCCAGGAGTCTATGAAGTGCCCTGTTCGCATGATCAAGCTTACTATGGACGACTTTCAGGAAGAACTGTGAACATCCACTTCAGTGAACATAATAAATACATCCGGCACTATTGCTATGGCAGGTCAAGTCTAGAAGACCATGCTTTGGATACCCCTGCACACAGGATCAATTTGAAAAAACATAAGTGCTGCACAGAAGCTTTTATAAGTCAGAGAGATTGTTCTTAGAATCAACAGAAGCCTTGAAACATACTCCAAACCTCAATAAATATGGCTGTATAAATTTGCTAAACATTTTGGATTTTTTTTTTCTCACATAGATGGCACGTAAGTAGGACTTTTAGTTTTTGTGCTGTACATTACCATTGTTCAAACTAGTCCCATTGTAATACTGGATTGTTGTTGTCTCGCATACTGTGACAAACTGTTTTTTGTGCTTTGAAGATGCTGGATAGAATACCAGCGAAATATCAGCAATAAGTTAATAAATAGTTAGTTTCTTATAAGTCTGTGTTCTCATCTATACCATTAAAATTAATCAACATTTTGCAATATCTCTATCATCTTTCCTTTTCCCATATTTTCAGCCTATTAAAATCATTTTGCAATATCTCTATCATCTTCACTAACTGTCACTTTTCCCTAATTGCATAAGTTCTTTGTCAGTGAGAGATGTGACAGGTACAGTGAATAGTGGTTTGTGTGGACTGCATGCTATGAATCTCTGGACTCCACAGAGGTTCTCACTTAATGATAATTTCAGACCAAATTCCAGAGTAAAATTGCCTCTAGCAGCTTCTCAAGGATAATGACTATGCATTGTTTTATTGACCTTATTTGCATAGTACAGTAGTATGATTGTACTACCTTACTATACAAATATTCTTTGTACAGTTCAGCCATGAAAAGATCTCAAGTATAGTTTTTATGGATGTATATATGTATGTATTCAGATATGAAACTGGTATTACATGCATCCAAGGAGTCTGTGTCTCATTGTTTGAGATCATAATTACTTTTAAATATATCATGGAATTATCTTCTTTCTTTTTTCTAGTGGAAAGGCTTAGACGTTAGTTATACATTCTTACTAAATAGCTTAAGGAAATTCCAACGTACAATAGAATATACATTAAAATAAATTTTAATACACTTCCAATATTTCGGCAATGTCACGTTGCCATTATCACAGGAACTTAAATACAGAACACATGCACGCAAGCACAACACACAGTAAATGAGGAACGAAACAGGAAGCTATTCTTTCTCCTAAAAGTCATGATGGTATACACCAGGTAGGTCTGGGGGGGGGGGTCTTTAGTGGAGTGGATAAGGGATGCCAGTTTTTTATAAGGTCTGTAACAATAAGTTAAGTCATGTTTTTTTAAGATTTTTCTAATTTTATCCAAGGTGCCTCGGATATTTGGAATGGTGATGGATTTAGAGTAATCCTTGTTGCGAAGGGGGTGGGGGGTTGTGGTTTATTGGTTTCAATATTTTTTGGATTTTTTTTTCTTTCTAATCTTCTTATTTTATCTTCTTTCTTTGTGTGTTTAATGTATTTACAATTACCATTCACAATGGCAATGTTTGTCTTCTTTTAACTACCCTTCCTGCATATAAATAGCATTTGATATTTTATTCACATATTTGGTGTAGACCAGTGTTTCTACATGGGACATATGCCCCACAGGGGGGCAATTTGAATATTTTGGGGGGAAATTAGAAAATGTACATGCACATATTTATACATATTTATATTATACTTTTTCAGACCTTGGCTGACTATTATGCTAGAGGGAGGCATCAAAATCTTTGAGATGTTGAGGTGGGGCATGATCTAAAAAATGTTGAGAAACACTGGTGTAGACCTTTCATGAATGACTCAGATCCTACTTCCTACTGAATGAGTACAGCATTGTGAGCTCTTCATCTGTAAATGAATTCAAGAAGAGATATGACAGATATTGTTTTGCTAGTTTGGGTCTCCCGCGATGAGTCTACTGACTCCATGGAGATACCCGTAATACCCGTAATAATAATAATAATTCTTATAACTATATGCAATTTTTGAAATCTTTCCTTTTAATCTTGCCCTCCCCCGCTTTTATCTCCATGAAATAAATCCAGATGCAAAAATCAGTGTACAAAATGTGTTTATTTAGAATGCAGTGTTACATTGATATTCTAATGTTAACACTTGATCTGAGACCAACTATTTTCATATGTTTACTCATCAGCATGCTCTTTATTATAAGAGTTTTGTGTTGTTTACTCAGTTTTTGTAATATGATCCTAGAATTTCCATAATTAGAAAAAACAGCATCATCATTCATGATGATTTATAGGTTATACAGATAATAAATTACACAATAACTACAGTAATTAACATTAATAGTCATCGGTGTAGAACAAACAGTTCAAAGGAATGGAATACAAAGTACGTAACAGTCGGTGGATTACCAATTAAAAATTGTTGCCGCATGCTAGAAATTAATATTAATAAAATATTATTAAACAATTCTTAAAAACTATTTCTTTGATAGTTACATAAGATAAGAATCTCCGAAACGTTTGGGAGAGAGAAACAATCATTTCGATTCAAATTTGGCCAATATAAAAGGGCTTCGCAACTTTCTTTGAAAAGGCGTTCATATTTAAACTTGCATCTATGGAGAAGACAAGCTTTGTCCCACTGGATATTGTGTTTAGTGTTAATGCTATGTTGTGCCAGACCAGACTTTTCTTTTTTCCACAGAATGGCATGTTTGGTTAAATTATCAGAAACCAGCTAATGATAGAGGTGCCAGTTTATCTTTTGTAGATGGCAACAAGTGAGAAATTTTATTGATAGGAAAATATGTGGGAATGAGATGATTCTTCTTCATAATTCTGCCAATCGATTCTGAGATGCCAGAGATATAAGGGATTAGAACCCTGTGGTCTGTTGAAGAATCCTTAGGTGGAACATAGGAGTCAATTATCTGCTGGATTTGATTAGGGCTGTAACCATTAAATTCTATTAACTTCTTGATAGGGAAAAGTTCTTGTAAGCCTGAGCGAGAGGAGCACACTTTATGTGCTCTATTAATTAAAGACTTGATAACACCAATTTTTTGAGAGATGTGATAAGTAGACTTTTGATGAATGTATCTGCAGGTAAAGGTTGGTTTTCGATAAACACTGGTTGATAAATTACCAGAGGCTGTGCGTGTAAGAAGGATGTCCAAGAAACGTAAACTACCAGTCTTTTCTTTTTCTATGGTGAACTGAATGTGTGGGTGAAAGTTATTGATCTGTTTTAGGAATGTAGTAAGTTCCTCTTCAGCATGCCGCCAAATAGCAAAGACACATCAACATAACGAAACCAAAGAGAGGGTTGGGGATGAATGGATGAGAACAAGGCCTTCCAGATGGTTCAAAAAATAGTTTGCCAAAGGTGGAGACAGAGGGCTACCCATGGCAGTACCTTCCACGTGTTTATAGATCTTGTTTTTCCAGCTGAAATATCCTCAATGTATAACAAATTCAAAAATCTTTGCAATATCCAGAGTTTAATCATCATATAGTAAATTGACAGTGTAAGATAATGGAATATTGGTAAAGAGGGAAATAATATCAAAACTGACTAACAAGTCAGACTCTTGTATTTGAACATTTGTTCAAGAAAATGTGTCGAAGTTTTGATGAAAGATCTGGATTGTCCAGTATGGGCAGTTAATGAACGTGACAGAAATTTAGCAATTCTATAAGTGGGAAAGTCAGTACAGTTCACAATGGGTCTTACTGGATAACCTTCTTTATGAATTTTTGTGAGGCTGTATAAACGAGGAGTTCTTCCAAAATGAGTGCACAACTTGTCCATGGTATTTTAATCCCAACTAACAACTTCATTAAGCAGTGTATTTAATTGTTTAATTTGCAATTTTCTAGGGTTATGATTGATTCCTTGCTAGGTGGAGGTATCTTGCAAAAGGCAGTTTACTTTTCTCTCTAAATTATATATTTAGTTTAATCCTTTATCCAAGTGTAAGCAAACGAAGTTTGTACCTGAAGTATCTTCAGGACTCGGGGAAACTCATGGCAAAGGTGGACTGACTTCTCATCACTTGTCCTAGTATCCTATAATGCAAATTATGGGATACTAGGGCAAACCACATAAGATACATACATAAGAATTGTGTATAATGCTATGCATTATGGGAACTGGTATATGGAAATACGACTTCTGCATTGCTTCAACCTTGGTACTTCAGGTGCAAACTTTGTTTGCTTACACTTGGATAAAGAATTAAAAACTAAGTATATAATTTATAGTCTAACCAAATGAAAAAACTTCCAATACTTTTCTCTCATAGTCAGCCTTATCCATTACCACTGCCGCTTTTACTTCATCAGCTTTTGAAATAGATATTTTGCTATTTTTTCTTAATGAGGTTAGCGCACGGGTTTCAGAACTCGATAAATTGCATGGAGGTAATTTGCTTTTAAAAAGTGAAGCAGCAACTTCAAATCATAGTTTATTAGCATCTTCCCTTTTACATCGGCCAAATTTGAATCGAAATGATTGTTTCTCTCCCCCAAAAGTTTGGGAGATTCTTATCTTATGTAAACATCAAAGAAATAGTTTTTAAGTATTATTTAATAATAATTTATTAATATTAATTTCTAGCACACGGCAACAATTTTTAATTGGTAATCCACCGACTGTTATGTACTTTGTATTCCATTCCTTTGAACTGTTTGTTCTACACTGATGATGTACTGTTGATTTCTGAAATATTTGTACCTTTCATTAAAGTTAATTACTGTAGTTATTGTTTAATTTATTATTTATATTTTGCCACAGGTACCTTTTTAAAGATTCGGTTATACAGATGTAAACATGTAAAAATAAAATAAAAAATAAAATAAAAAATTCTTTTTAATTTTGAAAGTTAATATACAATGTTAAATTGCAGATTGATTGATTTAAGTTTGTCTTTATATTTAAACAATTCTTTTATCCAAACTTGTCTACTTTTGTTTTCATAAAATTTAAGTCAATAAGATAGTTTTTAAAAAGTGCATATGAACACATTTCTCTTTAAACAAAAACTGACATGTAAAGAATGGTTTGTTTGCTTTATGTGTCATTTATTCTTTTAATTCCTATAGTTCCAGAAACACGTGTAATACTGTCAACATTGGAAAGTAAACCGAATTCAGATTATATAAATGCCAACTATGTACGGGTAAGTTTTGTGCTTATCTTTGTTTTTAATTAATTTGAAGTAACAACATTTATAGCTTCAGACCGTTTTAATGGGCATTTAAATCCCTTGGTTTCATTAGACATGAGAAGATAGTGTAATAGATGTATGTAATATTGTAAGTAAGAGTCATGCTAATACTAAAAACTCAAGTATACTCGTGTCCAAAACCTAAGAATGAACACTATTTCTGAAGATTACAACCACCAGATGAATCAGCTTGTGGCAATTTGTATAACTGACGATTTCGAGTAGAAAGCAGGTACACATTTAAATTTTTGAATCGTGTGCAAAGGAGTCACGTAGCACAACAACAGGTAAAAGGCAAAAGATTTCACTAAACAAATTGTGTTTGTAAGGAAGCTCTTTTAGAGAAGGAATAAAGTTGCAAACTTGGATGTCTTGTAACGTCTCAAAGACGTCATCTAGATGATTTCATGCAGGGAAAAATTATTGGAAAGTTTGAAGAAGGCTGCAGAATTACTGATATTGCCAGAGAGAGAGAGAGTTTGGAATCTCATAAAGCAGGATGGCATTGGTCAGCATTTCAGACCAGTGGAATGTGTTCCAGATATTCACGAAGAGGTCCTCCTCGCTCTATGATGCAGCATGAAGACAGATATTTGGTTATGACAGCAAAACATAATCAATGTGGCAAGGCAGGTCAGCTTGCAAGTCAGCTCCATTCAAGCACGGGTACATGAATATCTAGACAAACTATGGCAAGACATCTGCAATATGTAGGCCTATACAACCAAAGGCCTGAAGTCTGAATCCCTTTATCCACAGTTCATCATACAGCACGTTTTCGGTGATGTTGTATCCATAAAAATTGGACAAGACACTAATGGGCTAATGTACTTTTTACAGATGAGACTCGTTTTAGTCTTTCCTCGATTCTAAATGACACTGGCATGAAAATGGTACTGCTTACCATCATGAGAATGTTCTTGAAAGGGATAGATGTGGAGGTACTGGGGTCATTGTGTAGAGAGTTATTATGCTTAATGGAATGGATGCACCAAAAAAGGGACTATGCCTGGTGAACAATATTCAACAAAGTTCTTCGACATCGTGTTCGATTGTTCCATGGTGCTGTAGGCAAAGAATTCATTTTTATGGATGACAATGCCATCAAATTGAATCGAGTGGCCAGTGCAATCCCCAGATCTCAACCCCAATTGAGTATGCTTGGTACGCAATAGGGAGATGCAATGCTGCTCGAAATTCTCCTCCAAAAAACAAACAAGGCCTTATCCTTGCTTTGAAGGATTCAGCCAGTTTGCCTCAAGAATTCCTGAATCACTTGGTGCTGAGCATGGTATTACATTGTGAGAACTGCATTATAGTTTAAGTTGGACATATTGCATACTGAAATGTCTCTCTGCATAGTTTTCTATAAGCATCGTATATTAATTCTTTAACTGTTTGAAGAATGATAGGATAGGGAGCTATGGAAAGAAGGTGAGACCAGAGTAATCTGCTACATTTATATACCAAAATGAGATCAGCTGCAAACACAAGGGATCTGGTACATGCCTGAAAAACCTAGAGGCGGAAGCTTGTCCTTAGGAGAAGAGAGAAAGTTGGAGATTTTCCTGATAGGGTAAAAGACAACAAAAATATTCAGAGATTTTAACTTTCACTATTCATTCAGAAATGTCTTGCACATAAATTATTATTATTATTATTATTATTATTATTATTATTATTATTTGACACCTCCAGGGAGTCCAGAGAACTCATCGAGGGAGGGCACCTGCTTTACAACTCTGTCTCCATCACTCAATCCACCAACTGACCGCAACTACACCAATGCCATCTACCGCTGACCATCATCACTAATGTTTCCACAGACAATGACAAACATCCATGCCCATGGTGGGATTTGGTTGGAGAGCGGATATGCTAACCACTCGACCAGCCAGGCTGGCATAAGGGATATGAATGCAAGTTATTTCTTCTGCATTGGAAGAGGCAGAGGTACCATAATTGTTAAATGCTTTTTTGATGAAAGAATTCTTAAAACCATATGATAAAAAGGTGGATTTAATATATTGTAATTCTTTCTGTAAAAAACCATCAGAAGAACATAAAGAATGAGTACAATGTAATAAGGTCTTGATAGTTCTAGCCTTTTGACTAGCATGGTAGTGAGATTCAGCATGGCTATAGCAGCCTGTATGCTTCTTCCTAAAAAGCGAAAATAAATTGTAAGTTTACATCTGGTTGACAAAGCATCAGAAGATCCAAAAAGCTGTTTGGTTATCTGTTTCTTTTTCTAAGATGAATTGGATCCTGGGATGAAAGGTATTTAATTCGGAAAGAAACTGCTGTAACTCAGGAAGAGCCATTAAATGCCATTCCAAATTGCTAAAGTATCATCTATGTACCAATGTGTACTAATTCTGCACCAATACGTAGGTCTAGGTGACATGTTATCAAAGATATGTTGTTCAAAGTGTTCAATGCAAGAAGTTGGCAATGATAGGAGAAAAAGGACTACTCATAGTTGCTTGTCTAATCTGTTGTAATTTGTTTTCAAAGGTGAAATAACTGGAATGTATTACAAAATCAAATAGTTTAACAATATCTGAAGGAAATTATTCTTGAAATAATTCAATGGTGTCTGATAAAGGAATATTAGTAAACAAGGATACAATATTGTTGGCCTGGTTGGCCGAGTGGTTAGCGTATCTGCTCTCCAGCCAAAAGGCTGTGGGTTCGAATCCAGGCATGGACATAGATGTTTGTGATTGTCTGTGAAAATACTAGTGGTGGTTGTGGGCAGTGGGATAGCATTGGTGTAGATGGTGAGGTGGAGACGGAGAGTTGTAGAGTGGGTGCCCTCCCTTGATGAGTCTTTGGACTCCCTGGAGATGTCACATAATAATAATAATATCTAAGCTGACATCCACAACATCAAAAGTTCCTAGATGAAGATCACAAATGTTATTTTTAAAATCGAGAGTTTCTTATATAAGTAGATCTAGTAGAAATTGCAATTAATATATATATATATATATTACTTCATCACGGAGAGTTTGAAAGCAGTGGATGACGAGGAGGAGAGACTGACTATGAGTGAGGAAGAGGTGCATGGGGAATTAAGCAAACTTGATATTAATAAGGCTTTGGGACTTGATGATATATCATCGCATATTTTGAAGGAATGTGTCAGGGTGCTGACATCTGCCTTGACATATTTGTTTAATATGAGTCTTATACTGAGTCAAGTTCCAAAGGAAGGAAGGTAAGACTGTACTGCTTCATATAGAAGGTGAAAGAATTCAAGCATCAAATTATAGGCCAATCTATGTGTATAATGATAATAAAAATAATTATCATAAGACCCTATGTAGTCACAGACTAATCTAGGAGGTCCTTTTTGTCATACACACCATGCCTTAAATACATTCAAATTCTCTGCAGATACCTTTCAAGCAATGCATTCCAATCATTTACAACTCTCCATGCAAAAAACCTGCCTCTCACTTCCTTTCTCACACCCTCCTTATACAGCATCCAGGGATAACTTCTTGTTTTCCCCCCAATCTCCCACCATTTTATGAAAAACCTCTTCAGCACTAACCCTATAATAACCCCTACTCCTAATCTATCATATCACACATCTTCCTCATAACTGCATTGTCTCAACCTTTCTTCATATACAACATTCCAGGGATCAGAAAGTATTTTGGTCAATTGCCTCTGGATCCTTTCTAACATCTTATCATCCTTTTGAAAACCAGGTAATCAAATCTGTAGTCTATATGTGGTCTAATCAGAGGCTTTATATAATGGAACCAGAATCTCTTTAATTATACAAGTAAGTGTCCTTCACATCATTTGCCAGAATTGGTAGTGTTATCCTCACAATTTTGACATGTCCTCTAAATTTTAGATCCTTATTCATCATTACCCGAAGATCTCTTATTTCTTCTACTGCCAACAATATATCCCCACCAGAGTAAATTCTACATCTCACCTTTTGTTTTGAACTGGCACTGAACTGGTATCTTCACTCCTGTGCCCATTCACTCAGTTTATTCAAGTCTTCTTTGTAAGGCCACCACATCTACTCTACTTTTCATAGTTCATCCCAACTTTGTATCATAGTACACTACTGTGTATCCATCTCCTTTGTTGAATGAGGCCATCACCTTATTGTAATAAGTATCTCCACTCCTGTGCCCATTCACTCAGTTTATTCAAGTCTTCTTTGGTAAGGCCACCACATCTACTCTACTTCTCATGGTTCATCTCAACTTTGCATCATAGTATACTACTGTGTATCCATCTCCTTTGTTGAATGAGGCCGTCACCTTATTGTAATAAATAAGTAGATTACTAAAATATAATCTCCCTTTAGCAAATCTGTACTGTCCATCACAGATAATACGATTGTTGTCAACCAGTTCTGGATTCTGATTCTCACCAGCCTTTCCAACACTTTAGCCACAACACCTAACACACAGATCAGGCTATAATTTGATGCTTGAATTCAAGCAGTACAGTCTTGCTTCACAAAGTCTTCCTTCCACTCCTTTGGAACTTGACCCAATGTAAGACTCATGTTAAACAAGTATGTCAAGACAGATGTCAACTCCCAGGCACATTCCTTCAGAATATGCAGTGATACATCAAGTCCCACAGCCTTGTTGATATCAAGTTTACTTAATTCCCCATATACCTCTTCCTCACTCACAGTCATTCTCTCCTCCTCATCATCCACTGCTTTCAAACTCTCTGTGATGTCATATTCACAAGGATGAAAGACTTTTATTGAACTGCTCATTAAATATCTTAACTATATCCTCTGCAGTGGTTGTCCTTATACCATTTTCTCCAATCAGTGCCATCCTTCCATAATCTTTTTTTTTTTTTTTTTTTCAAGCTCCATATCGAAAAACTCCCTAGGATTTTTTTTTTTTGCTTCATTAGCTAACTGCTGCTCATATTGAACATTTGCTAGCCTTACTGAGTTGCCCTCCTTGCCTGTTCCTTGTATTCCTCATGGAATTGATTATTACTACTACTTTTATGTTGCCTCCACAATGCCTTTTCTTCTCTGTATTGCATGCTTAATCTCTTCATTCATCCATTTCACACGAACTTATTTAATTTTCTGATCTTTGGAGTATGTTTGGACATTATGTCTACAAGATAGTTCTTGAATATCACCCCAGCAGCACTAATCTCCTTTCCAGGCAACTCCGTATTCCATGCTACAACTTCAAGCTGTTTCTTGAGCTCCTCATAATCACCAGCTTTGTAGTTCTGCATACCTTTTCCTCATGGAAGTCCTCACATGATTGGCAATCGCCCAGGTCATCACTTCATGGTCACTCTCAACTGTAGGAAGATTTGACACCTCATTTATAATATTCTCTGCTGAAGTAATCAAATCCAAGACCCCTTCAATCCTCATGTGCCCTCTGTTACATAGTGCCTGAGGTAGTTGTCCCTCAAAAACACTCAAGAAACTCATTTTCTTTCATCCTTTTGCTATCTTGTTATTCCAATCTGTATTACTGTAATTAAAATCACCAATTATAACCCTTTACCCATTTGGCCAATTTGTTTATACATTTCCTTTTCACTATCCTCCACATTACGAGGTCTCAATCATGTTTTAGCAATCTACTTATTTTTTATTCTTATGGTGAAAAGAATACAATGCAGCTATAGGTCAATGTCTAGTCCAAAAAGCCAAAAATTGGCACTTTGGGCAGTCGTGCACAATATGAGTGATTGTCTGGGCTATGAGAGAACAGTCACAATAATGACAGTTTCCATTTGTGTAGTAGGTAGCCACATCTGCTCTGGTTAGTTCTGATCTTGTTAACAGATGACCATATCTTCCTAGAAAAAGCAAAACCAGGCTGCAGAGCACAGGGATCTTCAACCTGGAAGCCATTTGTTGGGAGATTGCTGGACCAGTATTCTCTCCACGTGTCAGATGTTGATGGTAAGGCAGCTGAAGAGAGTTTGTCCATGGACCAGAAAGGGTTTCTTGATTTTAGGCGAACACTAGGTAAATTTTTGAGAGTCTGGTGCAGGGACAGAAGTGGGTTGCTCATTGCTTTATTAAATCCTTTAATTGAGGCTTGTCTTCTCCGTATATTTGGTGGAGCAATGTTGGATAGGACAGGCAGCCAGGGGGGGGGGGGAGAGAGAGAGAGAGAGGTGCTTCTCAGTGCAGTGTCCCACTAATTGTGTACATGGTAGAGTTTAGCTGGGTATCTATGATGTTAGTGTGCGCACTTCTTTCCCAGATGGGGGGCACAGTATTCTGCTGCAGAGAATGTGTGGGCTAGTGCAGATGACCTTAGGACTTCTGCCCTACAACCCACAACCCCTAGGTTGTTCCTCCAGCAAGCTTTGAAATGATATTATTTCTCATTTTAATTTTGTTGGACAGGTTGGTCCAAGCTCACTACAAGGTATTTTGGGTGAGGCTCATGTTCTACCATCTTGCCATAGGAAGAGAGGTTGAGGTTAGTAGTCTTTCCTTAGTTTTCCTTTGACAAATGGATTGGACAAGGGAGATGCATATACAATGATAAGTTTTGATTTTGCAAAGGACTATGATATCAGATTATCCTACTGGACTGGACTGGCTATTTAATAGATATGAGAAGTTGTGTTTGGAGGGGGGGGGACAATATTGAAGAAGAGAAAAGTCACTAGTGGTGTGCCCAAGTCCATTTTAGGGGCATTGCTGTTTAATTGATATATTAATGATACTGGGAAAGGTTTGAATAATGATATGCAGTTGTTTGCAAATAATGCGACGTGTGAAAGAACTATTGAGGAGTAGTTTCTCAAGACCACTCGAACAGACTGGGTGAATGGAAAAGTAAGTGAGCTACGGTTCCATCTTGCAAAGTGAAAGGTTTTAAAATTTGGAAAGTAAACATGAGATGCAAAGTATACAATTGTGGGGGAGGGGGACATTTTAAAGTAGGTGGATAAGATAAGGGAACTTTGGGTGATGATGTATAAGGACATGATGCCAAAATTGTGAAGACATGTAGAAGTAAGGATGTTATAGTCCCATTGTATAAGGTTTTGATCAGGCTGCATATGGATTATTGTACTGATAAATCCACTACAAGTCTACAGGATTTTCTGACTAAACTGAATAAATGCTGTAAAAAATTTTTATGAAAATCAGCAATAAAAATACAAAGACAATGGAAATAGGCAGAAACATTTGAAAACATCAACTGTATCCTGAATGGTGAAATAGAACATTTCAGCTGTTTAATTTTTAGTGAAGATGGCGAATTAAATATGGAAATAGACAGCTGGATTAGTAAAGGTGGTACACCTTCACTAATCTTAGGAGGTCAGTTGAATAAATTTATATGGAATAAGAAAGAAATAGTCAAAACACTAAATTAGCTATATACAATACAATATTCCAACCATTTCCAGATCTAAGAGTTGGGTTAGAAATAAAACACTTGATCAAAGACTGGAATACACAGATATGAGAGTTCTGAGAGAACAGATGACATCAATGGCAGTAGCATATTAAAAATGAAGACATTGGGAAAGAATTTGACATTATTAGCATTCAGTAATGTGTTACCATTACTGAAGGCTAGCAAAACAAGTGTTCTTTGCCAGAATGGCTGGTAAAAGACCCAGAGGAAGATCACGGTCTTGGTGGATTGATATTGTAAGAGGCCCCCCCCCCTGTGTAATCAGAAATATTAGATCTGATAATATAGGGTTCTTCAGAGATAACAGATTAATTTGGAGAAACGTTGACAGGAAGTTAGTAATGGTATAACTTTTTCATATACTATTATCATAGTAATCTGTACACTCCCTGAGGATTCATGCCAGAAATTTGATGATGATAATCACTCCCCCCCCCTCCTCCTCCTCCTCCTCCTCCAACACAACAATCCTTCTCATGCCAGTGTTAAAAAAGATTTTTGTCAATGATCTACCAACTTAGAATAAATATATTTGTGCAGAACATCAGCAACATTTATTATCAACAAAACACAAATCAGTGATAGTGTGGTTTACAGCTAAAGGCTTCAACTTAATTAAGCAAGTAATACATGCTTAATTATGTTGAAGATACCCAGTGTTTCATTTAGGTGTTAACTTGACAGATGTTGTTAGATCGGATCATAGTTATTTTGGAATCATTATTTCAATTAAATCATTAAAATTTTCTTCTTATTATTATTTGACACCTCCAGGGAATCCAAAGACTCATCAAGGGAGGGCACCTACTCTACAACTCTCTGTCTCCACCACTCAACCTCATCCACCCATCATCCACCAACTGCATCATCTACACCAATGCCATCTACTGTCCACTACCACCACTAGTATTTTCACAGACTATCACAAACATCCATGCCCAAGGCGGGATTCGAACCCGCAGCCTTTTGGCTGGAGAGCAGATACGCTAACCACTCGGCCAACCAGGCTGGCTGAACCTCTTTCTTGGTTCACGGAAGGAGGAATTTTGTGCAAGGTGGTTCAGTAAATATTATTATTGTTGAAAGTTTATTTTTCACTTGGTTAGACTATAATAAATTTAGTTTAATTCTTTATCAAAATCCAGATCTTTCTCTAAATCCAGAGTAATTTAATAAAAAGGTGGCACACCTTTTGGCAACTCCTATAGGTAAAGATGACCTCACTACTGCTTCTGCCTGATATCTCCACCTCTGGGCCTGACTCCCACTGAAGAGGCCTCAATAAAGGTCAAAACTAGCTGGGTAGTGGCCCTTCCTGGATTTTATTAATGCATAATATTATACATATTCGCAAGGAGATGTGTTTTGCATGATAGGAGTGATGTTAGCTTGGTCCACCTTTGCTAAGAGTTGCCTGGTGTTGTACTACCTTACCCCAATCCTGAAAATATTTTCAGGTGCAAACTTAGTTTGCTCATACTTGGATAAAGGATTAAACTAAATTTATTATAGTCTAACCAAGTGAAAAACAAACTTTCAACATCTTTCTCTAAATCCAGAGTAATTTAATAAAAAGGTGGCACACCTTTTGGCAACTCCTATAGGTAAAGATGACCTTGCTACTACTTCTGCCTGTTATCTCCACCTCTGGGCCTGACTCCCACTGAAGAGACCTCAATAAAGGTCGAAACTAGTCTGGGTAGTGGCCCTTCCCTTAATGCATAACATTATACATATCTGCAAGGAGATGTGTTTTGCATTATGGGAGACACTGAGATAGGAGTGATGTTAGCTTGGTCCACCTTTGCTACGTGTTGCCTGGTGTTGTTACTACCTTACCCCAGTCCTGAAAATATTTTCAGGTGCAAACTTTGTTTGCTCATGCTTGGATAAAGGATTAAACTAAATTTATTATTATTGTTAACAAATGACTGTGGAGCTGACCTTGGTTGAACTAGCAATAGAACTATCATGATGAACTTTAAACTCAATTGTGCAAGTTTGAGCATTCACAACACTGGAAATGCAATGCACTCACTCACTACTGTCCACATGAAAAAGTACTTCCCATTACCTTCTCTACATTAATGTTATACGACGTACTAGGATAGCTGCTATTCTTCCCCTTTGTCCTTCATCTCTTCTTATTTATTAATCCTGTAAAATCTCTCCACTAACTTAAACATCTGTGTGATATCTCCTCTTTTCTGTCTTCATTAAACACTGCAAATTTCATTTTCTTAACCACTTTCCATAACCATGAATCTAAACTTCTAATACTGCCTCTAATACTTATATCTGGACCATGCTCAGTTTATCACTGTGGAAACCAGATGATTAAATTTCTGCACATAGGTTTGTGTATGGTCTAAGACCATACACTATCACTTTTTACAATGATACAACCACTTTTCTCTTCTTGACAGTATGCTCCTTATCATTGCAGCAATGTTCTGTGTAATCTTCAGACTTCTTAATGTGCCTTCTTAACATCAACCTTTTTCAACTAACAGTGCCAGATTCTGAATGTCATTCACTTTCTAAAGCAGTAATGTTCCGCTAATATGTAAAATGCCCTGCACTTCTGCACTCAAAAGTGAAACGCCTTGTTTTATCAACATTAAAATTTTAACTCATGTGTCCACCAAAGTCTGTTAAAAAGGTATCTGAAAGAAACTGATATCAACAACTTTATTCAATTTTTCTCCTCAACAAACAACTGAATATCCCTTGTCAATCCACATGAAATATGATTAACAAATAAGTCATGCAGTAGCAGTCCAAGAACAGAACCCTGCTCCAAGAAAAAGAAGGCAACAAGTAGGTTACCTTCTTTTTCTAAGACAGTGCTATCACACACATCTTGCTGGTATTATTGGGACAACCAATCTCCTAATCTGTCTGACTAATCTATTATTCATCCCTATCTTTCTCTATTTGTACACCAGTACATGTTAAGGTTTAATTGAGTAAAAATAGCATAATGAAAAAAAACACAGGTTTAATGGTCTCAATATTTACATCAGTTACAGAGACGTCATATGGGATACAATATGAGAAATGTAATTATTATTACATCCTCCATAGAGTTGGCAGATTCATTGTGGAATTCATTCAACTGACTACATATTCATCCTACTGAATCTTAAAATCCTTAATATTCCCTGCACTGACAACATATTCTGGTAATGATGCGTTACATTCACTGACAATTCTCCATGTAAAAAATCATCTACTCCTCACACTCCTCCTCACCACACTTTCACATAACTTCCAGGGATGACCTCTGGATGACTGAATCTTGTATTTTATTCCTCACCAATTTCCAACACCCTGACCACAAATGCAGTTATGCAGACTGGTCAATAATTGGACACTTCTATCCTAGAACCATGGTTGTGGAGTGGTACTATTTTGCCTTCTTTCCACTCTTTAGGAACCATACCCACTACAAGACTTTCATTAAATAACCAGATCAAGGGTATAGCTAACTGTGCTGCACATTCCTTAAGAATAAGTGATGATATGTCATCCATTCCCACAGCCTTATTAATATCTAACCCAACCAACATCTGATACACCTCTGATTCTTTCACTTCCAGTTCTCCTAATACTTGCCTCTCTTCTATATATTGCACGGCATCATTTACACCAGTATGATATACACTGCCATGTCTATCCACCGGTGTTAACCTGTCATAATTATTCTTTCTCTTGCTTGCCATATAACGGAAAAATTTCCTTGAGTTAACCTTGGCCTGACAAGCCAGATCTCCTCTCATACTGCACCTTTTCTTTCTTTACCATGCTCATCACCATTCTAGCCTGCATTTTATACTCTTCATGGATTTGATCACCAATCACCACTAACTTGTGACTAGCAGAACAAAATATACAATTGGGTGCTGCTATAGACCAGGTGATGGAAAAGATGGTGGATATAGTATGCACAAGCAAACAGAAGAAATGAGTGGAAGGAGGGTAATTATTATGGGAGATTTCAACTATGGTCGCATTGATTGGAGTGAGGAGAGGACACACGGGAGGAAGCAATAGGATTTTATGTGGTTATTAAGGGATAACTATATGCGACAGCATGTAATGGAAAATACTAGGGATCATAGAGAGTGCTTGACCTAGTAATTGCATCTGAGGATTTGGTTGTAACAGATATGACCACATTGCCACCAATTGGTGAGAGTGATCATGGGGTCTTGACTTGGAGGTGGCTAAAGGTGTGGAATTTACAATTAAGACGGGGTACATATGGAATTATCGGGCTGGTAAGTATGACAAGCGTAGGAGTTTGATTAGTTCAGTGCCATGGCATGTACAACTGCAAGGGCTAGAAATTGATAGTGCATATGAGGCAGTTAAGAAGTGCTTGCATGAAGCAATGGCTGACTGTATACCTAGAGTCTGAATAATAAATCAAGTAGGGGTTAAATGGATGAATAACACCATTAAGCTTGAGCTGCAAAAAAAGAAACTACTACGGAGGGAATTTAAGGAGAAAGGTGACCGGCAGGCACATGAACGGTATAAAGCGCAGGCCAGAAGGGTAACGAGTGTGGTAAGAAAAGCAAAAAAGGATTACGAAACAACATTGGCCATGCAGGCTAAAGAAAATCCTAAACAGTTTTTTCGATATGTTGCAAGTAAAAGAAAAAATGTATATGGCAGAATGATTTTAAAGAATGCCGATGGTTGGGAGGTAACTGAATCAGTTGAGATAGTTGAGTTACTGAGTGAGCACTTTGCAAGAACATATCATCCAGGTGGTGACATTGCAGAAATGAATGAACCAATAGATTATACAGGAATTGTGGTGAATGAAGTGGAGGTGAGTAGTCTATTGCATAACCTCAATATCAATACACCTGTGGGATTGGATGGTATACCAGCTCGTGTCGTACATGAAGCGGCTAAAGAATTGTCAGTACCCTTGACCATTTTGTTTAATTTAAGTCTCAGGTCTGGGTTAGTCCCAAGGGAGTGGAAAGAGGAGAAAATAGTTCCACTGCATAAAGGAGGTTCCAAGACTGCTGTTGCAAATTACTGACCAATTAGCATATCAGGAATCGTTGTCAAGTCTTGGAGAAATTAGTCAAGAAAAGAATACAGGATTGGATAGATGAAAATGGGATATTGTATGGGGGGCAACATGGTTTTGTGAAGGGTAGATCATGACTCAGTAACTTGCTCATGTTTTATAACACAGTGATGGCTGAACTGGATAAGGGTAATTGGTTGGAAATGGGTTTACAGTGATTCTACTGGACCTTGCAAAGGCCTTTGACAGGATACTACATGGAACTCTAATCAGTAAACTGGATCAGATAGGGATGGATATAGGGTTGGTGAGATAGATAGGAAGGTGGTTGATGGAGAGATACCAGAGAGTGGTTTATTCAGGAGTTGAGTCCAAAAGACGGTTTGTGACTAGTGGTGTGCGCAGGGCTCTGTTCTTGGACCACTACTTTTCAATTTGTTCTTCAATGATATAGGAAAGGATCTGAGAGGAAATGTTCACTTGTTTGCTGATGATGCAAAGTTGGGTAGAGCAATTGTGAGTGCACAGGATGTCAATATTTTGCAGGATGATTTGGATAGTTTGGAGGACTGGGCTAGGGAAAATGGATGTCAATTTAATGTGTCAAAGTGTAAGGTTATGCATTTTAGGTTGAAAAGAATAGCAGCAGTATATCACATTGGTGGAACCGTAATTCAGGAGATTGATGAGGCCAGGGATTTGGGAGTGTTGGTGGATATGGAATTGAAGTTTAGGGGGCACATTGCAAAAGTGGCTAAATCAGCTCATCAAATCACTTGGCTTCTGAAAAAAATACTTTAACAAGCAGAGACAAACAAGTTATTGTTCCTCTGTATCGATCCTTGATAAGACCCCATCTAGACTACTGGCCAAGGTTTCTTCTTGATAGGGAGGGGGTGGAGAGGATCCAGAGACGAGTGACCAAGATGATAGCAGGTCTGTGGAATGAACCTTATGAGAACAGGTTGAAGATTTGTGGGTTGCAAAAATTGGTCAATAGGCAGAAAAGGGGTGATATGATTGAGACATTCAAATTACTGAAGGGTTTCTATAAGATTAATTCAGAAGATATTTTTGAGAATAGGACTGGTGGTAGGAGGACTAGGGGCCATACATGGAAGCTGGGCAAGAATGTGGTTAGCAGGGGTGTTAGAGCTAGGTTTTTTACTTGGAGAGTGGTGAATGAGTGGAATAAGCTGCCAGAGTCTGTTGTGGGTGCTACGACCGTGAATGAGGTGAAGGCGAGGTATGATAGATACTGTGTGAATGTCAAATAGTTGTTCTTGACATGATGTTAGGGCCTCCCTTGATGAGTCTGTAGACTCCTTGGTTTTGCCCGGAATAATAATAATAATAATAATAACTGTCTTGTACCTCTTTCATAGCATTTTTTTTTTCCAACACAGCTTGCTAGATTTCACTGTTCATCCATTACACACTTACTCTATTTACTCACTTAACCCTTAATATTCAGTTATACATTGCTTGTCAGATACTGCCTTGTGCACTATGAGCATCTTTTCTGCTCATCTACCTAACATGCTGATGCTAACTGACTACAGAGCTTCCTATAATCACCTGCTTTTTATTTCCACATGTATCTATTTTTGGCAGTAACCTTTTCTTGTTTCATCACTTCCCAAACAAGTACCTCATGATCACTCTCACCAACCAGCAGCAGTGTCAACATCCCTTTAATAACTACATCTTGTGAATTTATAACCAAATTCAAAACAACAAAGCCTCTAGTTGCTTCAGTCACATGCTGCTTAAGATATTTATTATTATTATTATCATTATTCAGGCCTCCAAGGAGTCAAAAGACTCGTCGAGGGAGGTCCTTCCTAAGACATAAAGTCTCTCAAGACTCATCGATGGGAGGTCCCCCCTGAGAAACACAAAGTCTATCATACCACTCTTTAAACTCACTGACCGTTCTCGCTCCCACCACTCCATCAGGCAATGCATTCCATGGCTCAACCACCCTCCACACAAAGAAACCACTCCTTACCCTCTTGCTCACAGTTTCCTTTCGTAACTTCCAGGGATGGCCTCTTGTCATCACTCCTTCCCGCTGTTCAACCAAGCGAAAGAACTCCCCAGTGTCAACCCTGTAACCACCTCTCAACAGTTTAAAAGTCGCAATCATATCACCTCTCCTTCTTCTATCCACCAAACTCTGCAGTCCACATTCTCTCAGCCGATCCTCATAATTATCCTTGTACAGTCCTGAAACCATCTTTGTCATCCGTCTTTGTATCCTTTCCACAGTTAATTTATCCCCTTCAAATCCTGGGGACCAAATCTGAGAACAATAATCCATGTGAGGTCTGATCAGAGACTTATACAATGGAATGATAACCCTCTTATCTCTGCAGGTCAGTGTCCTTCTCATAATAGCAGCAATCCTCTGTATTACCTTCACCACCTTTGCAATATGTCCCCTAAACTTCAGGTTTCTATCAATCATCAATCCCAGATCTCTTGTCTCCCCTACTTCCTCCAGTATAACTCCTCCCATAGAGTATGCAGCATCCCATCGATGTTTCCCAAACCTCAAGACCTTACATTTTGCTGCATTAAACTGACACCTCCATTCATTTGCCCATCTATCTAGCTTATTTAAATCCTCTTGCAGGGCTACCACATCTGCACTGTTACTAATAATCCTTCCCAGCTTCGCATCATCCGCAAACAACTGAATATCCCCCTGCAATCCACTGGCTATGTCATTGATATAAAGGTTAAACAATATAGGTCCTAGTACTGAGCCCTGTGGGACCCCACTTGTAACCCTCCTGGAAACTGCTCCACCATACACAACTCTCTGATACCTATCAGACAGCCAATCCTGAATCCAGTTGACCAATCTGACATCCAGACCCATGTGCTGCAACTTAAATATCAGCTTATCATGTGGAACCCTGTCAAATGCCTTCGCCAAGTCTAAGAAAATTGCAGTATATGCCTTTCCCTCATCTAATGTTCTTGTAACTTTATTATAAAAGGTTAGCATATTGCTAAAACAAGAGCGTCCTTTCACAAATCCATGTTGATTCGCACAGATAACATTACCCTCATCTGCCTAATGCTGTATACGGTCCCTCACTACTTTCTCCAAGATCTTAACAGCTACTGATGACAGTAGTTGTTTGTCATATTCTGGTTTGTACAGGATGAGGGATTCCAAAAAGGCGAGACTTCAGGATATGAGTTGATGCCCAAGCCATCTGAGTCTTTAATGATACCAATGATGATTTCCAGATGGGGCAGAGTTTGTTATGGAAGACTAGAGCCAGCTATTTATGCTTTCTGATATCATTTTCTGTATTGCTGATGTACGATACAAGGTAATGAAAGTCCTTTATTCTTTCTAAGGGTTTATTGTTGATATTACTATTACTATTATTACGGGCAACTCCAGGGAGTCATTAGACTCATCGAGGGAGGCCCCAAATCATATTCATCACAACTATTTGACATTCATACAGTATCTATCATACCTCGCCTTAAACTCATTCACTGTCACAGCATCCACCACAGACTCAGGGAGCGCATTCCACTCATTCACTACTCTAAAAGTAAAGAACTCAGCTCTAACACCTTTACATATGAAGTATAAAGTTTTCACAACCTATTAAGAATACTTTGAACTTTTGGATGCTGATCTGCAGACCAATAAGTTTAGCCTGTGCCTCTAATAGACCAAAATGTTTTTGTGCATTTGTTGGTTCTGTATCAATAAGTACAACATCGTCAGCAAATCTAAGATCAGTCATTTGCATGGTGTGGGTGGATGTTTTAATGTTAAAACCAAGATCTTCTGTGTTGATGGTCCAGAAGATATAGTCCAAGCATATTAAAAACAAATAAGGTGCTAGTACATCACCTTACAGGACTCCTGTTGTCACTGGAAATGATTCAGACGTTTCTGTTTTAAAGATTACTTTAGCATTGTAATCTTTATAAGGTGCTGTAATTGCTTGTATGAGTTTTGAGGGTAGACCATAGAAGCTGAGTATTTTAAACATTGCTTCTCTATTAATGGAGTCAAAGGCTTTTTTGAAGCCTATAAAGGTGGTAAGTTTTCATCATGTGAACCTTCTATGATTCTTCTGATGCAATGTATCTGTTCTATTGTACATCATTTTTTTAGAAATCCAGCTTGTTTTTTTCTTAAAAGTGGTGTTAAGTAAGGTTCTATTCTATTGAGTATCATCCTATTGTAGATTTTAACTGTGGTTAATAGCAAAGTAATACCTCTGCAGTTATCCATTCTATTAAGACTGCCCTTTTTTTGGGTATAGGGACAATAAGGCCTTGTTTCCATTGTTGAGGTATTATTCCAGCATTTAAAACTTAATTCGTTATAGCAAGAAGATTGGAATATGTATTATACCCAGCATTTTTGAAAGCTTCTGCTCTAATTCCGTCAATACGGGGTTTGACGGAATTAGAATTATTGATCTATTGCTATTTTCAGTTTCTTTTCAGTGAAGTCTTCACAATTTATTGGTAGAGTGGTGGTTAGATGCAGGTACGCTAGCTGACTTGAATGTTAGGGTTATCAACATTCAGTAATTCTTGAAAGTAGTTTCTCCATTCTTTCATCAAGTTCGAATTTACTGATAGCTGTCTACCATTTTTGTCATGTGTGACAATATTTCTACTTTTTGTTTTATGGTGACAGATATAATTTACTGCAATAAAAAAGTTTAATTCAAAACATATTAAATGAAGTTTACTTAGAACAAATTATTCTAATTGTTCAAAGTCAAAACACAATAATTTTAGTTACGTATTTACTAGTAGAGGCCTTCCTTTTATCCGTTTTTTTAGTAAACAACTCTTTAAAATTAGGTGTGTAATCAGTGAAAGCAATTCTTACAAGCTCGTTCAAATGTTCATTATCTAAAACAATCTATATTTAGATTTAATAAATTTAAGAGTCAAATATAGCGCTTCACAGGAGTATGTGGTCCCAAAAATGGAGATCAGTTTTCTGGCATGTTGCTTAAGTGTTGGATACCGTTGGTCCGGAACTTGCTTCCAAAACTCAATTACGAAATATTCACTAGCTTCAGTCCTTTGACCTCTTGAAGTAGCAAAAGCTCATGATTTGCAGCTGTGACATCCATCACAATTGATTTTGAAACAGGACAACTGCACTAAAGCACATTCGTGAGGAAAGGATTTTCCAAAAACGTGAATGTTGACTTAAGTTCTCTAAGGTTGCAAAATCAATTGTTTAGTTCTTCGACCAGATCATTTAACTTGCTAACATAAGATCCCATTTCTAATTCCACTCCTGGGAAATTTGCCAGTATTTTCCTCAGACAAACGAAGTGATTGAAAGTTTTATTTTCCAAGTCTCTCTGGAAAAGTTGCAGTTTGTTTTGGAAGCTTAGCATGGTCTGTGCAAGATCAGTTATTAGTTTTTCTTACCCTTGAAGTGAAATGTTTAATATCTGTAGATGCTGGAAAACATCAGTGAAAAATTCCATGTCTAACAACCACTAAGTGTTTTCGAGATGAGGGGAAAAATTTCTCCTTCACTCTAAGTAACTGTTTAAATGGACCTAACAACAACAAAAAAATTGTTTGATATTGTACACCCACACGTCATAGAACCGACCTTGGCTTTGTGCCAAGAATAATCAATTCATGCTGAAGGGGAGAAAGAAATAAAGGATGCATGAATTGGCCACCAACAAGCGAAGTCACATGCTTTATACATAAATTTTCCAACTGTTGTACAAGCAAAATATTATAGTTACCACTTTAAAAACTAGAATTTTCATAAAAGAAAAGTTAATTTTCCAATGTACAATAATAAACACTCATCCCACAAAATGCATTGATTACCCTAATATCAGAATGGATTCTCCTTCTTTTAACATCCACAGAAGTGTCTCGCATCTGTGGGCGTACAGTACATTGCTAACTGAGAGCCACCTTACTAAGCAAAACAATGATACGTCATCATTGGGAATCTCATCACAATTCAACTCATCGAGAAAGCTTCTGAATTGTCATTTTCATTGTAATGGCATGTTTTAGCACTTGATCAAATAAAACTGACAATTCTTAGAACTACTTTCATTATGTGTTCAAATTTAAAACACTTGGCAACTAGATGTTTCCTGTGAATAATGCAATGTACAGGTAGGAAAGCAGGATATGATTCATCATTATCAAGGAGACCTCATGAGCCCTTTAGTTTTACCCCTCATAGCTGGAGCACCATCAGTTGCAATGCTGATGATTTTTTTGCATGATGCCGAAGCTTTTGTAAGTGCAACATCGAGAGCTTCTTTGATATCAGAGCCACATGTTGTATCTTTCAATGCTATCAAGTCCAATAGCTCTTCCTTGATGTCTAGGTCGTGAGATACAAAGCAGACAAATATAGCTGGTTGTGGTTTGTCCTGAATATCTGTAGATTCATCCAAAGCCAGACTAAATGCAGCACAGTTTTTCAAGTTATGGTGCAAGTTATTTACTATGTCAGCACTCATAACGGAAATTCTCCTTTCAGTTGAATGCCTGGGGACTGGCATCTGTTTGAGTAGTTTTTTTTATTATTATATAAACCGAAATTATTTGTGCAATATTCCTCTTGATAAATTCTCCTTCTATACAGATATTTTGCCTGTGCAATATTAAACACTACAATAAAACCAGCCCCGGTAGTAATATCAGCCTCTTTAGTAAACGTGGACATCAATTTACTCTGCCAATGGAGTTGTTCTTTCAAAGTTTAGTTCACCTCAGATCAGAGCCAAGAGGAAATTCATTACTAAAATTACTGTGATGCGTGTCATAATAATGCTTGAGATTGCTGCTTCGAATTGCGCAAGTGTTATTTGGCATATGGAAAATTGGCACACATTGGTTTACTTTGTCGTTTCACAAAAAGAAACGCCTCTTCCCACCCTGGCCTAAAACTTTTGTGTTCCTCTTCATATTTACATTTTTGATGCGACAGTTCTAAGCACTTGAAAAAGAATTCAATGATAACAAGCACTGTCAATGGACTTGCGCAACAATATGTTGAATATACCAACAGATGAGCACCGGAAGTGTAACTAACTTATTGTGGTGGGCAGGCATAGCTTCTGCATCCCCACCTCCCCCACCTCACCATGTGCACACTCACTTAACTCCCATACCATCGCATCAGTCAAAGGTTGCGGTTCTTATAAGTCTTACCGGAATTATACTGTTTCCGGTAAGACTTATAAGTTTTATAAGTCTTACCGGAATTAAACTGTTTTATTTCAACTTCACACTACACAGATTTAAAATCTGTGCATGCAATATCAACTTCCATACTTTGCAGACACAATTCCTCTGCAATCATTAACAGTACCCCCCCCCTCTTCCTCCTTTTCACATTTCTATCCTTCTGGAAATTATATATCCTTCTATTTCTATTGCCAACATCACATCCTCCTCAGACAACCAAGTCTCACTTATTCCAATTATCTTTAAGTGTTCAATGCAACAAACTCAGCTCTCTTGTTTCAAATACTCCTTACATTTGTATACAAACATAACAATCCCTGCATGTTTGAGGCCATTTTACCAGCACCAACGTTCTCTCTTCAGTCTGACCACTCCAGTTTTCCTGATCCTGACTCTGATTTCCAATCCTACTTGTCTCATCTTCACCTTTATGCATTCCATCATCTTGTGCTACTGCAACCACATCTTCAACTTCATATCCATCTTCTTTCTGTCATACAATCTGTTTATTTGTGCTCTCCTGCTTCACATGTAGACTCTGATCATTTACTACATTAACTTCTTGACTCTGTGTCTTCTCAGAAAACAATAGACTTTCTAAATGCCCAACACCAAACCCATCCAAATGTTATCCATCAGCTTTCAATGATTCCAATTTCCCTTCAAATTCATTCCAATGGTTTACAAATTGAATTACCTTTGCCTCACATAACTCATCCATCTTACAATTCATTATCTCTGCTCTCCTTCTCAATTCACTCTTTTCATATCTGGGCAACTTGTCTACAACATTCCCAACAACACTATTCTTCTTTACCTGTTGCAACAATTTCAAGTGTCAATCAACATTCTTTTTCACCCCAACTAAGTCATTTGTGCCCATGACTACCACTAATTTTGATGCCCAGTCCTTCCTTTTCTACAATGCATCAGTTATTTGCTTCATTGTTTCACCAGGAAAGCATGTTTTGTGCACTTTATTTGTAATCACACCTCTAAAGATTGAGTACCCCCCCATACAATTATATACGACTATCCTGTAACTCTTTCTTCATAATACTAACTTCTTCCTCCTTCACATTATCATCAGCCAATCTCTTCTTTAGATGTTTAATATGCTGGCCTGGTTGGCTGAGTGGTTAGCATATCAACTCTCCAGTCAAAAAAAAAAAAAAAAAAAAGGCTGCAGGTTCAAATCCCACCTTGGACATGGATGTTTGTGATTGCTTGTGAAAATACTAGTGGTGGTGGTTGACAGTAGATAGTATTGGTGGTGTAGATGATGGTAGTTATGGTTTGGTGCATTGAGTGGAACCTGGGACCTGTAGAGTGGGTGCCTTCTCTCGATGAGTCCTTGAAGGTGTCACATAATAATAAATATCCTCTTCCAGATGTCTCATTTAGCTTTTCATTTTCACTAACTCCTGCCTAAGCTCTTCTACTACAGTTCCAACACTTGCCTCAGTTTCTAATCACTCTAATCTATCAAGATGCTTTTCACATATGTTAATGTTTTCCTTCTTGTTTACCCGAACAGTCCACAAATCTTTCGCATTTTTTAGTGTATACATTATAGCAATTTTCGCAAAGCATCTCCTGCAAAAAATCCAAAGCAGAACCAGACTTTTGTACAGAAGCCTTCTGTACTGCTGACGTATGTTTCTTTATGAATGCCATTTTCAGAAGCAGAAGCAGTATGAACAAACAAGTAGCAAAACACAATATAAATAACAAAAAATTTCAACGACACCACTGAAGGACATTTGTATCCAAACTGAAAAAATGCAGCACAATTTGTGATAAAAAAGAGCCACATTATACCCTAATTTAAAACACTTTTAGTTAGTGTATAATGTATACAAACAACACAAATAAGTAGGAGATATAAAAAGGTTTATATCTCCTACTTATTTGTGTAGGACTCTAAAGTTTTAAGAGAGAAGATGCCCTCTGTGGGCATGGACAAGTTGTTGAATAGGAAGTATATGATTTACTGGTCCAAATCTTGAGAGTTTCAAACACCGCATTTATTAAGATTTGGCTGTTTGTTGTTTAATCTGCTGCTGCTGATTCCAAAAAAAGAAAAAATAATAATAATAAAGAAAAAAGAAAAAAAAAAGTTGGTCATGTTTGTAGTAGTTCTGCAGTATAGCACAGTAGTTTTTTTCCCCTTATTTGATTCTGTGCATGGTGTCCAAGGTACTGTTAGCTAGACCTGACTGACCATAATTGAAGCCGGCCTGGTTGGCCGAGTGGTTAGTGTATCCGCTCTACAGCCAAAAGGCTATGAGTTCGAATCCTGCTGTGGGCATGGATGTTTGTGATTGTCTGTGGAAATGCTAGTGGTGGGCGGTAGCTGCCGTTGGTGTAGTTGCCCTCCCTCAATAAGTCTTTGGACTCCCTGGAGGTGTCATGTAATAATAATAATTTATCAGCCTGGTTGGCCAAGTGGTTAGTGTATCCGCTCTCCAGCTGAAAGGCTTCGGGGTTCGAATCCCACCATTGGCATGGATGTTTGTGATTGTATGTGGAAATACTAGTAGTGGTCTGCAGTAGTTGACGTTGGTGCAGACAATGAAGGTAGTTGCTGTTGGTGGATTGTGGAGTGGGGGGGGGGGGGGAGGTGCCTCCTTCGATGAGTCTTTGGACTCCCTCGAGGTGTTATATAATAATAATAATGGTGGCTGCTATATTTCTTGTTCTTCAAAAGAATATTAGTAGATCTTTCAGTCTGACCATAGGACAAGTTAGTTGCAAGAACAAGGACCTTGTACACACACATACACCTGGAATTGAGAGGGAAAGGAGTTGAACTTCAGGAGAGTGGACAAGGGCAGCTAGTTTCAAATAAGGCTTGAAAGTAGTTTATATTTCTTTTCTCATTTCTCTCAAGTTACTTACCAACAAACGTTATGATCTTATCCATGGTCAGACCTCTCTTCACTGCCAAAATTGAACTTTCAATTCTCGAGGTCAACACTCCTGTAACATTGCCTTGAACATCTTGAATCATAGAATAATCCCTTCCAATTGTTCCCTTGTTTTAATTTGCATTTCTGCTCATTCCCTTATCTCCCTCCCATGTATTGTCTGATCTGTCTTGCACTTTCATTCATTTCCTTTCTCTTCCCATCTATCTTTTCACTCCCACCCTTGCTCATTTTCTTCTATTCTTGCCACGTTTCTCACATTTTCTTTCTCATCTTTTCCATTTCTCTCTCTTTCTCCAGGCACTCTATTCTCATCCTATACTTATTCACATATTCAGATTCATATTCACTTTTACATCATCCTGCTCTCAATCACACTAAATGGTCTCTTAGCTAGTACATATTTTAATTGTTCTCAACCACATCGCACCATTCTAACTTATTTTCTCTGCTTACGTGCATCCAGAATACACTGATTCCTGCACCTTACCTGACACATTTTTAATAACCAGATGCTTACAGGGCACACAAGTGGATCATTTTTTGTGAAGTCCTTACTATCCTCCAAAGTTGTAATCGCTGAAAATACAAAAACCTGGTATGAAAGAAAATTTAAAGAAGCCTGTGAAATTCTGATTAATCACCCTAATCTCAACAATAATGGTGGCATAAGCGCCTCCGTAGCGTAATTGGAAGAACGACGGTACATTGCGCCCTTCGATTGGAATAGGCCTAAGTTTGATTCTCGTCGTGACAGGAGGAATCTTTATCTGGACGATTTCAATCGAAGGCGAGTTAGCCGATCTCATACGGAGGTAGCAGGGTTTTTTCTCCTGGAAACTCGGGTTTTTCATCCCGCATACAGACAAATCGGCCCTTCAGAACATATGCAATTTACAGACAAAAAATACTAGTTGTGGTGGTAGTGGAGGTGGGTGGCAGATGGCGTTGATGGAGATGATTCGTAGTAGAGGTTCGGTGTAGTGGTTGAGACGGTTGTAGGTGTCCTCCCACGATAAGTCTTCGGACTCCTTGGAGGTGTCAGGAATAATAATAATAATAAAAATTCCAAGAATTTGGATGGCACATATTCAGCCCACTTAGTATCTAGCATACTTGAGGACTTTAGGAAACTATTCCATACTAATTGGCTGAAATTTATATGTATAATTACATTGTTTTTTTTGTTTGTTTTTTTCACCAGAGGTCAGGCCAATAATTGTAGTAACGGTTGGTCAGTAACTTTAGCTAACCATGTAGATTGTAGTGCAGCTTGTTTTTCTGTATATATTGTGTATGCTCCAGAGGATGACCTTGTTATGAAGGTCAAAATGTCGAGTGTTGATTTTGGTTTTTATGAAACTAAAGTTTTACTCTATAACACAGTAGTTGTCTCCATAATTTTTCAAAATGTATTCTGATCACCGTGTAAGCATGATAGAAAGGATTGTAATTGCTGAATGGTGGTGGACTGGATGACAATGTAAATTAAAACAGCAGTTACTTTGAATGTCCTGCTAAGAATGGGAAAAATTAAACCTCCGGAAAAATTTCAAGAGCACTTGACAATTTACCAAACACAGCACACTTAATCACTGTACTCTTATGCTGGATCATAATGGTAACTATTTTAATAATAACCTAGTAGTTTTTACTGAAAGGCTTCAGTTTGGTGATGTAAAATTATATAAATCAAGCTGATATTAGATCCTAGTAGTTTTCATTTTATTTCAAGTTCCTTCTAGTCCATTTTTAAAAAAAAAAGTAAAAAGATTGGTTACAATAAAGGCAGAATTTATCAGCATAGTATATTACTTGAAATAGTTGTAAACATTTTATTTTTAATTTTATCATTCTTGAAACTGATGATTATGCATTCTTAGGGTTATGGAGGTAAACCTCATGTCTATATTGCTTGCCAAGCACCTTTACCAGAAACAGTAGAAGACTTCTGGAGAATGGTGTGGGAACAGCAAAGCAGAGTTATTATAATGCTTACAAATTTGGAAGAAAATAACATGGTACTTTTTTTATTTTTTAGTAATATATCAGGAAATGTATTTTCAGTTAAATGTTGATTTGGCATGCCATCTTGGATATCAATATAAAATTCCATTATTTCATTAAATTAAGTTTATTCTCTTTTCATTTAAGGATCTACAAGTTGTCATTAAACATTGAAACATACCTTTTATATTGTGTTCATATGCTTTTTTTCCCCCACACATGCATTGCACTTTGAAATAGTCTTTTATAATCAGCTTTAACATAATTAAGTATTCGGTATAGAAAGAAACTGAATATTTATATGTAATACTGTAAATAATTATTATTATTATTATTATTATTATTACATCACACCTCCAGGGAGTCCAAAGACTCATCGAGGGAGGGTACTTACTCTACAACTCTCTACTACTCAATCTACCAACTACAACGAACTACAACTACACCAATGCCATTTACCCACTACCACCACTAGTATTTTCACAGACAACCACAAACATTCATATCCACAGCGGGATTTGAACCCAGAGTCTTTTGGCTGGAGAGCAGATACGCTAACCACTTGGCCAACCAGGCCGGCAAAATGAATCAAAGTAATGACTTTTTCTTTTTTTTTTTTTTGTAGTTACGTTATGTTCCTTCCTACCCTTCTCATCCGTCCCTGAGGATGGGTAGAATCCCCTCATGAGGGGTTTATGACGATTTAATGCAGCCGGCTTTGCTCCTTTTTATGATTATAGATATGTTTGTGTTCGGGGTCAATTTGCCTGTTCGAAAAACCCGTATGAGATCGGCTAACTCGCCTTTAGCCGAAAGAAACCAGATAAATGTTCCTAACCTCATGGATAGGAATCAAACCACGCTTTTTCGACCAAAGGGCTTCTATACTGACTGAGCTATGCAGACTCTTACTTTTACTCGAGTCCAGGACACTTAAGGATCAATACTAGATAACTCAGTCAGTATAGAAGCCCTTTGGTCGAAAAAGCGTGGTTTGATTCCTATCCATGAGGTTAGGAACATTTATCTGGTTTCTTTCGGCTAAAGGCGAGTTAGCCGATCTCATACGGGTTTTTCGAACAGGCAAATTGACCCCGAACATGTATCTCTATATACAAGCTATATAGAGATCTCGTAAAGAATGTTGAAAGTCAACCAATTTTTCTGACCCTGTATTTAATCATCTCCATTCTGTGGATACTGAATGAACATGCTAGTTATTTAATGGTATCGATTCACAACACAGAATAATAAGAAAATAATTAAAATATTTATTAACTTATTAGCTGATATTTTACAGTTATATCAAGCACCTTCAGAGCACAAGAACAGTTTGTAATAGTATGCAAAACAATGACAGTTTGGTATAACAGTTGGTCTAGTTTAAAAAAACTTGTAATGGACAACACAAGGAGCTAAAGTCCTAACTGGTGCTAGCTAATGTTGGATAAAGAGAGAGAAAAAACAAGTATTACTATAATCTTAAAATGACTGCCTCCCAGATTTTTGGTAAATTGATACTATACTTTTTGAGGTTTGGAGTATGTTTTAAAGCTGCTACTGATTCTAAAAACACTCTCTCTGACTTATAATGACTTCTGTGTAGCACGTTTGTTTTCTTCCATTTGATCCTGTGTGAAGGGATATTCAAGGCATGATCTACTAGACCAAACTTGCTATAATGATAGTGCCAAATGCATTTTTTTTATGTTCTCAAAGGCAGATGTCAAAAGTTCTTCCTGTCTGTCCATAGCAAGCTGGTCACAAGAACTGGGCACTTCATATACTTCTGGATGCAATAAAGAAGAGTTTGGCAACTCTCATCTGTTCACCTAAGAACATTTTGACATACAGTTTAAATGTGGTGCACAGATGATATTAAGCACTCTAGATATTTGTTTGGATATGCCTTGAACATATTGGATGATAATGGTTTTGCTGTAGCAATTATTATTATTATTATTATTATTCAGGCCTCCATGGAGTCAAAAGACTCATCGTGGGAGGTCCTTCCTAAGAAATACAGTCTATCAAGACTCATTGAGGGAGAGGTCCCCCCCCCCTAAGAAACACAGTCTATCATACCACTCAAACTCATTGACCGTTCTCGCTCTCACCACTCCATCACGCAATGCATTCCATGGTTCAACCACCCTCCATGCAAATGGAGGAGGATTTCCAGGGAGCATGTACTTTTTTCTATTCTATGGGGATTATAGCCATTGGCTAAGAAAGTGTGATGCAAGTTAGTGAATTCAGTGGTAAGAGCATTGTCTTTGGAACAGATAGCTCCAGCTCTTTGAGTTAGTGTTTTTACAATACCATATTGTTGAGTTGGATGATTGTGTGAATGTTTGTGCAAATATCTCCCAAGTATGTGTGGGTTTTCTATAAACAGAAAAAGATAATGAACCATCAGGAAGCCATGTGATTAGTATATCTAGGAAAGGCAGCCATTAGCTCCCTGTTCCATTGTGAATTCGATTTTACAGTGCTATTTAAATGCATTAAAAATATTGTATCTAATGTGTCTGGGTGGCCAAATGGCAAACACATAATCAACACAATGCAGTCAAACCACTAGTTTAAGAGCAGTTTATAGAAAAGCCATGTGATTATTGGGATGCTATAGGCTCTATGCTTAACCAATCTGGAACATTAATAACATAGGAAATGATCTGAGGAAAATATTGAATTTTCACTGGTGATGCAAAACTAGGTAGAGTAATAGTTAATAATGATGTTATGAAGATCATCTTGCAGGATGATTTAAACAAACTAACAGTATGAACAAAAAAAATTGATTGATTGATTTATAGTTTAGTAGCACAGGGACAGCAACGGTCATACTGTGCCATTCCAAAGGCTACATACTCCTTTACCCAGTACACAAGGTATATGAGTGAAGGAGTATGACTATCACTTTAATGTGCCAGAGTGTAAAGTTATACATTTTGGGATGACAAGATTACAAGCTGTGCACTACAGTGATGGAACTGGGGAGGAAATTAATAAGGCTAGGGATCTCGAATTGCTGTGGGATGCAAATTAAATTTCATAGACTTTCCCAAGTGTGCTTGGGAATATTTATTAGCAGCAATGGCAAGTTGTATACTGTAGTATTAAAACCTAGAGAAGTAGGTTTTAATACTACAGGGATGAGGCAGGTTCAAGGTTTAGAAGTGCAAGAAGAGAGTGTGTTTCAAATACTGAGTATTCTGGATGTCAATAAAGCAATGGGACTGGACGGAATTTTGCCATGGGTTTTGAGAGACAGCGTACTAAAGAACTGACAGTTCTGTTTACCTGGCTTTTCAGTGAGATTCTGGCCATGGGAAAGGAGCCCAAGGAGTGGAAGGAGGGTAAGATAGTGTCATTGTATAAGAGTGGTAGTAAAATGGAAGTGTCAAAACTATAGACCAGTTTAAGATTTTGGAGAAATTAGTGAGGGATCATTTACATCGTTGGGAAGACAAGGGTAATGTTATCTGCAAAGGCCTGGATTTATTAAGAGATGCTCTTGTTTTAGTAATATGTTACCTTTTATAATAAAAGGACAAGAGTAGTTTAATGAGAAAGGCATATTCTGCCTTTTTGGATTTTACAAAGGCATTTGACAGGAGCCACATGATAAGCTGATATTTAATTTATACACATGGGTTTGGATGTCAGGTTAGTGAATTGGATTGGCTGTCTGATAGGTATCAGAGAGTTGTGTATGATGGAGTAGTATCAAGGAAGAAGCAGAAGGTTACAAGTGGGATCCCACAGGACTCATTACTGGGAGCTGTATTGTTTAACCTTTTATATTAATGACATTGTTAATGGATTGTAGGGAATATTCAATTATTTGCTGCAAATGATGTGAAACTGAGAAATGTTATTAGTAATAGTGCAGATGTGGTAGCCCTCGAAGAGGAGGTGGTGAATAAAATGGAAAGATGGGCAAATTAATGAGGGTAAGTTTAATTCAGCTAAATGTAAAGTCTTGAAGTTTGGAGTACATCGATGATTGATGAGAGGCTGCATACTCTGTTGGATGAACTATACTGGAGGAAGTGTGGAGAGGCAAGGGGTCTAGAGGTGATGATTGATAAAACATTGAAATTCATCACATTTGCAATATGTTTCCTGAAGGTAACCCAGAGGAGTGCTGCAATACTGAGAAGGACACTGACTAGTAAAGATAATAGTTGTCATTCTTGTATAAAGTCCTGACTGTGTTCAAATTTGGTCCCCAAGATTGAAGAGGATAAATTAACCTTGAAAAGAGTGCAGAGGCAGATAACAAGATGATATCAAGACTGTACAATGTTAGTTATGAGGATAGACTGAGGGAATGTGGACTGTAAAGTTCAGTAGATAGAAAGAGAGGTGATATGATTGAGAAATTTAAACTGTTGAGAAGTAGTTACAGAGTTGACACTGGGGAGTTCTTTCTTCTTTCTTCCTTGCTCCTTCCCCTTGTTTCACCAAGGGGAAGGAGCAAGGACAATGGGACCATCCCTGGAAGTTTTGAGCAAGAAAGGTGAGTGGTTTCTTAGCATAGAGGGTGGTTGAACCACCTTCTGTCTAGAATGCACTGCTTGATAGTGGTGAGAGCACAAACAGTAAATGAGTTCAAGGAGTGGCATGATAGACTTTGTGTTTTCTAAGGTTGGTCTTCCATGATGAGTCTTGTGACTCCATGGAGAGCTCGAATCATCATCATAATAATAATATTATTGCAAAAGTAGCTAAAATTCATAGCATTATCCTGGTTATTGAAGAACAAGTAGAGATAAGGAGGTTAGAAGTTATACCTCTTTTTAAGACTTTGTTGTGACTCCATATGGATATTGTACACAGATCTGATCACATGGGTTTCTTCTGGAGTGGATGAGGAAGAGGTGGAGAGAATCCACAGACCACTGGCCAAAATGGTGGCAGGTCTGTGATATGTTCATTATGAGGACTGTCGAAGATTTATGGGTTAACAAAATTGGGTGACAGGCAGAAATTGGTTGATACTGAAGAAATTTTTAAGTGTATGACTATTGAGGGAGGGAAACTAGGCGTCCTCATTTGAAATTGAGTAAGAGTGTGGTTGGGAAGAGTGTGAGGACTAGATTTCTTGCTCGAAGAGAAATAAATTAATGAATAGAATTGGGATAGCCACCAGAGTCAGTTGTGAGTATTGTAATGGGTATCATGCAAATGATGGCTAGTACTTATCAAAATTTTATGAGGCCTCCTGCAGTAAGTCTGTAGACTCCATGGAGATGCTCTAGACAAACTGAGAAAATGGTATTTATAGAGCTTTGTGAATTTGAGAGGGATAGATATGATTGAGATATGAATTGGTAAGGGACCATTACCAGTTAATGTGGAAGAGATTTTTCCTAGAATTGAAGACAGACAGAAGTAGAAGACACCCATGGAAGCTATATAAGAAAGGTATAAACAGGGAAGTGATGAGCAGGTTCTTTGCATTGAGAATGTGTGGTGAGTGGAATGCATTACCTTGGAGTGCAGTGAGTGTAGAAATAGCAAATTTAAGGCATGGTCTAATGATATTTTGTAATAGTGGGGGGTTTCCTGCAATGAATCTATGAACCTACATAAAGGTCCAGTATTAATAATAATTATGATTGTAAAAGGAGAACTAACAAATTTCCATCAGTGGCATGTCACCACATTTTCATTTAATCGTTTTTTGAGAATGAAGCTTTGCTGAATATAAGAAATCATATTTGGTATTTGCATGTGTAGATTCACCAGTATTTAATCACCTTCTTCTGTGTCACTGTTCTATTAAATTAACTTTCATACCCTCCCCTCTCTTTCTTGATCCACAAAAATAGGAACAGTTGCTAGTTAACATCCTACATTGCAACCTCAAACCTTCTAACTGATTATTATTATTATTCCAGCCATGGAGTCAAGAGACTCATCACAGGAGGTCCTTCTTAGGAAACACAGTCTATCATACCACTCATGATATGCTAGACTGTGTTTATCATACTATGATAGACCAGTCTTGCTCTCACCACTCTCTCAGCCAATACACCCCATGGTTCAACCACCCTCCATGCAAAGAAACTACTCCTCACCTTCTTGCTCACAGCTTCCTTTCATAACTTCCAGGGGGTGGCCACTTGTCCTCACTCCTTCCTGCCATTCCTCCAAGCGAAAGAACTCCCCAATGTCCACCCTGTAACTGCCTCTCAACAGTTTTAAAAGTCTCAATCATATCACCTCTTCCTTCTTCTATCCACCAAACTCTACAGTCCACACTCCCTCAGCCGATCCTCGTAACTGATATTGTACAGTCCTGAAACAATCTTTGTTATCCGCCTCTGTACCCTTTGCACAGCTAATTTATCCCCTTCAAATCCTGGGGAACAAATTTGAGAACAATAGTTTAAGTGTGGTCTGATAAGGGTCTTATACAATGGAATGATAACTGTTTTATATCTGCAGGTCATCGTCTGGGTTACCTCTTAGCAATCCCCTGGGTTACCTTCACCACCTTTGCAATATGCTTCTTGAATTTCAGTTTTCTATCAATCATCACCCCCCCCCCAGATCTCTTGTCTCCCCTACTTCCTCCAGTATTGCTCCTCCAATCGATCTTTCATTCTATCTTTTTTCTAACCTCTGGAATAGCACCTTGTATGCAGTTCTCCTCAAGGACCACAACCTCGAACTATTATGAAAGGAATTTAGTTATTGAATTACACACAAATTCCATAATTAGATTCTCTCTTTCTTTTAACTTCTTATCATTTTATTTCTTATCATATTATTTTTTTTGGCTTCCATTTGCAAAAGTTTTTGTTTGTAAAACTATAGTATATTCATGATTTTTTTTTTTATATTTCATTAATTTTATATATTTTTGTATTTTTATAAATTTTATTGTTATATAGTCCAGAAACTTCAGACCTCCAAGAATCAGGAAAGTGGTCTCACACTGGGCAATGAAATTCATCTCCTACCTAAAACAATCGCAAACATCCATGCCCACAGTATGATTCCAATTTGCAGTCTGTTGGTTAGAGAGCAGATATACTAAGTACTTGGCCAACCAGGCAGCAAAATTAAGATTAATATTAGAAAAAGAAATAAAAATAAATGAGTTTGTAGCAGTAGATAAATAATGCAGCACAAAAAAAATAACTTTTTTGTATGTATAGATCAGAATTTGATTTGATAGATCCCCTCTTGCACTTTATCACCAGGAGACACACATCAGAAATTCAAATTCACTCGATAAAGGAGATGTATACATGGTGGTGTACTTGGATTTTTCAAAGGCCTTTGAAAGACCCACATGACAAGCTAGTAGCTAAACTGAAACAGATGGAATTAGATAACAGACTAGTAAGTTGAATAGCTGATTTACTGTCAGACTGGTATCAGCAGGTTATGTATGGAGAAGTGGTATCCCAAAAGAGGAATGTCGTTTGTTTTGGAACCATTATTGTTTAACTTGTACATTAATAGCATCGGGACCAACTTAACTGGAGATGTGCAGCTGTTTGCTGATGATGCAAAGTTGGAAAGAACTATGAGAAGTAGAGAAGATGTTGTGCCTTGCAGGAGAATCTGAATAGACTGTGAGTAGGAAAATGAGTTGAGCTATCAGTTTAATTTTGCAAAGTGCAAGGTCTTGAAATTTGGTAGGCATGGTTAGGATACAATTAATGGAGAAATTTTGGAGGAGAGACTGAGATGATGAACAGAGACTTGAAGTTTAGGGATCACATTGCTAAAATTGTAAGAACATCACAACGGATTATGGCAATAATAAGGAGGACATTGACATGCAGAAGCAAAGAGATATGGTTCCCTTTGTATAAAGTTTTGATCAGGCCACATATGGACTATTGTGTGCAGATTTGGTCACCTGGTTTTAAGAGGGATGAGAATGTGTTGGAGATGGTCCAGAGAAGGTTGACTAAATCGGTGTCATGTCTTGGGAACGCCAGATACAAGTAATTGACAGAATGTAACTTAGTCTTTTTGAATAGAAGAAGAAGAGGAAGATATGATTGAAATGTATAAGTTGATGAGGGTTTGTTACCAGATTAACGTGGAGGAGATTTTTCATAGAGGGAAGCAAGTAGAACTACAGGTCATTCCTGGAAGCTGTATAAGGAGGGTGTTAGCAGGGAGAGTGAGAAACAGATTCTTAGCATGGAGAGTTATTGGTGGGTGGAATGCATTACCTGAAAGTGTGGAAACTGTGAATGTGTCTTAAAGCACAGGTCGTTTTTTTTTTTTTTTTTTTTTTTTTTAATATGGGTATAAACCTTCCACGATGAGTCCTTTGACTACATGGAGGTTAGATGTTAATGATAAAAATGATAATAATATCTGGATCCAAGTTACATTTACATTATGACTTGCTTTATACTCTTCTTCCCAACTGATCTGTTATTTATTAGTTCAGCAATACTCAAATCTTACATTTATATCTTCTAAGACATTACTAACGTCATTAATTCACCTATATCTATGTCTTCCTCCAAATCATTTTCCTGGCATTGCCTCTTTTGCCAATTTTTCTGCCATTCTGTTTAAGACACCATTAAAGTGTGAGCTTACATTAGCTAAGCTCACACTTTAATGATGTTACATTCCTTTCTAATACCTTCATTTTTAATGCTTCTGCCACTGATACCATCCATTCATTTCCTAATTTTTTTCAAGTTCTCATACATGTGTGATCTGTGAATAACTGTAGCAATGACTGGTTACAGTTATTACTGCTTTAGAAATAGAATCTAGATCAACCTACATCTAAAGATAATTATTTGGAAGAAACTATTAAATTTAATAATGAATCCTTATAGGCTGGCCTGGTTGTTGAGCAATTAGCTTATCTGCTCTTCAATCAGCATGTTGCAGGTTCAGATCTTGGCATAGAGTTTGTAAATGTCTTTAGGTAGGAGATGAATTCCATTGCTCTGTGTACGACCACTGCCCTACTTATACTGAGAAGGACGCTGACCTGCAGAGATAAGAGTTATCATTCCTTTGTAAAAGACCCTGATCAGACCACACTTACACTATTGTTCTCAAATTTGGATCTCCAGTATTTGAAGGGGATAAATTAACTGTGGAAAGGGTATGCAGAGGCAGAAAAAAAAAATAGTTTCAGGACTACACAATATCAGTTATGAGGATCGGCTGAGGGGAATGTGGACTGCAAAGTTTGGTGGATAGAAGAAGGAGAGGTCATATGATCGAGACTTTTAAGCTGTTGAGAAGCAGTTATAGGGTGGACATTGGGGAGTTCTTTTGCTTGGTGGAACGGCAGGAAGGAGCGAGGACAAGGGGGCCACGCCTGGAAATTATGAAAGGAAGCTGTGCGCAAGAGGGTGAGGAGTGGTTTCTTTGCATGGAGGGTGGTTGAACCACGGGATGCAGTGCCTGAGAGAGTGGTGAGAGCAAGAATGGTGAATGAGTTCAAAGCGTGGTGTGATAGACTTTGTGTTTCCTAAGAAGAACCTCCTAGATGAGTCTTTGACTCCAAGGGGTCTTGGGTAATAATAATAATAATATACCTGAGGTCTCTTTCAGCTTTTTGTGTAGATTAAAATTGTCATGCTTTTCCTGTAGATTTTCTATTTCTTTACATTTTTCATTCATCCAGATTTCTTTTGCTTCTTTGATCTTGCGTTTAATAATTTTCTGAACCTCTTTATATTTTGTTGGACTATGATTTTTATATGATCTGCGTTGATCCATGAGAGAGAGAATTTTGTCAGTTATCCAATCTTTCTTTTTTTACTGCTCTATCAACACACGAGGTATTGGTACAGTTCTCTATGAAGACAGATTTTAATTTGTCCCATGATTCTTTAATCCTCATGACGTCATCATTCTTGATAAGTGTTGTTGAGTCAGAGTCTTGATAAGTGTTGTTGAGTCTAGTTCTTGAGTCAGATCTTGATCTCAATTTGTTTCTTATCTCTGGGTTTTTTAATTTTCCTAAATCGAACTTTTTTGTTGATGTTTCTTAAGTATAGCTTTCAGTCTAAGTTGCTCTGCCACCAGTAGATTATGATCAGAAGCAATATCTGCGCTAGGATAGGTTTTTGTACTCTTTATAGAATTTTGAAATTGTTGATTAATTAGCAAGTAATCAATTTGGTTTCTGACCCATTATTATCCTGTGGTGATTGCCAAGTACAGCCTTTGGGATGGTAGCTTAAACTATGTTTGTGATTATTAGCTCCTCTTCTTGGCAGAAATGAATAAGATGGTCTCCTCTCTCATTTCTTGTTCTCAGTCCATGCTCAAAAACTAAATCTCCACTTCTGCCTTCCTCAACTTTAGCATTGAAATCACTCACGACGATGTTAATATCATGTTTTTTTGTGTTTTTTATCATCATCATCATCAAATTTCTGCCATGTACCATTAAGAGGTATACAGTATATGATAATAATACACGAAAAATTTACATCATTACTAACTTCCTATCTACAATTTTCCTCCAAATCAGTCTGTTACTTGTCAATATTCTAACATTATCAGATCTTATATTTCTATCGTCTAAGGCACTTTGTACCGTATCAATCTACCTATATCTTGGTCTTCCTCTGGGTCGTTTTCCTGCCAACTTGGCAGAGAACACTTGTTTTGCTAATCTTTCCTCTCCCATTCTGTTTAAGTGACCATACCACATGAGATTAGCTCTGCTGACGCATTCCTGGATGCTGTTAATGTCAAGTTCTTTCCTAATATCCTTGTTTTTAATTGCCATTGATGCCATCTGTTCACGCTTCTAATCTTTCTCAGAACTCTCATATCTGCAGTCTCTAGTCTCTGGTCAAGTGTTTTACTTCTGACCCAGCTCTCAGATCCATAAGTTAAAACTGGTTTGAACACTGTCTTGTATACAGCTAATTTAGTGTTCCGAGAAATCAGTTATTCCATGTAAATTTATTCAATTGACTTCCTACTATACCAGCTTTGTTGATTCTGTTGTCTATTTCCATATTTAATTTACCATCTTCACTAAAAATCGTGCCTAAGTAGTTGAAATGTTTTACTTGTTCCACAGGTTCTCCATTGACACCACAGTTGACATTTTCAACGATTCTGCCTATTTTCATTGTCTTTGTCTTTTTATTGCTGACGTTCATACCATATCTATTACAATAGTTATTCAATTTAGTCAGAGAATCTTGCAGACTTGTAGCGGATTTATTTAGAAGTATAACATCATCGGCATAAAGCAAAGAGCTGACATTAACATCTCCAATTTTGATATCATGTTTAATACCACTTTCCTTCATAATGTGATCCATATAGATAATGAATAACAAAGGGGATAATGTACATCCTTGTCTCACACTAGATTTAACATTAAACTGTCTTCCTGTACTTCCTTCCATTCTAACTGCTGACTTACAACTCAAATAAAAACTATGTATTGCTTGATATAATGTCCCATTGACATCATATAACTGTAGCGTATTGAATATCTTCTCTCTTGGCACCTTGTCATATGTCTTTTCCAGATCAACAAAACTTAAATACAGATCTTTGTTATATTCCAATGATTTTTCAACTATTCGTTGTAAAGTGAAGATCTGATCCTCACAGCCTCTATTTGGGCTTGAATCCAGCTTGTTCTTCACCGAACTTTTCTTCCACAATTCTTCTCAACCATTTCTCAAGTATACTTGCATAAATCTTACCAGGAACACTCAGTAGAGAAATAGCTCTGTAATTCTCACATTCAGTTTTATTTCCCTTTTTATATATGGGTAATATGAGAGCTCTATTCCAATCATCGGGAATTCGTCCCTCTGACCAGGACTTCTGAACTATGCAGTGCAGCCACTGTAAGACTTTTATACCACCATAATTCAGCATTTCTGGTCAAATATCATTTGACCAGAAATGCTGAATTATAGTGGTATAAAAGTATGGATATGTATTCCTGACTGTATGCCTGTTGAGTGTTTTTTACCACTAGGCTATCACTGCTTGTTTCATTTAGCAATTTTTCGAAGTAATTACTCCATACTTCAAGGATATCTTTTTCTCCCATTTTCATGTCACCATTATCATCTCTAAGTCCTTTTAAGGCACTCTTTCCTCCATTTCTAAGCTTCTTCAACAACCTCCAGAATATTTTGCCACCTTCTTGATATTTATTTGCTATGTTCTTGCCAAAGTCCTCCCATGACTTTTGTTTAGCCAGTTTTACACAGTGTTTAGTTTTCTTACATTTGTCTCTGTATTCTCTAAGAGCACAAGTGGACTTATTTGCCAGGAACTTTTGATATGCTTTCTTCTTTTCCTTCACTGCCTCTTTAACTTCCTGTGTCCACCATGGAGTTCTGATTTTTCTATCCTTGCAGATAACCACCACCACATGCCTCTGGCTGAATCAATCAGGGTTTTCTTCAAGGCTTGCCAATGAATCTCCAAGGTTTGGTTACTGTTCTCAAACTCTTTCATTTTTATTCAATAATCTTTGTCTATTTTAGTCTACAGTTCACATCTGAGAGCTGCTCAACTTTTATTTGCTTTAAAACTTTCTTACATGTGATTCTTTTCGATATGAAATTCAATTTTATCCTGCTCAAGACTAAATAGTGATCACTTCCAATTACAAATCCTCTGTACACTCTGGTGTCCTGCACCATGGAGAAAACATCACTATCAACAATAACATAGTCAATGAGACTTCTCTTATCCTTGCCTCTTCTTCTCTCCATGTGAATTTGTGCACATTTTTATGTGGGAACATGGTGTTAGTAATAACCAGTCCATGTGCTGAACAGAAATCCAACAAGTATTTGCCATTATTATTAGCTTTGCTCTTTTCTCCAAATTTTCCAAAAATATTTTTGTATGTCTGACAATCATTTCCTACTCTGCTATTTAGATCCCCAACAAAGACCAACTTTTCCTTTTTCATTGTTTCAGTTGCTTTTGTCGTGACGTTCTATTTTCATGTTATGTTCTAAATCCGCCATCTTGGTTCATGTCACTCTTATAAATAAAATAACTAATTGCGAATTGATCACCGATCCAAAAGTAGGGAAATTTATAATTATACTGCGCCACCCTATTTTAGATTAGTCTATATAAAATAGTAGGATCGATTCTTAATTAAGTTAGCAGTCTTCTCATTAGGCCGAATCATTTATTATTATTCTACTTGGGGCACCCGCAAGATTCGAATTTTTATGAACGGTACAATAAAAGGGAATTCAGGCAAACACAATATTTAGATTAACAAAATAAAACATTTAATATATGATATATATAACAAATACAAGAATTGTGCTTTAAGATGAAACAATACAATTAACTTAATACATCTTGCTAAGTCACTCATGCCAATTCAATGTTCTAAACTTTCACATACAATTCACAGCTTCAAAATCATAAGCTTTCTTAACTCAATTTAATAAAACGAAACTTCTTATTTAATCAGTCTCCACATATCTATCAGCTGTACTTAATGTTTAAATTCACAGGAAGCACTAATCAAGGTAGACATTATTCCAAGCAATCTTATTTCGGACCTTGAACTTCGAAGATACGCTATAGTTAATGTTAGAATAAATAAACATGTATGACTACTCTTACCAGATACAATCTTCAACACTTCAATTTATTGCGAGCACACTTATGAATTAACTTATTTGAGCTAGTGGAACACATTAAATAAAATTCTCCAACGCTTTAACTGAACTACTGTTAATCGCGCTTCACTACTCTAAAAAAACAGTAATAAGGTACTGATATCCTTCCTTGTTTACTTTCCTGCAACTAGTTAAATTCATTATAATTCTTCTCAGGGCACACATAGAATTAAGACGTAATCCTAAATTAACTGGAACTAATCAGAATTTCCCATTGAATGTCCAGTTCTTTATTTATCCGATTACGACATCAATTTTCCTCTATAACAACAGCTGATTTCACTTGCAGCTGAGTATAAGATTCACTACGTTCCTTGCTACTTCTAAACACTATGCTCTTGAATTTCTGCCCTAAAGAATTTATAATCTTTCTTTCACTTCTTTGCTTGTATCGTACCTTCCTTCAGGCTCCGCAAAACTCTTCCCTTTTCTTTCTATAAAATTCTTATTGCCTTCCTTTCTCCTTCTGGTTCCAAGGTCACGCACTCTTCGACTCGTGCTTGTTTATTTCATGCGTCTCCATGACAACGCATGAACGTAAACATCTCGCTAATGTAATACAACGCTCTACTCTTACATAAGTGATTACATAACATTAAATTTTCACAAATAAGAATAAACAGAATATTTGAGCTACTTAATCAGCTCTTTCATTACGTATACAATTATTTATAATACACTTTTCGTTACTTTACATATATATTTTAGTTATCATAAATTTCTACACATTATTATTTAATAAATTAATAGTAGGTTAAGTTTAGAATAAATATTTAAATAGTAATCCTTAATTAAGGAACAATAAATAATCTTTATACAAATTATGATTAATACATAATAAGCAATGTTAAATGTGAATGAAAAAAAATAAATTACACAACATAGTTTCATTCACAATTTAACACTTTCTCTAAAGCATCAAAAAATTCCTCCACTTCTACCTTCTGTAGGACCATAGGCACAAATAAGTCTCATTTGCAGATGTGGGCAGATATCAGAATAGGGAATTGTCCAATTCCCTATTCTGATATCTGCCCACATCCATCTACTTGAGACTGCCTGCCATTCAAGAAGATTAGCCTCGTATTTTGTGTTGAATACTATGGCTACTCCTTCTTTTCCTTGATTGTCATAGCCTGAATATAACATTTTGTATTTATTGCTCAGAAAGATCTCACCAGTTTTTGTCTTTTTTGTTTCAGTCACATCTATTATGTCGATCTGGAACTTATCTAATTCCTCAGTTAGCTCCATTTCTTTGCCATTCAGGCCTCTTATGTTGATAGTACCGATCTTTAACTCTGGTGATGTTGAGTTGTGGGTGTGTTTTCAGATTTGTTCCAGTAGCTGACTTTTCGCTGTTTGCCCTGGTTCCCTGGCAAAAACAACGGGGGGGGGGGGGGCTTTGTTTAACTGGCGATGCCCCAGCTGGCATGAAATTTTGTCATATTGTACCATCATTTTTTATTTTGGTTTAAACCAATAAGAATACAATTTGGTTGGCTAAATCCCAAATTGCCAGCCCATCCTCGTCCGTTCAGTATCCAGGTAGATACCCAACAGGGTGCACCACGAGAAGGTGAGGATTGGACATCAGGTCAGAAGCCCTGGTCGATTCTCCGCATTCCTTTAAAGGCTATGTGGAGGTCTCCTCTCAGTTATACAGCTTTGACCTTTAAGCACCCCTGTGTTTTTTTATTAGCTCTTCGATTTCGGTATCACTCTTGTCATCAGTAGGGGGCATAGACCTGTATAAAATTAACATCTAGTGGTTGACCTTTCAATTTTAATAACATCATCCTATCTGAGTGGGGGATGAAACTCAACAGTGACTTATTAACATCTTTGTTTAATATTATTCCAACTCCATTCCTCAAGCTAAGAAATGCTGTCCAGGAAATTAAAAGACTTGAAATTGGGATTTTAGGAACGAGTGAGGTTAGGTGGCCAGGATTAGGCAAAACTCAAATTAATGGCATGACAATGTATCACTCTGGAAGTAGTGAAAACAGTTGGATATTGAATAATATCCAACAATAATATTCAACAGATGGAGTTGAATAATAACAGTAATAATAATTATTATTATTCAGGCCTCCATGAAGTCAAGAGACTCATCGTGGGAGGTCCTTCTTAGGAAACACAAAGTCTATCACACCACTCCTTGAACTCATTGACCATTCTAGCTCTTGCCACTCTCTCAGGCAATGCATCCTGTCTTTTAACCACCCCCATGAAAAGAAACCACTCCTCATCCTCTTGCTCACAGCTTCCTTTCATAACTTCCAGGGGTGGCCCCTTGTCCATGCTGCTTCCAGCCGTTCCACTAAGTGAAAGAACTCCGCAATATCCACCCAAAAGAAAGAATGATTATCCTTCCATAATCATTCTTTCTTTTGCTAGATCATATCGAAAGAACTCGTTAGGATTCTTTCTGGCTTCATTAGCTAACTGCTGTTCATATCTCTCTCTTTAGCTACCCTCACCAACCAAGTCACCCACCTTGCCTGGTCTTTGTAGTCCTCATGGAATTGGTTATTTCCACTTCTCTTATGCGGCCTCCATAATGCCCTTTTTCTCTGTATCGCATGCTTGATCTCATTATTCATCCATTTCACACCTACCTTATTTAACCTTCTCACCCTTGGAATACATCTAGACATTGCATCTACTACATAGTTTTTGAAAATCCCCAAAGCTGCATTGATCTCTTTTCCAGCTAACTCCTCATTCCATGTTACACCTGCAAGCTGTCTCCTGAGCTCTTCATAATCACCCCCCCTTGTAGTTCCACATATACCCTTTTCTTACAGAGTCCTCACACTTCTGAGGTGATTACCACCCAGGTAATCGCCTCATGATCACTCTCGCCGATTGGTGGGTGATTTGACCATTTATAATTACATCCATTGATGAGATGACCAAATCCAAGACCCTCAATCCTCGTGTTCCCTCTGTACCTACTGTCTGAGGTAGTTATCCCTCAAAAACTTAAGAAACTCATTTTCTTTACTTCCAGTTGCTATCTCATCATTCCAGTCTATATTGCCATAATTAAAATCACCCATAATGATCACTCTTTTCTTATTTGCTTGACTAATTTGATTATACATTTCATAGTCACTACCATCCACATTTCCTGGTCTATAACAACATCCAACCAAGTACTTCATTCCATTCACCTCTATCTCACACCATACTGCCTCAAAACCTGGCACTATTTCCCTCTTGAATCTCTACTTTGTATGGACATAAGTCTTTCTCTATCATCAATAGCATTCCCCCTTCCTTTTTACTCTTTCTATCTTCACATCATATCCTTCCATCTCTATTCCTGTCAGGATGTCATCCTCATCTAACCATGTCTCACTTATTCCAACAATTTTTGGGTGAACACAGACTCAATTAGTGCAACCATTTCATCTGCCTTGTTTCTTACACTTCTAGCATTTGTATATAAACACAACAACTCATTCCTGGATCTACAGCTAGTTCCACTACCCCTGTAATGTGTATCCCTGTCCACTCTGAGCCTCTCCGTTTCCCTGTTCATCTTGCACATCCATTCTCTCATTTTCCATACTCATGCCACTTACGTCCTCATTCTTAACCACTTCTTTTAAGAAAAAAGAGTATATTTAAGAAAAAACAACTATGTATCCTTCGAAACAAAAAGGGAAAAATAATATCCAATAATATATGGATGACTAAATAGAATGGGTGAAATATATATAGAAGAACTCTTTACTGATATCAGACAGAATCCACAAAATACTTATGAACAGATGGAAGGTGAACTCAGCTAAAAATAGTAAAGCCTTAGACCAGGATAGAATACCGGCAGAAATAGTAAAGTTATTAGAAGGTGACAACATTAATATATTAGCAAAGCTATTTAATAAGATCAATGATACAGACATAATCCCTCAAGACTGGTTACAGTCGACCTTCATCATGCTACCTAAAACAGCAAATGCAAAAACTTGTAATGACTATAGAATGATCAGCCTAATGAGTCATGTTCTTAAAATGTTTCTGAAAATAATTCAAAAAAGAATATACAGAAAATGTGAAGACACCATCAGTGATACCCAATTCAGCTTGAGAAACAGTTTAGGAACAAGAGAGGCTCTTTTCTTTTCTCAAATCTTATTCCAAAAATGTATTGGCCAAAACAAAGAAGTATTCATTTGCTTCATTGACTTCGAGAAAGCATTTGACAAAGTCCAACATGCTAAAATGATTGCACTATTAAAAAGAATCAGATTAGATGGTAAAGACATCAGGATCATTGAAAACTTATATTGGAACCAAAAGGCATCTGTTCAAGTTGTTGACATTATTATAGACTCCATTAATATCAAACGAGGAGTAAGGCAAGGATGTGTGCTGTCACCTCTTCTTTTTAACATATACTCAGAAGCCATATTTCAAAAAATCTTAGAAGGAAGGAAGGAAGGGATTAATGTAAATGGTGAAATCATGAGTAACATCCGACATGCTGATGGCACATCTCTCCTGGCTGACTCTTCAAAAATCGTCTTGAACTAGTGAATGAAGAGAGTGAAAAAATGGGATTAAAAATAAATATAACCAAAACTAAATTCATGGTCATAAGCAAGAAACCAATTCTTAATTCAGCACTTTCTTTAAATGGGAAACAAATAGAAACAGTGGCAAAGTTTAAATATCTTGGATGCAGGTTAAATGAAGATTGTAATCCAGAAATGGAAATAAAAGTTAGAATTGAAATGGTAAGAAAAAACTTTCTCTTGATAAAATCAACACTGTGTAACTGCAGTTTAAATTTAGAGCTTAGCTAAAGTATGCATGGTTAAATGCTATGTATGGTCTGCACTGCTGTACAGAAATTTTGACCTTGAGAACAACATCAATAAAAAGACTTGAAGCCTTTGAGATGTGGTTATACAGATGAATGTTAAAAATCCCATGGACAGCAAGAATGTCCAATCAGGAAGTAGTGGAACAAATGGGGAAGTCACGTGAATTTTTAGGTACCATAAAATGAAGGTAAACTGCATATCTTGGTCACCTACTTTGTAATGAAAAATATAAGATACTTCAATTGATTATAAAAGGAAAGATAAATGGAGGAAGAGGACAAGGAAGACAAAGAAAATCTAGGCTGGGCAGACAGTGGACTGGCATGAGCTCTGAGACACTACTCAGAGTAGCTGAGGATCGCTCAAAATTTACCAAGTTGGTCGCCGACCTCCGATAGGAGATGGGAGATTATATATATATATGTATATATATATGTATATATATAATGATTAAAATAAAGAAATAAAGTAAGAAAAAATCCTTGGTCTATCCATTGTATACAAATGTACTCTAGGTTTTTTATAAATCTTTCATGGGCGACAGCTGTATAAAAAAAAAAAAATAAATAAAATTAAAAAATACATTTCAAGCTGCTGTAGTATACAATTATATATACTTGTATACAATTATATATGCCTTAGAATACAATTTAGGAATGGATTATTAAAGATATAATGCAGGTATATGTTTGAGTATGTATGCGTGTTAATCACAGGAAAAAACTTTAAAAATATTATTTCATAAGAAATTAAAATTCTAATAATATGGCATTTATTGCTGTTTATTACATGAACATAACTAATTAGCTTAAAATGTACCTTTAATAGCCACGATGTGCCCCATACTTTCCTGAAAACACTTTAGACTGCCATAAGTTATATGGAGATTATCAAGTGTCTCTTCAGAAGAAGGATGTCAGGGAGAATTATATAATGTCTACATTTCGTCTGTATGAACTTGAGGTAAGAGACATTACAATTTTATAATTGCAGATTAGGCTTATAAGCAGTAAAAATATTTATCAGTGTCATCAGTAGCATCTCAAATACTGCTTTTATAATTTTGTCTACTACACTCAGAAAATTAAAATAATAATAATCTAAATGTAGGTACTATTACCCAGTGATTGATCTGTGATTGATCTGTGCTTGATTGGTTAAGCATACAGTCTCTCTGTTCACTGACCTGCAGACTGTTTTAATTCTACTGTGGCAAGGATGTTTGTGAATGACTTTAGATGGTAGATAATTTTCATTACCCATTGCAATTGCCATTCCTGCTTATAGTGGAGGCCTGAAGTGACTTGAAAAAAGTACCATTATTTGGTCTCCTGATCAGCATTTTGGATTATCTTTATCCTTTACCTTTATTAATCATAATACTAATCTGGATGTGCTTTTCTTTGGAACTACCATCTAAAAAAATGTTTAGCTTTTGAGTTTAATCTTTAAAAAAATGTCTGTATCACTTTTCCTTGTCAGTAAAGCCATTATTATCTTGAAAAGAAAGATTAAAGATTTGCCAGTTTTGGAGGGTGGAATTTATGTAACTCCAGATAAATAATTGCCTAAAACAAAACATAATGGAGGAGACTCAGACTTTGGAAGTCCTGGATCTGGTGAGATGACATCTCAGAATTTATCCATAAGCAAAGCAGGTCAGCATTTTTGGATTATCTTTATCCTTTGCCTTTATCTTTCATAATGCTAATTTGAGCTACATAAATGCCACCCTCCAACAGTGGTAACTTATGTCTGTACACAAATGCTAGAACCTCTGTAGCTCAGTCAGTATAGGCGAAGCCCTTTGGGCGGAAAGACCTGGGTTTGATTCCCATCAGTGATGTGAGGAACCTTTATCTGGTCTCTTTCGACTAAAGGTGAGTTAGCCAGTCTCATACGAAAGTAGGGGGGAGGAGGTTCACCACGAAACTCTGGTTTTTCATCCCCCAGAACAGGCAAACCGACCTCATGAACACACACAGATTACGGTCATGAATATATCCCAGCTAAATGCCAGTCCCGAGCCTAGATAAAATTGGGGGGATTGGGGAAAGCAATGGTGAACTACCCTGTAAAAATGTCACTAGGAATACTTTGTGGGCAATGCCTACAAAGTCACTTACGGTCGAAAATGACTGAAAGGGAAAACCAGTCACAAATGCTAAGCGTATCAGAAACAAAGGAGTAGATTGTTGCCTTGGTTAATTAATTGGGAACTTGTATTTTTTTTGACTTGCATTTGAATGGGGGAAGGACATAGGTACCTGGAGAGAATGTTGTCCTCTGAACAAGTCAGTGTATCAATGTAGGGAAACTAGAATTATCAGAGTGGATGCTAGCAGGGGTGGCCTCTTGTGGGAACAGGCATTTGGAAAAAGGGGGGAAATAAATCATGTGATGCTGAATCCAGTGTAGTCTGAAAGGGATAATGATAGGTATAGAAGCAGTGACGATGCCTTGATTCTTTATACTAATGCCAGGAGCATCTGGAATAAAGGACATGAATTGGTAGTGCTGATAACATCAGCCTGTCCAAAGATTATTGGGATCTTTGAGACATTGTTGACAGAACATTGTTGTTCACAATAATGTCATTGTTGACATTATTGTGAACAACATACTTAATATTGCGCAATACTTAATATTGCGTAGTTTTGTTTGCCTTGCGTATTTTAGTGCATCTGTTTGTGTGTTTTTGGTGTGTTATAACCTATAATTTGATAAAACACGTTGCAAATAAGTATGGTACCTGTACGAAGGAAAATGGCGGCCAGTAATGATGGTTCGCCATCTTTATCAAAGAACGGTAGTATAAAAGAAATGAGTCAGTGTACTAGCTGTGAAATGTACACTTTGCGGAGTGCGGTCGGAGTGTGGTTAGAAGATAATAAAGGATTGAATGTGTGTAGAAAATGTAGGGAGAATGAGGAATTGAAATGTATTTCGGATCGTGAGTGTGATATTTTTATCAAACTTCAGAATGAAGAAAATAGGGATATGACAGAATGGGCAAGGTTGTACATGAGAATTGTGAGAGTGTGAATATAGAAAGTGTGAATGATAGTATTAATGATTTCTCAGAGAATAAAAAAGATGAGATAGATGCATTGAGTGAGATCGCGTTGTTGAAAGGTGCGATAGAAAGGGCAAAACAGCAGCTAGAGTGCATGAACAAAAGTCGACTGAATGAACCAACCAATAATAAAAGGTATGACAGGAAAAACAGACGTATGAATGTGAACATGAACAAAATGAAGGATAGAGTGCTGTATGGAGACTCATTAGTACGAGGTATGTTAGTAGAGGATTTGACAAAATCGTACCAACCTGGTGCGACCATAAAGGATGTAACTGAGTCTATTAAAGAGCAAAAGGAAAGGGTGAAAGAAATGATTGTTGTTGCAGGTACGAATGATTTGAAAGGAGAAAAAATGGAAATGATAGAAGACCTGAATGAATTGTTTGAGGTAGCAAAAGAAAAGAGTGAGAGAGTTAGAATGATTAGTCTTTTGTCACGGTATGACAGTGAAATGTTTAAAAGGAGGGCCATAATTGCGAATGACTTTATGCGTGGGTTATGTATGATGAGTGGTGTGGAATTTGTGGACGTGTGGAGTGAGTTTGAAGGGTGAAAGGATCTGTATAAGATGGATGGCTTGCATTTGAATGGTTACAGTGTAAGAAGACTTGAGAAAGTGTTGCTGAATGTAGTGGATGTGCCAATTCAGGGAAACTAGATTTGTTAAGGGGAGGGAGTAGATATACAGTCCTTAGGGAGGCAGTTGAATGTAAGAATGAACATAATATGCCAGAGCAAATAAGGACAACAAATCAGAGTGGGATAGTTAATATAAGGCATCAAGGTAGGGTTGGGGCTAATGGGGGTCTTAAATTCATGTACACTAATACTAGGAGTATTAGAAACAAGAAGGAAGAATTTTTGGCCATGGTTGACGCTTCCAGACCACAGGTTATTGGTATTAGTGAGACATGGCTGACTGTAGATGATATAGCTAGTGGGATTGAATGTGATGGGTATAGCGTGTTCAGGAATGACAGAGAGAATAAAATGGGGGGGGGAGTATTGTTGATGACAGCTGATGAACTACAGCCAAGGAGAATAGAAGTTGAATTGCAGGATAGAGAAAAGAGCACATTTGAGGCCATTTGGTGTGAGATTGTGGCTAACAGAACTAAATATACAATTGGGTGTTGCTATAGACCAGGTGTTGGAAAAGATGGTGGTGACAGTATGTACAAGCAAATAGAAGAAATGAGCGGAAGGAGGATGATTATTATGGGAGATTTCAACTATGGTCGCATTGATTGGAGTGAGGAGAGGACACATGGGAAGATGGAATTGGATTTTATGCAGTTATTAAGGGATAACTATCTGCGACAGCATGTAATGGAAAATACTAGGGGACAGAGAGTGCTTGACCTAGTAATTACATCTGAGGATTTGGCTGTAACAAATATGACCATATTGCCACCAATTGGTGAGAGTGATCATAGGGTCTTGACTTGGGAGGTGGCTAAAGGTGTAGAATTTTCAATTAAGACAGGGTACATGTGGAATTATCAGGCTGGAAAGTATGACAAGCTTAGGAGTTTGATTGGTTCAGTGCCATGGCATGTACAACTGCAAGGACTAGAAGTTGATAGTGCATGGGAGGTAGTTAAGAAGTGCTTGCATGAAGCAATGGCTGATCGTATACCTAGAGTCTGAATAATAAATCAAGTAGGGGTTAAATGGATGAATAACACCATTAAGCTTGAGCTGCAAAAAAAGAAACAACTATGGAGGGAATTTAAGGAGAAAGGTGACTGGCAGGCACATGAACGGTATAAAGCGCAGGCCAGAAGGGTGACGAGTGTGGTAAGAAAAGCAAAAAAGATTACGAAAGAACATTGGCCATACAGGCTAAAGAGAATCCTAAACAGTTTATTAGATATGTAGCAAGTAAAAGGAAAAATGTACATGGCAGAATGATTTTAAAGAATGCCGATGGTAGGGAGGTAACTAAATCAGTTGAGATAGTTGAGTTACTGAGTGAGCACTTTGCAAGAATATATCATCCAGGTGGTGACATTGCAGAAACGAATAAACCAGTAGATTATACAGGAATTGTGGTGAATGAAGTGGAGGTGAGTAGTCTATTGCATAACCTCAATGTCAATACATCTGTGGGATTGGATCGTATACCAGCTCGTGTTGTATGAGAAGCAGCTAAAGAATTATCAGTACCCTTGACCATTTTGTTTAATTTGAGTCTCGGGTCTGGGTTAGTCCCGAGCGGGTGGAAAGAGGGGAAAATAGTTCCACAGCATAAAGGTGGTTCCAAGACTGTGTTGTAAATTACCGACCGATTAGCATATCAGGAATCATTGTCAAGGTCTTAGAGAAATTAGTCAAGAAAATAATACAGGATTGGATAGATGAATATGGGATATTGTATGGGGGACAACATGGTTTTGTGAAGGGTAGATCATGCCTCAGTAACTTGCTCACGTTTTATAACACAGTGATGGTTGAACTGGATAGGGGTAATGGGTTTACAGTGATACTACTGGACCTTGCCAAGACCTTTGATAGGATACCACATGGAACTCTAATCAGTAAACTGGAGCAGATGGGGATAGATATAGAGTTGGTGAGATGGATAGGAGGGTGGTTGAAGGAGAGATACCAGAGAGTGGTTTATTCAGGAGTGGAGTCTAAAAGACGTCTTGTGACTAGTGGAGTATCGCAGGGCTCTGTTCTTGGACCACTGCTTTTCAATTTGTTCATCAATGATATTGGAAAGGATTTGAGAGGAAGTGTTCACTTGTTTGCTGATGATGCAAAGTTGGGTAGAGCAATTGTGAGTGCACAGGATATCAAAATTTTACAGGATGATTTGGATAGTTTGGAGAACTGGGCTAGGGAAAATGGATGTCAGTTTAATGTGGCAAAGTGTAAGGTTATGCACTTTGGGGTGAAAAGAATAGCAGCAGTATATCGCATTGGTGGAATCGTACTCCAGGAGATTGATGAGGCCAGGGATTTGGGAGTGCTGGTGGATAGGGAGTTGAAGTTTAGGGGACACATTGCAAAAGTGACTAAAACAGCTCACCAAATCACTTGGGTTCTGAAAAATACTTCAGCATGCAGAGACAAACAAGTTGTTGTTCCTCTGTATCGAGCCTTGATAAGACCCCATCTGGACTTCTGTGCCCAGTTATGGGCACCAGAGTTTCTTCGTGATGGGGAGGATGTGGAGAGGGTCCAGAGACGAGTGACCAAGATGATAGCAGGTCTGTGGAATGAACCTTATGAGAATAGGTTGAGGATTTGTGGGTTGCAGAAATTGGACGATAGACGAAGGAGGGGTGATATGATTGAGACATTCAAATTACTGAAGAGTTTTTATAAGATTGATCCAGAAGATATTTTTGAAAATATGACTGGTGGTGGGAAGACTAGGGGCCATGCATGGAAGCTGGGCAAGAGCGTGGTGAACAAGGGTGTTAGAGCTAGGTTTTTTACTTGGAGAGTGGTGAATGAGTGGAATAAGCTTCCAGAGTCTGTTGTGGGTGCTTCGACCTTGAATGAGTTCAAGGCAAGGTATGATAGATACTGTGTGAATGTTGAATAGTTGTTCTTGACATGATGTTAGGGCCTCCCTCGATGAGTCTGTCGACTCCTTGGAGTTTCCCGGAACAATAATAATAATAATAATAATACTGACAGGAATAGAAGTAGCAGGTATAGCATTTTGCGATGGGATAGTTAGGGCAAATGTCCTAACTATCCTGTGGTGGAGTACTGTTTATGATAAGTGATGATGTGTCCTTTCAGAGAGGAGGATTTGGAAGGCGATGGTACTAATGGTTTTGAAAGCATATGGTGTGAGGTAGCAGTGGGTAGGAGAGGATATTTAGTGGGGTGTTGCTATAAGCCAGGGAACATAGAGAGTGAAGAGCAGGAGATGTTTAGGAAGTTGAGCTTGGCAAGTGCAAAAAAGAATGATTGTTATTGGAGATTTACAGCAGTATAAATCAGGAATAGGAAACTGCTTGTAGTAGTAAAGGAATGGAATTTCTGGAATTCTTGAGGGACAAATGTCTTAGATAAGATGTAGTAGAAGAAACATTTTAGATTTGGTCATAACATCAGAAGATCTGATTATAACTAAGATGGCATCTCTGCCTCCAGTTGGAGAGGGTGACCATGTGGTTTTGATTTGGAAGACAAATAGACATGCAAGAGTATCGAAGAGAAAGTAATGTATTATGTATCCTTTTGCATTATATATCCCATAATGCAAAGCACATGCCCTTTTGGATGTTCAAATGCTATGCATAATGGGATACATACTAAGGCAAGTGATGAGAAGTCATTAGCCTCTATATACAAGTAGCTCAGATGTGAATATATTTTACATGCAAAACATTGTTTTGCTTTCAGAAAGATACCAAGAAATTATATGCTTCGTTTTAATCCTTTACCCAAGGAAGCAAAACAACGTTTTGTGCATTAGACTCTATAAGTAGCTCAGACATGAATATATTTCATGTGCAGAATTGTTTGCCTCCTTGGATAAAGGATTAAAACTAAGTATATAATTTTTGGCATCTTTAATGTATAGCAGAACCAAGGTAAAAAAAAACTTTCAACAGTCTTAGATATCAGCTTGGGGCAGTTCCATTGAAGGAGGAATTGGAAGGGCAAGATATCATCAGTGCTTGAGAATTTCATCATCAATTCCCGACATGTACCCTCAAGGGGTATACAGGATATGATAATACTACATGAAAACCTTACATCATTACTAACTTCCTATCTACAATTTTCCTTCCAAATCAATCTGTTATCTGTCAAGATGCCAACATTATCAGATCTTATATTTCTATCTTCTAAGGCACTTTTTACCATATCAATCCACCTATATCTTGTTCTTCCTCTGGGTCTTTTTCCTGCCAACCTGGCAGAGAATACTTGTTTTGCTAATCTTTCCTTTCCCATTCTGTTTAAGTGACTATACACCTGAGATTAGCTCTGCTAACACATTCCTGGATGCTAACAATGCCAAGTTCTTTCCTAATATCCTCATTTTTAATGATATTGCCATTGATGTCATCTGTTCATGCCCCTAATCTTTCTCAGGATTCTCATATCTGTGGTCTCTAGTCTTTAGTCAAGTGTTTTATTTCTAACCCAGCTCTCAGATCCATAAGTTAAAATTGGTTTGAACACTGTCTTGTATACAGCTAATTTAGTATTTTGACTAATTTCTCTCTTATTTCATATAAATTTATTCAGCTGATTTCCTACCATATCAGCTTTGTTGATTCTGTTGTCTATTTCCATATTTAATTGCTTGGGAAACTTGAATATTTATTAGCAGTAATTGCAAGTTGTATACCATGAGTGAAGAAAACACAGTTTGATGTAAAGTGGATGACAAACAGTATCAAATGGGAACAACAGGTAAAAAAGAGATTATGGAAGAGATATAAGGAGCACGATGGAGAGCAGATGCATGAAGAATATAAGATTCAGGCCAAGAGAGTGACTAATTTGGCTAGAAGGCAAAACTGGAATGTGAGAAGAGATTGGCCCTGCGATCCAAAGAAAATCCTAAGGAATTCTTTCATTATGTGGCCAGTAGGACATTGTTGGATAAAAATGGGAATAGAGTGACTAATACAAAGGACATAGTGGAGTCATTCAATGAACACTTTATTGTTCATTGGACAATTTGAAGCATTTATGTTTCAAATACTGACAACTCTGCTTGTCAATAAAGCAATTTTATCACGGGTTTTGAGAGAATGTGGCTTTTTCAATGAAAGTCTGGCCATGGGAAAGGGACAGATTAGGGTAATGTTATCTGTGAGAGTCAGCATGGATTTGTTAAGGGGGTTCTCTTGTTTTAATAATACGATTGCCTTTTATAATAAAATAACAAGAGCAATTGATGAGGTAAAGGCATATTCTGCCATTTTTTTTTTGATTTTACCATATGATAAACTGATATTTAAGTTGCAGCACATGGGTTAAGATGTCAGGTTAACAAGCTGGATTCTGGATCGGCAATCTGTTAGATATCAGAGAGTTGTGTATGAGGGAGCTGTATCAAGGAAGCAGAAAGTTACAAGTGGGATATCACAGGGCTCAGTACTGGGACCTGTGTTGTTTAACCTTTATATCAATGAATTACAAGGGGATATTCAGTTGTGTGCAGATAATGTGAAGCTGAGAAGGGTTATTAATAGTACTGCAGATGTGGTAGCTCTGCAAGAGGATTTGAATAAATTGGACAGGTGAAAAATGAATGAGGATGTTAGTTTAATTAAGCTAAATGTAGCCTTGAATTTTAGGATACATTGATGGGAGGTTGCTTCTGGCTGCGAGAAGCAGACATAGTAACTGGTATCGAGTGCAAAGAGCATAGTATTTTTAGGAAGGATAGGAGAGGAGGGAGTGTGCTGGTAATGATGTCAGATGACTTGAATCTAGTTAGAGTTGAAAAATATGACTGCAGTACTAGTAACAGTTTTTCATGTGGCAGTGAGTTTGAAGCTATCTGGTGAGGTGGAGTCTAACAAGATCAAATACATAGTGGGGTATGGATTGGTTTGCTAGTAATGAGGAAATGCATCGCCAAATAAAGATGATGGGTACAAAAAGAGTAATCATAATGGGGAACTTTAGTTATCTGAACACTGATTGGGTAGCTGTGAAATCATGAGAAGAATGAAACTGAATTTATTGAGCTGTTGTGATACAACTTCCTCACACAACATGTGATGGAAGGAACTTGTGGTCAAAGAGTGTTAGATCTGATTATAGTGCCGGGGGGGGGGGGTTCATTTAAAAATACCTATTCCACTCTGGTTGGTGACAGTGATCATGTGGTACTCACTAGGGAAATGGCTAAGTTTATGAATGTTCCATTCACAAAAGGTTATTTGCTGAACTACAAAGCAGGAAATTATGATCACCCGAGGATTGTGCTGGGTTCTGCACCTTGGTATCTGTTGTTGAATGTGAAGGAAATCAATAGTGCATGGAAAGTGTTTAAAAAAATATTTAAATGCTGCGATATCAGAATGTGTTCTTAAGCAAGAGATTCATAAAAAAAAAAGATTATGCAGAAGGAATATCATGTGCATAAGGATGATGTCAGTCATGATAATTATAAGCAGCAAGCCATAATAGTCGCAAGTGTAGAGAAAGCTAAGTCTGAGTGTGAAAAGAAACAGGTGACTGATGCAGAAGAGATTGTTCAACTAATGAGTAGTCATTTTGCTAAAAGCTATCAACCTGGTATATGCAATGTTGAACTCACAATTACCTCTTTGCTGTATGAGGAGAAAATACTACAGCTGTTGCACAAACTGAATAAGAATGCTGCAATAGGGACTGAGGAGATATCAACATGTGTGCTAAAAGAGTGTTCAGCTGAACTGGCTATTCCTTTGACCAGGCTGTTTAATATGAGTCTCAAAACAGGGAGGATTCTGTGGAAATGGAAAGAATATATAGTAATTCCATTGCACAAAGGTGGTGCAAAGACTGATGTATCCAAATATCAACCAGTTAGTATCTTAGAAGTGGTGGTGAAGATTTTGGAAATATTGGTTAGGCTCACATGGAGAAATGGGTTGACAGAGAATCTCTACACTTTGCAATGAACAGCAATTTACTAAGGGAAGGTCATATTTTAGTAACTTGCTCACATTCTATAATAATTTTATCACTGAGTTAGACAAGGGGAATGGATATACCATAATACTTTTGGATTCTGCTAAGACTTTTGACATAATTGGGATCGGATTCTAAACTATTGGTATCAATAAGATGATGGCTAACTGACATATCAAAAAGTAATATATGGGAAAGGGGGGGGATTTGAAGAAACTGTAAATGTAGGCTAATGAATGGAAATATCAATTTAATACAGCCAAACATAAAGTTTTGAAATTTGGAATCCACAGAAGGAGGCACTTCATATTTATTTGGAGTTATCACTGGAGGAAGCAAGGATTTTGAGGCGACTGTAAATGGAAATTTATAGGATATAAGCTGCAAAGATAACCCAGAATACTGTACAATATTGAGAAGATGTCCATTGTATAAAGCCCTCATCAGATCCCATCTGGATTATTTTGCTCAGATCTCGTCACTATTTGAAGGGGATGAAATAACCTTGGAGAGGGCACAGAGGTAGAAAACAAAAATAATATCAGGACTGGACAATGTCTGAATATGGAGATAGACTCAGGGCATACAAACTGCAGAGTTTGCTAGACAGAAAAATGAAGTGGAAATAACCTTAAATGATTGAGATATTTAAGCTGTTGAGAGGTATTTACTGGATTGATACTGTGAAGATTTTTCATCATATAAGTTTCATATTTCATGATGATACATCCCTGGAAGCTGCAAAAGGAAACAGAGTTAGAGGAGTCAGAAGTAAGTTTTTTTGCATGGAGAGTGATAGGAGCATGGAATGCATTGCCTGAAAGAGTGGTGAGAGTGTAGAATAGTGAATAAGTTTAATGAGTTGTGCAGTCAACTTTGTGTTGTCCACACTGGGCCCCACAATCAGGCTTGCAATGCAATGGAAGTCCAGAATAACAATAATCTGAACCATACTTCTCATGTAGATGTTCTTAATAACCTAAATGTCATGAATCTTATCTGAAAAGTTAATTATTTTGTTTTGTCATTTCAGAAAAATTTATTTAGAGAAGTGATTCATTTCTGGTATACAGCATGGCCATCACAAGGAGTGCCCCAAGATCTCGGAATTCTGCTAAATTTTCTGTTGCATATCAGGTGTTACGTGAACTGTAATTCTGGTCCAGCTGTTGTCCATTGTAGGTAGGTTGATGTATTTGATTCTGTTTAAACAAATGAATTGGTTATAAAAAATATATTTATGTAAATAAATATCATATATAAATATATTATGATTATAATGATATGATAATGTAATAATAATAGTATGGTATGATTATAATGGTATTATAATTATAATATGGTTATAAATAACATAAGGGGCATGTGAGAGCAAATATCAGGAGGTTATTGAGAAGAGTAAAAGATAACAGTGTAGTAGGAAAGGTTGTCAGTGTGTTGCCAAGGTATGGAAGTGATGAGTTGAGATAGAGAGCTGGAATGATGAATGGTATGCTAACAGATATGTGTGAGGAGAAGGGAGTATGTATGGCACGAGTTTGAGGGAAGAATGGAATTATACAGGCGTAATGGGTTACATTTGAATGGCTTTGGAGTGAGTGCACTGGAGAAAGTGTTGCTAGATGGAAGTGCAATGTGTGTGATGCAAGCAAGAGATCAGAAGTAAGAGATGAAGTGAAAGATCAGGAGAGTGGTATTGAAGAGATAGAACTGCTTGGCAGTGGAAACAGTAGTAGTATGAGAGATGAAGAGAGAATGGGAATGCAAGAGGAATAGGGAAATGAGCTCCCCCATTTTCCTATTCCTCTGTTTGGCTATAAAGTATATATGGATCTTTAATATCCCCTAATTCTAATATCTCCTAATAATAATTAAATTAGACAATTTTTTTTCAGATTTATAAATTTAAATTTATGAAAGGTCTTCAATCTCAAGTTGTTGTTTATCCCAGGACTTGAGATGAGAAAAATTAAAACATTTTTAATTTTTCTCATCTGTGAATTTCCAAGAGAAAGAGAGAGAGAAATACTATCCTCCACCAACCCCAAATCACTAGCCTCATCAGTTTACTGCAGTACATTGCAATATGTTACATATAATATTTTCATGTAGCATATGAAAATATGCTACATGAAAATCTTACTTCCCAAAATGAATAATTTATGTTTGCCATATTGAGCTGGCAACTATTAACATTTTGCCCATGATATCAGTAGTTAATCTGGCAAAGGTTGGTTGATTGGTAGAGCCTCTGCTACTAATGGCCTAAGCAAAAAGTGAAACAAGTTTGAGTGCGATTAGTAGCTGGAAGGAGTTCAATTGTTCGATGCTGTTGGCACACTCTCCCTTGATGAGTCTTTGGACTCTCTGGAGGTGTCACATAATAATAATAATAATCACCATGCAGGATCTCTACATTATTTTTAACTATTGCTTTCCTCAGTCTAGCATCAGCAAACAATTGAATACCACTCTATTCCTAAATCATTCTCAATATCAAATGTACCTTCAAGGTGTGTATAGGATACTATAACAGTACTATGTTATTATGATTACATTATTGCAATATAATTGCAATTAGGTAATCAAACAAAATAGTCTGTTATTTGTCAGGATTTTCACACTATTAAATCTTATAATTTGGTCTTCTTCTGGGTCTTTTCCTGCCAGCCTATTAAACTTTCTTGTTCCATTCTGTTAAGTAATCATACAAACTTGCAAGTCCTAGAGAACACATGCAATAATCAAACAAAAATACCATGGAGTGTTAGTAGCAGTAGTAGATTTTGGCACTGTAAATGGCGAATCATGTAGTGCTGTAGCATAGAGTGGTCTTCCGTGATGATTCCAGAAAGATTCATGAGATAATACCACTATCATTATTATTACCCTAAGACCCATGAAGTCAAAAGCTCATCTAGGAAGACTCTCTCTCTCTCTCTCTCTCTCTCACACACACACACACACACACACACACACACACACACACACACACACACACACACACACAGCCCTTCATACCGCACCTTAAACACATTCAAATTCTCTGCAAACACCACTCTCGCAGGCAAGGCATTCCAATCATTCACAACTCTGCATGCAAAAACCTGCTTCTCACTCCCTTGTTCACACCCTTTATACACAATTTCCAGGGATTATTATTATTACTACTACTACGGGCTACTCCAGGGAGTCCTTAGACTCATCGATGGAGGCCCTAAACATCATGTTCACACAACTGTTCAACATTCTCACAGTATCTATCATACCTTGCCTTGAACTCGCTCACCATCATGGCACCCACAACAGACTCTGGCAGCTTATTCCACTCATTTACCACTCTAAAAGTAAAGAACCCAGCTCTAACACCCCTGCTAACCACGCTCTTGCCCAGCTTCCATGGGTGTCCCCTAGTTCTCCCACCACCAGTCCTGATCTCAAAAATATCCTCTGAATTAATCCTATAGAAACCTTTTAGCAATTTGAATGTCTCAATCATATCTCCCCTTTTCCGCCTATCAACTAGTTTCTGCAACCCACAAATCTTCAACCTGTTCTCATATGGTTCATTCCATAGACCTGCTATCATCTTAGTCACTCGCCTCTGGATCCTCTCCACCTCCTCCCCATCAAGAAGGAACCGAGGTGACCAAATCTCGGCACAGTAGTCGAGATGAGGTCTTATCAGGGCTTGGTACAGAGGTACAATAACTTGCTTGTCTCTGCTCGTCAAGGTATTTTTCAACAACCAAGTGAGTTGATGAGCTGATTTAGCTACTTTTGCAATGTGCCCCCTAAACTTCATCTCCCTATCCACCAACACTCCCAAGTCCCTGGCCTCATCAATCTCTTGGAGTACAGTTCCACCAATGTGGTATACTGCTGCTAATCTTTTCACTCCGAAATGCATAACCTTACATTTTGTCACATTAAATTGACATCCATTCTCCTTAGTCCAGAACTCCAATCGATCTAAGTCATCTTGCAAGACTTTGACATCTTCTGCATTCACTATCGCCCTACCCAACTTTGCATCATCAGCGAACAAATGAACTGTCCCACTTAGACCCTTCCCTATATCGTCAATGAACAGATTAAACAACAGTGGTCCAAGAACAGAACCCTGTGGCAAACCACTAGTCACAGGCCGTCTTTTGGACTCTACTCCTGAATAAACTACTCTTTGATATCTCTCCATCAACCACCCAGCTATCCATCTCACCAACCCTATATCCATTCCCATATGTTGTAGTTTACGGATTAGAATTCCATGTGGTATCCTGTCAAACGCCTTTGCCAGGTCCAGCAGTATCACTTTAAACCCATTTCCCTTATCCAGTTCAGCCGTCACCTTGTTATAAAACTTGAGCAAGTTACTGAGGCATGATCTACCATTCACAAAGCCATGCTGTCCTCTGTACAGTATCTCATTTTCATCAATCCATTCCTGTATTTTTCCCTTGACTACTTTCTCCAAGACCTTGACAACGGCTCCTGATATGCTGATCAGTCGGTAATTTGCAACCATAGTCTTGGATACTCCTTTATGCAGTGAAACTATTTTCCCCTCTTTCCACGCCTTCGGGACTAAGCCAGACCCGAGACTCAGATTAAACAACATGGACAACGGCACTGATAATTCCTTAGCTGCTTCACGCAAGACCCGTGCCGGTATACCATCCAATCCCACAGATGTATTCACATTAAGGTTCTGTAATAGACTATTCACCTCCACTTCATTCATCACAATTCCCGTATAAACTAATGGTTCATTCATTTTTTCAACGTCACCACTTGGATGATATACTTTTGCAAAGTGCGCGCTCCGTAACTCCACTATATCGACTGGTTCAGTGAACTCTTTACCATCGTCATTCCTTAAAATCATTTTGCCATGTACAGTTTTTTCCTTGCTTGCAGCATATTGAAAGAACTGTTTGGGATTCTCTTTTGCTTGCATAGCTAGTTTCCTTTCATAATCGGCTTTTGCTGTTTTTACCACACTCGTTACCCTTCTGGCCTGCACTTTTTACCGTTCGTGTGCCTGCAGGTCACCCCCCCCTTTCTTTAAATTCCCCCCATAGTTGTTTCTTTTTTTGCAGCTCAAGCTTAATGGTGTTATTCATCCATTTAACCCCTACTTGTTTCACTATTCGGACCTTAGGTATACAATCAGCCATAACCTCCTGTAAATGCTCTTTGACCACTTCCCATGCTCTATCGACGTTCAGCCCTTGCAGTTGTACATGTCATGGCACTGATCCAAGCAATCTCCTAAGCTTGTCATACTTGCCAGCATGGTAATTCCACATATACCCTGTCTTAATCACAAATTGCACACCTTTAGCCACCTCCCAGGTCAAGACCTTATGATCACTCTCACCAATAGGTGGCAACATGGTCATATTCATTACAGTCAAATTTTGAGATGCAATTACCAGGTCAAGCACTCTCACACCCCTAGTATTTTCAATTACATGCTGTTTCAGATAGTTATCCCTTAATAATTGAATAAAATCCATTTCCTTCCTCACATGTGTCCTCTCCTCCTTCCAATCAATGTTACCATAGTTGAAATCCCCCATAATAATTACCCTCCTTCCACTCATTTCATCAATTTGTTTATGCATACCATCTCCACCATCTATCCCATCACCTGGTCTATAGCAGCACCCAACTGGATATTTTATTCTGCCAGTGTCAATCTCACACCAAATAGCCTCAAATGAGCTCCTTTCACTATCCTGCAATACTTCAATTCTCCTTGGCTGCAGTTCATCAGCTATCATCAATAACACCCCTCCCCCAATTTTATTCTCTCTGTCCCTCCTAAACATACTATAACCTACACATTCTATCCCACTAACTATATCATCTTCCGTCATGATCTCTTTTAATCTCCTGATCTCTTTCGGATGATCTCTTTTAATCTCCTGATCTCCCACTATTTTATGAAAAACTTCAACATTGATCCTATAACTACCCCTTACCAACTTGTATGTCTCTATCATATCACCCCTCTTCCTCCTATCCACTAGATTCTGTAAATTGCATCTTCTCAACTTTTCCTCATATTCAACATTCCAGAGATCAGAAACTACCTTAGTCAGTTGCCTCTGTACCCTTTTCAACATCTTTTGTCCTTTTGTAAACCAGGTGACAAATCTGTACACAATACTCCATTTAGCCTAATCAGAGCCTTATACAATGGAACAAGAATCTCCTTACTTCCACAAGTCAATGTCCTCCACATCATTCCCAGAATTCATTATATTGTCTTCATAATTTTGGTAACTTGTCCTCTAAATTTCAGATTCTCATCCACTATCACCACAAGATCTCTTATTTCCTCTAGCTCCAACAATATATCACCACCAAGCATAAATTCTACATCCCATCTTTCCCAAATTTTAAAACCTTACATTTTGCAATATTGAACTGACATCCCCACACCTGTACCATTCGCTAAATCTATTCCAGTCTTTTTGGAAGGCCATCTGCTCTATTCCTCACAGTTCATCCCAACTTTGCATTATCTGCAGACAACTGAATCTCCCCATCCAAATTTTTCCCAATATCATTAACATACAGGCTAAGCAATAATGGCCCTAAAATAGAAACTGAGGCACACCACTAGTGATGTTCCTCTTCTGGAATATTGCTTCCCATACACAACTTGCTCATACCTAACAGATAGCCAATCTCCAATCCAATCCACTAGTCTAATATCCAACCCCATCCACTGTAGTTTGACTATCAACTTATGTAGTAATCCATCAAAAGCTTTTGCAGTAGGATTCTTTTGGGCCTCATTAGCTAACTGCTTATCATATTTCACTTTTGCTACCCTTACTAACCAAGTTACTCTCCTTGCTTGGTCTTTGTGATCCTCATAAAATTGGTTATTGCCACTTCTCTTATACTGCCTCCATAATGCCTTTTTTCTCTGTATCGCATGCTTAATCTCTTCATTCATCCATTTCACATCTACCTTATTTAACCTTCTGACCTTTGGAATACATTTAGACATTGCTTCTACCAGATAGTACTTGAATATCCCCCCAAGCTGCATTGACTGCTTTTCCAGCTAAATTCCTCATTCCATGCTACATCTGCAATCTGTCCCCTGAGCTCCTCATAATCACCAGCCTTGTAGTTCCACATATACTCTTTTGTCACAGAAGCCCTCACACTACTGGAAACCACCAAGGTAATCACTTCATGATCACTCTCACCAATTCATGCATGATTGGACACCTCATTTATAATTACATCCTCTGATGAGATGATCAAATCCAAGACCGTCAATCTCTATGTGCCCTGTGTTACATACTGTCTGAGATAGTTGTTCCTGAAAAACTCACTCATTTTGTTTACTTCCAGTTGCTATCTCATCATCCCAGTCTATATTGCCATAATTAAAATCACCCACAATGATTACCCTTTTGTTATTTGCTTGGCTAATTTGATTATACATTTCATAGTCACTATCATTGACATTGCCAGGTGAATAACAACATCCAACTAAGTATTTCATTCTATTCGTCTCTATCTCACACCATACTGCCTCAAAACCCACTGGCACTATTTCCTTCTTGCATCTCTACTTTGTATGGACATAACTCTTTTCTCTATGATCAATAGTACTCCCTACTCCCTTTTCACTCTTTCTATCCTCATGAAATATATCATACCCTTCCATCTCTATTGCTGTCAGAATGTCATCCTCATCCAACCATGTCTCACTTATTCCACCAATTCTTGGGTGAACAGACTCAATTAATGTAACTATTTTATTTGCCTTATTTCTTACACTTCTACCATTTGTATAAAACATAACAACTCATTGCTGGATCTACTGCAAGTTTCACTGATACCACTTATTAGATGCAACTTCTTCAAACTTTACTCGAGCCATTTCTTTTATTCCTTATTCATCTTAGAACTTTCTTCAAATCCAACTATTTTCCTTTGATTCCAGGTCATCACATTCACATCCTTTTGCGGCATCATCCTTTCTCACACTGTGTTCCCCTGTTCACCCTAAGCTTCCCAATTCCCTGCTTCTCTCGCACACTTGTTCTCTCCATCTCTATACTCATGCTACTCATTTCTCCATTCATAACCACCACTTCAATCTCTCCTTTTTAATTCTCCCACTCTTTCACATCACTTCTTACTTGATCAGATTTATTCTCTGCACTCTTTTCTCTACCTTCCAGCAGTCTCTCCAAATGACTTGCACCAAAACCATTCAATAGCAGTCTATCACTCTTATACAGCTCAATTCATCCTTCAAACTCATTCCACACATTAATAAACCACACTCCTTTCTCCTCATATATTTCTGCTAACATATCATTCACTATCTTTGCTTGCCACCTCATTTCATCACTGTCATACATGGGCAAAACACCAACTACCTTTCCTATCACACTATCTTTTATCCTTCTCAACCTCATGATATCCAATCTTACGTGTTCTTTGTCAAGTCATTTGTCCTTATTGCCACTACTAACTCTGTTACTTGCTTACTCCTCATATCCAATGCTTCATTCACTCTATTCTAATAATAATAGTTTAATCCTTTATCCAAGTGTGAGCAAACAAAGTTTGCTCCTGAAAGTATCTTCAGGACTGGGGTAAGGTAGTACAACACTGGGAAACTCGTTGCAAAGGTGGAGCAAGCTAACATCACTCCTATCTCAGTGTCTCCCATAATGCAAGACACATCTCCTTGCGGATATGTATAATGTTATGCATTAAGGGAAGGGCCACTACCCAGACTAGTTTCGACCTTCACACTTAGATAAAGGATTAAACTAAATTTATTATAGTCTAACCAAGTGAAAAATAAACTTTCAACATCTTTCTCTAAATCCAGAGTAATTTAATAAAAAGGTGGCACACCGTTTGGCAAGTCCTATAGGTAGAGATGACCTTGCTAATGCTTCTGCCTGGTATCTCCACTTCGGCCTGGCTCCCACTGAAGAGACCTCAATAAAGGTCGAATGCATAACATTATGCATATCTGCAAGGAGATGTGTTTGGCATTATGGGAGATACTGAGATAGGAGTGATGTTAGCTTGCTCCACCTTTGCAACGAGTTTCCCAGTGTTGTACTACCTTACCCCAGTCCTGAAGATACTTTCAGGAGCAAACTTTGTTTGCTCACACTTGGATAAAGGATTAAACTAAATTTATTATAGTCTAACCAAGTGAAAAATAAACTTTCAACATTCACTCTATTCATTTTACCTCCAGGAAAACAAACCTTGTGCATCTTCTCATTTACCATGCCTCTAATAATCAAATCCCCATATAATGCCACTTGCAGATCTTTCTTTACCTCTTTCATAATGATATCATTTGTTTTCATCATTTTGATTCTTCCATGCATAGCTCGAATTCTGTTATGGAATACAATTCTGTTATTTATGCTGTTTGCTCCTCTAATTTTCCTCAGAACTCATATGAGTTCTGAGGTATATATATATATATATGAGTTATGTATATGTAGTTTCAAGTTTTTGATCAATATCTAATTCAAGTCTTTGATAAATTAAAGTTGGTTTGAATGGTGTCTTGTATACTGCTACTTTTTTTGGTGTGTTGTTTAATTTTTCTCTTAGCCCATACAAGTACAGCTAACCTCGTATAACGCAAATGTTAGTTTCCACAAAAATGGCACACTATATAAATCGCGTTATGCGAGATTCAGATCACATAGAAAAAGTTGGGTTAGGTTCTGAAATCTTTTTTTTTTTTTTTTTAAAGATTATATAAACAATAACATATTCAACAAAAATATATTTTTATTTTATTCAGGTAAGTCACATAAGTTAAGAAAATATATAAACTATGAAACAAATACATAGTATAAAATTATAAAAAATTATAAATTGTATGTAAACTTCATTGCACATAATACATTAATTTTACGCAAAATAAAATAAAGTGCATATTTTAATCATCATCACTCTCTTCAAAACTAACATTTCATAGATGTTCTTTATTTACGAGTGGCCAGACGTCGTCATCACTTGAAATCTCTTGGACATCATTAGTATAATTTTCATTGCATACTTTGGCTGGTTTAGTAATCAAGAAGTCAGTAATAAGACCTTGTAATTTTTTATTAAGTTTGTAATATGGAGCTGAACAAATATTCAATTGCCTTGTGAATTTTCCAGAGTGCTCCATTGAAAGATCATTATCCATAAAATAATTTTCTTGCCAAGTCCAATCCGTCTGCTAATTTCTTTAAACTGAATTCTTTAATGGATTCATCACAATCGGAATCTTTGGCAGAACTTTCCCTGCCATTTGGTTCGACATCATCTATTAATTGTACCAGTTCCTCCTCATTTAAATCTGTTTCCCCATCAATTAATTCACTATTGAAGAGATTGGAGCACTTATGAAGAAGTTCGCGAAGGTTGAGTCTCATGTGCTGATTGAAACCGAATGTATCTTGAGTCTTGTTCAGTTGTTACCTTGGCAGTTTACAGTGGGTGGGTTTACCCCTGTTAACAAACGCGTATATCGCAAAAGCACTCTAAGTGGCCATTACTATAAAAATAATTTTTTTTACATAAAAAAAGCATTACATATTGTATGTAACTCACCAAAAAATTAAATGCTCAGCTTAAGATTAACACACTTATGATTTTTAACGCGCTTTCCTGGCAGAAAACGAAGACAATTTCAACAATAAATACTTTATATGGTAAACAACTGATGTACATGTGTGCTAAAGGGTATTTCCCTTAATATAAATTCGCTACTTATAACTACATGCACGATATGGGCAGACGCAAATTTAATGAAGATAAAATTTGATTTTTAAGTTGCACATTGAAAAATATATGAAAAGATAAAGGGTTACTACAATTTGTAGACAGAGTTATATCGAAACCGCATTGTATAAGTACCACATTCAATAAAGGTTACTACAATTTGTACACCACGTTATACGAGGGTCACCTGTATATTCAACTGGTTTCCCATGATATTATTAATGTGCAAATTAGATAGCAAGTGTTGAGCCTGTAGTACACTGCTAGGTACCTACTTACTTCTTGATTCTGTTTCACCATATATTACACTTTTTGATATCTTCCTGCAAGTTATCCTCTTATCCATCAGCTTCATATCCCTCCATATTTGTTCCAATTTACATAATAGATTTTTGTGCAGTAGCCTATGAAATCAGTCCTGCATTATCGTAGTTTGAAGTAGGCCCTTTCCTTTATCTAAAACTTTATTATAGAAAAATGAGTCAGTTACTTTAGTAATTGACTCATATATCCATCTGAAGTATGAAATATATCCATCTATCCATTCTTGATAATATTATGACCTTAATTAACTCTCCCAATAATACCTTAGCCATGCCTGATATAAAAACTAGTCAATAACTTGCTCTATGTCTTTTAAGCTTCTAAAGGACGAGAGTTCCTTTATATAAAGGAACTCTTATCCTCTTTCCACTCTTTTGGGACCCTTCCTATGCTAGGACTTAGTCTAGTCAGGGTCACTATCAGTTCTTGTGCACTTTAATGCATGTCAAAACTTATGAGTTAGTGAGAAGAGTTTATAAGATGCATGTAAGGTTTGGCACAAGGCAGTAGGTAGTGTGAGCTCAAGGAGTCATTTCCTGAAAGTTGTAAAAGGTGTGAGAAACAGAATTTTTGAGTGATGAGCAAGTAGAAAAGTAGCCAGAGCAGGTTACAAGTGCACTGATATTAAATAAGACAACATGAGATATATCATAATTAGTGATGGACCTTCTAGTGACTCTGAAGAGATATAAATTAATATTATTGTAGGAAGATTTTTTTTCCCCTTGATCCATGCATGCTTTTAAGTAATATGTATACAAATTATCATATTTCTAAGTGAAAAATCAGTAATATGTTGTTGTTCCATTAAGTTTACTAATAGTCAAAACATTTTAAGTCCTGGAACAGGAAGAACTGGTGTATTCATTGCCTTGGACATCTGCATGAAAGAATATGAAGAGAGTAGAAGTGTTGATATTTTAAGATGTGTAGCGAAATTGAGGATCGATCGGGGTGGAGCTGTACAAACCAAAGAACAATATATATTCATACATGAAGTAAGAGTATTTTAATTATTAATATAAATTTTTATTGAATTATATTTTTTCCATAATAACTATGTTACTTTATATTTTACCCAGTGTTCAAAAGTGCCTAATCAACTAGTGACATTTTTTAATTACACAAACTAATAATTTACATAAACAGTAATGAACCTGATCCTACTTTATTTATATGAAATATTTTTTTTAAATATTTTTTTTTTCCTTACATGAGCACGGCACACGCACGCACACACAGAAAAGTGCAGCAGAAATAAATTTCTTTTAGTAATATTATCTTTAGTCATTTTTCTCTGTTAGAATGGATCTAATTTTCATAAAATAAATTAAAGATGCCAAGAAATTATATTCTTGGTTTAATCCTTTATCCAAGTGTTTGCATCTGAAGTAACTTCAGGACTGGGCAACTCATATATAGAGGCTAATGAGTTCACATCACTTGCTTTGCATAGCATTATACATGTCTGTCAGGATGTGTGCTTTTCATTATAGGATGCTAAGGCAAGTGATGTGAAGTCATTAGCCTCTATATATGAGTTTCCCAGTCCTGAATTTACTTCAGTGGCAAACTTCATTTGATTACAATTGGATAAAGGATTAAATCAAGAATATAATTTCTTGACATCTTTAATTTTTAGTATAACCAAGTGGAAAAACTTCCAAGGATTTACTTTTCAGTTGCTGATCAATAATAATGATTAAAAACTAAAGACTTTTTGCAATATATAATGATGATGCAAAGCATATGTATGAATCAAAGAAAGGGATAACAGAGGTTAGATGTGAGAGTTTATTAATTTAGTGAATATTTGAATAAATTTATATGGATTAAGAGAGAAATTAGCCAAAATACCAAAGTAGCGTACAAGACAGTATTCAAACCAATTTTAACTTAAAGATTTGCAAGTTGAGTTAGAAATAAAAACAGTTGATCAAAGACTGAGATTATAAATATTGAGAGTTATGAGGAAACTTAGGGAACCAAGCAAGTGTCAGGATCATCTTAAAAATGAAGATATCAGAAAATGTCTCCATAAGCTAATCATTGCCCTAAGTTGAAAAGACCTGGGTTTGAATCCTAGCTAGGATGCAAAGAACCCTTTTTGGGCTTTTAACCAGTGAGTTAATAAGTCTCATATGGAGTTGGCAGATTTTTTCCTCCTAAAAACTCAGGTGTTTCATCCTGCAAGACAGAAAACCTATCCAGATAATATGCATAACTGACAAACATATCATATGATGCAGATAGGATTAATCACCCTATCAGAGCATTAATTGGGTTTCTATGAAGCTAAGTGACTTGGCCATAAACCTAACAAGCAAAGAGATGAATATGTTAGAAAGGAACTTGCATATTAGCATTTAACAAGAAAAAGCTAATACCAAAACTGGGTGGACTGATGAGATAGAAAAATGAAATGTAAGATTTTATAGTATTGAAGACCTTATTAATAAATCGGCCTCCATAGCGCAATTGGAAGAACAGAAGAACATTGCATCCTTCAACCGAAAAAGACCTGGGTTCGATTCTTGTCATGATAAGGAGAATCCTTACATGGGCTTTTTCAACTGAAGGTGAGTTAGCTGATCTCATAAGGAAGTAGCAAGGTTTTTTTCCCCAGGAAACTCGGGTTTCTCATTTTGCGTACAGACAAATCGGCCTTCGAACACACACAATTTACAGACAAAAAATACTGTTGTTACTGATGATGGCAGTAATGTCATAGTAAGAAAATTAAGTAGTAGTGGAGAGGGTGAGATGTATTTAGCAAATTAGTGCCCTCCCACGATGACTCCTTGGACTCCCTGGAGGCGTTGCATAATAATAATAATAAATAGCAATTTATTACCATTATTGAAAAAAATTAAGACAAAACTGTTGATAAAAAGCTAATAATTTAAATGTAATAATGCAGTATAATAATTGAGGATACATACCAGGAAATGGTGATTTTTAATTAAGAAAATTAGTAGCACTCTTCATGTTACTCTTGTATAGCAAGCACCTTATGACATCTAAAGAATGAAAGGAGGATAAAATTGTAGAAGAAAAATTTTGCACTGAAGAAATAAGGCTTCAAATTACAGGCTAATCTGTGTATCTTGTGGTGTTGTATTTAAGGTATTGGAGAATTTTGAAGGTTAAGATCCAGAATGAGAATAACAGCAGGATTTTTGTGGATCAGCATTGCATTGTTCATGGGAAATCATGTTTCAGTAGATGATTGCTTATCACAACAGGGTGACAGTTGTACTGGACAAAAGAGAGATATTAGATGCATATACATTAATATAGTTAGATTTTGCAAAGTCATTTAATAAATTGCCACAAGATTGATTAATATTTAAACTGGATGTATGGGAATTCCACTAAAACAAACCCCTGAGGTGCACCACAGTGGTTTGAAATTTCGGCATCAAGAATAGTATTGCCACGTGTGGTTGGCAGGATACATTGAAGGAGATAGAGTATATAAGGGATTTGGGGGTGATGTAAAAAAGGACCTGAAATTTGGGTTCTCTGCATTCTTAGACTTGTGAGATCACCACATTGTGTTGACAGTAATGAGAAGGATATTGATATGTAGAAGTAAAGATAAAAATAAAAAAATACTGTTTGCAGATTTGGGCACCTGGTCTTTCAGACAGTGAAGCAATTGTAGAAACAGTCCAATGAGGTGCCTATATAATAATTATTATTAGTAGTAATAATTATTATTATTACACCCTTCAAGAAGCCAGCAGACTAATAATGGGAGATTCATTCAACTAACAACATATTCATCCTACTGAATCTTAAAATCCTTAATATTCCCGGCACTGACAACATATTCTGGTAATGCATTCCACTCGCTGACAATTCTCCTTCTATCATATTACCTCTTTTCTTTCTATCCACTGAAGCTCTGCAATCCATCTTTCTTAAACCTCTCTCCATAGCTAGCATTCCAAAGTCCTAATATTGCCTTAGTCACTCACTTCTGGATCCTCTTCAATTTCTCTACATCATACTGAAAACCAGGTGACCAGATCTGACCACAATAGTCCAAATGTGGTCTGACCACTTCCATATCCCTACATATTAGAGTACCTCTTATCATTGCAGCACTACGATGTGCAGGCTTTGCAACACTAGCAATATGCTATCTTAACTTCAGTCTACAGTCAACCATCACTCTCAAATCTTATCCACTTCCTGCAGAACAGCACTGCTGATATAGTACACAGCCTTATGTTTCTGCACTCCAAAATGCAATGCCTTGCACTTATTAATGTTAAAACTACAACCCCAAATTGGATTATCAGCAAACAATTGATATTATTTATTAATTTATTTATATTTGCTTGTAATATTTAATTTTATCATCAACAATCCTATACAATTCTCTTATTTTGTATAAAAAATAATAAAAATAAAAATCCATCTTGTAGCACTTAGGAGGGCGAAGGATGCTAGCAGCACTGTGTTTACCACAGTGTCATATTGCTACATGCACAAGCATATGCACGTCAGTGAGATGAAAGCTATTAGCATAATGCGGCACTGTCCGTCGTGCAGTTTCACTGTTATTTATATGCAGTTTGCGCAGTAGTAGAGTGTTCGTAGTGTGTTTATCGTGTTTACTCCATCTCTTTAAATATTTGGACATTACAATTAAAGACATAACATTTGTTATAGTTTTTATTTTAGAACATTATTGGGGTTATGATAATGGATTTTATTTTTAAGTAAGTTTGAATTATACTAAGCTGTATAATTTTATTATTATTATCCGGGCCTCCATTGAGTCAAAAGACTCATCGTGGGAGGTCGTTTTTAGGAGATACAAAGTTTATCATACCACTCCTTGAACCCATTGACCATTCCCACTCCAACCACTCTCTCAGGCAATGCATTCCAAGGTTTAACCACCCTCCACTCAAAGAAACCACTCCTCGCCCTCTTGCGCACAGCCTCCTTTCGTAACTTCCAGGGATGGCCCCTTGTCATCGCTCCTTCCTGCCGTTCCACCAAGTGAAGGAACTCTCCAATGTCTACCCTGTAACTGCCTCTCAACAGTTTAAAAGTCTCAATCATATCACCTCTCCTTCTTCTATCCACCAAACTCCGCAGTCCACGTTCCCTCAGTCGATCCTCATAACTCATATTGTACAGTCCTGAAACCATCTTTGTTATCTGCCTCTGTACCCTTTTCACAGTCAATTTATCCCCTTCAAATCCTTGGGACCAAATCTGAGAACAACAGTCTAAGTGTGGTCTGATCAGGGCCTCATACAATGGAATGATAACTCTTTTATCTCTGCAGGTCAGCGTCCTTCTCAGTATTGCAGCAATCCTCTGAGTTACCCTCACCACCTTTGGTATATGCTCTTTACCATGCTCATCACCTTCCTAGCCTGCACTTTATACTCTTTATGGATCTGATTGTCAACTGCCTTGTACCTCCTCCATAGTATTTTCTTTTCCAACACAGCATGTTTGATTTCTATTTACTCACTTGACCCTTGGTATGCAGTTATACATTGCTTGTGTCAGATACTGCCTTATGAATTTCCATGCATTGTCAGCATCTTTTCTGCACAGCTCATCTGTCCAACATAGTGATGGGTAGATGGGCTATTCATAGATGAGATGGGTAAATTATCCTCCAGGATATTTGTCCCCTTTTGACATAAAGGTTGAAAATAGCAGTGCTCATACTACTGAGCTTTATGGAACTGCCCTTGGATGTTCCTTCTCCTTGAGTACAGAGCTTCCCATAGTCACCCACTTTATAATTCTACATATATGTCCCTTTTTGGCAGTAACCTTTCTTGTTTCATCACTTCCCAAACAAGTACCTTATGATCACTCTCACCAACCAGCAGCAGTGTCAACACCCCTTTAACAACTACATCTTGTGAATTTATAACCAAATCCAAAACATTAAAGCCTCTAGTTGCTGCAGTCACATGCTACTTAAGATATTTATCCCTCAGAAATTCAATTTATTCCCATACACTATCTTCTCTTTCCATTCTATATTCCTGTGATTAAAGTCTCCTATCAGATCGCCTTCTTTTTTCATGCCCATTCAATTTGCCTAAACATTTCATGAATCAGTATTCTCTACATTCCCTGGCCTATTACAGGCAGCCTATCAGATATACTAGCCTGTTAATTTCAACTTCAAAGCATGCAGATTCAAAATCTGCACATGTACTATCAACTTCCACACTTTGTGGACACAATTGCTCTGCAATTAACAGTTACCTCCCCCCCACACACACACCTCTCTTTTCACCTTCCTATCCTTCCATAAAGTATACCCTTCCATTTCTACTCCAAACATCACATCAACCAAGTTTCATTTATACCAGTTATCGTTAGCCATACTCAATCAATGCAACAAATTCAGCTCTCTTATTTCGAATATTCCTTACATTTGTATACATACATAACAATCCCTGTGTCTTTGAGATCATTCTATCAGTACCAACATTCTCTACTCTAGCCACTAGACCACACCTCTTCCTTCAGTTTGACCACTCCCATTTCCCTGATTCTGTCTCTGATTGCCATTCGTGCCTGTTTCATGCACACCTTTTATTATTATTATTATTCAGGCCTCCATGGAGTCAAAAGACTCATCGTGGGAGGTCCTTCCTAAGAAACACAAAGTTTATCATACCACTCTTTAAACTCGTTGACCGTTCTCGCCCTCACCACTCCATCAGGCAATGTATTCCACGGCTAAACAACCCTCCATGCAAAGAAACCACTCCTCGCCCTCTTACTCACAGTTTCCTTTCATAACTTCCAGGGATGGCCTCTTGTCATCACTCCTTCCCGCTGTTCAACCAAGCGAAAGAACTCCCCAGCATCAACCCTGTAACCACCTCTCAACAGTTTAAAAGTCTCAATCATATCACCTCTCCTTCTTCTATCCACCAAACTCTGCAGTCCACATTCCCTCAGCCGATCCTCATAACTATCCTTGTACAGTCCTGAAACCATCTTTGTCATCCGTCTTTGAATCCTTTCTACAGTTAATTTATCCCCTTCAAATCCTGGGGACCAAATCTGAGAACAATAGTCCAAGTGTGGTCTGATCAGAAACTTATACAACAGAATGATAACCCTCTTATCTCTGCAAGTCAGTGTCCTTCTCATAATTGCAACAATCCTCTGTGTTACCTTCACCATCTTTGCAATATGTCCACTAAACTTCAGGTTTCTATCAATCATCAATCCCAGATCTCTTGTTTCCCCTACTTGACCTCAAGACCTTACATTTTGCTGCATTAAACCGACGCCGCCCCCCCCCAATTCATTTGCACATCTATCTAGCTTATTCAAATTCTCTTGCAGGGCTGCCGCATCTGCACTATTACTAATTTTTTTTATTATTATTATTACGGGCAACTCCAAGGAGTCATCAGACTCATCGAGGGAGGCCCTAACATCATGTCAAGAACAACTATTCAACATTCACACAGTATCTATCATACCTCGCCTTGAACTCATGTATGGTCATAGCACCCACAACAGACTCTGGCAGCTTATTCCACTCATTCACCACTCTCCAAGTAAAAAACCTAGCTCTAACACCCCTGCTAACCACATTCTTTCCCAGCTTCCATGTATGGCCCCTAGTCCTCCCACCACTAGTCCTATTCTCCAAAATATCTTCTGGATTAATCTTATAGTAACCCTTCAGTAATTTGAATGTCTCAATCATATCACCCCTTTTCCGCCTATCGACCAATTTTTGCAACCCACAAATCTTCAACCTGTTCTCATAAGGTTCATTCCACAGACCTGCTATCATCTTGGTCATTCATCTCTGGATCATCTCCACCTCCTCCCCATCAAGAAGAAACCCTGGAACCCATATCTGGGCACAGTAGTCTAGATGGGGTCTTATCAAGGCTCGATACAGAGGTACAATAACTTGTTTGTCTCTGCTTGTTAAAGTATTTTTCAGAAGCCAAGTGATTTGATGAGTTAATTTAGTCACTTTTGCAACGTGCTCCCTAAACTTCAATTCCCTATCCACTAACACCCCCCAAATCCCTGGTCTCATCAATCTACTGGAGTACAGTTCCACCAATGTGATATACTGCTGCCTAATCTTTTCACCCCAGGAAGGATCACTAATAATCCTTCCCAGCTTCGCATCATCTACAAACAACTGAATATCCCCTTGCAATCCACTGACAATGTCATTTATATAATGGTTAAACAATATAGGTCCCAGTACTGAGCCCTGTGGGACCCCACTTGTAACCTTCTGCTTCCTTGAAACTGCCCCACCATACACAACTCTCCGATACCTATCAGATAGCCAATCCTGGATCCAGTTGACCAATCTGACATCCAGATCCATGTGCTGCAACTTAAATATCAGCTTATCATGTGGCACCCTGTCAAATGCCTTTGCTAAGTTTAAGAAAATGGCAGTATATGCCTTTCCCTCATCTAATGCTCTTGTAACTTTATCATAAAAGGCTAGCATATTGCTAAAACAAGAGCGCCCCCTTCACAAATCCATGTTGACTCTCACAGATAACATTACCCTCATCTGCCCAATGCTGTATACGGTCCTTTACTACTTTCTCCAAGATCTTACTAACTACTGATGACACACAAACTGTCTATAATTAGACACTTCTAGTCTGCTACTGCCCTTATGTAATGGCACTATCTTACCTTCCTTCCATTCAATGGGCACCTTTCCAGCAGCCAGACTTTCATTGAAAACCCAGGTCAAAGGCAATGTCAGTTCCCTAGCACATTCTCTCAAAACTTGTGGTGAAATACCATCCAGTCCCACAGCTTTACTGATATCCAGAGTACTCAGTATTTGAAACACACTCTCCTCCTGCACCTCTAAACCTTGAACATGCCCTATCCCTCTAGCATTAAAACTGACTCCTCCAGGATGAAATACTCCAATAAAGTGTTCATTGAACAATTCCACTATATCTGCTGCATCAGTCACTCTATTCCCATTTTTAACCCACAATATCATTCTTCCACAGTCATTTCTCCTCTTACTGGCCATATCTAAAAAATTCCCTAGGATTTTCTTTGGATCTTAGGGCTAATCTCCTCTCATATTCCAGTTTCGTCTTCCTTACCATAATAGTCACTCTTCTGGCCTGTGTCTTATACTCTTCATGCATCTTCTCTTCTCCTGTCTCCTTATATCTCTTCCACAACCTCTTTTTCGCATGCAATTCCTGTTTAATATTGTTTGTCATCCGCTTTACTCCAAATTGTGCCCTCTTGTTCACTTGTAGCATAGGAGAGACCTTCAAATTAAGCGCTGTTAAGAGGGATGAACAAGAAAGGAGGAGGAGCCATCCCTTGAAGAAGTATAAATATGTGGTGAAGAAGGGTATGGAAAGAATTAATTTTTATGTGGGGAGTTGATGGTGAGTGGAATGCATTGTTGGAGTGCATTGTGAATGCATGGAGTGTAAATAACTTCAAAGTTCATTATGATATGTTGCTGGTTGAGTGGGCCTTCCATGATGAGTCTATTGACTGCATAGAGGTTACTGAAATAATAAAATAATCGATAAAACTTTCATCCTGAAAAGGAGACTTTATTTCATCTTTCTTGATTCTGTGCGCACGCCCACACACACACAGAATGTATTAAGGAGATTCTGTTGATTTCAGGAGTTTTTTATATTTTTTTCATTATTATTTTAATATATTAAAGAGGTTCTATCATTAAGTTGAAGAGTTTTATTAACCTATGATGTGCAAATGAGAATTTTTTTAAAAAGCGTTTTCCTATATTAATTATAAATTAATTCAAGAATTAATGAATTTTAATTGTTGCTTTTTTCTTTAGACAATGCATGAATATGCAGCTAGACTTGTTAGTCATTCTCACCGGCCATCTTTAAAGTCCATCGCATAAGACAAGAAATTGCACGTGAAGCTTGTTAATAAATAAAAATAATTAATGTAAACTGTTAAAAATATTTTTTGTCACATTCATCTACCTCAAATACTCAGTGAGCATTTTGCACTGTACAGTTTTCAGACAGTTGTTAAATATCCCAATGATCAGCTCCAAATTTATGAGCACAGAAATTTTCAGAAATCTAGGAAAAAAAAATTAAATATTTTATCATGGTTATTTTATTATAGGAAATTTTAATGAAATTTATTTTTTGCTATAAATACTATGTATATAGTTTATATTAAGAACTTTGTGCTGTATAATGAAATCCTTTTAGGCCTTTAAATTTCCTTGTTAAAGTACTTGTGAAAAATTTTTATTTCTTCACAAAGTTGTTTATAATATAACTAATATATATATTTTTATCTGGCTTCAGATGGTATGGTAAGGCAGTAAACACTGTCATGTGATAACCAAAGTTTTAATGCAGTTATTTGCTGAGCATTTATAATGAGATTAATAGATTCGAAGTACGTGTGAAAATTTTCTAGATTGTTCTGCATGATCATTGATGCTCTAAACAATTGTAGATTCACTTAGTGTAACTAATTGAATCTGCAATATCACAGTAATTGTAGATTTGGGTATATTCATACAGAGCTTTTAAAAGGTGTTGTAAACACCTTCATAAGACTTTCAATCATGTGGAAGAGATAATGTAAACTCTTGGACACCTGTCTATTGCACATTTCATAGTTTTGTATCTTTTGGTACTTACTCTAACATGACAGTTTTGACTATTGCTCTGTAATATAATTACAAGTATTTATAAATTATTTCAGTCAACTTTAATTTATCCTCTCGAACTATATCCTGCTGAATATATGTATATTTCCACAATATCATTGTAATTAAGAGAGCTATGATGCAGATATCACTCCTAGTATGTACAGTACATAGACTTTCAGATGCCCTGTCCTCTGAATGTTTATTTATAAAGGTGCCATTGCTAAAGTAACAAAAACTATACTATAACTGAAGTACAGAATCTAATTTCAGTGTATGTAATGTCTGTGTGTGTATATATATAAATAAAATAAAATTTGTGTAATAAAAACAGTGGTTTTATTCTGTTTATTTTCATAAATGGAAAAAAATATCTGTGCATACACTTTGCAATAGTCACATTTATTTAGTGATAATGATTTTTGTATTTACTGATGAGAAGGATTTATTTATTGTTTTTTTTTAGACTTAATGCTTGTCATAAGCAGTGTTGTGGTATCATCTGAGAAAACAAGCATGAATTCTCTAATCTTAGAATGAAGTATCTTGCTTCATCCAGATAGTTTCCAAATATTGATCTTGTGCCTCTGTAGTGTACTTGGTTAGTTTGCTCTTCTTTATATCCATCCCACAAATGAAAGAGTGTAAAAATTTATAGTACATCTGCATCATGTGTGAGCAAAGATTAAAGAGAAAAAAAAGGCATTTGCTGATGTTTCTTGAATAGCTGAAGGTTGTAGTATTTTGGGAAAAATAGAATGAGAGAAATTGTTCTAAAGAACAGTGGAAGATGGAAGACAAGAATGAGAAATTGGAGTAGGTTTTAAGCTGGGAAGCAAATAGCTGTTGATCAGCAGCTGTTTGTGTTCTTACAATCTTAGAAGAAAGTGGAGAAATTATGGTGGCCAGTTCAGCAGAACACTGTCCACAAAAATGTGAAGACTCAAGGCTGAAACAAAACATCTTTGAAAGAGTGATTGTAGTGAATCTATGAGACAAGATCATTCAAATTATCAAAAATAAGGGAAGTGAAGTCAGATCTTAGGACTACTACATTTTGGTAACATTGAAGTTCACAAGATTATTGATTATCCTTATTCCCATTTAAGAATTGCTAGAAGACCAGAGTTTAAGACACTGATGGTGGAAATGTTAAACCTTTGAATGATTGTGCACAACAAGGCCAGTCACATGAAAGCAACAAATGGAATGTACTTCTTCTTCTTCTTTCACTATGCCTTATATCCCATGTTAAACGGGGTCGGCGCACCGATCTTTAACCTTCCTCTTCCAAGTTCTCCGGTCCAGGGCGTCCTTCGGACTCCATCCTTTCTCCCTAAGATCCTCTGTCACCTTATCCCTCCACCTGAGCTTGGGCCTGCCTCTTTTCCTCCTTCTCTCCAACTCCATATACTCCACTCGTTTACCAACATACTCCTCACCCTTCCTCTCTACATGTCCGAACCACCTCAGCCTACTTTCTTGTATCTTCTTGCCAATTGGTCCCACCTTAACCGTCCCTCTGATGTAGTCATTCCTTATCCTGTCCTTCTTTGTCACACCACTCATCCATCTCAACATCCGCATCTCCACTACCTCTATCTTCCTCTCCTGTGCCTTTGTTATAGGCCACGTCTCTGCACCATGAAGCATCGCCGGCCTCACCACCATCTTATACAGCTTTCCTTTTCTCTTACAACTCATTCTCTTGTCGCACAGGACACTGCTCATCTTCCTCCAGTTCATCCGGCCGCATGTTATTCGGTGCTGTATTTCCTCATCCAGGTCACCATTCCTCTCGACGACCGACCCAAGGTACTTGAATTTCTTCCCTGAAATTAGCCTTTCACCCTGAAGTCGTATGATCATATCCTCGTGACTCCCCGTTGACATATATTCAGTCTTCTCCCAGTTAATTTTCATGCCTCTCTCCTCCAATAAGTTTCTCCACTCTTCCAGGGTATTTTCAAGCTTCTCTCGGGATGATTCGCATAGAACAATGTGTCGGCAAACAGCATACTCCATGGTGCCTCCTTCTTGACATCCTCCACTAGTACATCCATGACCAGGTCAAAGAGGTAGGGGCTCAGAACTGACTCTTGGTGTAGCCCTACGACAATGGGGAACCCTTCTGTCATGCCGACACTAGACCTGACCTGAGTTTGTTTCCTCATACATCTCCTTCACCAACCTCGCGTACTTCTCCGACACCCCCTTCTTCCTCATACACCTCCATACCTCCTGCCTGGCCACTCTGTCGTATGCATTTTCCAGGTCTATTGTCAGCAAAACTATGAATGGGATTTGGGATCAGTGAGAAGAGGTATGTATGTACAGGAGGAAGAGAATGATTGGAAAAACTTGTATTAAATTCCATTTAAAGATATGAGAAATGTTTATAGAGGCTTTTCAACTGAAACTTAGTTTTTAGCTATTCTCATACATAAATTGATAAATTGGCAGTGTTTCTTCCTGGAAACCTGGTTTATTTCTCTTGTGAAAAAAAACAAAAAAAAAACATCCAAGTAATACCTTACACTAACAGACAGACTATAGTGATAGTTCATCACCTACCATAGCATAAATTAAGTTTGCAAAAAGTCAAATTACTTGGACATGACGAGCCATTATGTCTATTAAAGGAGAATAGGATAGAAAGTTTTTAGAGTGCTGTGCAACACTCAAAAAAACTGCTTGCTATCTATTACTTATTTTCTTAGGCATCTCCATGAAATCACTCATGAGTTACACAAACCTGTCATACTTCTCTTTGAACTCTGTTGCTAAAAAAACACTCAAAAGCAGCACTCAAAATTCTAGTCCTCATGCTTGCTAACTACACTCTCTATTTTCAGGAGCGAGACCTGTTTTCTCCCTTCCTCTCACGTACAGAAAAAAGTTCTTCTGTGTCATCCTATACAGTAGCGCACTCCTGATTTAATCTTGGGGGGTGGGGGCTAGTTAAGTAGACGAATTGAGAATACACACTATGCATCGCATACGACCTATGACTGAGCATCTGCAATGATCGCTAATTCATGAGTGGTATAGAAATAGAAGACACGACACAAAAATTTAAAAAAAAAGAATTTTAATTAGGAAAAGATTTTTGGAAAATTTCTAGTGTTTTTTCCTTTTTGGGGGGGGGGAGGTGACAGGGCCCCTAGGTCCCCCCTCTGGGTGCACCACTGATCCTATAAAACTCTTCATCTACCTATGAGGTGGGGGGGGGTGAAAATCTCTAATAAAGATCTAGAACAAAAAATGATATTAAAGCAACTGATATAACCACAAGAAAGAACATATCTTAAAACCCTTTAATCCTTTGTTTCTTCAAATTGTAATAATTTGTTCTTTTTCTTTTAGGATATATAAGAAATGTCAGAGGTTTGAAGAAATTTGAAAACATGGGATATGTGCTGCCATCAAGTTTTTGTGCTGCAAGAGACGTTCGTAACTGAGATTCGCCAAACTTTGTGCAAGACTTTAGGGGACTGTGCCCCAGCATATCCAACAGTCACTAGATAGGTGGCCAAGTTTAAAACTGGGCATCCTGAGACAACAGATGCACCTAGGTCAGGAAGACCTTCCACAGCGATCACACCTGAAAACATCGATGCAGTGCATGCCGTTATCCTTGATGATAAATGAATACCAGCCAAAAATATTGCAAAGACTCTGGAGATATCCAGGGAATGAGTTGGGGTCATTATCCACCAACATCTGGACATGCAGAAGCTCTCAGTGAAGTGGGTTCCGAAATGTTTGAATGCTGACCAAAAGAGAGAATGTGTGCTGTCATCTTAAAAGATTTGGGGTCATTTTGAGAAATCAGGTACAAATTTTTTGGCTCATATTGTGACTGTTGATGAAACATGGCTTCATCACCATGATCCAGAGACCAAACAACAGTCAATGGGGTTGGAGACAAAGGTTCACAGCCAAAGAAATCTTGAATCCAAAAGTATCCCCCAGTGGGTCCTACAGGATTCTACACTTGGGCCATTGTTTAAATTGTGTATTGATATTGGGGATAGTCTACAGAATAATACCTGGTTATTTGCTGATGATGCAAAGTTGGAGGAAGGGACAAGAAGTGTAGCTAATTTGAACAGACTGATTCTGTGGTTAGTAAAGTTATGTATTTTAGACTGAGAACACTGCAGGCAGAGTATTATATTAATGAAATGAAAGATCTAATCTAATGGTAGAGGGGAGAATATGAAGAATTTAACCTGGTATAGAGGAGACAGTGATGAGAGGCAGAATAAGTTAGATTGGTTACACACTCAAAACAAGTTACTATGTTTTGTTTATAAATACCAGGAGTATGAGAATTAATATGAAGAATATATCCTACAGAGCTGATATGTCCAAAAATTATTCGCATATACATGGTGGTTCAAAATTCCATGTACGAACTTTGAGGGGAGGTAGAGAACATCAAAATCAACCATATTCACATAGGAAAGCATGACCAGAAATGCCACCGGAAGGTACTAACAGAGATACAGAAATAACACAAGGCAGTAAATAGTGCAAAAAACTTTATTAGGCGTAACTGAACAGTTCAATAGTAGTTGGATACATAATATGGTTTCACATCAGGTGCTCAAAGTTACGACCATTAGCAGTGATGCATGCCTGACACCAACAATGCATTGATTGCCATACATTTTCGAAAATACCTGGAGTTTCCCGGATATTAGCAGTGCTGATGGCAATTCTTGCCACGAGGTCCATGTCAGAGGCAACAGGCATTTCATACACCATGGCTTTAAGGGTCCCCCACAGAAAGAAATCAATACTTGATAAATCAGGTGAGCATGGGGTCCATGCGACACGTCCACCACGTCCAATCCATCGAGCCCCAAAGGACCTGTCCAAATACTGAAACACAAATGCCAAAATGGGCTGGAGCCCCGTCCTGTTGGAATCACATCTGCCGACACACAGTCATTGGAACCATGGCTGGCGGAAGCGGGCACGCAAAAAACAAAATTTTTATCATTATAACAAAATATTCTTAGAATGATCAACATTAAAATAAATAAAGCTGGATACACCGAATAAAAATTTAAAAAAAAAATTTATATTGTCGCCTCTTTGATCAGCCAGCTGTTTACAATTGTGCATCGAGAGCAGGCTAAATGCTTGCCTGCAGAATGTTGTGTCTACTTCAGTCTATCTAAAGTGAAATGGTGAACGATTTTTATGAGCACAAATGAATTTTCGTACAAAACATTTGTTGCTAGTTAACCAGTCATATGGTATGCATCTCAGTAGGCTACTAACAGTAGCGCAGTGCGGACTATTATTTTGTCTCTGTGTCGTGTTATGTAATAATTTCTTGTGGGTATAAAATAGAAATGGAATCAAAAATTTAAAACAAAAGTTATCCGGTGCACAAAATCGTAAGCGTCATGCTGCGAAAGAAGCAGATATTAAGAAACAAACTGGGGCTCTTAATAAATTTGTTAAAATATTAAAATATTCTGATACAGATTGTAACCAACTCAATACATCAGAAATCAGAGTCGAAGAACCGTGCACATCATCCAGTTTGCATGAAAGTACTATTGCAACTACTGAACATGATAACAAGATGCATGATTTAAGTGAAAAACAGTTAGAAGAAAACAAGTTAGAAGATTTAGTTGCAGTTGACCAGGAAACTAACACATTGTTAGTCTCTGTAAATTTAGATCCAGGTGAATGGGGAAATATTGATGAAAAATTAAGAGTTGTTTTAATTGAAATGGGGCCTGTTCAAAAGAAAAATATAATATTAAAAAGAAAAATCCCAGAGATACATATGGTCGTAAATTTGGTGAAACATATTATAATAGAACAATGGAAAACGGGTAGCTCGTGCCAAGAACATGGCTCATTTATTCCAAAACTTTAAATTCTGTTTTTTGCTTTTGTTGCAAACTTTTCGCCCTTACTGAATCAAGTAGTCTTGTGGAAGGTTATAACAATCGGAGAAATGTAAGTACAACTTTGCATAGACACGGGACTAGTTTAACTCAAATGAAAACTTTCTTAAAATGGAAGGAACTTGATAAAAATTTAAAAAAACAAAACTACTATTGATTGCTAAAGCATGTATGAAATGGAAAAGAAACATTGGACGACTGTTTGAGAACACTTGATTGAAATTATAAAATTCCTTGGTAGCTGAAATTTAGCTTTTCGTGGATCACCTGATAAATTATATGAAAGGAATAACGGCAATTTTTTAAAATTAGTCGAACTGTTTGGGAAGTTTGATCCCGTTATGGAAAATCATGTTGAAAGGGCCCTACAACGAAACAATAGAGTACACTATTTCAGAAAAGATAGTCAAAATAAAATATTGTGAACTTTAAGTAACGCAATCAGGGATACAATTTTATTAACAATTCGAAAATCTAAATATTATTCCATATTTTTAGACTGCACATCTGATGCAAGTAAAACAGAACAAATGACCATTATTATTTGCTTTGTTTCATGTGACAATGGAATTGTCAAGATCATGGAAAACCTTTTAGGTTTTGCAGATATATCATATCTGCAGATATATCATATATGCACAGATATATCATATCTGTACTTATCAGATTCCACAGGACGTGGTTTATGTGCAACAATAATGGAACAACTGGAAAAATGGAACATTCCCATTGAAGACATGTGAGGTCAAGGATATGACAATGGGGCAAATATGAAAGGGAAAAAATATTGGCTACAAAATTTGCTTTTGAACAAAAATCCTCTAGCTTTTTTTACATGCCATGTGCTGCACATACTCTAAATTTAATCATTAACGATGCAGCCAAAGTGAATGCAGATACAATTAGTTTCTTTGCAATTATTCAAGAAGTATACAATTTCTTTTCATTCTCTTACAAACGGTGGGCAATCCTTTTTAAAGTTCGTAAAAATTTAACATTGAAACAGCCATCAGAAACGCAATGGGAAAGTAAAATTAATGCAATCTGCCCTCTACGATATCAGTTAGGAAAAATTTACGATTGAAATTTTAAATAATGAAAATTTTCATAAACTCAGCCTGAAGCACAAACATTATGTGCTAAAATAAAGGACTACAAATTTATTTGCTTTCTTATAACTTGGCATGATTTACTTAACAGAATAAACCCTGTGAGTAAAATGCTTCAAGACAAAAATATGAACATTACACTTGCTTTAGAATCTATCGAAAACTTAAAAATATTCTTACAAGAGTATCGATCAGATACGAATTTTAAAGAAGTTCTAAAAACGGCAAAAGAACTGAGTGAAGAGGTGGATGGAGAACAATAATTTAAAATTGGTACGGAAATTCGACGACGAAAGAAGACACGACAATTTTTTTATGAGGATCATTAAGAAACACCACAATCGCCAGAAGATAAGTTAGAGTGAATGTGTTTTATACACTTCCAGACGTTGCAATGTGTTCATTAATAGCATTTTGAACAACTAAAAACATATTATGATAATTTCAATTTATTGTATAGATTACTACAAATTAATAACAAAGATTTACGAAAAAATTTGACGATTTAGAGATTCTCTTGAAGGAAGGCGACAATAAAGACGTAAATGCAATAGAACTATATAATGAGTTATGTGCTTGTGCTTTCTGGGATATTTTAAATATTCAAAACTCTTTCGATATTCTCAATTTTATTGTGTCCAATAATTTATCTTTCCCTTACTTTTCAATTGCTTTAAGGATACTATTAACATTACCTGTTAGTGTAGCAAGCAGTGAACGTTCCTTTTCCAAGTTGAAATTGATTAAAACCTACTTAAGAACAAGTATATCACAAAATAGGCCTGTTAGTTTGGCGTTAATAGCTATTGAAAATGATGTATGTGCGGAATTAGAAGTTAAGACCATTATTTCTAATTTTGTGAATATGAAATCAAAAACCCTAAAATTTGAATAAAAAAAATTTCAAGTATATTTATGTAATTTAATTTATTTTCTGTTATTCTGTGAAGATTTTATTTTTCGAATACTTATTAAATTTTCACTATATAATTTAAGGAAATTACAACGTACTACTAGGATATACATTAAAATAAATTTTAATATATTTCAATATTTCGGCAATGTCACGTTGCCATTTTCAAGAACTTAAGTACAAGACACCTGCACGCAGGCACAACAAAACAGTTAAGTGAGGAAGAAATAGGAAGCTATTATTTCTCCTAAAGTCCTGATTGTGCCCTCTAGCAGGCAATGTTGGTATTCTTGGGCGATTGGGCTGAAGGTCTTCTGATGTAGGTTTTCCAAATTTGAGGAAGTCTCATGCAGCCCAATTTGTTGAGGTTTGGATCGTTTCTTAGAGCTGAAGCTGATTCCATGAAAAGCCTTTCGTATCTGTGTTTGCTACGGTGTATTATCCTGGCTTTCTTCCACCATATTCTATGGCAGGTATCCAGCGCATGGTCAGCAAGACCAGAGTGGCTGTATTGGTGAAAACGGATGTAGTCCTTGTGTTCTGAAATTCTGATATTTGCTGTCCTGCCTGTTTGGCCAAACTAGGACAGCTTACAGCTGCAAGGGACCTAGTATACACTAGGTAGGTCTAGGGGGGGGGGGGGGGGGGTCTTTAGTAGAGCGGATAAGGGATGCCAATTTTTTATATGGTCTGTAACAAGAAGTTATGTTTTTTTAAGATTTTTGTGATTTTTTCCAAGGTGCCTCGGATGTAGGGTATGGTGATGGATTTAGAGTAATCCTTGTTGTGAGGGGAGGGGGGGAGGTTGTGGTTTACTGGTTTCAATATTTTTTGGATTTTTTTTTTGGGGGGGGGGTAGCCATTGGCTGAGAAAGTGTTGAGAATGTGGTTTAGTTCTGTGGTTAGGGCATTGTCATTCAAGCAGATAAGTTTAGCCCTGTTCTGTAGTGTCTTAATGACTCCATATTATTGTGAGGAGGGGTGGTGGTATTGTTGGTGAATGTATCTGCCTGTATGGGTGGGTTTTCTATATACTGAGAAAACCAAGGTTCCATCAGGCTGGCGGGTGACTAGTGTGTCTAAGAAAGGAATGCAGTTGTTTTTTTCCTCTTCCAGGGTGAATTTGATTCTGGGGTGTTGGTTGTTTAAGTGTGTTAAGAAGGAGAGGAGTGCATCAGAGCCATGTGGCCATATAGCGAATACATCATCTACATAGCGAAGCCAAACGGTTGGTTTTTGTGGGGCAGAATTTAAGGCTTTTTCTTCAAAAGTCTCCATATAAAAGTTGGCCAAGGGTGGGGAGAGTGGAGAACCCATGGCTGTCCACTCTATTTGTTTGTAGAATTTTCCTTGCCAAACAAAATAGCCTGAGTTCATTGTGAACTGAAATAGGGCTGTGATATTGGGAGGAAATTTAGCTTGGATTAGCTCTAAGGATTCTTTGAGTGGAACATTTGTGAATAAGGAGGAGACATCAAAACTGACCATTATGTCAGTGTGTTTGAGTGTAAGGTTTCTATGCTGGCTTTGAAGTGGGGTGAGTTTTTTTATGTATGAAGGTGTGTTGCCAGTATAGTGTGTGAGAGAGCTTTGGCCAAATGTTTAGCTAGTTTGTATGTGGGGGAATCAATAAGGAGGAGACATCAAAACTGACCCCACATACAAACTAGCTAAACATTTGGCCAAGGCTTAAAAGGGTGCTCTTTCAGCTATATTGCAGTAAGTGCCATCGCTACGCTAACAATTCCTGTTAGCATAGCAAGTGCGGAAAGAAGTTTTTCCCAAGCTTAAACTGATTAAAAATTATTTGTGAACAGCAATGATCCAAGAAAGATTGGTTGGTCTAATAATTATATTGTTAGAGGTGGACATGGCTTATAATTTAAATTTAGAAGAGCTTATAAAGTTTTATTGTGCAATATCCCCAGAGAACAAACATTTACTTAATATTATTATGTAATCATTTTGCATTAATGTTTCTCTTGTAAAAAAAAACAAAATGCAATTGGAGATTTTCTTATATTTTTGTCTTATAATCCATCAGAGGCGATAATATTTAATTGTTTGCCTCAGGGCGAAATCTTATCTGGCGATGGCCCTGATTACTATGTATAATGTAACATTTTGAACAGCTGCATGCAATAAATTTCATAAGAGAAATCTTTTGGTATTATATATATCTTGTGATCTACAAAACTTAATACAAATCCTTGTTATATTCCCATCATTTCTTCTCTATTTGTCCTAAAGTAAAAAATCGGTTTTCACAAATCTCCATTTGGCCTCAACTCAGTTTGTTTCCAAAATTTCTCTACAACAATTTTTCTTAGCCTCTTCTCAAGTATGTTTGCATAAATCTACCTGGAGTCCATCTCAGAACATAGCAGAAAAATTTCTCTGGAATTTGTTTTTGTACACCAGGTGTCTTCTGAATTATGCACTGTAGCCAGCCTGGTTGGCCAAGTAGTTAGCATATCCTCTTCCAACCAACAGGCTGTGGATTCAAATCCCAGCATGAGTGTTTGTGATTTCTAGGTGGGAGATGGATTTCATTGTCAGCTTGAGACCACATTTCTACTTATTGGAGGACCTAAGTGGTTTGAAAAAGTTGCATATTTAGTCACTAGAGCAGAGTTTCTGGACTAGGTTAAAAAAATTGGAGATTTTCTTATATTTTTGTCTTATAATCCATCGGGGGCAATATTTAATTGTTTGCCTCAGGGCGCGATCTAATCTGGCGATGGCCCTGGAGATACTGTTATAAGTCTGAAAATGGGAAGATAATGATAATGTTCACACAAATTGTTTTCATAAATTTGAGGAAAGTGATGATTTTAAGTATGAAAAATATAGACTGAAATAAAGAGAATAGCATCTATGAGCAAAGGAAATGACTTTCTTCAGTTAACTGTGGGACAAACACCTTTGACAATATGTAACAGAAAACTAAGAGTCTTCAATTTGATTGTTACTTCAGATGATGATATCAAATCTATCTTCAGTTGGCAAAAGTAACCAAGGTAATTCACCTGTGGAAACCAGCTATATGAATGATCATATTAAATTAATGCGAAAAGGACATATAATTATGGAAAGCTCACAGATTAGCAGTCTTCAAACTTCCAAAACCTGTGGAACCTTTGTTTCCAAATATTATTTCTATGGAACCCTATTCAAGTATAGCCTACTTTAGTGAATATTTTTAGGTATAAAAATGAATTAAAATTTTTTGAACTGTAATACTTTAATAATAAAAATATCAAAAACTTTCATAAATATTCATAATAAATAAAAATTCGTAAGTTTATTATAATAAACTCAAAAAGAGGCATATTAGAGACAAACTGTTTATGGTCGACATGCCTCAGCACTTGGAAATATTATTATTATTCAGACCTCCGTGGAGTCAAAAGACTCATCATGGGAGGAAATATGTGGACAGATATCAAAGAGTGGTTTATGGAAGAGATAAGTCCAGGAAAAGGCAGGTAACTAGTGTACTGCAGGGCTCAGTACCTGGTCCTCTATTGTTTAATTTGTACATCAATGATATAGGAAGTGATTTGACAAGAAATATTCAGTTCTTTGTTGATGATGATGCTAAACTAGGAAGAGCAATAGCAAATGAAAGTGATGTAGAAATCGGGCAGGAATGCTGCCAGTTTAATGTGGCCAAGTGTAAGGTGATGTACTTTAGGAAGAAGAGATTGTAAGCTGTGTGCTATACTGATGGAACGAAACTGCAGGAAATTGATGAGGCCAGGAATTGCGAGAGATGGTTAAGTACTTCATCAGTGAATGAGTTTAAGGAGAGGTATAAGTATTGTGAAGAATAATGGATCTTCTGTGATGACTATTCTGACTACATGGAGATACCAATATAATAATATCTTATGGGGGGGAGTGTTTGTAGGGATATCTAAAAATCTTATTCTGATATGATTTAAATTAATTTTTTTTTTTTCAATAACTAACTTTAAATAGATTATAAAAATGTTTTGAAGAAATACAAACAAAAAAAATTTGAATTTTATGAAATATTTTTGCAAATATTTCTGCTGAACCCCAGAGTTCCACAGAACACACTTTAAATATCACTAACTTAGAGCAGTAGTTCCTTATGGCATGAGGAACTCAAGTGGAAATAAGAACAATGCTGCTTGGACACTGGTCACAGAATATTAAACAGCAACAATATCTTGTTGTTTACATGGGAGTGGAGTGTAGAAGATTAAACATGGTAAGTGTAAAATGGATGACAGGTGAAATTAAGAAGGCAGTTTGGAAGATGATGGTATAAATCAGATGCCAATAATCACCAAGATAAATTCCAAGACATTCTTTCAATATATGGCTGGTAGATATTATTATTCGTGACACCTCCATATAGTCCGAAGACTCATCGCGGGAGGACACCTGCTGTACAACTCTCCATCTCCAAACCTCTACTACCAATCAACTACATCAGCGCCATCTACCGCCCACCACCACGAGTATTTTTTGTCTGTAAATTGCATGTGTTTTGAAGGGCCGATTTGTCTGTATGCGGGATGAAAAACCCGAGTTTCCAGGAGAAAAAACCCTGCTACCTCCATATGAGATTGGCTAACTCGCCTTCAATTGAAAAATCTTCCATATAAAGATTCCTCCCATCACGACAGGAATCGAACTCAGGCCTTTTCCAATCGAAGGGGCGCAATGTACTGTCGTTCTTCCAATTGTGCTATGGAAAAACTATGGAAGGATGATATTAGCTGATGGAAATGGGGAAAAGATAACTAATGCAGAGGATTACAGCTGAAATATTTAATGGGTAATTCATCAAGATATTTCATACTAATGAGGGAAAAGAAATATGATGAAAAAGAAATATATATGATATGGGTAATTCATCAAGATATTTCATACTAATGAGGGAAAAGAAAGTATGAAGTTTAAGTGAGGATGGGATGACAGAGGAGATTATTAATGAGCGAGCAGAAGATATAAAAAAAATTAAATGACGTTGCCATTAATAATGAAATAATGGCATGTGTTTTAAGGGAATGTTCCAGACAGTGAAACACTTCACATCCTTGTTTAAAGGAGTTTCAAAGGCTGAAAGAAGAACAAAATTACTCCACTTTGTGGGGTACAGTTATTATCATCAGACTTCCACAGACCCAAAAGACTCGTGGGAGGTCCTACTGCTACATCCACAGCTCATCATACTATGCCTTAAAGGCATTTACCATTCTGCACTCACTACATTCTTAGGCAGTGTACTCCTATCACCTATTATTCTCCATACAAAAAAACCTTTTGCCTTCCATATTTCATAGCCTTACACTTTGTAATATTGACCAGCAATTCTACTACACAACTAGTGTACTAAGATCCTCTTGTAGCACCATAACATCTATTTCACTACTCACAGCACTCCATAGTTGGTGAGGGGTGAAAAAGAAATGTATAGACAAATTGGCTTAGTGAAGAAAAGAAGGGTAATCATTATGGATAATTTTAATTATGGTAATACCCTAGAGGAGCAAGGAAAATTAATTTTGCAAGTATTTGAGGGACAACTACCTTAGCCCAGTACATAATGAAGGTACATGTGAAGATTGAGTCTTAGGTTTCGACATGTCATTAGAGGATGTAATTGTCAAATGAATAATGAACCAGTTGGTGAGAGTGTTCAAGAAGTGATTACCTTGGTGATAGCAAACCATATGAGAAATTCTGTGAGGAAGAATGTGTGGAAATAAAAGGCTGGTAAAAAAAGTTTAGGAGATGACTACAAACTAAACCACAGAATGAAGAATTGTACTTGGAAGGACAGCAGATTAAATAAAGTACGTGTAAAAAGGATGACTAGGGAGATTAAGAATGCAATCTAAAAGAAGAAGAAAGCATTATTTAAGCAGCATAAGTATTTACCTATCAATCTCCATATAAAAAAACCTCTTGCCTTCCATATTTCATAATCTTACACTTTGTAACATTGACCAGCAATTCTACTATACAACTAGTGTACTAACATCCTCTTGTAGTACCTGTTGCATAAGGACTAGTAAGAGGAAGCTAGGGAGATGACTTGGTTGGTAGAGATAGCCAAAGTGCAGTATGGCAACACCTGGCCAAGAAAAATCCATAGCTTTTTTTTTTTTTTTCGTGTGTCAAGCCGAATGAATGATTATGGAGGATGATGTTATTATTATAATTACTAAGGGCAACTCCAAAGAGTCCTTAGACTCATCAAGGGAGGCCCTAAACATCATGTCCATACAACTATTCAACATTCTCACAATATCTATCATACCTTGCCTTGAACTCATTCACTGTCATAGCACCCACAACAGACTGGCAGCTTATTCCACTTATTTACCACTCTAAAAGTAAAGAATCCAGCTCTAACATCTTTACTAACCACACTCTTGCCCAGCTTCCATAGATGTCCCCTAGTCCTCCCACCACCAGTCCTGATCTCAAAAATATCCTCTGAATTAATTCTATAGAAACTTCAGCAATTTGAATGTCTCAATCATATCTCCTCTTTTCCACCTATCAACCAATTTCTGCAACCCACAAATCTTCAACCTGTTCTCATAAGGTTCATTCCATAGACTTGCTATCATCTTGGTCACTCTCCTCTGGATCCTCTCAACCTTCTCCCCATCAAGAAGAAATGTAGGTGACCAAATCTAAGCACAGTAGTCGAGATAAGGTCTTATCAAGGCTCGGTACAGAGGAACAATAACTTGCTTATCTCTGCTCATCAAAGTATTCTTCAGCAACCAAGTAATTTGATGAGCTGATTTAGCCACTTTTGCAATGTACCCCCTAAACTTCATCTCCATATCCACCAACACCCCCAAGTCCCTGGCCTCATCAATCTCCTGGAGTACAGTTCCACCAATGTGGTATAATGCTGCTAATCCTTTCACCCCAAAATGCATAAGCTTACATTTTGTCACATTAAATTGACATCCATTCTCCTTAGCCCAGAACTCCAAACTATCCAAGTCATCCTGCAAGATTTTGACATCTTCTGCATTCACTATTGCCCTACCCAACTTTGCATCATCAGCAAACAAACGAACTGTTTCTCTTAGATCCTTCCCTATATCGTTAATGAACAAATTAAACAGCAGTGGTCCAAGAACAGAGCCCTGCGGCACACCACTAATCAAAGGCCGTCTTTTGGATTCTACTCCTGAATAAACTACTCTCTGATATCTCTCCATCAACCACCCTCCTATCCACCTCACCAACCCTTTATCCATTCCCATATGTTGCAGTTTACGGATTAGAATTCCATGTGGTATCCTGTCAAAGGCCTTAACCAGGTCCAGCAGTATCACTGTAAACCCATTACCCTTATCCAGTTCAGCCGTCGCTGTGTTATAAAACTTGAGCATGTTACTGAGGCATGATCTACCCTTCACAAAGCCATGCTGTACCCTATACAGTATCTCATTCTCATCAATCCATTCCTGTATTTTTCCCTTGACTACTTTCTCCAAGACCTTGACAACAACTCCTGATATGCTGATCGGTCTGTAATTTGCAACAGTAGTCTTGGATCCTGCTTTATGCAGTGGAACTATTTTCCCCTCTTTCCACACATTCGGGACTAAACCAGACCTGAGACTCAGATTAAACAACATGGTCAAGGGCACTGATAATTCTTTAGCCGCTTCACGTAAGACCCATGCCAGTATACCATCCAATCCCACAGATGTATTCACATTAAGGTTCTGTAATAGACTATTCACCTCCACTTCATTCACCACAATTCCCGTAGAAACTAATGGTTCCTTCATTTTTTCAATGTCACCACCTGGATGATATACTCTTGCAAAGTGCTCACTCAGTAATTCCACTATATTGACTGATTCAGTGACCTCCTTGCCATCGGCATCGTGTACAGTTTTTCTTTTACTTGCAGCATAATGAAAGAACTGTTTGGGATTCTCTTTAGCTTGTATAGCTAGTTTCCTTTCATAATCCGCTTTTGCTTTTCTTACCACACTCATTACCATTCTGGCCTGCGCTTTATACCGTTTGTGTTCCTGCAAGTCACCTTTCTCTTTAAATTCCCTCCACGGTTATTTCTTTTTTTGCAGCTCAAGCTTAATGGTGTTATTCATCTATTTAACCCCTACTTGTTTTATTATTCGGACCCTAGGTATACAATCAGCCATAACCTCCTGTAAATGCTCCTTGACCACTTCCCATGCTCTATCGACATCCAGCCCTTGCAGTTTTACATGCCATGGCACTGAACCAAGCAATCTCCTAAGCTTGTCATACTTGCCAGCACAGTAATTCCACATATACCGTCTTAATCGAAAATTCTATACCTTTAGCCACCTCCCAGATCAAGACCTTATGATCACTCTCACCAATAGGTGGCAACATGGTCATATTCATTACCGTCAAATTCTCAGATGCTATTACCAGGTCAAGCACTCTCACACCCCTAGTATTTTCTATGCTGTCTCAGATAGTTATCCCTTAGTAACTGAATAAAATCCAGTTCCTTCCTCACATGCGTCCTCTCCTCCTTCCAGTCAATGTTACCATAGTTAAAATCCCCCATAATAATTACCCTCCTTCCACTCATTTCATCAATTTGTTTATGCATACTATCTCCACCATCTATTCCATCACCCGGTCTATAGCAGCACTCAACTGTATATTTTCTTCTGCTAGTCTCAATCTCACACTAAATAGCCTCAAATGAGCTCTTTTCACTATTCTGCAATACAACTTCTATTCTCCTTGGCTGCAGTTCATCAGCTATCATCAATAATACTCCTTCTCCATTTTATTCTCTCTGTCCCTCCTAAACACACTATAACCTACACATTCTGTCCCACTAACTTTATCATCTTCCGTCAGCAGTGTTTCACTAATGCCAATAACCTGTGGCCAATAAGAGTCAACCAAGGCCAAAAATTCTTTCTTCTTGTTTCTAATACTCCTAGCATTAGTATACATGATATGCATAGGTCTCTTTGTCCCACCCCTATCTAGTCTACCATTTTCATTATTAAGATGAAAATGGTAGACTAGACTGGTAATTGCTGCACAGGTATTAAAAACATTGAATTTTGCTAATCCAATGTTTATTAGTATGTGACTTAATGGCCAGTTCTCTCTGATAGCTGCTCAGTTTTTTGCTTATGTAAATCATTAGTTGCAATTTGGGTTGCTTACATCACGATTGGTGATGATAAAAATTTTGTAATTGTTCATCAAAAATCCAAAGCATGTAAAAGTGTGCAGCAATCATTTTTGATGCGAAAAATTGAGTCATCACCAATTTTTATGATGAAAAAAACTATAGGTCTATGTACTGTAATGAGTATCAAAGTTGCATCTGGTGTATTATCATAAACACAACAAACTTTTAAATAACTCAATCATTGTGTATGTGATAACACAATGAATACAACTTTGATATTTTTCATCACTATATATGTTAAACTGCAATGGAGGAAAGAAGATACAAAACAAGACCAAACACTTTCAAGGCCACACGTATTCTAATTACTGTGCACATTATTATCAGAACACCTCCTTTAAAAGGTTTATCCATTGTGTAAAGCCTTGATCAGACTACATATGTGAAGATCTAGTTACCTGTTTTCAACAGAACAGTTATACACCAGACAGGGTCAGTGAAAATTGAATAAGGTGTTTTCAGTCTATGGAATGATTGAGTAAAGACAGAAGACAGGCATAGAACAAAATCCATAACTGGAGCTGTATAAGGAGAGTGTGAGCAAAGGGGCAGTAGAAGTTCTTTACATGAGTGGAATGCACTGCCTAAGAGTATGGCAAGTACAGAAACAGAAATGAGTTGAATGAACAGTGATGGGCTTTGTATGTGATAGTTTGTTTTTACCAACAGAGTTTTTTTGACTTCATGGAGTTTTGATATTAATAATAATTATTATTATTCAGGCCTCCATGGAGTCAAAGACCCATCGTGGGAGATCCTTTCTAAGAAACAAGTATATCAAGACTCATCGAGGGAGGTCCCTCCTAGGAAACACAAAGTCTATAATAATACTACTCCTTAAATGCATTGACCATTCTCGCCCTCACCACTCCATCAGGCAATGCATTCCATGGTTCAACCACCCTCCATGCCAAGAAACCACTCCTCACCACCTCTTTCTCACAGTTTCCTTTTTTAACTTCCAGGGATGGCCCCTTGTCATGACTCCTTCCCATTGTTCAACCAAGCGAAAGAACTCCCGAGTGTCAACCCTGTAACCACCTCTCAACCGTTTAAAAGTCTCAATCATATCACCCCTCCTTCTTCTATCCAACAAACTCTGCAGTCCACACTCCCTCAGCCAATCCTCATAACTAACATTGTACAGTCCTGACACTGACACCATCTTTGTTATCTGCCTTTGTAGCCTTTCCACAGTTAATTTATCCCCTTCAAATCCTGGGGACCAGATCTGAGAACAATAGTGTAAGTGTGGTCTGATCAGAGTCTTATACAACGGAAGATAACCATTTTATTTCTGCAGGTCAGTGTCCTTCTCATTATTGCAGCAATCATCTGCGTTACCTTCACTACCTTTGCAATATGTCCCCTAAATTTCAAGTTTCTATTAATCATCAAACCCAGATCTCTTGTCTCTCTTACTTCCTCCAGTTTAACTCCTCCCATAGAGTATGCAGCATCTCATCGATGTATCCCAAACCTCAAGACCTTACATTTTGCTGCATTAAACTGACTCCCACCCATTCATTTGCCCATCTATCTAGCTTATTCAAATCCTCTTGCAGGGCTACCACATCTACACTATTACTAATAACCCTTCCCAGCTTTGCATCATCTGCAAACAACCGAATGATAAACTGTTTCTATACCTACCTCACATTTAAGCAGTACATTTGTGTCATTCACCATTTTATCAATTCCACATTATAAAACTTTCAAAGATGGCTGCTGAAAGTTTTTTCATTTAGTAATAATACAATATAAATTAAAGATGTCAAAAAATTATTGATTTCATCCTTTATCCAAGTGTAAACAATGTTCACGTTTGCACGTGGAGTGACTTCATGAGCAAACTTTGCTTACACTCAGATAAAGAATGAAACCGAGAATATAATTTCTTGGGATCTTTAATTTCAAGGATGATGTCTTGTTTTTGTCTCCACTTTAAGAAAAATCTCTCCTGCATTAATCTAGTACAGGGGTCACAAAGTGGCGGCCCACTAGTCAGATATGGCCTGCAAAGGCTTCGTATCTGGCCAGCGACCTTAATGATTTCTTTTCTAAAAATCAGTGTATCTAATATTGATTTTAGGAATTCTAACATTGATTCGGCAGTAAATATCCCAAATATAAAATTTATTGTGCAAAAATATTGTCAATCTTTGAAAGCACCTATGTATGTGAGCAATTATTTTCAATTATGAAACTTACTAAGTCAAAGTTCCACTCAAGGATTAAAAAAAGATTCTGGATTAAATGCAATACTTCATATTGCAACACAAAACGAAAAGCAGATATCGACATGTTAGTACAGAGGAAAAGATGTCAGATTTCAGGATCAAAATCAAATTAAAAAAAGGAATTGTAGATAAAAATCTTTATTTTTGTAAGTCAAAATTATGTATTTAAATAATTTTCTTAAAGTATGAATAAAATGTAATTGAACTTATATTTTATAAACTTGTTATATTTTTAAAATTTAAAAATAAAAATGGTTATAAATTTAAAATTTAAATGGTGGTGTAACTGTTTACGTAAGTTGTAAAGGCCTAGAAACAAAAGGGTCTTTGTTAGAGGTTCTTTTTTTTTTAGTCCTTTCTTTCTGTGTTCACAGAAAGAAAGGACTAAAAAAATTCACAGAATAATACTGAATAAGGCCCGTGTCTGATATACATCTAATTGACTGGCCCTTTGCTGCTTTTGAGTTTGAGACCCCTGATCTAGTATGAACTTCTGTTCCAGTTGTAACACTTTCGTTATATACACCACAATCTGGATGACATTTCCTCAAACTGTCGTCATACCCAAATTGTTAGATACTTGATAATATCTTCTCTACTGGGCAATTTCCAAAATTTTTTCATCTCCTCAAAACCAGACAACTTAATCTGTATGTGGTAGTCGAAATACAGCAAGACCAAGACCTTATATAGTAGAAATAGAACTATGCCCTCCCTCCTAATATCCATCCATTTCTCATCCATCCAAGATGAATTTAATCTCCTGATTAGGAGTTTTAGGCAGTTTAATGCAACTTGCCATTCCTCTGATGCATCCCTCTCTCCCTCTAGGGTCAAGTATTTTATCTGTCTGTAGAACTGTGTTCACAGGACTAGGCTACCTGTTCTGAGGGATGAAAAACCAAAGTTTCCATGGGGGGGGGAACACCTTCTACTTCTGTATAAGACCTACTAATTTACCATTTCATTAAAAAAGGCCTGACATAGGTTCATTTCACAGACAGGATTCAAATCTGGGTGTTTTCAACGAAAGGAATCATCTATACCAAATGAGCTATTGAGGCTCATTCCTAAAATTTAGATCCTTGCATACCATCAGAGAAGGTACCTTATCTCCACCTCCTTCAATAATCCCTACCAGTTATATTATATAAACAACATCCCTTCCTTGTCCCCTAAATTTCAAACCTTGCACTTTGCAACAATGAAATGGTAGCTCACTGATCCACACAGTCTATTCATTATGCACATTAAAAAATATGAATATTTATGTTTTTTTATAATTCATATTTATAATCAATCTCCCTTGTCCAATTACATTTGTCACCTTTTAATATATAAGTAAATCTCTATCCATTTAATAGATTGCTCAACTGATCCTAATAGAGAGCTGCACTATTATCAACTAAATTCTAATTCATTAGCCTTCCCCAACTTCTTTTAAACTCCAGATATATACAAATTAGATAGCTAGTAATTTGATGCCCCAGTCTTGTCACTCCTTCCTCTGTGGAGTGAAATAATTTCACTGTCCTACTCTCTTCTACTAAACAGCAAAATCACTTTTCCCATTCACAAGCAACTTTCCTGCTTTGATTAAAAATTCTGTTTGCTTTAAACCATAACCTAAAGGCTGTAGACACTGTGATCAACTGGAAGATTACTTCATTATTTACCATTCTACTATTACAGAAACCCTGGACCTTATTATACCAAATTTTCTCACCGAAAAATCCAATTTCTATATGGAATTATATAAAACCAAGTACTTAACACCACTACATGCAAACAAAAAAACAATATTTTGTTTTTTGTAAAAAAAAATGTTTTCTTTTCTTGTCAGTATTTTACATCCAGAATAATGAAAATACTCCTATGCAGGCCTTATTATGTAAGTGATGCATTACCTATCAACACACATCTAAATATACAAACAACACCAAAACAGCCCACAGTGTGTTTTTTACAACTAACTTTTAAATTATTATATTATGTGGCACCTCCATGGAGACAAACTCATCACCACAAAATCCACTTTCCACCACTTAATTCACCATCTACATTATCACTATGCTGTCTCTCTCACATTACATAAACCACCACTCACTATGCCATTGACATAGAATGCCCACTAATAGTATTTTTTTGTTGACTGTGTGTGTGTGTGTGTGTGTTCTCTGGCCAATTTGCCTACATGTGAGATGAAAATCCTGAGTTTCTGGGCTGCTCTATCTCACCTTCAAGCAAAAGAATGCATACAGTGATTCCTCTCATCAGGACAAAAGCCGAGCTCCAGTCCTTGCCAATCATTCTTCCAAATGCACTACTTTGTGATAATATAACATTAAATTAATAATCTACAAAGACAGTTGAACACAAGTGTATATTCTCACTGAAATTGTGTTACATATTCTTCGATGCAAACAAGTTTATATGTTCAGTTTCATTACTACTCTGCTAAAGATTAACTACTAAAGAAATTGTGATAATTTTTAAACTGTAATGTTCCTAATCATCATTATTATTATCAACAGACCTCCATGGTGTCAAGCGACTCATTGTGGGAGGTCCCACTCTTACATGCACAGCTCATCATACCTCAACTTAAATGCATTCATTGTTCCTGCACTCACCCCACTCTCAGGCAAAGCATTCCAATCATTCACCACTCTCTATGCAAAAAAAATCTACTCTTCACCCCCTCTCCCTTGCTCACATTCAGCTTATATAGCTTCCAGGAATGGTCTCTCATTCTCCCCGTCTCCAGATATTCTACAAAAAATCTCATCCACGTTAATCTGGTAATTATTCCTTACCAACTTATGTCTCAATCATGTCTTCCTTCTATCCACTAGGTTCTGTAATTTGCATTCTCTCAATCTGTCCTCATATTCCAGAGACCAGAAACCAACTTAGTCAATCATCTATAAACCCTCTCCAACATCTCATCATTCATTTGAAAACCTGGTAACCAAATCTTTGCAGTAATCCATGTGTTGCCTGATCAAAGTCTTGTACAATGGAAACAAAAACATCCTTACTTCTACACATCAGTATTCTCTGCATCATTCCTATAATCTGCTGTGTTGTTCTTAAAATTTTAGCAAAATATCCACAAATTTCATGTCCCTATCCACCATCATTCCCCAGATCCTTATCTCCTCTAAAATATCTCCACCAATCCTATACTCTGCATCCCATCTTTGCTTTCCAAAATTTAAAACTTTACACTTTGCAATATTAAACTTATATCCCCACACACTTGCTCATTCAGACAGTCAGTTTAGGCCCTCTTGCAATACAACATCTGCTGTAGTTCTCATAATGCTCCCCAACTTTGCATCACCTCCTGCCAAGAACTGTATATCATCATTTAGGCCCTTTCTAATGTCATTTACATACAAATTAAACAACAATGGCCCCAAAACAGACCACTGGGGCATGCCACTAGAGACTTTCCTCTTCTGGGATATTATTCCCCAATACACAACCTGCTGGTATCTATCCTGTCAAACTCCTAATGATAAAATATCCCAAAACCAATAAATAATTTAAAAAAAAAAAAAAAAGTACATAGATGTAAAATAAATCCTTGTGTGATTTTTTGGTTGCATATTGGATTCAGAACCTTCCGCATGACGTCATCTAAAAGTTTAAAAAAATGTATATCTACAAACATAACTAGGAATGATTTTAGATCGATTTATTTTACAGTGAGAACAATTAACACAGAAGAGCGCAAGCAAGCACAGCACGTCCTCATGATCATTATGAATTCTCTTTCGTTTGGCTCTGATACAAACAAACCTTGAAGTTAAAAACTTTTGCAAGATTTTCCACTGATATGCGTACGGGAAGTGATGGAAGAAATAATAACTGATTGAATGCATTCATTCATCACATGTTGCGTGTCAAGTTGTTATCAATAAACAGCAAAGATGATAAGAATATTTAATTCGTTAAACTCTGCGCGCACAATACCCGTCATTAGTATTCTAATCTGTAAAAGGCCGGAAAAAAGTGAAAAAAAAACGTCTTTTAATGCAATTTTTTGTTCATGTGTTTTACAAGTTTACATCCAGGGTCTCATATTGGTAGTTTGACATATAAACTAAAATAATGTGCAACTCAAGATTAATAATATTCATGTTTACATTATTTTTATACGTTTCTTTACTCGTGTCTTCAGCATCGTTTAACGGTGAGTATTTAATACGCATTTTTCTTACTTTTCGTTATTAATCAAGTTAATCACTGACATTTTTTTAGCCAGAAAAATGGAAGCATGCCTTAAGAAATCAATTTTTGATTAGTTGGGCGATCATAGTTATTATGCGAAACTGTCAGTTGCTCCACTAATGACTCCAGCCTTTATTCTAATACATAAGTTGTACAGAAATTACGCAGCGGGAATTTATAATTTTTGCAGTTAAAAATGTTATACAGAATATTTAAATTATTTAATTTAAAAAAATGAGCTAACGCCTTTATTCCCGTATTCTTTAATTCGCAGTCTAACTTGGACTTTGAACTAGTGCTTCGAAATAAAAAAAAGAAAAGGAAAAAAAACATTTAGGAAACTTTGAAGAGTTAGCTGACCTCATACAGTAAGAGCAGGGTTTGCCCTCCCGGAAATTCGGATTTTTCATTTGACATTTGGGAGTAGATGATGAATAGATGGATGAGGATAATAATGGATCCACATCCACACACATGCTACTGCATATGCAGTAGCATGTGTGTGGATGTGGATCCATTATTTATTTTAAAATTTTCCCAGTTCCCCATCCACACACACATGCAGTAGCATGTGTGTGGATGGGGAACTGCCTCCTGCAATGAATTCATGGAGGCATCACTTACTAATAATAATATAAAGTCTGATTCACTCTATACTTCAGTTACCTCCTGTGGAAAAAAAAAAAAAAAATGATATTTCGCGTAGAAAAACAACAGCTGTAGAACTACCATAATTTATAAAAGCTATCGCTAGAACATTTGACTTTAAATAAATAAAAACATCGTTTTTTTTTTTTTTTTATTTGTGCTGGCAACAAGTGCTGCCATTTCGGTCGATTTTCTCTCGAGTTTCCGGGAGAAAAAATCCGCTTGCCAGTGTCAAGATGGAATGTGCCAGTACCAGGATGCAAGTGCCACTTCCGCTGAGCTATACAGGCCTTTTGAAATGATATTTATTTATTTCGTGTGCGAACTACAGAAAACGTAAGAACATATATATATATATATATATATATATATATATACATACGTACGTACATACACACACAGGATGGTTCAAAATTCCATGTACAAGCTTTGAGGGAAGGTAGAGAACATCAAAATCAACCATATTCACATAGGAAAGCATGACCGGAAACTCCACCCGAAAGTACTAACAGGGACACAAAGATATAGAAATAACATAAGGTAGTAAAAGTGTAAAAAACCTTAATCTCAAGGCATCACTTTAGTGAGTACGGGCATGGCAAACCCGAAGTACCAGATGCTGGACCATGCCTTACTTCAAGTAATATATATATGTTATATTATTCTGTAGACTGGTCCCTCCTCTTCTTTCTTTGCTTCTTTCTCCTCTCCTTGCTTCTTCCCCCTGATGCTATTAGAGTATTCGAGGGCTAGGGGTGAGTCTTTCCTATCTTGCTAAGTCATTTCGTCTTATGCAGCCACCGAAGGAGGCAAGCTAGCCTCAATAGGTGCCATTTCCAAGCCCGGATAAATGCGAGGGTTGATGTCAGGAAGGGCATCCGGTCGGAAAACGCCAATGCTAGCTCAAACTATGATATGAGTCAAAGAGAAAATGATATAAGGACTAGGGAGTACCCCTTAAGCGACACGCAGCCACATCGCCCTACAGCTGCGAGAAGTGGACGAGGGCTACCGCATCAAGGGCGGGTGCGGTTAAAGAAGCGAGCCCAGCAGGTGGAGAGGATGTTGCGAGTGGGAACACTGAATGTTGGAAGCATGACTGGAAGGGGAAGAGAGGTGGCAGACATCATGAGGAAGAGGAAGCTGGACATTTTATGTGTGCAGGAGACAAGGTGGAAGGGGGAAAGGCAAAGGAACTGGGAGATGGATATAAATTGTTCTACTCTAGAGCGAATAACGAGGGAAGAAATGGTGTAGGAATTGTGGTGTGTGGCAGGATGAAGGGTGAAGTACTGGAAGTGGGTAGAAGGAACGACAGGATCATGCGAATGAAATTGGGTCTTGGAGAAGAGCAGGTGGTCGTATTATGTGTATATGCCTCACAAGTTGGTTGTACAGCAGAGGAGAAAGATGAGTTCTGGAACGTATTAGATGAAGAAATGAGGGAATTGGCAGAAAATGAAATGTTGATTGTCGGAGGAGACGGACACATAGGAAGGCAGAACAGAGACTGTGAAAGGGTGCATGGTGGCCATGGAGTGGGAATGATGAACCAGGAAGGAGAGAGGGTTGTGGACTTTGCAGTAGCGTTTGATCTGGCAATTGTGAACTCGTTTTTCTACAATAGGGAAGAACATTTGATAACATTTAGGAGTGGTAACAACAGTTCACAAATTGACTACATTTTGACTATAAGAAAACATCTTAAGATTGTGACAAATTGTAAAGTAATTCCAACAGAACAAGTAGCACAGCAACACTGACTGCTGTGTGCAGACTTTAAAATAAGATCGAAGATAAGAACCTCTGGATGCCATGGGATGAAGACAATTAAGTGGTTTCGCTTAAAAGAGGAGAGTGTGAGGAATCATTTTAGGGAGAGAGTGTTAGAGAGGATTTCGGATGGACTGTGTACAAGATTGGTGGAAACATAATTCAAAAGTAATCCTGAGCTGTGCAATCGAGGTGCTTGGTGAGACATCTGGAAAGATTAGAGAGCAGAAGAAGGGTTGGTGGTGGAATAATAATGTACAAGTGGCAGTGACAGCTAAGAGGAAGGCAAAGCAGAAGTGGGATGAGTCAAGAGTGGAAGAGGACAGAGAGGTATACAGAGAGAGAGAAAGCAAGAAGCCAAGAGAGTTGTGGTACAGGCGAAGGCCATGGCATATCAAGATCTGTATGATCAATTAGAAACAAAGGAAGGACAGAGAATAATTTACCAACTAGCGAAATGTAGAAATAAAGCAGCAAAGGACATCTTACATGTGAGGCAGATCAAAGACACTGAAGGAAGAGTATTATGGAGGGATGTGGACATAAGAAACAGATGGAAAATATACTTTGAGGGACTTTTAAATGAGGAAAATGCAAGGACTCACAGAGGAGATGGGCAGCCCTCTGAGGGGAAGGTGCAGAACATCAGTAGAGTGGAAGTGATGGAGGCCATGAAGAGGATGAGGAATGGAAAATCGGTGGGCCCCGACAGAATTCCAGTGGAGGCATGGAAGGCACTGGGGGAAGAGGGAACTGACCTGCTGTGGGACCTGTTCATGAAAGTTTGCCAACAGGAAAATATACCCGAGGAATGGAGGGAGAGTACTCTTGTCCCCATCTACAAGGGTAAAGGGGATGCACAAGACTGTAAAAATTACAGAGGAATAAAGTTGATGTCCCACACAATGAAAATTCTAGAAGGGGTTCTTGATAGTAGATTCAGGAAGGAGGTGGAGATTGTAAAATAACAATTTGGCTTCATGCCTGGTAGATCAACAACAGATGATGGAAAAGTATCGAGAGAAACAAAGGGAACTACATCTGGCATTTGTTGATCCGGAGAAACCATACGATACAGTGCCAAGGCAAGAAGTCTGGAGGTGTTTGAGGGAGAAGAAGGTGCCAGAGAAATATGTCAGGTTGTTGCGGGAAATGTACAGAAATGTGAAGACAAGTGTTCGGACCTGTCTGGGACAGACAGACAGAAAGTTTTCAAGTAACAGTTGGCTTGCATCAAGGGTCAGCATTAAGTCCGTTTCTCTTTAATATTGTGATAGAGGTGGTAACAGAGGAGGTGAGAGAAGATGCGCCTTGGACAATGTTGTATGCAGATGACATCTTGCTGTGTGCAGATTCAAGAGAAGAAGCGGGAACTAAACTTGAAAGATGGAGAAAAGTACTGGGAGAGATGTATGAGACTGAGCAGAAGTAAGACAGAGTATATGTGTTGCACAGTGGGCGGCAGACAGGAGACAGATCTGGAGCTGGAAGGAAATGTCATCAGGAAGGTGAGAGACTTTAGATACTTAGGTTCAACAGTGGAAGAAAATGGAGGAGCTGAGAAGGAAGTGGGATGCAGGATACAAGCGGGTTGGAGGAACTGGAGGGAGATGGCTGGAGTGTTATGCGATAAGAGGGTGCCGATCAATCTGAAAGCCAAAATCTATAGGACAGTAGTGAGGCCAGTACTCCGCGAAGTACTTTGAGATTCTTTTCACCGGGTAAAGCAAAAATGTGATATGGAAGACTTTTGTTATCCATTAATCTTGTCAGCTGTCTGTAGTCAGTGACTGAGATACTTAGACTGAGAGATGGATTTTGACTCCGTCTTCATTTTTAGCCCAGCAATATGAGATTTTGTGTTCCCTAAGGGCTGCTGTGACAGTAGTCCATTTGTCCTTGTCTCTTAGTATAACTGGTGGAACCTTTTCGGTGTTCCTCAGGACATCTGATGTTGGTATGTCTTCATCCATCTGGTCTTCTATGGTTTTTCTTCTTTTGTTAGAGTGCTCCCCTTCAGAGATGTTTTGACAGGGGGATTTTGGTGACAGTGCAGCAATGAGTTCATCTTGTGAAATCTCATTCTCCTCCTCCTCTCCATCCTGATCATTAGAGTGAATATATTGTTTTATAAATCCTGGCCAGTCAGATTCTAACTTGCTTATTATGAGTTTCAGTACCTCTAGGGACTGCTCCTTATTAAGGATCTGGATCTGTTCTTTGATGTTTTCCATGTCAAAGTGGCGATTTCCTGCCAGCAGAAATTGGTTAATAGCAGTATAAATAATCCCGCAGGGCTAGGGGCCTGCCAGCAAAGTATCCTGTAGACCTAGATAGACTACTAGCAGTATATAATCTCGCAGGGCTTGTAGCCTGCCAGCAAGTGTCCTCTAGACTGAGTTGGTCTACTAGCAAATTAAGTCTTGTTGCAACCTACTAATTGGGGAAAAGGAGTATCAATATCTCACTTGGCCACAGTTTAGAAACCTACCTCCCTATAAAACCTTAAATCCACCACTGGTCCTCATTGCGAGTGGGGCCTGCCGGCCATTTGACCTCTTGCACATTTCGTGCAGAGGAGGAGACAGTAGCAATCACACTGTTAGCGCCAGTGCAATGTGAGATTACTGAGAAACCTTGTATGCAATGTAACCACGCTCAGTCTAAAATAACACGTCCGTTCCCATCAAAATCGCCCATTCATTTTTCCATTAGATCAAAAATCATTCATTCCGCACGTCAGACATCATCGCTCCAAGCCTTGAAGTTCGCGCCTTTTGCCTAAAAACAATACAACGAGAATAAATAATAAGGCAATGAAAGATTCGCACGCTATTTACGTACAAACGCAGTGATTGGGCGACACTAATCGGGCCCCAAGATAAGCGTTGCACCTGGTAAACAAACATGATCGCTACTGCACGTACCTCATACATGCCCTGTGTTCTACACGTATAAAATAGGGCCAGTCGTGGCTGGCCCCAGAGACCCTACTAAGTTGCATTATACAATATTGCCACAGAACTCTACAGTAAAATTTTTTATTAAACAATAAAACAGATCAACAACGAGAATAAATAATAAGACAATGAAAGAATTGCGCGTTATTTACGTACAAGCGCAGTGATTGGGCCAGACTAACAACGGGCTCCAAAATAAGCGTTGTGCCCGGTAAACAAACACGATTGAGTGCACGTGGTTCACAATCAAAGAATCGCGCGCTAAGTACTTACGTGCAACACAGCGACTGGGCCAGACTAAACTGGCCCCCAAGGTAAGCGTTGCGCCCGGTAAACAAATAGTGTACGTGCTCATACATGCCCTGTGTTCTACACGTATAAAATAGGGCCAACCGTGGCTGGCCCCAGAGACCGTACTAAGTCGCATTATACAATATTGCCACAAAATACTACAGAATTGGTTTGTTTTTGTTTTTTTATTAATCAATAAAACGTGTTGGAAATAGATCAAAAATTAATAATTACAAGAAACATATTTTTTAAAACTACAATTATTGGGCTACTTATACAAATATAGGTGGGTGCGCCCCTATTGACGAGCCGCCCCTGTATATATATATATATATATATATATATATATATATATATATATATATATATATATATATATATATATATATATATATATATATATATATATATATATATCCTGTATTATTAATAAGCCATCCAAAGAATCTCTTTGTGAGCTTACTACGGTTTCAACTATATTTCTTTGTTTTTGTATATTTCTTTTGTTTCCTTTGTTTGTTTTTGAAATAATGATTTATATGCTAATTGTTTTTCTCTTATTGCTGTCTGTATATATTTTCTAAATTTTTATTGTTTTTCTTTTTTGATATTTTATTTTTTCTTTCCAAGTTCTTCAGAAGCCGCCTTAAGAATCATTTTATTCGGTTTGTGTTCTTCTATATTCTCATTAATTTTGGCTTATTTTAGATAATCTGTTAATCGCGATTGATATACTGTAATATGCAGGGCCGCCCTGTGCGGGTGTGGTAGGTTATGCCTTGCACAAAGGCGCCTGATCAGGAGGGGGCTCCATTTCAAGATGATAAATAATAGTAAAATTTGAAAACATTTGAAACAATGCTCTTATTCATGAAACAAATCTTTACTACATAGATTGCACGACTTAAAATAAATAGTAAGGCGATAAAAATTAACAGTAAACTCGATAACCGAATTGCTGCTTTGCTTTGATGTACCACTTGATGAGTGGTGCGTCAAAGCAGCAGGTTTGAATTGTGTTGTGATTTTTTTTTTTTTTTTGTGGTAATTGAAAAAAATAATTTTTTTTTTTGAGATGCTCTATTTTTATGTACACATATATCTTGTATCTATATACTAAATAAATAAAAATTTCTTGAAATTAATTTCATTTTAATTCGCAAATTTTATTTTATGGGAGCACTGAAATTTTGAACAAAGGTGCCTCTTACCCATCTGGCAGCGCTGATAATGTACTAATCTTTCTTATTGTAATAGATATACGTTATATAATTGTCTATTTCTTTTTTTTTCTCTTTTTATTTCGCATGTACTTCTTTTTTCCATGAGATCAGTGTGTGTGACACATCAGATTTTCTAAACATGTACAATAATATTTTGGTTGTTTGTAACAAATGTTTGTTAATCTCTTTAAAAAAGATGAATATTTGTACAGTTCCCGGGTGTAAAAATCTAGAGCCGTTTAGCCCTATCTAAAAAAATAGATAGAGCTAAACGGCCTCGCCTACTCCCTATACCGGAATAAAAAGGCGTTAGCTGATTTTTTTTTTAAATATAATGATAAACTATTAAGAAAACTTTATTTGTAAAGCATACAGTATTTAAAAGTAGTGCCTAACACATAATTCATCCCCACTATGGTCCTAATTCCCATCTGAAACCCTGAAATTCCCCCGGTTGGGAACCCCCCCCCCTCTGCTCTAGATCAATGCGAATGTTTCTGTGGTTTAGCAGTTCTTCAGTTAATTTTCGGTATTGAGATCACATATTTCTTAATATGCAACAGGTTTATTAAAATAAACAACATAACCCAACAAATTTCGTGAGTCGTCGGACTTATATCATCAGGTACTCTTGATTATGTAAGTCCGATTAGATAGAGTAGTTATGATTAAAACATTACAAGATAGAGTTTACAACATTTCGGGTACGTCAAAAAAAAGAAAAAAAAAAGTGCTATCTGAGACATACTCTGGTCCTCAGTGGGTGCCACCCGAAGATGATTAGTAAAATTCTGACACCTCAGACAGCTCCTTTACATAAACAATATTTCTAGAATGTTATACAAAGTTGCAACGTGCGTCGTTTACAAAGTTAAAGTGGCTTTTTTTTTTTTTTTCTTAATATATAAGAACTCGAGGTTCTTACAACTTCCCATGAAAAAATAGTTTATGAAATTCACTGCTCTTGTGGCATTTGCTATACGGGAAGGTCTTGGGAGATTTGCATGTCTGAACACGTAAAATACCCTTTAAAAAAGAAGACAATACAAATCAGGATTATCCTTCCATATAATAAAAACAGGTCACCAAATACTTTGGCAAGAAACAGAAATGCCATATATTGATTATAATTACTTTACAAGAATTCAAAAAAGCATCAGAAATGCTTCGGATCCCGACACAATGCAACGAAAAAGGAAAAAAAAAGTTTGTTCTGCTTTCATCAAAAATCTAACAGCGGACTTGGGATAAGACATGCATCATGCTACAGAACTTGACAGCAATAACTAGCATTGTTCCAACGCATATATAACAATAAATACAACGGTTTTCTGGTCACGTGTTTATTTATACTAATTGTGAGTTCTGATAATATCTGATGTGTATAATTCTTTTTATTTTCTAGTTTTTTTTGTGTTGGCATCCATGATTACGTTAGATGACTAAGAAATTTGTTGCGTTAAATTGTTCATTTTATTAAAACTGGTATATGTTAAGGAAGTGTGGTCTTAATACTACCGAAAATTAGCTGGATCTTAGAACTTGTTTTCTCGACCATATTTTTGGGAAATAATCCGATCCCAAAGCATTTGGATTTGATTATTTCCAATTCTAGCATTACGATCTCCTGCTATTAACGTGTAGTTATTTTGTAGATCCCATAAAGTGTTCAGAATCCTCTTTTCCGCCATTTTAATGGGCGTAGACTCCTATAATATTTAAGTAGCTGCCATTTCTTTTTAATATAACTGTTACAATTCGTTCGTTTTTGAAACTGTATTTTCGTATTCTATTTTTCCTTTATTATAATTTATAATAAAGGAAAGCTTCGATGTTCTGCTCTGGTAGTCTATTCCACTATATAACACACTATAAATTTCTATATATTTTGCTTCTTTTAATTTCTTTTTTTTCCCCTTCAGTTATCAATGCTATATTTTTATTTTTGGTTTTTATTTGTTTTACTGATTCCAGTTCTTTTATTATACTGCTTACATTCCGCTAGGCTTCTTTTAAAATGTTCGAGATATGCTTTATCTTTTACCTTTATCCTTTCCTGGTCATAATCTATTATTTTTATCCGATGAATTTTCCATACGCCACCCCCCAGCCCCCAACTTGGAAACTAGGGTATCCCTCTAACTCCTGACCTGTCCACCTAGTGAGACCCTATCTTAACAAGCGAGATTGTATTACACCCAGTTCATTATGACAATGTATTATTTGAATAAGGTTTATTATTTGCGTTATCTTCTACGCCAGACTTGTTTTTAAAGGATAAAAAAAAAATGAGTTTTTATTTAAATTAAAATAAACAGTAATAAAAATGCTGTCGCAACTGTACAGAAGAGCTAAACACAAATTAAGTTTTAAAAAACAGCATCGATTTCAAAATTTAAATTAATAATGATAAACTTCTAGCAACTTGCATTATTATAATTATTCACTATCGCTATTGGAATGAGACATTGTAGTTGGTTCGCTTTAGACACTGCAAAGTAATATAATTTGAAGACCTGTGCGAAAGTGATATTTACACCCAACAGTGCTAGGCTGCCCGAAGAAAATAGTTTTCTGTTGAATCTAGTCGCCGAATAAAGGAACTTTTTCTAAGCCTTTCTTCCGGTTCTCGAGATAGTATCTCTGGCATGGGCAAGCAAGTTTTTCATCCTGGAAATGCGGGTTTTTCGTTCCGTAAACTCAAGAAAATCGACCGTAGAACCCACACAATCTTCAGCGGTATTTATAATTAATGATAGTTTGGGGCCCGATATCTCTGACTGGCTACAGGTGGAGATTGAACCGCCCACTCAGTCTTAGAGCTAAACGACTTCGCTTACTCCCTATGGGGAAATAAAAGGCGTTAAACGGAAATATAATTTATAAATAATAATAATAAAGCATTGATTTAAAGATACTGTACATTGTATGATTTCTTTTCCAGAATTGCATTCCAGAACATGAAAATATATGCAGAATTAATCTAATCGAGTTCTCTAAGAGACAGGAAAGTATGGTACTGTGACATGGACTAAACATACTATGTATCGAGAATGTCACTATACCACTACAAAATTTTGAAATTTGCAGGTTAAAAACACAGACACAAATAAATTTACCAAATGCTGTACAAACAAGTGCAGTTACTGATGTATAATCTCGGAATTAGGTAAGGTTGGTGGGTGAGTATAGACTACTTCTGGAAGGTTGATAGCTTAACTATTCAACTATGGGATGATTCAGATCGCGCGCGCACACACACATACACCTTTTTGAACTTATATACATAGGAGGGTAATTTTTTTCTGTGGAGCAAACTTAATAGTTCTTACTCCTAGTACACAGCTTTTATCAGTCTTCACACATTACTTTGAATAAGAGGAAATATTTGAAAATACTGCTAAACACAAATTATTCTTCAGGCCTAATGGGATTAACTATTCCAATCAATAGCTTGATTGGAATGGTTAAGTTTATGTCCAAAAGCGACTTAGGCTATGACGCTAGTGTTAAAAACGTTCTCTGGCCTGTTTAGTTATGTAACATCAAAGAGCACGTCATACTGAAACTTAATGTCCAATGATCTGGACATTAATCTATTTGACCATAAATTCAAATGGTCAAATAGATTATCCTTAAGTGAAGTTCACGCATTGACCTTTCTTTTGTCACTAAATGGCACAGAACTCCCCACTCACTCACAACGTATCCTAAAATACGAAGAAGCTTTAGAGGGAGTGAAGATGAAATTCGTCAACGTGTCTTGTACAGGTGGCAGATTTTCCCTTTTTTTAAACAGCAATTTAGCATATTAATTTCGTATTCTACGACAGAGTTTCTTGTATTTGCGGGATAAAAAAACACACTACCTCCTCCACATAACACCAAGTGACTCATGTTCAGTTGAAATGTGCCCTGGATAGGATTGAAACACAGGTCTTTCCATTACCGATTGAGCTATAGAGGCTCCTTTCACAAAACTACCGTAGTCACTGAATAACGTAATATTTTATAATTACATCCCCCCTCCCCCGACACACCTCCGCCATGAAGTCCCAGAACTCATCGTGGAAATCTGGTTTAAATTTAAATATATATATAAGATACTTCACGTCATTACGAAAATCGAATGCATGCCTTCTAATTCCACAACAGCAGTTGAGAAATATCAACAACGAAACATTCAGCTCGGAATAGTTTCAGACTTTAAACAGTTCAGTATATTACAAGTACGAGATGCAAGGCGAGTAAGATTATTTGGAATTTCAATCGCAGGCTATATATTCTAGTCTCTAGTTTGCAAATGAAGAACCTTGCTGTCTTCATATAAAACTGTTAAAAAAAAAAATTTCGTTCCTAGACGGTATTTGAATTGAACCCTACACACACAAGATTGTAATTGATACAAAACGCATCCTTATGATTGTCTGCAATGCACTTATTTATATTTGCTATTTCTGAACTGCTCTCTCTCTCTCTTTTTTTATAACAGGATTTAATAGTTTAAATGTGGTAGACTATATCTTGTTTAATACGACTAATAAATTTAAATAGTGTGTTGATAATGTAAAACCAGTAACTCTTACAGCACTCTAGACAGCAGTATCATATAGCAATGATAGTAAGAGTAATCCTTCCATTTCACGTTATGTAATATAAAACTCCATGGAAAACTAAGGAAGCTGATAATAATAAATAAATAAATAAATCAGCTAACGCCTTTTATTCCCTTATAGGGAGAAGGCAAGGCCTTTATACCCTATCTAGCTTTTGGAGACTGAGTCGGCAGTTCAATCTTCACCGGTAGCTAGGGTGACCAACTTTTGAACATGAAAATAAGGGAGATTGGGACACGACAAATTTTAGCAAAATTTTTGGGACGTGAATCCCACATTAATTGAGAGGATGGTTTATATTTAAAATGTATAAACTGCAATTTAAATTGCATCACATCAAAATATTTAATATAATTTTAAACATTTATACTTACATACAATTAAAATATCCATACTTTTTAGATTAAACTTATTTATATTTATAACATATGCTGCAGCAGCTTTGATTTTCTTGTCTCCTTGTGCAAACTGCAAAATCTCTTTACAATTATAATCAAAATTGATCACTACATTAGTTCTAATGTAATTAATTCTAAGCTACTTTGATTTCTCTGATCTGTCCATTTATTGTTCATCATTGAGAACATTCTCTTAGTGTGAGCTCAAATGCCCACACTAAGAGAATGTTATCTTAGCTTTGTGAACGTTGGATGATGGCACGGGTTTTAGCCACAGGTACTGTTCACCCATTTCTTCAGATAAACACACAAATATTTACATTTCTTTTTTGGTGGGGTTTTTACATTATTACTTTCCGTTTCACCGTCATTATCCATCACGAAAATATACGATGGCACTCGATGTTCAAGGATACTGAAAATACTTTGAGAATGAATGCAGACACAGTTGTGGCTGGTAAGAACGCAAGATAGGAAACAGACAAACAAAATCCGGAAGTGTATACTGAAAATCGCTACCAACGATTTGATTATTCCGAATGGGTATCGATTATTAAAATGGCGCCAAACGTTACAAGATCAACCAACGACATAACATCATTGCCGGAACACCCGTGTATATTCGTTGGCCAGAACAGAATTGGATCGATTAGAATTTTCCAAACTATCGATATTAATGTGAAATTGTATTTGGCGGTTATAATATACATTGAGAAATTAACGATAATCATTGATTATGAAAAATACGGGAGTATTTGAAGATCAATACGGGAGCCGGGATGATCCAAAAAAATTAGCTAAAATACGGGAGAGTTGGTCACCCTACCGGTAGCCTATCAGAAATAGCTGGCCCATGTCTATCATTAATTATAGCAGCCACCGATGAAGAGGTTGGCAAACAAGTGCTGCCATCTCTTGGTACCTAACCCTAACAAGATATGTTACTGTCTGAAATAATGTGGGTATAGTATGCCCACTGACACGAGACCCTTCGACACTTCTGCGCATGTCAACAGAAGGAGAATCCATTCCGATAATAGGGTAATCAATCCATATTGTGGGATGAGTTTTTTATTATTACACGTCGGAAAATTAACGTCTCTTTTATGATCATTGTAGTTTTTAAAGTGGTAACTATTTTGCTTGTATAACAGTTGGAAAATTTTACCTATAAAGCACGTGATTTCGCATGTTGTTGACCAATTCGTTCATCGCCTTATATTTCTTTCTCCCCTTCAACATGAATTGACTCTTCTTAGCAGTCTTCCAACGAGAGCTCTCCCTTCTGTGGTCGGACTATACTACAGTCGATTTTCTTGAGTTTTACGGGATGAAAATCCCGAGTTTCCGGGAGGAAAAACCTGCTTGCCTGTGCCAGAGATCGACTAACTTGAGAACCGGTCAAAAGATAAAAATCAAAAAAGATAGGTTTAGATACGGGAGCCGGAGCGACTAGACTTCTTAAGTCTAACTTCAAGAGACCAAGCACGAAGGATGCAAGCACCACTTCCACTGAACTAAATTTTTTAGTTCAGTGGAAGTGGTTTCAATAAAATAAAAATATTTTTATTTTATTGAAACAGAACATTTTATAAAATTGTTTCAAAGCTTTTGATAATCTTATTTAAAATTTTTCACATTATCATTTATCTGTTTACTAATGTAAATATTTGTATTTATTTATCATTTTGTATACAGGAAAGAGCTCGAAATCCAGACATGCCAGGCAGTTAGACGACATTAATATAAATGACATCCAAATCGCATTATCAAAAGCTAGAATGGAAGATGGATCACTTCATCTCAATGGTTTAATACAGGAGTTCATCCATGACCCTTTTCTGGTTCCTGATTTCAACATTACAAGCAGTGGCACGCTATCACAGTTAAAAGGCCAATTCTGGGAAATGAAACTACGTGGTCTTCAAAAACTAGACATCCATAGAATAAAACTGAATCTCGCAATGATGACTGCAGAAGTGCTGATATACCTACCACTTCTGCAGCTTCAAGGTCAATATACGTTAAATGGGCGTGTCACTTTCTTTTCGGTTTCTGGTGAAGGTGCATTTTATATGAATGTAAGTCACATAATAGTTCATGCTTCGAGTTCCTTAATTTCTGACAGTGCAAAAAATCTAGAGGTAGATTCCATAGATGTTGATCTAGAAGTTGAAGATATCCGGGTTGATTTTGATAATCTTATGGGTGGTGGTGGTTGGTCGAAATTTACTAACAAACTGCTGAATCAAGTGAGTGGTATCGTTTTCGATCAGGTTAAAAATTCTATATTAGGCACATTGAAAGACAACTTGAAAACATTAATTGACAGTCAACTACATGAAATTCCCATTGTCATTACCGAAAATTCCATTAGCATTCTAGATGATATTCTTGAACAAACTAGTAGGCATATGGCAGGAAGCCAAGTAGATCCTCTTCAACTTCCAGATTATAAAGAAATATATCAAAGTCAGCTGTTTTTCACTATGCGTGGCGAAATTTCTTTAACAAATGGAATTCTTCATGGTTTATCTACAATTCATCGCACAGGAGATGTAATCATTACATATGAAGATGATATTATATCTCTAGAAGCAAATCTCGGATTTGAAAATCTAACTGGAGGATATGAGTGGAATGCTCACATATTAGGTGTGGGTCCCATGGGCTACGCTTCCTTGTCAATAAGTAAACTGTCCGCTTTTATCAAGATAAGCCAAGAATTGCAACCTGAAAGCAAACTGCAAATTGAAGATTTTGAGGTGATCAATATTAACAACATAAGGCTGAACGTTTCTGGACTAGGAACGTGGGATGTAATATTAGATATAATATTTAATATTGTTACTAATACTTTGAAGTTTTTCTTGGCAAATGCAATTTCTGATCAGGTTCAAAGGAGTGTTCAAAAAGAGTTAGACAATAAGCCTTTATCATTATTTTTAAATTAAAACTTGTTTGCTATCTTTCATGCATACGAGTACATCGTATGGTTTTTTTTCTTTTAACAACTAAAACAAAAGGCAGGGAGATGTGTGTAAAATTAAAATGGAATTTCAACTTAACGGACAGATGTTTTGCCTTTCATTGTAGTAATAAGATAAATCAAGTGCTTTATACCGCTATTCAAAATGGAAAATTCCGTTTCTACAAAAATAATAAATTTCGTTTTATAATTACTTGGTACATAATATTCAGATTTTTAAATCACCTTTCTCCACTCCCATCAGAATGGAGGAAGGATGCTTTGTTTTAAACCACTACTACCACGAGAGAAAAGTATCTTCAGTTACAGAAGATGAAAAAATTACTATTAATTTTCAGCCATGGTACTACTAAAATCATTTAATGATTTATAAACTCAACTTCACGGCGAATTCATCTGAAATGTGGACTTGTATTTGCTTATAGGAATTACAATATTAAAACACAACTAAAGGATATGAGCAGAATAAAACAATTAGCTAAATTTATACAAGCACTACCACCGAACTGTTATACTTCAATCTTTTGTACTGAGAGATTGCTCTTAATTTGGTCTTGTTTATAAATAAGTAAATAAAGGCAATAAATTCGGTTTCATTGTTTGTTCAACCAGTAATTCAACATGCTCGAAATGCTCGTTATTTCTAAAATTTGTATCAAACTCAAAAAAGGCGGAAATTATTAACACACGTAATCGCATTTAAAGTTATTGTGGGGTTCTAAGCTATAACTTGTAAGAGGTCCTCATGAGATCTCAGTAAATTTTAGGTAATCTTCAGAGCACAAATCAATTACACCTGTGATAAAACACACAACACTCGATTAGATTGTAGATTATTTCAAATTGTAATTGAAAAAGAACTAATCAAGGCACCCTTCGAGAGTCGAATAAAAAAGAAGTTAATTCAGAGAAGTCGGGCAAAATGTGGTCTTAAAATGACTTTCACTATATTTAGCAAATTAATTCATCATGCCAGCCTGGCTGCTCACGTAATCAGTATATGCTCTCTCCAACCAAAAAACTGTTGATTCGAATCCCACCTTGCACATGGATGTTTGTGACGTCATTATTATTATTATTATTCGTAACACTTCCAAGGAGTCCGAAGACTCATCTCGGGAGGACACCTATTGTACAACTCTCCGTCGCCACCACTACACCGAACCTCCACTAGCAATCAGCTACATCAGCGCCATGTACTGCCCACCAACACCACAGCTATTATTTTTTGTCTGTAAATTGCATGTCGTCTGAAAGGCCGATTTGTCTGTATGCGGGATGAAAAACCGGAGTTTCCGAGAGAAAACACTCTGCTACCTCCGTATGAGATCGGCTAACTCACCTTCGATTGAAAAAGTCCATATAAAGATTCTTCCCGTCATGACGAGACTCGAGCTTAGGCCTTTTCCAATTGAAGGGCCCAACGTACCGTCGTTCTTCCAATTAAGCTACTAATTTATTCATACAATATATGCACACACACATTCCCCCCCCCCCTCAGTCTTCAGCAATGGTAAAGATCAAGAGCAACTCGTATATACTCAATGCTGACGGTTTAGAACAGTGTTTCATAGCTAATTCCAAAAATACCAATTTCCATACAGCACGGTCGTTCTCTGCAGTTTAATCTTCTATGAAAGAGTACCAAGAGCATGGTCTGCTAATCAGACATGCCATGCTGCTGGAATGGATTATGATGACTGCTTACATAATTACCTTCCAGTGTGTGTGTGTGTGTGTGGAGGGGAGATGTTTCAATAAAGACAAAAGGATAATGGACCATTTCCTAGTCGTAATTATTGTCTAGAAAGGGAAAACAGTCGTTTCCTTTTCTTTAGTGAAAGGTATCGCTGTACTAAAAATGTATCTAACATACCTAGGTCACATAGCAAATATGTCCTCTATATACAAGGTGGTTCAAAATTCCACGTACAAACTTTGAGAGGAGGTAGAGAACATCAAAATCAACCATATTCACATAGGAAAGCATGACCGGAAACGAAACCCGAAAGTGATAGGTGGTGCTGTTCGCCAGCGCTAAAGGTGAGCAATTGGGCTTCCTCATTCAAGCCTTTGAACATCGTACGAAGAACATGCGTCGTTTTACGAGTGCTGAGATCGCAGACATACACCTCGTTTACAATATTATGTATCCAACTACTACTGAACTGTTCAGTTACGCCTAATAGTTTTTTTACACTACCTACTGCCTTGTGTTATTTCTGTATCTTTGTGTCCCTGTTAGTACCTTTCGGTGGCGTTTCTGGTCATGCTTTCCTATGTGAATATGGTTGATTTTGATGTTCTCTATCTCCCCTCAAAGTTTGTACGTGGAATTTTGAATCACCCTGTATATAGCCAGATGGTTTTGTTTAGCAGTATTCTGCTGGGTTTTCTAAAAATTATTCCCTATAGAAATTAACTACATTGCTTTTAATTTGCTCTTGTCCATCTTATCCATCTGGCTAGTTGCATAGGTTTCTCTCCATGAGAAGTAACTGAAGCATGTGGAGAATTTGAAAAATTCAAATATATGCAGATGTGTGGAGATATGCAGAATGTGTCTTAATAAAATAAGGGTTTCTGTCAGTAACACACTAGTGAATAACATCGCTTGGCAAAAACAAAACAAAATATGGTTTTGTTTTTGCCAATTATGGAAGACAAAATTTGCTATGGTGGTGTACTATGGAATAACAATGAAATGAGGAGACAGCATGAAATATCAGAAAGGTAAAAGCAACATTACATAGGAGTGTATAAGAAATGCCAAAATCATCATTTTACAGATACTAACACAATATGCTCAACAATAAGTGCTTCTGTAGTGCAATTGGAAGAACAATGGCAATTGTTCAATTGGAAAAAGACTTAGTTCGATTCTCGTCTTGATGAAAGAAATCCTTATATGTATGATCATTTTCGACTGAACGTGAGTTAGCTGCTCTCATATGGAGGTAGCAGGGTTTTTTTATCCTGCAGACAGGAAAATTGGCACTGGCCTGTGTAGCTCAGTGGAAGTGGCTGTTACGTTCTCTGTGCTTGGCTGCTTGAAGTTAGACCTAGGTTCTAGTCTAGTCGCTGACTGGAGGAACTTTTTCTAAGCCTATCTTCGACCGATTCCCGAGTTAGTCGATCTCTGGCACAGGCAAGCGGGTTTTTCCTCCTGGAAACTCGGGTTTTTCGTCCTGCAAACTCAAGAAAACCGACCGTAGTACCCACATTATTTCAGACAGTGACATATCTTGTTAGGGTTAGGTACCAAGAGATGGTAGCACTTGTTTGCCAGCCTCTTCATCGGTGGCTGCTATAATTAGTGATAGACATGGGCCAGCTATCTCTGATTGGCTACCTGTAGATTGAACTGCCCACTCAGTCTCCAAAAGCTAGATAGGGTATAAAGGCCTCGCCTACTCCCTATTAGGGAATAAAAGGCGTTAGTTGATTTTTGATTTTTTTGATAAAGAGAATTCATATATATATGTATATATACGAGGGCTGTTTAATAAGTAATAAGACTAATTTTACTGTCGCGAAACCACTGATCACAATATTAATTTCTGTGGAATAAAGAAATGTTGCTGTCAGTATTAACAAAAGAGGTTGATAGATGGCGTATACGGGCTGATGTGCCAGAGTGTCACGTAACTAAACGCAAGCTTGTTTCGGCGCGCCTTCGAGCGTGACCAGTCGTCGAAATGGAAGCGTCCTTGGAACAGCGTTATGCGATTAAATTTTGTGTGCATTTGCAAAAATCGGCATCGGACACTTTTAACATGATACGCAAAGCTTTCCACGAAGAAGTAATGTCGAGGGCAAGTATTTTTCGCTGGCATAAAACTTTTAAGGAAGGAAGGCAAAATGTTGAAGATCTTGAACGTGAGGGAAGACCTTCAACGTCCATCACAGAGACAATGATCAACACAGCAGCGACTATCATCAAGGAGGATCGCAGAATTACAGTACGCCAGCTACATGTTGTCCTGAATATTTCTGTGGGAAGTATTCACTCAATCATGGCTGAACATTTGGGACTGAAACGTGTTTGCGCCCGATGGATTCCCAAACTCTTGACACCGGAGCAAATGCAACATCGAGTGGATGTGTGCACAGAATGGAAAGAAAGACTGGAACAAGAAGGCGACAACTTCTTAAAATGCATCATTACAGCAGATGAAGCTTGGTTGTATCACTATGACCCTACAGTGAAACAACAAAGCAGTGAATGGAAGCATCCATCTTCGCCTATCCCCAAGAAAGCAAAAACTGTAAAATCGGCTGGTAAAGTTATGACCACAATGTTTTTTGACTACGAATGCATTGTTTACCAACACGCTGTAGAACCTGGGAATACTGTAAACGGCTCATATTATGCGGATGTTTTACGGACAATGGTACAGCACGTAAAAGGAAGCGTCCATTGCTGAAGAATGGCTTCTTATTGCACCACGGTAATGCAAGGCCACATATTGCTGGTTGTGTAGTGGACGTTTTGAAGAAAAACAACATAGATATCCTACCACACCCTCCATACAGTCCTGATCTCGCACCCTGCGATTTCTGGCTGTTTCCTCAGCTCAAGAAACCACTAAGAGGCCGCCATTTCTAAAGCAACGAAGCAAAACAAAGCAAATGTGTAAAAGCTGCGGAGGCGGTTTTGAAAGAACTCTCAAAAAACGGACTTTCACATGTGTTTAAGAAGTGGGCAACGTTGGGACAAATGCATCGCGTTTCACTGTAGTTACTTCGAAAAAGACCATGTAAATGATGACGATTAAAGGTAATCTGTTTTCTGTATAAATATAGTCATAACTTATTGAACAGCCTACGTATATATATGTTAAAGATACCTAGCAATTTTATAAGCTAGGTTTTAATCCTTTTTCCCAAGTAAGCAAACAGACAAGTCAAGTTTGTGCCTGCACATAGTGCAAGTCTGAGGCAACTCGTGGTAAAGTTGGAGTAAGCTCTGATCACTTTTCCTTAGTATTTTCCCCTAATGCAAAGCACATCCCCCTTGTGGAGATGTATGATGCTATGCTTTAAAGACAAGGGCCACTACCCAGACCGGCTTCGACCTTTATTGAGATCTCGTCAGTGGGAGCCAGACCTAAAAATGCCAAGGTTGAAGTAATGCAGAGCATATAAATTTTACCTAAACAAGTTGCCAACAAGGTGCTTTGATCTTATTAAATAAAAATCTCAGGATGAGAGTAAGATGTAGAAACCATGTTAAAGATACCAAGCAATTTTATAAGCTAGGTTTTAATCCTTTCTCCCAAGTAAGCAAACAGACAAGTAAGGCAAGTTTGCACCTGCAAGTAGTGCAAGTCTGAGGCAACTCGTGGCGTAAGCTCCACCTTTACCACGAGTCACGAGCGCAAACTTGGCTTACTTGTCTGTTTTCAGACAAGTAAGTCGTTTTTGATGAAATCATGTGATTTCATCAAAAACTCATTTATTTAGGCCGAATTATTTACTATTCCACTTGGGGTTCCTGCAAGATTCGAATATTTATGAACGGTGCAATAAAAAGGAATTCAGGCAAACACAATATTTAGATTAACAAAATAAAACATTTAATATATGATATATATAACAAATACAAGCATTCTGCTTTAAAATGAAACAATACAATCAACTTAATACATCTTGCTAAGTCACTCATGCCAATTCAATGTTCTAAACTTTCACATACAATTCACAGTTTCAAAATCACAAGCTTTCTTAACTCAAGTTAGTAAAACGAAACTTCTTATTTAAACAGTCTCCAAATATCTATCAGCTGTATTTAATGTTTAAAATTCACAGGAAGCACTAATCAAGGTAGACAATATTCCAAGCAATCTTATTTCGGACTTTGAAGTTTGAAGATATGTTAATGTTAGAATAAACAAACAAGTATGACTACTCTTACCAGATACAATATTCCAAGCAATCTTATTTCGGACTTTGAAGTTTGAAGATATGTTAATGTTAGAATAAACAAACAAGTATGACTACTCTTACCAGATACAATCTTCAATACATCAATTAATTGTGAGCACACTTATGAATTAACTTACTTACGTTAGCGGAGCACATTAATAAAAATTCTCCAACGATTTAACTGAACTATTGTTAATTGCGCTTCACTACTCAAAAAAAAAAAAACATCAATAAGGCACTGATATCTTTCCTTGTTTACTTTTCTCAAACTAGTTAATTTCAATATAATTCTTCTCAGGGCAACATAGAATTAAGACGTAATCCTAGACTAACTGGAACTAATCAGAATTTTTGCATTGAATGTCCAGTTCTTTATTTATCCGGTTACGGCATTAATCTTCCTTTACAACACAGCTGATTTCACTTACAGCTAAGTATATGATTCACTATGTTTTAGCTCACTTCTAAACACTATTCTCATGAATTTCTGCCCTAGAGAACTTATAATTTTCTTCCACTTCCTTTGCTTGTATCCTATCCTCCTTCCCGCTCCACAAAACTCCCTCTCTCCTCTCTAATTAAAAATCTTCTATATAATATCTTTCCTCTCCTTTCAGTCCGAAGGTCACGCTGTATTCGACTCGTGCTTGTTTATTTCATGCGTCTCCATGACAACAAATGAACGCAAACATTTCGCTAATGTAATACAATGCTCTACTACTACATGAGTGATTACATAACGTTAAATTTTCACAAATAAGAATAAACAGAATATTTGAGCTACTCAATCAGCTTTTTCATTACGTATAGAATTAATTATAATAATACTTTTCGTTACATCATATATATATTTTAGTTATTATAAATTCTGCACATATTATTACTTAACAAATTAATAGTAGGTTAAGTTTAGAATAAATATTTAAATAGTAATCCTAAATTAAGGAATAATAAATAATTTTTATACAAATCATGATTAATACATAATAAGCAATGTTAAATGTGAATGAAAAAAAATAAATTACACAAAATAGTTTCATTCACAATTTAACACTATACGGGAACAAAGAGGCATTAGCTGATTTTTTTTTTTTTTTTTTGATAAATACATATACGTGTATACAACATAGGAAAGATTTGCTGATTTATAGAGTACTATATCCCACAAGTGAGAAAGACATAGACCATCGGATCTGTTTAGGTTACGGGAGTGAAGTAACGTTTCACATGTTTCTTTGTAAAGTCGTTCCATTAGGAACCGACTTTTGTCTTCTTCCACTGAACTCTATGTCTGGTGTTGATGGCATGCTCTGCAAGTCCAGACTGTTCAGGTTCAAGGCACCGGATATACGACTTGTGTTCTTCTAACCAGATCAGAGCAGATCTTCCTGTTTGTCCGAAATATAACCCACAAGAGCAGGGAATCCGGTAGACACCTGGATAGCTGAGATGTGGGAGCTTGTCCTTTGGAGACATGAGGAATGTGAAGATTTTTCTGATGGATCAAAAGGCCACACAAATATTTAGTTGTTTTAACATTTTAACTATGCGTTCGCTAATGCTTTGTACATAGGGGATAGGTATATGCATAGGTTCTTCTGTATTTGAAGAGGATTCCAAGAGGATCCACAAAGAATTCGTTCCACCTGACCAAACAGTCAATGGTGAGTTTTATCTCGAAGCTTTGAAGCGATTGATTGTGAGCATTTGTCGCTTAAGACATGAATGTAGTGATGCAGACAGCTAGTCACTTTTGCACGATAATGCACTATCTCATCGTTAGAACATTGTGAGACAGTTTTTGAGCAAAAACCAAGTTTGTGTGTTGAATCACTCGCCGTATTCATCTGATTTAGCACCCTGTAACTTATTTCTCTTCCTCCGCCTTCAAATGAAATGTAAGCGATACGACACCATTGAAAATGTTCAACTGGCAGTAACCACGACCCTCAACAGTATCCCAAAACTATATATAAAAAACTTATTTAACCGTGTGTGTGTGTATAGATGACCGTGCATAGTGAGAGTATATTTGCAAATGACTATGCGCAGGTTATGCAGGAGTGGTGTGGAGTTTGTGGACGTGTGGAGTGAGTTTAATGGGCAAAAGGACTTACAAGATGGATGGTTTGCATCTGAACGGATTTGGTGTGTGGATACTGAAAAAAGTGTTGCTGAATGAAGTCAATGTCCAGAATCAGGGAAACTGGAGCTATTGGGGGGGGGGAGTGGATATGCAGACATCAGTGAGGCAGTTGAGTGTAAGAATGTGTATAATATGCCCAAGTACGAAGGACAACAAATCAGAATGTGATAGTTAGTATAAAGGCATCCAGATAAGGGTGGGAACTAACAGGCTTCTGCACTACATATACACTAATGCCAGGAGTATTAGGAACCAAAAGGAAGAATTTTTGGCCTTGGTTGGTTCTTCCTGGCCACAGGTTATTGGCATTAGTGAAACATGGCTGACAGAAGATGATATAGCTAGTGGGATAGAATGTGAAGGGTATAGTGTGTTCAGGGACAGAGAGAAAAAAATGGGGTGAGGAGTGTTATCGGTGATAGCTGATAAACTGCAGGATAGTGAATAGAGCACATTTGAGGCTATTTGGTGTGAGATTGAGAGTAGCAGAACAAAATATACAGTTGGATGCTGCTATAGACCAGGTGATGGAATAGAGGGTGGACATAGAATGCATAAGTAAATAGATGCAATGAGTGGAAGGAGGGTAATTATTATGGGGGGATTTCAACTATGGTAACATTGATTGGAAGGAGAGGGCACATGGGAGGAAGGAATTGGATTTTATGCAGTTATTAAGGTATAACTACCTGAGACAGCATGTAATGGAATATACTAGGGGTTCGAGAGTCCTTGACCTAGTAATTGCATCTGAGAATTTGACTGTATTGAATATGACCACGTTGCCACCAATTGGTGAGAGTGATCATAATTCCATGCATTTAGCCACCTGAGAGGTGGCTAAATGCATGGAATTTACAATTAAGACAGGGTGCATGTGGAATTACTGGGATGGTATGACAAGCTTAGGGGATTGCTTAGTTCAGTGCCATGGCAAGGGCTGGAGGTTGATAGTGCATGGGATGCAGTAAAGGAGCATTTGAAGGAGGTAATGGCTGACTGTATACCTAGAGTCCGGATAGTAAATAAGTAGGGGTTAAATGGGTGAATAATACCATTAAGCTTGAGCTGCAAAAAAAAAAGAAACAACTGTGGAGGGAATTTAAGGAGAAAGGTGACCTGCAGGCACACGAACAATATAAAGCACAGGCCAGAAGGGTAACGAGTGTGGTAAGAAAAGCAAAAGAGGATTATGAAAGGAAATTAGCCACGCAAGCTAAAGAGAATCCCAAACGGTTTTTTCGATATGCTGCAAGTAAAAGAAAAAATGTATACAGCAGAATGATTTTAAGGAATGCCAATGGTAGGGAGGTAACCAGTGGCGGCCCGTACATAAGCACTGCGACACCCCTAAAGAAAAAATTAAATTTTGTTTGTGTTTATAAATAATAACAATTCTTACAGCATGATATAAATGCTGAGTAGTTTGGTTTTTGAAAGGAATGATTTTTGATGTCTGACGTGCGGGTTTTTGATAGTTGATATAAAATGTGATTCAAGGAATTTTGACTAGTAAATTTAATAGTAGTAAATAGTTTTACTACTATAATCAATCAGTTTATTTTAAAGAGGTCCAAAGAATCAGCTAACTAGGTAAGTCAACAATTTTCAAAACAAGGGCGATACGCTAGGCCTACTGCCATCAGTATCGCCAATTGTTTCATTGCTTCATTTATTTCATTAGAAACTGTCTATTATTACTATTGTGGAAAGGGAAAGTCATGTCCTGCTCTAGAGAACAAGACTTGGGTCTAACTATGGATGCACCGTACGAACTTAATTTTAAACAGCTTCTAGCAATTTTTAAACACGTAGGAAATCTGCTTCACACACAATGGCCAGGAAAGGTAGTAGTTCATGAAATAAAAGAAGTTGATACAGATGACTCTGAACTCTTAGAACTTCTTCAAGACAGCGCTAGCGAAATAGCAACAACTGCTGAGGATAATCCCCTTACTGACCACACTGATTATCTGGAGGTTCGCGCACGCAAAACTGCGGCCTCTGAACCACCAAATGTGGATGTTATGGAAGAAGATGGCTGTCCCGGACTCGCCTACCTCCTCAAGGGAAAAGATACCCCCAATTATTCTGCATGAAAAGAATAAATGGATGTCCCTAAGGACTACAATGTACAACTTACAGATCTCATACAGCGAAGCAAAAAATGTCACAGACGGCATTAAAATCCAACCCAGAACAGTGATGGATTATCGACGGTTAACCTCTGAATTGAATACTAGAGGTATTCAGTACCACACTTTTTCACTGGGATCAGGAAAAAACCTCAAGGTAGTGATTAGAGGTGTATCTGAAGATGTTTTCACAGAAGAAATCTTTGCAGATCTATACCAGCAAGATTTACCACCCGTAAAGGTCAGCAGAATGACCAGGAGAGACAGGACTCCAATGCCACTAGTGTTAGTAAAGATTAGTCAAACCTACAAGCACATATATGATCTGATGTCCATCTGTGGACTGAAAATCACTATAGAACCATTGAGAAAAAGGGCTTCAACAGGGCAATGCCATAGATGTCAGAAGTTTGGTCACACCCAGAAAATGTGTAGGGCTGAATTTAGATGCTTAAAATGTGGGGTCGGCCACCCAAAATATACATGCTCTAAGTCAAAATCCACCCTGGCTAAATGTGCCAACTGTGGCAGTCCTCACACTGCCAACTACAAAGGATGCATGTACAATCCAAGAAATAGAAAATCAGAAGCAGAAACATTTTCTTCCTCACCTATGTTAGAGACTACTTCACAGTTTCCTGTAGTTCTATAAAAGGTAAGATGCCCTTCAGAAGTCAGAGGTTCCCAAAAGAGTAACTCCGCATCAACAATCTAGGACATATGCGGATGTAACTCGTCCTAAACAGTCATCCTGTGAACAGACACCACACACAAATCTGGCTATCATTACCTCTTCTCTCGCAAATATGGCGTTGCATTTCAGCAGATCCAACCCATCACTTTCTACCAAAAGCTTCCTAAAGGATACCCAAACCATCATCTCAGCACTCACTAATGAACAGTAATAAACTAAAACCAGAATCTCTAGAGACCATTGCATGGAACACGAATGGCCTGCGGAGTAAGATATTAGAACTTCAAAATTTCATCGAAAGACATCAGCCAGATGTCCTTTTACTAAATGAAATGCACCTAAGATCTTCAGACAACCCCAAAATTTGTGGATACCAACTGTACAGAGCTGATAGACTATCACAAAGAGGAGGAGGCACAGCAATTTTCATTTAAAATTTCATCTGTCATCACTCCATAACCATCCCTCCTACCACCAACCTCGAGGTCACTGACATTGAGATTCTCACGAGTTCTGTCGGAAATTAAAAATCTTTGCAGCATATCATCCTCCGCAAAAATAATTACTCTGCTCGGATTTGAACGCCTTATTCGATACCGGAGAGCCTATCATTGTGGCAGGTGATTTAAATGCCAAGCATTCAGCCTGGAATAGCCGTTCCACCAACAAAAATGGACAGATACTACAAAACTATGCTGGTTTCAACAACCTTCTTGCAACAACCACTGATCCCACCCATCCCAACACTTATGGTCGGGCTGATGTGCTGGATATAGCCATATTGCAGCACATCAGACTCCAATACAATTTAATGACGATCAACGATCTATCATCAGACCATAATCCAATACGATTAAAATTGGGAAACCTTAAAAAATTATCTCCTCCCTCACTCATTCATTCATTCCTTGGGAAAGGCTCTCCAAGGTACTTCAAAATATATTGATCCTGTTCCCATCATTAAATCAAAAGAGGAAATTGAAACAGCTGTTAAAAACTTAACAGAACAGATTAAAGCAGCCTGTGCAGCAGTTACTACCCCTGCAACTGCCCGCAATTCCATCCACTTGCCAGAAGATATTATGAATCTAATTAGAGAAAAAAATAAGGCAAGAAAAAAAGATATCACAACACCAGCGTGCCGCAAGACAAACGGTTCCTGAACAGGTTGAATTCTGCAGTGAGAGATGTCCTTGCAGCCCATAGAACTCAACTCTGGGAAGAAAAACTAACCTCCATCTCTACTGATAACCACTCCATATGGAATCTCATCCAAAAGATTTAAAACAGAAATAAACCTCTTCCCCACCCCCTCCAAAGAGATTCAGGTCTCATCCACATGGATGCTGATAAAGCTGAAGCAATAGCAAATCATCTTGAAAAACAATGTAAACCTGCATACGATCACCTTGATTTTAACCATATATACAAGATCCACCAAAATGTCAGATACTCACTCAATTCTGCTCTCGCATATTCCACTCAAATTGCACCCACCTCACCTGCTGAAATATATGCTATTATTAAAAAGTTCAAGAACAAAAAGGCTCCTGGACCGGATGGTATCTATAACAAAGTAATAAAGCTTCTACCACATAGAGCTATTGTCCATCTGACAAATATAATTAACTCCATCCTTCACTACAAATATTTCCCTTCCTACTGGAAACTGGCAGACATAATACCGATCCATAAACCTGGAAAAGATCCCAGATTGCCTCAAAATTACAGACCAATCAGCCTCATCTCAAATCTCGACAAAATTGCCAAGAAGGTAATTCTTACCAGACTTCAAGATTCAATACTCCGATTAAATATCCTGCCTGAGGAGCAGTTTGGCTTCTGACAGTTGCATAGCACCACACAGCAAATACACAGATTGGTGGAACACATCATCACGGGTTTTAACTGGGGTCAATGCACTGGGGATGTTTTCCTTGACAGCCAGTGCATTTGACAAGGTTTGGCATTATGGTTTGCTATACAAACTGATATCATCTGGTGTACCAGTTGGAATCATTCATCTTATAAAGGCATACCTCTACGATAGGCGCATGCGTCAGGATATGTTGGGTAGTCTCGACACAAAAATGCATCTTGGCTGGAGTTCCACAAGGTTCCTTACTAGCACCAATCCTATTCTCCTTATACTTGTATGATATACCACACAACCCATTATCTTCAATTAAAGCTCTTTATGCTGATGATACAGCGAAATTAGCCAGATCTTTAAAGACTTACCTATCCATCAAGAAACTACAAGAAAACCTACTGCTAACCGAACAATACTTTTCTAAATGGCACCTCCAAGTGAATCCCCTGAAGAGTAGCCGTCCTATTCTCCAGAAAATCACTGCTTCCTAAAGAAGATATTCTCCTTTTCAACACTAAAATTCCATGGAAAAATGAGATCAAATATCTTGGCGTAATACTGGACAGAAAACTGACTTTCAGCTCCTATATCAAGACTCTCTGTGCAAACACATCAAAAACCATAGCCCAGCTCTATCTGCTAATTAACAGAAATAGTAAGCTGAGCACCAGAATCAAACTTCTCATATACAAACTGATGATTCGTCCAATACTCACCTATGCTTCACCGGCCTGGAGTCATACTTCAAATTCTAATATTCTCAAACTACAACGTATCCAGAATAAATGTCTCAGAGTGATCCTGGGTGCCCCATGGTTCTTCCGAACTGTCCAGCTACATCGGGACAAAGATGTCCCCTATATTTACTTTCATGCAGACTATAGCAATCAAATTCTTCTCAAAAGCATCGGTGCACCCTAACAAACTGATCCCACTGGCTGCAGATTATGACGCAATGGATTATTTCAAACATAAAAGACCTAAAGCCATCCTAAACTTCAACACTGAGGACTAATCTCCTAGCCCACTCAGGGTGAGCAATTAGCTCATAAACTTTCTCCACTCAGTTTCTCTCAAGATAGCCGGGAATATGAAAAGCTTTTGCTTCACCCCTTATGTCAGTAATGTTGATAGTATGATATAAATGCAATACAACATGTTAAAGGTTACAGCTTATGCTTTGACATTGATTGAATAGTAAATAATTGGAATTGTTCGATTAACGCTTTAGATTAGGAAACAAATGCACTGCCATCTAATGCCGATATTCGTTTGCCTAAGGCAAACGAATATCGGAGTATTTTTAGTATGCTTATGCGCCTTATTTCTGTGAGATATGAAACGTTTATTATTGGTGCGTGTGCATGGTGAACTATTTTTTGTAAATCTTATTTTATTTTGTTAAAATAACATATAATTATTTATATATTATAGATACAAGGCTGAATTATGACGAATGTCACTGTTGAAAATATGAAAAGAATTATATTTTTTCAATTATCGTTACACGAAACAAATGCACTGCGATCTAATGCCGACATTTGACATTCGTTTGCACTTGTCACTGCTATTGATACGAAACTTTTATTATTGGTGTTTGTTCGTGATAGGATAAAATATTTTTAATAAAGCAATTTTTAATATGTAAATTTATTTATTAATAAATTCGTTACTGATTAGGAAAAAAAATGTTTTTTTTTGTATATGCAGCACCCCCACTTAAAATTTTCACAACTGCCACTGGAGGTAACTGAATAAGTTGATATAGTGGAATTACTGAGCAAGCGCTTTGCAAGAGTATATCATCCAGGTGGTGATATTGCAGGAATGAAGGAACCAATAGCTTACATGGGAATTGAGGTGAATAGTATATTACAAAACCTTAATGTGAATACATCTGTGAGATTGGATGGTATACCAGCTCGGGTCTTACATGAAGCAGTTAAAGAATTGTCAGTGCCCTTGACCATTTTGTTTGAGTCTCGGGTCTGGGTTAGTCCCAATGGAGTGGAAAGAGGGGAAAACAGTTCCACTGCATAAAGGAGGATCCAAGACTACTGTTGCAAATTACCGACCGATCAGCATATCAGGAGTCATTGTCAAGGTTTTGGAGAAAGTAGTCAAGAGAAAAATACAGGAATGGATAGATGAAAATGGGATACTGTATGGGGGACAACAAGGTTTTGTGAAGGGTAGATCATGCCTCAGTAACTTGCTCATGTTTCATAACACAGTGACGACTGAACTGGATAAGGGTAACGGGTTTACAGTGATACTGCTGGACCTTGCTAAGGCCATTGACAAGATACTACATGGAATTCTAATCAGTAAACTGCAGCATATATGGGGATGGATATAGGGTTGGTGAGATGGATATCATGGCGGTTGATGGAGAAATATCAGAGAGTAGTTTATTCAGGGGTAGAGTCCAAAAGACAGCCTGTGATTAGTGGTGTGCCGCAGGGTTCTGTTCTTGGACCACTACTATTTAATTTGTTCATTAACGATATAGAAAAGGATCTGAGAGGAACTGTTCATTTATTTGCTGATGGTGCAAAGTTGGGTAGAGCAATAGTGAATGCACATGATGTCAAAATTTTGCAGGATGATTTGGATAGATTGGAGGACTTGGCTAAGACGAATGGATGTCAATTTAATGTGGCAAAGTGTAAAGTTATGCATTTTGGGGTGAAAAGATTAGCAGCAGCATATCACATTGATGGAGTTGTACTCCAGGAGGTTGATGAGGCCAGGGATTAGGGAGTGTTGGTGGATAGGGAGTTGAAGTTTAGGGGACACATTGCAAAAGTGGCTAAATCAGCTCATCAAATCACTTGGTTACTGAAGAACACTTTGACGAGCAGAGACAAGCAAGTTATTGTTCCTCTGTATCAAGCTTTGATAAGACCTCATCTTGACTACTGTTCCCAGATCTGGGCACCAGGGTTTCTTCTTGATGGGAAGGAGGTGGAGAGGATTCAGAGGCGAGTGACCAAGATGATAGCAGGTCTATGGAATGAACCTTATGAGAACGGGATGAAGATTTGTGGGTTGCAGAAATTGGTTGATAGGCAGAAAAGGGGTGATATGATTGAGACATTCAAATTAGTGAAGGGTTTCTATAAGATTAATTCAGAGGATATTTTTCAGAACAAAACTGGTAGTGGGAGGACTAGGGCCATCCATGGAAACTGGGCAAGAGTGTGGTTAGCAAGGGTATTAGAACTAGGTTTTTTACTTGGAGAGTGGTGAATGAGTGGAATAAGCTGCCAGAGTCTGTTGTGGTGCCATTACTGTGAATGTGTTCAAGGCAAAGTATGATAGATACTGTGCGGATGTTGAATAATTGTTTTTGACATGATGTTTAGGGCCTCCCTCGATTAGTCTAAGGACTACTTGGAGTTGCCTGTAATAATAATAATAATAATAATATTGATAAATGATTTGAACAATTATAATTGGGTGTTTTATTTTCTATCAAAAGGTCGGTTTCTTTTAAATGTTACATGTTAAATGTAAGCCGAATTGGAAACATTAGACACATAAAAGTAATGTTTTCTTTTATTTACATACATCGAGGATCGAAAAATAGTTTATCTATAGATTCAATATACATATAATCTTGGCATTTTTAGCATCTAAAAATTTACAATTTAAATACATCAAAATAAATTTTTAAGTTGGATAAGACAAAAGTTCCATTGTTAGCCATAGAAAAGCCAAAATTTTAGTTAATTTCAATTATGTATAAGCTAAATGCTTACGTTGAACTCTGTTTTAAATAAAATAATTAAGATATGAAATTATCCTTCAATAAATTGACCATGAAGCATAACAAAAAAGTGCAAGCAAATATACTTTTTTTTTTTTTTAAATGCATATACATTTATAGTACTTCACACTTCAGTTTGCTAGAGTATACTCTACTATAATATATTTAATAATTGATCATGGCAGTATAGAATATTTAGTGGGGAATGTAGAGGCAATGAATATGTGATGTTTAGGCAAATCAGGTTAGCTGATATAAGCAAGTAATTACTATGAGCAATTCAAGAATAGCAACACAGATTAGGAAGTGAAATCAGCATTTCATAAAAATGAAACTGACTTTCTGCAATTCTCGAGTGGCTGTTATCCCATAACCTAGAAAGCATATAGGAGACACATAGTCAACACCTCTACCCCTAGCTGAAGAGACTTGGAAGTGGTAAGAAGAAGCAGGCACATTGAAGTTGTTTCATAACAGCATTCTTGTATAGTGATACCATTTGTCATGATAATTAAACTAAGAACTGTTTTTGACTTCTTTTTTATTTATTTATTTTTTTTAATGTGAGCCACCTACGAATGTTTGTAAATGTATTGTATATGAGTACCATGAGCTCGGGGATATTCTGGAAACATTGTTATCAAATGAATTTTTTTTTTTTTTTAAGCAACTTTAGTCTACCTGATGTGGCAGTCTCAAACCAGATGAAAAAAATTAAGTTCATTTCCCTCCTAAAGACACTGACAGAAATCCATGACTGTAGTGGAATTCGAAACTATAACTTAGTGAAGAGCAGAGACGCTATCCAGTTGGCCTATCAACCTGCAAAAAGAACTATAGAAATCTGGTATTTAGTATTAGTCAATTTTTTGCCATCAATATGTGTAACAAACAAATATAGCATGAAACTGTTCACTGTTGATTTTTTAATTGTCTTTATCTGATGTTTTGGCAATAGCTATTATAATGTCTGTGACATTATAATAGCTATTGCCAAATGTGTATTCTTCAAATTCCTCGACTGACTGTTGAGGTTATTTGACAAGTCAGTTTAAATATCTGACAAGTTAAGAGTCAGTAACTACTAGCAATCCAAATGAAACCAAAACCGAAAACAATCTGATAAAGTAATAGCCTATTTACCAAATTTCATTAAACTCTTTTAGCCAGTAGAGAGTTAATTAAATCATTTTATTAATAAAATGATCTGACTGAAACCAAAATTGAAATAGATAGACATATTCTTGTATATACCCTAAATCCAAAATTCTTATTCTATCTAGCCAGAGCACAGTTACTGCAATTATAATTTTGTGTAATTATGTTTCGCCCTTTGTATAGCCCAAATGAGACATAAATTGGGATGTTTGAAAAATTTTTGTAAGGAGAATGTTCCAAATACCAAATTTAAATAAACTTCATGCAGCTAGTCTTCAAATAATCTGCATATAGATGAGATAAACAAATCTAATAACAATGCATTCTATAAGGAAAGGGGGAAGGCATTGGAATATAGGAGACAATAGTGCAAGCCATGGAAGATCCCAAGTTCTTTTGTTATATGGTCATATTTCATGAATCAGAATATTCCATTCTAGGAATATCTTGATTTCCCTGTAGGAATAAACCAATGGCACAGGATTTATTCCTAAAGGAAAGGGTGAATGAGGAATAGGGTTTTTTGCATAGAGAATAGTGGATATAATGTTTAAGTCAGTCTTTTACAACATGATTATACACTTTAAACCAAAACATTGTACAATTTAAAAAAAAATTGTTTCTCAATTTATTTTTCACTAATAACAACAGAAAACAATGTTATCAGAGTAATCAATCAATTATCTGGATCTCCAAGTGGCAAATCAACTAACCACTAATGCAGACCCTAATGGGCTATTTTGAATGCACAATGATAAGCAACTCATTTTTTAACTATTGCGCCTGTGGGTTAACCCTTTTTGAGGGTTAACCCACAGGCGCAATAGTTAATAAATAGAAAAATGGGTCGGCCAGTTTTGCACCAGATAATTAAGAGATTATTATAGTTATTATTATTATTAGAAAGAATTCTGAATGTAAATGGAATAAAAATAAGCTAAACATATCCAAAAATATCCACCCATCCATATAAAAACTTCTTTGATAACTTTATAACAAATTAAACGTTCATGGCTTAACATAAAAATTCAAGCATTCCATTGCCCTTTTCACAGGAGGTCAACTACATATATGTATTTATATATACACTATACAAAATAAAATTTACCAAGAACTTATACTAAACCCAAATATTGCAGACATACGTATATTCTGAAAAGTTTTGCTATATTAAAAAAAAAAAAAAAAAAAAAAAAAAAAAAAAAAAAAAAAAATGTTATGCCAGCCTGGTTGGCTGAGTGGTTAGCATATCCACTCTCTGGCCAAAAGGCTGTGCAGGTTCGAATTCTGCCGTGGGCATGGATGTTTGTCATTGTCTGTGAAAATACTAGTGGTAGTGATCAGCAGTAGATGGCATTGGTGTGAAGTGGAGATGAAGAGTTGTAGAGTAGATGCTCTCCCTCGATGAGTCTTTGGACTCCCTGGAGGTGTTACGTAATAATAATAATAATAATAATAATAAAATAAGATTTTAAATCCTGAAAATGAAAGCAATAAAAAAATGATAATTCTCTTCTCCACAAACATAATGACTGAATATAAAATTCAGTGCTACTTAGAAAAAACACATTTGAGTGACAAAGCAATTGTTTTGCTTATATAGGTTTAGGTGTGAAATTTAAAATAAACACATGATGCTGACAAAAGGATTTAACAATTCAGAACATACCAAAAATCATCAGTTCTCAGAACTAGCAATTGCATGGTACTATGATGTTTAAATTTAAATTTTTAACTTACAAAATTAAATTAAACTGGTCAGTTTTGTGTCAGATAATCAAGAGATTATTACAGTCAATTGCAATAATGAGCTTATTCAGAGACTCAGTGTGTAACTGAGAAAGGCACTGAATTTTTTTCTTGCAGTTAGGTACAAAACAAATTTCTAAGACCACACAACTTTTCTAGATTGATTTATTTTTTTAATGTGAATTCTATTCATAATATATTGTTAGCATATAAATATTAGTACCATGGGTGAGCTAAAAGTTGGATAATATCCAGAAACCCAAGAAGAATGATCGGAGCTTGCTCTACCTTTACTACGAGTTGCTCTAGCATTGCACTACCAGGTGTTGGCTTATGCTTAGACTTGCTGAACTTTATATAGTTTTCTACATTCGGCATGAAACTCTTAGATTAGATTTTCTATCTTTGAGTGTCTTATTTGGCTAAGAAATAATGTGGTATTCAATATCCACTTAATTTTTGAATAATCCAGAAACCCTACCAAGAGACCAAAAATGGAAATTTTTCAAGTCACTCCACATCTCAATAAGGAGTTTAGAGAACACAATTTTGGTAAAAATACTTTGCAATGAATACTTTCACTTAGAACTATACATCAACTAAACTGTATAATCAGAATAACCAAATTATTGTATTTGCAAACAATTCAAACATTTGCAACATAAGCTGTTGAACACAATTTATTACTACTATATTATTTAGTTATGTTTCAATTCAATTCAATGGTATGCTGTTCGCTATACCTTGACAGATACATCATAGTACCACCTGATCTTCAACCTCCCCAGCAAAAGTAGATGCAACATGCACTCTTTGATTGAAAAAGTCTGAGTTCAGTTCTTGTTGTTGACATGAGGAATGTGAAAGAAAAGTGCTTTTTTTTCAATTGCAGGTGAGCTAGAGAGCCTTATATTGAGGTAGCAGGAATTTTTCATCTTGGATTTTCTAGCCTGGCTAGCCAGATTATCTACACCTACCCACTCTCCAACCAGAGGTGGTAGGTTCGCATCCCGCTATGGACATGGATATTTTGTGAACGTCTTTAGGTGGCAGGTGAATTTCATCACCTGGTGAGAACCAACATCCTGCTTATTAAAGGCCTGAAGCAGCTTGAAAAAGATCTTTCATGTCTATGACATGGTTTTCAGATTATTGAACTTTTTAGCACAAGTGTGATTAGGTTTACAACCTTTCATGGCTGGGATTTACATAAAAAAATAATAAATAAATAAAACTCAGATAATCTGAGATGAAATTTCATCCTATAAATATAGAAACCAGTCGGGATACAATGAGCTTATAAGAGGTACACTGTGTATTCTGTACAAGGTTTCCTACTTGTAGAGGCTAAAAATATCTAGAAGCTGGATTTAGAGACTGTAAAATATCATAATGCTGAACAGGAAGTTGTTGGCAAGTGAACATCAATTTAGGGTTCAATCTATGGTATGTGCATTAGTTAAGATCATTAAAAATAGTTAAAATGAATAATTGCCAGCACCTAAAGCTTTAGATCTTAAAGAGATTAATTAGAAAACAGAAGTTATTTCACATATAATAAACATCTTGCAATTGGTGAAGTATAAAATTATTTTTCTGAGTGATGGATGTTATGGACAAATTCGTTACTACATTTGAAAATAAAATATAAAATATTTGATAATTAAATACAACATTTTGCACTAATCAAATGAGTTCCTTCCAGCCTACAGGTAATTTCTTTTCAGATGAAAATCTTTTATTCAAACCAAGTTCTCAATTTTTTTTTTTTTTTTGTTTGCTTGAAGACAAATAAAACTTGTAAAACTTTAGAAATCTTCAATGTCTATCATTGTTATGCTGAAGCAAACCTGTTCACTTGTAATATGCAAGGTAACAAAATGTTTTGCTATAGATCTTACTACTATATAAAAATCAAGACCTAAGACAAATTCAAGATCAGACTTGCAGCTTTAAATTTTTAATGAACTGTCGTGACATGCAAGTTTAATTTTAAACTTTTTATTTTTTTTCTCTTTTACTGGAAGATCTGATCTGTAAAATTATTATTTGGAGAAATACTGGTCTGATGGACTAGGAGGAACGTTTTTTTTTTTTTTTGAATGATAACATGTTATCTAGTAATTTTTCACATCACTTATCAGAAAAAAACAAAGCTTTTTCATAAGGCCATACTTTGCATACAGCTTTTCCTCTTAGCAGACCAATGGGTACAGGACCATATGTACGCGAGTCAGTTGAATTTCCTTTATTGTCACCTTCAAGCCATACATGTCCTTGAGGAATAAACTCTGAACGAAAACCTTTCCTAACTTTCTCACCAGGTAGTGCTACAATACGCTTACAGATATACTGCTTAGGATTTGTTGGGGACCGAGCTATAACAATGTCTCCTTTATTTATTTTTCTTCTCAAAACTGATATGTGCTCTGTTAGAATTACATCATTTGAAAATATAGTAGGTTCCATAGAGGGTCCACTACATATTACAAAATCTCCTACAAATTCCATAGTACAATAAATTAAGCATCCAAACTGGATACCACATTTTGCTGCCACAAAGCTATGGCTAACAAGTTTCTGAAAAAATTTCCTCAATGTAGTAGTAGCAGCAACAGCAGCCATTTTAAACTTTCAAATTCTATATCCTGCAAAAACAGTAAAAACATTAGTTCATGTATAAAAGAAACAATTTGCATTTAAAAAAAAAAATGTACCATACTTTTTAAGGGGATAAAAGTATGGAAAAATTAATAAAACAAATATAGTAATTGACAACTGGATATTAAACAATCTGAAATATATCATATATATATCTATATAAAGTTCTATGAATAACAATGGAAACACATAGTTGCAAACTTATATGGTTTACATCTGTATTTTATCCCAGCTTAAGTAAATAAAAGTCTACATGTGAAATATCTTCATAACTGCTTACTTACATAACAAATCAGTTGATTTCACTACAAGTTTACCTGTGTAATTCTTTGACTGTACATGACCAAAGCAACTGACCAGTCGTAGGCATCCCGTAATGCAAAACACTTATTCTAGGAAGTGAATACCTTGCATTAAAGAAAAATGTCATCTTCTGACTGTGAAGGTTAGTGTATTATAAACTATTATTTTCAATTATTATATTTACGGCTATTTGCCTGCTTCTGTTTAGGAGTGCCCCAGTTTAAATGACATTGGCTTTTTTTCTCACGGATTCTTAGGGCATTGTAGATATATATTTATCAATAAATATATGTTGCATAGAGGACAAGAAATTTGCACATACCTTTTTGTGGGTGTTGTGGCTCTTCTTCTTTTGTGTTGTCCAAACTACTGTGTGTGTGAGGGGGGGGGGGGGGCAAGTGGAGGAATTGAAATAACCAATGGAAAAAACCCGGGTTTTTTTGAATAACATATATATACATATATATTATAAGGGATGGGCGGATCGTTTTTTATATATTTATATGAGGTGGGAAAGGGTGAAAGGGGTTGAAAACAGCAACTGAATACAGCAACAGAGAGTTGCTGTTTTCAACACCTTTCACCCTTTCCCACCTCGTATAAATACAGGGTGTTCGGGATAAATTTGACAGTTTCGTAAGGAAAAAGAAAATCTTCTTTGTATCTATTAAATTTAATGAATTGACAAAAAAACATTACAGGCAGAGTTAATTACAATACTATCAACAAGATTTACTCAAAATAACCACCATTAGCATCGATCACAGCTTCAATTCTGCTTCGGAACCTCGAACAAGCTGATGCTACAGTCTCCCTGGGAAGGGCCGCAAAAACTGTTTTAATTTTATCCATTAGCTGGGCTTTTGTATTACTGGAAGTGCGATTGGTGTCTTTTTCAACTGCGCCCCATACAAAATAATCCATGGGGTTAAGGTCTGGGGAGTTTGGAGGCCAAACATTTGGACTGGTGAAGTCGTAGAAATTTTCAGACAACCATTTTTGACTTTTCCCAGAGGTGTGGCAAGGGGCCGAATCCTGCTGCCATACATACGGCCTACCATTGGCTACCCTTGTTATCCAGGGCTTGACTACAGTTAGCAACTCCACGAACAAAGCCCGAATTCCAATGCCAGGGTTCTTCAACACCTGTTCCTGCAGATTTGCGAGGAATTCTGCTGTACGAATGCAATCAGATCGTCTGCTAGGGATCTTTCTTCTTGCTACATCCTCGTAGTCACCATTGCAAGTCTCTAGTTCATGCCTGATTGTTTTTACTGTATTCAGGGAGCATTGGGCAGCAGTCGTAATATCCTTATTTTGATGGCGGGCACGAATCATCATGATACAAGTTATTCTCTTCCATGATTCAGGTGGGTTCCAGCTATCCATCCTTTCTGACATCTTGTATATGAATGAAGAAGGGTCCAAACTTTTAAATGAAGAGAAGTGTGTGTTAATACATGTAACTTACGGAAAAATATAATTAATTATAAATATGTCAAATTTATCCCGAACACCCTGTATATAAAAAAACGATCCGCCCATCCCTTATAATATATATGTATATATATGTTATTAAAAAAAAAAACGAGTTTTTTCCATTGGTTCTTTCAATTCCCCCACTTGCCCCCCCCCCCCTCACACTCACCTCTACTGAGTGTTCCTGGTAAGATTTATGCAAGTATACTTGAGAAACAGTTGAGAAGGATTGTGGAAGAAAAGCTTGGTGAAGCTGGATTCAGAAACTGGAAAAGAAACTTGTTCTGTGGGTTTCAAGGTGTACTGTGAAAGGATGTTGGGCGGTAGCTGTATGTGTTCCAATGGACTTAGCACAGAGTGGGGGAATTATTGATGCTGTTTCAAATGAACATTTCCCATGGAAATATTTATAGAATATACAAATTGCAGAGACCAAGTGTCTATGTGAAAGTGAGGGGAGTGAGTTGGTGAAGATGGGTCATTTATCAGTCTAATTGCTTTCCCCTGTATTGAGTCAAGAATTTTGATGGAGCTTATATGGTGTGATTGTGGCATTATATCAATACTTAGTCTTTATTTGAGTTGTAAGTCAGCAGTTAGAATTGAAGGAAGTACAGGAAGATGGTTTAATGTTAAATCTGGTGTCAGACAAGGATGTACATTATCCCCTCTGTTATTCATTATCTATATGGATCACATTATGAAGGAAAGTGGTATTAAACCTGATATCAAAATTGGAGATGTTAATGCCAGCTCTTTGCTTTCTGCAGACGATGTTATACTTCTAAATAAATCCGCTACAAATCTGCAAGATTCCCTGACTAAATTGAATAACTGTTGTAATAAAAATGATATAAAGGTCAGCAATAACAAGACAAAGACAATGAAAATAGGCAGAAGCATTGAAAATATCAACTGCGTTGTGAATAGAGAACCTGTAGAATAAGTAAAACATTTCTGCTACTGAGGCACGATTTTTAGTGAAGATGGTAAATTAAATATGGAAATAGACAACAGAATCCACAGAGCTGGTATGGTAGGAAGTCAACTGAATAAATTCATATGGAATAAGAGAGAAATTAGTCGAACACTAAATTAGCTGTATACAAGACAGTGTTCAAACCAGTTTTAACTTATGGATCTGAGAGCTGGGTCAGAAGTAAAACACTTGACCAAAGACTAGAGACCGCAGATATGAGAGTCCTGAGAAAGATTAGAAGCGTGAACAGATGGCATCAATGGCAATATCATATTAAAAACAAGAATATTAGGAAAGAACTTGACATTGTCAGCATCCAGGAATGCGTTAGCAGAGCTAATCTCAGGTGGTATGGTCACTTAAACAGAATGGGCAAGGAAAGATTAGCAAAACAAGTGTTCTCTGCCAGGTTGGCAAGGAAAAGACCTAGAAGAAGACCAAGGCATAGGTGGATTGATATGGTAAAAAAATGTCTTAGAACACAGAAATATAAGATCTGATAATGTTAGAGTCTTGACAGGTAACAGACTGATTTGGAGGAAAATCGTAGATAGAAAAAAAATCATCATCTGATGGTGAATTTGTAAAACACTGTTCTGTGAAAGTGGCAAGTGCATTTGGGGAAGATAAAATTGCCAGTGAGTTTGAAAGCGTCCCACTATCAAAACAAGCTGTAACAGAAAGAGCCGAGGAAATAGGTTCTCACATATTAAATAAATTAAAAAGTGTTATTACAGATTCAGCTTACTTCTCATTGGCTCTGGATGAATCAACTCACATAACAGATACAGATGAACTTCTAATTTTCATTCAAACTGTTTCCAAAGACTTTGTTATTAATGAAGACCTATTAGCATTAGAGTCATCACAGCCAAAGGTTAAGACATTTATGATGCAGTTATGAAGGTTGTAAATGGTACTGGTGACATCAACAATCTCACAGCTATTGTGACAGATGGTGCCAAATCAATGCGTGGTATTCAAACAGGCTTAGTTGGCTTACTAAGGAAGGCTGGAATCAATTGCCCTGTATTGCATTGCATTATACATCAGGTGGCTCTGTGTGGTAAAATTCTGGAGAAAGAGGATGTTGTGAAAACTGTAAATCTAATTAAGGGCTGAAATCGGGCCTTGACACACCGCAAGTTTCTTTCTTTTCTAACAGAAATGGAGGCAGAATATGACGATTTAGTGTTGTACACAGAAGTATGTTGGCTAAGCAGAGGGAACTGTTTGAAACGGTTTTTTGCTTTGAGAAAGGAAATAAAACAGTTTTTAGAGTAAAACGAGAATACAATCAAAGAACTAATCATAAAACTATATATGTGATCCTCATTTTAACAGCTTACTCGCCTTTCTAACTTTCCAATCACACACCACATGAACGAACTCAATGTGAAGTTATAAGGACGTAACCAAACAATCTCAGATTTAGTTGGACACCTAGATGGGTTCATAAGTCGACTGAAGGTTTTTAAATTCACCCTAGTCAGAGGAATCTTGGTACATTTCCCTTCCTTCAGGGATTTGATGGAGGAGAACCATGACATTGACTTCAAATTTTCTGTGCCAATGTTAGACCAACTTTTGGAGCAATCCAGTAAACGATTTTCTGACTTCAGTGACATGTGGCAACAACTGACATTATTTAACAACCCACTGAAATGCGACATTTCAGAGCAGCATGACACTATTCAATTGGAGTTGTGTGACCTTCAAAGTGACCCCTTTTTACAGTCAAGGGTGGAGATAGGCATTGACTTTTGGAAACTGGTACCAAGGGAAAAATATCCTGCATTGAGTGATTTCATCTTGAGAATTGCATCTATGTTTGGAAGCACATCCATATGTAAATACACTTTCTCAACTATGAGGGCGGTTAAATCGTCACAAAGAAGCTGACCAACTGATGACTCAGGATTTGTTACGAATATCGTCATCATCGTTGAAAATCGACTTTGATGAACTTGTTGCCGCACATGAATGCCCACAGTGTTCTCATTAAGTTGTGTTACATGTAAAAATCCAGAAATATGTAATTAAATTTAATTTAACAACTTATATTTAAATCAATCAAGTATTTTATATTGTTCTCCCAGTAGTAAAATGATTTAATAAATATAGTAATTCAATACATATAACTATTGCCTTGAAAAAAATGCAGGGTTTATTTTTATTAAGTTCTGTCTAAAAGTGTGTGGCCCATGACGCTACCACTCATCATATATTGGCCCTCATATTGAATGAAGTTGGCTACGCCTGATCTACATCAATGCCACCACTAGTATTTTTTTGTCTGTAAATTGTGTGTGTTCGCAAGGCTGATTTGTCTGTATGCAGGAGGAAAAATTCAAGTTTTCGGGAGAAAAAATCCTGCTACCTCCAGGATCCTGCTACCTATGAGATCGACTAACTCACCTTCAACTGAAAAAGCCCATATAAAGATTCTTCTCGTCAAAACAAGATTGAACTTGGGCCTTTTCCAATCAAAGAGCACAACATGCCATCGTTCTTCCAATTTCACTACAAAGGTGTTTGCCCTTATTCGTGGTACAGCACATGTGCTGTACCACGAATGACATCACATGCATTAGGCGTTGAAGACTTAGTTATTGTTATTAGGTCGTGTTTTATAATTTTTCGCGTATACTCTCCCACATGAGTCTTTGACTCCATGGAAGTTTTTATAATAATAATAATAATAATAATAATAATAATAATAATAATAATAATAATAACAACATACCTACTAGTCAAATACCTCGCTAACCTATTAAAAGAGAAGATAAGGAAATCAGCTTCATATATAAGGAATTCTCAACACTTCGTTGAAAAACTTAAAAACATTAATATATCCAACACAGACTTATTGGCAAGTCTGGATGTGGTCTCTTTGTTCACAAACATACCAATTGAAGAAGTCATTAAGATTACAAAAGATCTCTTTCCAAATGATATTATGCAACTATTCTGCCACTGTCTCAAGTCCAACTACTTTAAAGTTAACAACTTAGTATACCAACAACTAGAAGGCTTAGCCATGGGCAGTCCACTGTCACCACCGTGTGTGGACCTGTTTATGGAAAAATTAGAAAATAACATCCTAGCAAAAATAAATCCAAAACTATCAGTCTAGTGAAGATATGTTGATGATGTGTTCATTATCTGGAAAGATAACGAAGATATCTTACATGAGTTCCTCCAAAAAATTAACTCCTTCCATCATAAAATTAAATTCACATTAGAATTGGAAAACAATCATCAATTACTCTTTTTAGATGTACTAGTTAAAAAAAAGTTAATGGAAATATCAAACTTACAATATATCATAAACCTACAGATACAGGACGTTATCTCCATTATACATCCAATCATCACTATGCACAGAAACTGAGCATTATACATATGCTAAAAAGCAGAGCCAAAAATATCATTAAAAAGGGGAAAAAGACGTACTTGCTGAGCTTTCACTTATATCAAAAACTCTATCACAAAATGGTTATCCTCAAAATATAATCAACAAAATTCTCTATAGAAACACCTCCAGCAACAACCTCGGACGACCCAGTACGTATCATCCATCGTCATACCCTATGCCGGATCAGTCTCCACCAAAATAGTAAGAATCATGAGACTTTTTAACATCAGCATTGTTTTTAAACCTACCACAACCAGAAGACAGTTATTAAGATCCACTAAGGATAGCGTCGCTTTCTACAAATACGCAGGTGTTTATAGCATATCATGTACGTGTGGACTTACCTACATAGGCCAAACTTCAAGAAGCTTAGAAATTCGAAAGGAACATGTCAGAGATGTCAATAATAGAACAGACACCTCAGGGTTAGCACATCATTTCTCAACTTCAACCCATTCAATAGATTGGGACAACAGTTCCATGCCATATATCGAAGAGGATTTTAGATGTGGAACCTTTAAAGAAGCTGCAGTAGTCCTACGAACAGGAAATAATCTCAATAGAAACCAGGGAATAATATTAAAAGACGTGAAAAAATCTGTTAAACTCATTAAGTTTAACGGAACTAAATTATGTAAAAAATTATAAAACATGACTTAATAACAATAACTAAGTCTTCACACCTTATGCATGTGATGTCACACGTGCTCTCCAATTTATCTGTTTTTAACCTGTTACTTCATTCTTTTTTTTGTATTTAATCTAGCATAGCCTTTCTCATCTTGACAAAGCTAGACAGTTACAGCTAGTGAAACTAGTAGATGATTTGTTTAAATGTTTATTAAATTCATGGTCTTAAAAATCAAATAGTGCGTTTCAATTTTTAATGAAAAGAACCAAATAATAACTTTCAGTCATCTAAGTTGTTTACAAATGCTTGTTCTCTGACTGACGTGTTGTTCTGTTTGTAGATAATGTGTAGAAAATAATAAAGTAAGTTTGAAACACCTTTTAGAGCACCTGTGTAGCTCAGTCTAAGTGGTGTGTGTGCCATCCATGGTGATAGATTGCCCGAAGAGGGAGCTTCGTAAGTTCAATTCTAGTTGCCACACATATAGGACTTTGACGGCTGTGTAGCTCAGTGAAAGTGGTGTGTGTGTGTGTGCGTGCATGCTGTTCACACACCACTAGACTGCCCAAAGAAAGAGAGTCTTAAGTTCTATTCTAGTCACCGACTAGAGGAAATTTTAAAAATATGAAAATATGGAAATTAAAAATTAAAAACGGAGGAATACATACAGTGGTGCCGTAATAAGCTCATATGAAGAATGAAAGAAAGAAATTAAAAATAAAAAGATAAAAAAAAAGAAAATATGCTTTTATGGTGTGTGAGTCATTTTGACATATGAGTTATCTTCAGAGCTCAAGGGAATAAAAGTTTTACGTATTAGTAGGAGCTACTCCTAGAATTAAGCCAATGGTTTAATACTAAAGGTGCTCCTTTAGAAAATAAGCAAATGGGCTATAAGTATTGATGTAAATAATGAGACTGCAAGATAATAAATAATTTGGTGAGAGTGGGCAACCCTGCATAATTCCTTTTTCTACTTTGAATTTGTCTGTTTTTATTTTATTAAATCTGACAGTTGTTTTGGAATCTTTATAATAATTTGTAATAAAGGTTTGTAGTTCTGAATCTAACGTAATATATTTTAAGATGTTTATCATTTTGTTCCTATCAATGGAATCAAATGCTTGTTTAAAGTCAATAAAACTGCAGTATATTATTATTATTATTATTACGTGACACCTTCAGGGAGTCAAAAGACTCATCGATGGAGGGCACCTACTCTATAGCCACTCAATCCATCAACTACAATACAACTAACCACAACTACATCAAAGCCATCTACCATCCACCACCACCACTACCACCACTAGTATTTCCACAGACAATCACAAAGATCAATGCCCACAGCAGAATTCAAACCCGCAGCCTTTTGGCTGGAGAGCAGATACACTAACCACTTGGCCAACTAGTTCGGCTATACGTATGTTGTTTTCCAGTCACCTAAAATTTCACAAGCATATAGTATTTGGTTAAAAAGTTCAAGCAAGAAACTCGTGGATGCTATACCACCATATTTCCACAGTTCAGTAGGAAGTTCATCACAACCAGGTGACTTAAATATGTTCATTTGGTTTATTGCATTCAGAAATTCTTCTTTTATTATGAATTGTTGTTTTTCTCTTTCTATCTTTTTGTTTGTGTTTTTCCAGTCCTCTTCTCTCCAGAAAAGTATGTGGTAATATTCTTTCCAAATTTTTTAATCTCTTGAATTGTTACAGTTTCAATATTGTTTTTATCATTCATTTTTAGTGGTCTGTTTGTTAATTCTTTTATAATTTTATATACAGTCTTGCTATCATTCTTTTTATTGGCTTCTTCATAGATTTTTGCTTTTTCTTCTAATCAAGTGTTTTTAGCAGATTGCACATTCTACCTGTTTTGTTTTTCAGTCTTTAATAATATTGCTTTCTCTGTATTTTCTCTGTTCAGAGTATTTTTTGCAGCTCTTTTTTTCTTCTAAAGTTTCCAAAATTTTTGTGATTATCCACTTGTTATTTGTTCTAATTGTTGCACCAAGTGTTTTTCTTGCAGCATTTACCATAACTGCTCTGCCCATTTTCCATGTATTTTCTACACTGTCAAAGGTTATTTGCTTTAACTCTGTTTCTATTATGTTTGTATTATAGGGTCTTTGGTTTGCTATTTTTAAATTTCAGTTTACTTTTTGCAGCTAGTAATTCATGATCAGAGTCAAAATTTGCTTTCTTTAGTATTCTTACATTTTGGATTGAGGATTTCAAGTTATTTTTGATCAGAATGTAATGAATACAATTTTTAATTATACCATCTGGAGATGTCCATGTGCATTTGCATGATGGTCTATGAAAAAACATGGTGTTTGAGATTAATGGATTGTTATGTTCACAGAATTCCAGCAGTCTTTCATCTCTTTCACTCCAAATTTGCTCATCATATCCTGGTGTAAATCTCCCTACCTTGTTGTTGAAGTCTCCCATTACTATTAGGATATCCTTTTTCTTTTGTTAATAAGATCTTGTAGTTACTGGTAGAAGGTATCTAATTCTTCATCTTCACATGATTGATATGGTGCATAAATCTGAGTAATTTTGAAAAAAAAAAAAAAAATCTCGTTTTCTTTTCCTTTTAATCTGTTATAATTCTTGGACCATGTGACTCTAAGGTTAAGACAGAGTTCTGCAAGCGATTACTGATTAATATTGTGACTCCCTCTCTATGGGTGTTATATTTTCTTCCTGAGTAAAACAGTTTTCCATTCTTCAAATTTACCATGCCTTCTCCTGGCTAGTGTATTTCAGCAATACCTATTATATCCACCTAATCCTCTCTAGTTTTATCTCCATCAACTTGGTCTTTCCTGGTTTAAGAAGAGTCCTTACATCCAATGTTAGGAGGTGGGTTATTTTTGAGCTGACCACATAGCATATTTCTCAGCTGTTTCCTGTGATCTAAAAACAGCCATGTTGGATGCCTCCAGATGTGGTAGCATTATCTTGATTCGATAATGATTCTCTATTCATAGGGAATTTTGGCAATATTAATACAGCTGGTTTGCCACTTCTCTGCTGCATTTTCCCTCTAGATTTAGCTGGGCATGGTGAGAGTGAGAAGGCAGACTCTCACTGCACACAAAGAACAAAGTAAGATGGGGAAATGTTCATCCTAGTCCTCATATACTCTAATAGCATTGGGAGGGGGTGGGGGGGGAGAATGAATAAATGAAAGGAAGAAAGAAGGATAGGGACCAATCTACAGATAATATAACAGATGTATATTATGTGAAGTAAGGCATTGTCCAACATCAGGTACCTCAGGTTTGCCACTCCTGTACTCACTAAAGTGAGTACAAGAGTGGCAGGAGTTCACCACTCCTGAGTGGGTCACTTAGTGAGCACTTGAGGTTGCGATATATAGAGAATAAATACTATGGAACTGTAGAATAAAATACTGTCGTGATATACAATTTTATTGTTTTTATAAGAAAGTGTTTTTTTTTTTTTCTGGATGACATAAGAAATGGTACTTTTTTAAAATTATTTCTGCTACCAGTGGCAATATGCTGGTTTACTCACTTTCAAAGTGTGAGGTTAATTACTGAAGGCAGCAGGTTGGGGGAAACTATGGTATGAGTCTCTTGATGTCAACAGTAGTAATATGTTGACTTTACTAACTTCAAGGATCACAGGGCAGAGGTGCTATAGGATGTGGTAATAGCAGGTCTTGTATTCAATGATTGCAGTATTCCTGTGTGTTTCTTGATACCAGAAGTGGAAATATGTTGTTTTTACTGACTGTAAAAGGCTAAGTCTGTAGGCCATAGGTACTGTAAAATCTTATATTTTTGGTACCGGTTTTCATGGCAGTTATTTTAAGCAGTGTGGTACTGGGTTATCTTAGTGCTCATATATCTGTGTGGTTTAGATTGTATTTAGTTTATCATATCTTTTTCACTGATAACTGTTTCATTTTTCTGTTACACTTGGTCTTAAATTTGTTTTCATTAATAGTTTGGGTTGTAATTATTTTGTTAATTTTGTATTAGTTTCATGTGATAATACAGTTAGTAATATCAAATTGTTAAAGTTATTAAAAATCAATATTTTTAGCCATTTTGAATTATCTGTGTTCTTTTAGTTGGATTGAGTTTTTAAATTTGTATAAGTTACCACTTTATATTAGGAAGCAGTATGCAGTACTGTTATTTCTAGTGAACACTGGTGACACGAGTTCTGATAACATCAGTCACGTAACACTTGTCACATGGTTTGCTGCGCTCTGGTTTATTGGAGAGGAGTAGCTCCTTTGTGCTCTTACTCTGTAGCCAAGTTTAAGGCAACATTGCTCCTTTAGTAGCATGTAATATTTTCCTTTATAATTTCTACACTATAAAAGTCCTCTTGCTGGGTTCAAAAGTAATAATTTGGACTACTCAAACGGAAAAATGGGAGTAAAAGGTACAAAGAAAAAACATTCATTCAGTGAATTATTGTTATTATTAAGAAAGACCTCCAGGAAGTCAGGGACTCATCAAAGGAGGCCATACTCTTCACACCAGCTATCATACCTGTAATTGAATTCATTCACGTTACCTGCACACATACAACATCCAACGGCAATCCATTCCGGTCACACACTCCTCTATGAGAGAAAAATCCAGCCCTAACCCCCTTCTTGACAGCATTCATTATCAACTTCCATGGATGCCCTCATGTCTTTTCCCCATCCTCCATAAAATGAAAAATTCCATCTACTGAAATTCTATATAACCCTTTCAGAAGTTTGTATGTTTCAATCATATCACTCCTCTATCTCCTGTTCACTATTGTGTGCAGCCTACAAATTCTCAGTCTGTTTTCATAATCTATATTCCACAATCCTGATTATCATTTTTGACACTCCTTAAATCAGAATCACCATGGAAACCAGACCTGTGCACAATAAAGTAAGGCCTTGTAAAGAGGCAAACATCCTTTTGGGGAAAAAAAAAAAAAAAAAAAAAAAACATCATCATCCCCCATCAACAGTATTACCAAAAGAAAAACTTCCAATTTCATGCTGGTTAATACTGGAGTATACCAGGAGAGAGAAAGGACAACTATCCATATAAACTGTATGTAAGAGTTTTACCTGGTAAGCTATAGATGAGTGGCAAACCTTTGCCAGTAGATTTAGTGAATGTGAAAAGTGTGAGCTAGTTCAAGATTCAATATGACAGTAAGTCTACTGACTTTGGAAGTCTATTAAATAATAACATGCCGTTCATGGAATGTTAACAGGTAATGCTAATCAAGTCATTTCATTACATAATCAAGTCAGCATTACACAAAGAACGATAATAATCAACATAAATATATAAGATTTGGCAGTATAATATCTGCATTGTCCATTATATGGGGAATTTCTGAATGTTAAAAACATTTGTACAATTGTAAATGTTAAAAACATTTGTAGCATTCTGCAAAAAATACCTGCAGTTTTAACTTATTTTTATGCTGTGCTGTGATAAGGTTTTCAGTTGAGCGCTTTAATTTTGTATGTTAATTACATTTCATCTGTAGAAAAGTTACTTCTAAGCAGTTATTAAATACATGCAATCTAACGCCAGCAAAGGTTAGTCGATTGGTATAGCCTCTGATACTAATGGCTCATACAAAAAGTTAAGCAAGTTTGAGCGAGGTTAGTAGTTGGAAGGAAACAATCGTTCGATGCTGTTGCCACACTCTCCCTCGATGAGTCTTTGGACTCTCTGGAGGTGTCACATAATAATATTGTTGATTGGATATGCTATATTCAATATACATATTACATAGTTAATATTCAGTTGGTAAAATTAGAATATGGGTATTAGTGATGAATTTGTTCCCCTGAAAATTTCAAAATTTTCCTAATAATCAACTCCTTACCTTTATACAATTAGAGAACAATCAAATCTAGTTCATACATTATTCGTCAATTTTCAAAATACACACGTTTTTCTATCTCCCATATTCCCGTTTACTAAACCAACAATTATGAAGCCACACTACACTTAAAAAGGGATGTTTAAATTACGATTCGTATATTTGAAAATCATCTTTCTCCTCCTTTTCCTCCCTAAGAATTTCTATATTACTTTCTTTTTTCGGTACACCGCTTCCTCGGTTTGATGGAAAGTTCTGTATTGGTTATGACGGCCGAAGTTACATTTCGTCATGAAAACATAAGACGCTTCCTGTTCGTCAGAAGAGCCTAAGTTCACTTCCATCGACGCTAAAAGGTAGGTGAAACACGTGACCACAGGCTGTTAGGTTGAATTGGTCGTGTGGTAGAACATGAAGGAGTCCAAAGTCCAATAGATAAAAATTAAAATTTTAAAAACATGCAGAGCAACATGAATTTCTGGTGATACTGTAATATTCTGGAGATAAGGCATTGTTTATTATTATTATTATTATTATTATTATTATTATTATTATTATTATTATTATTTCCCAAAACCTCATGGACTCAAAGACTCATCTTGGAGGTCCTTTTATCACGCACACATCTCATCATACCGTGTCTTAAACACACTCAAACTCCTTGCAGACACCACACCCTAAGGCAAGGCATTCCAATCATTCACAACTCTGCACGAAAAAAACCTGCCTCTCACTCCCCTACTCACACACCCTCTTTATACAGTTTCCAGGGATGACCTCCGGTTCTCCCCTGATCTCCCACTATTCTCTGTAGAACTTCTCCACCACTGATCTTATAACAACCCCTTACCAACTTGTAGGTCTCTATCATATCTCCACCAGACTCTGCAAATTACATCTTCTCAATTTTTCCTCATACTCAACATTCCAGATGTCAGAAACTACCTTAGTAAGTCGCCGTTGGACCCTCTCCAACCTCTCTTCATCTTTCTGAAAACCCGGTGACCAAATCTGGGCACAATAGTCCATGTGTGGCCTAATCAAAGCCATATACAATGGAACAAGAATCTCCCTACTTCTACACGTCAGTGTTGTCCTCTGCATCATTCCCAGAAGTCTTTGTGTTGTATTCACAATTTTGGGGATGTGTCCCCTAAATTTTAGATCCTTATCCAAATAAGAGATCACCCCCAGATCTCTTATTTCCTCTACCTCCAACAATATATTCTCACCAAGCATAAATTCTGCATCCCATCTTTGTTTTCCAAATTTTAAAACCTTACATTTTGCAACTTTGAACTCACATCCCCATTTGCTTGCCCAATCACTCAATTTATTCAAGTCTTCTTGCAAGGCCACAACATCTTTACTTTGCATCATCTGCAAACAACTGAACATCTCCATCCAAATCTTTGCCAATATCATTAATATACAAGTTAAATAGTAATGTCACTAAAACAGACCCTTACTTTGCAATTTTCAAGGGATTTCTATTCTGCATCACTGATACACTACATAGAATATAATAAATTTAGTTTAATCCTTTATCCAAGTGTGAGCAAACAAAGTTTGCCCCTGAAAATATCTTCAAGACTGGGGTAAGATAGTACAACACCGGCAACTCGTAGCAAAGATGGCGCAAGCTACCATCACTCCTATCCCAGTATCTCCCATAATGCAAAACACATCTCCTTGCAGATATGTATGATGTTATGCATTAAGGGAAGGGCCACTACCAAGACTAGTTTTGAACTCGTCTTGGTAGTGGTAGTGAGGTTATTCAGTGGGAGCCAGGCCAAGAGGTGGAGATACCAGGCAGAAGCAATAGTGAAATCATCTTTACCTATAGGAATTGCCAAACGGTGTGCCACCTTTTTATTAAATTACTCTGGATTTAGAGAAAGATATTGAAAGTATATTTTTCACTTGGTTAGACTATAATAAATTTAGTTTAATCCTTTATCCAAGTGTGAGCAGCAGTGATAGGAGTCATGGTAGCTTGCTCCACCTTTGCTACGAGTTGCCCGGTGTTGTACTCTCTTACCCCAGTCCTGAAGATAGTTTTAGGCCCATACTTTGTTTGCTCACACTTGGATAAAGGATTAAACTAAATTTATTATAGTCTAACCAAGTGAAAAATAAACTTTCAACATCTTTCTCTAAATCCAGAGTAATTTAATAAAAAGGTGCACACAGTTTGGCAACTCCTATAGGTAAAGATGACCTCACTATTGCTTCTGCCTGGTATCTCCCCTAGTAGAAATTCATAAAATTTACAAAAATATCTACAACTTAAAAACATTCCTCACACCAGAACCACCCCAGAAAAGATCATCTTCTGGGCAATGCCACAGGTGCCAGAAGTTTGGCCATGCCCAGAATTTATGTAGAGCGGAATATAGATGTTTGAAATGTGGGGACAGCCACCCAACCAATATCTGCACAAAGCCGAGGACCACCTCGGCCAAATGTGCCAACTGCAGTGGCCCTCATCCTGCGAACTACAAAGGATGTACTCAGCGCCCAAAGAACAGACGGATGGAGGCAGTCAATCAGCCCTCCTCCTACAGTATATGAATACCAGAGGCCCAGGCATCAAAATCTGAGACTCAGCGGCCACAGTCGGAGACCTCCAATAATAGAGACACCCAAAAGCAAACAAGAAGTTATGTCGATGTGACCCGTACAAATAGACCAATACCAGAACAAAATCAACCAATAGCACCTAAAAATCTAACAGCTGTTATTACGGCCTCACTAGCAAACATGCTACAAGATTTCAGCCTTTCAAACCCTATTGCAACCTCCACTAAAATATTTCTTCGTGAAACCCAGGTCATCCTCAGAGCGCTCATAAATGAATAGTAGCAAACTCATTCCAGCATCTCTTCAGATCGTTGCTTGGAATGCAAATGTCCTCAAAAACAAAATTCCGGAACTCCGAGATTTCACATATAGGTATCAACCAGATGTTATATTAATCAGTGAAACTCATTTAAGACCCTCAGACAATCCTAAAATAAGGGATTATCGCCTATACAGAAATGATAGATTACTCTACAGAGGCTGCGGCACTGCCATCTTCATAAAAAATTACATTAAGCACCACACTGTGAGCAACCCTTCTACCACTAACCACTTCTACCACTAATGATCACAGGCGTGGAAGTAGTCACCAGCTCCGCTAGCAGATTGAAAATCTACTCAGCTTACAACCCTCCCCAAAAATCTCTACTACACTCTGACCTAAATGCCATCTTATGCGTCAGAGAGCCCACCATTATAGCTGGGGATCTGACCTCCAAGCATCCTGCTTGGAATTGCACAACCACCAACAATAATGGTTGCATTGTTTCCAATTACTTAGGATCAAGAAATGCTGTTATGGCAGGCCCCACCTAACAAACTCATCTCAGTACGTTTGGCACTGCTGACATCCTGGATATAGCTATTCTGCAGGATATCAAACTTCAATACAGCAGTATATCTATGGATGAACTATCAGCCGATCACAACCCAATTCTACTACAGCTGGGAAAACAAGAATACTTGTCTCCTCCTTCGCACTCCTACATAGCATGGGAAGGACTGTCAACAGCACTCAAGAATTATATTGAACCTGTTCCTCACATATGCACTAAAGAAGAAGTAGAAACTGCAGTTACAAATCTCACACAACACATTAATTCTGCTATACCGGTAGCTATCTCCTACAAATCTGCCCGCAAGCCAGATCGTTTGCCTGAAGACATCATGAACTTGATCAGAGACAAAAACAGAGCTAGAAAAAGATTCTGTAACACGTGTGCACCACAAGATAAAATAGCTCTAAACAGATTAAATGGGGCAGTAAGAGATGTACTCAAAGCTTACAGAGACCAAGTATGGGAAGAAAAGTTAGTCTCCATTTCACCTACTTATCACTCCATCTGGGGACTACTGAAAAATATCAAAAACAAAGACAGATAGATCCCTTCCCCCAATATTCTCTGACCACGGCCTTGCTCACACAGATGTAGACAAAGCAGAAATTATAGCAAACAATTTGGAGGAGCAATGCAGGCCTTTGTATGAAAACCTTGACTTTGACCACATATATAAGATTCACAGCAAGGTCAGACACTCACTCAAACTTCCTGACACCAGCACTGACCATATTGCACCAACATCACCTGCTGAGATATATTACATTATTAAAAAATTAAAGAACAAAGAAGTTCCTGGGCCAGACGGCATTACTAATCGGGTGATCAAACTTCTGCCCCGAAAAGCAGTAGTGCACTGACCACAATTATAAATGCAATCCTAATTCTTCACTATTTTCCTTACACCTGGAAACTGGCCGATGTAATTCATATACATAAGCCAGGCAAGGATCCTCACCTGCCTCAAAATTATCGTCCAATCAATCTCATCTCCAACCTAGGCAAGATTGCGGAGAAGGTCATCCTCGCACGTCTTCAAGCCTCAATAAATGAACTAGACATCCTTCCTAAAGAGCAGTTCGGCTTTCTGCAATACCACAGTACTACTCACCAAATCCAGAGAATTGTGGAATACATCATTACTACTAGCTACAACTGGCGTCAATACACGGGAGTGTTGTTCTTGACCTATCCAAAGCATTTGACAAAATATGGCACTTTGGATTGCTACATAAATTTATCTCAGCTGGTATCTCAATGAAATTGACACATTTAGTTAGTTCATATCTGCAAAACGGGACCATGCAAGTCAAGATTAACGGCAATACCTTATCTCAGTGACCCATCTTGGCTGGAGGGCCACGGGGATCACTACTGGCTCCATTGCTATTCTCTATATACATGTCTGATATCCCGCACAGCCCAATGGCATCCATCATGGCCCTGTATGCAGATGACACAGCATTATTAGTCAGATCTCTTCGACCATATTTCGTTACTAGAAAACTTCAAGAAAACCTAAAATTAAAAAGATGGTTCTCCAAATGGAGACTGCAAGTAAATCCCCTAAAACGTTCAGCTATTCTCTTCACAAAAAGGTCGATATCTCCTGTAGGAGACATTTATTATTCAACACCAAAATTCCCTGGCAGAGGGAAACAAATTACTTAGGTGTCGTCCTCGACAAAATATTAACTTTTAGCCAACACATCAAGGCTACATGTGCAAAGGCATCTAAAGCCATGGCTCAGATCTACCCACTAATAAACAGAAGCAGCAAGCTAAACATCAGAATCAAACTGCTTTTATACCAGCTGACGATTCGTGCTATAGTTACTTATGCTTCTCCAGCCTGGAGCCACACCTCCACTACAAATATTATCAAATTGCAACGGGTTCAGAACAAATGCTTGAGAATAATCCTAAATGCCCCATGGCTCGTCAGAAATCATCAACTTCACTGAGATACAAATATTCCTTATGTCTTCTCCTTCCTGCAGACTTTAGCTGCAAAGTTCTTCCTAAAGACGTCCACTCATCCCAATGATCTAGTTCAGCAAGCTGTAGCCTATGAGCCTACAGATACAATCAAACACAAAAGACCAAAAGCCATTTTAACTTCCTTCAGTGATGTATAATCTCCATGCCCATTCTGGGCGAGCAAACTGCTCATAATATTTTCTCTCACTGTGACCGTGACAGACAATGGGGAATTTGAAAAGCTTTTCGCTTCACTCCTTAAGTCATAAATGCCAATTGTCAATTGTCAGGTATCTCCACCTCTGGGCCTGGCTCCCACTGAAGAGACCTCAATAAATGTTGAAACTTCTCTGGGTAGTGGCCTTTCCCTTAATGCATAACATCATACATATCCGCAAGGAGATGTGTTTTGCATTATGGGAGATACTGGGACAGGAGTGGTGGTATAGGTGTAATGGTAGCTTGCTCCACCTTTGCTACGAGTTGCCCGGTGTTGTACTATCTTACCCCAGTCCTGAAGATAGTTTCAGGCCCATACCTTGTTTGCTCACACTTGGATAAAGGATTAAACTAAATTTATTATAGTCTAACCAAGTGAAAAATAAACTTTCAACATCTCTCTCTAAATCCAGAATAATTTAATAAAAAGGTGGCACATCGTTTGGCAACTCCTATAGGTAAAGATGACCTCACTATTGCTTCTGCCTGGTATCGCCACCTCTGGGCCTGGCTCCCACTGAGGAGACCTCAATAAAGGCAGAAACTAGTCTGGGTAGTGGCCCTTCCCTTAATGCATAACATCATGCATATCCGCAAGGAGATGTGTTTTGCATTATGGGAGATACTGGGATAGGAGTGATTTTAGCTTGCTCCACCTTTATTATGAGTTGCCCGGTGTTGTACTCTCTTACCCCAGCCCTGAATATATTTTCAGGTGCAAACTTTGTTTGCTCACGCTTGGATAAAGGATTAAACTAAATTTATTATAGTCTAACCAAGTGAAAAATAAACTTTCTACATAGAATATACTTTATTCTTATTCAAACCTCCTAGGGTCAGGACTTTACTATAATAAATTTCGTGTAACATACCTAGTAAAGTACTAGGTACGAACCATTAGGAAAAAGAAAATAAAGCACGTCCTCTAAAGAGATTTAACTATGACCTCTAAAGCCAGAACAGGCCACTCTAGGCCTAAATCCTTGAAAAGCATGATGATGATGATGATGATGATACCTAGTAAACTAACTTAAAAAATTGCAACATAAAAGATTGCATCTTTTACTGAATGCTAACGTGATGAAAATTTTACTCGTTCAGTCATATCCAGATCCTACAGTGATGAGACAGGGTGCTGCACCCTTGTGTGAATATTATTATTATTACATAATACCTCCAATGAATCCAAGGACTCATCGCGCGATGACACTCTACTCCACTCCATTACACTGCACCCTCCACTACTTAATCCTCGAACTGCACACACAACTCATGGTATCCACTACTTAATTTTCCAACTACATACAGGCCATCTACTGCCCACCAACAACAATGATAGTAATTACCGTAGTTCCACTCTCCCTCTTATCCGCAGTTTCAGTTATCAGGGTTCAATCCCGGTCCGAAAATATTAAATGGAAAATTCCAGAAATAAACAATTTATATTTTTAATTGAGCGCCGTTATTAGTAACGTGATGATATCTCGCGCCGTCTCGCTGGGACGTGAATCACTCCTTTGTTCAGCGTATCCATGCTGTACTGTATACTCTACCAGCCTGTTACTCACTTAGTAGCCGTCTAAAAATATTAAATGGAAAATTCTAGAAATAAGCCATTCAAAAGTTTTAAATCGCGTGCCGTTCTGAGTAGTTCTCGGTTATCACATCGACTGTCGCAGTATTGCAGTGCTTGTGTTCAAGTAACCCTTACTTTATTAAATAATGGCCTCAACGTGCAAGATTAGTGATGCTGGCAATTCGGATATGCCAAAAAGAAGCCATAAAGGGCTTCCTTTTAAGCGAAAAGGTGAAAGTTCTCGACTTCATAAAATAATAAATAAATAATAAAAAATAACGTCTGCTGAAGTTCTAAGATTCCATTCATATTCAGATAACGTTTATTACAGTATGTTGTTATAATTGCACTATTTTATTATTAGTTATTGTTAATCTCTTACTGTGCCTAATTTATAAATTAACCTTTAATATAGGTATGCATGTATAGGAAAAAAACATAGTGTATATAGGATTCGATAGTATCTGCAGTTTCAGGTGTCCGCGAGGGGAGGGGAGGGGAGGGGAAGTCTTGGAACATATCCTCCCGGATAAAAGGAGAGATACTATATACACTTTCTATCAATAACTGAATGGGCATCCTGTTAATTGAAGTTATGGAACATTCCAGGTTTATTAATAATATAAAAACCAGTATACAGATAGTAGGAAGCAGTATTTCATTGTAGTAGTTGAATACAGGTGGTATAGCAACACGACGTGAACTCAGCGACTTCGAGAGAGAGAGAGAGAGGTGTCATTCCTGTTTAGTCGATCGTTGCCAATGGCAATGATCGACTACCCAGGGACCAGCGGAAAAAAAAACCTGGAAAAAAGTTCTTCCATGGCACAAGATCTCCTGAAGAAAAAGGACCTTATGTTCAGTTCTAATCACCGACTAGCAGCAGGGCCGGCTCTACCGACGGTGCAAGACGTGCATTTGCACGGGGCGATAAGTTTTTTGGGGCGGTAAAGTTAGCATAAACTATACGAAAAATAAGGGAGAAGGGGCGGCAGAATATGCTACTGAATGGGGCGGCAAAGTTGGCATAAACTATACGAAAAATAAGGGAGAAGGGGCGGCAAAATATGCCACTGCACGGGGCGACAAAATTCCTAGGGGCTGCCTTTCCTGACTAGTAGAACTTTTACTAAGCCTTTTATCGACCGATTCCCGAGTTAAATGATCTATCTCAAGGGCAAGGGATTTTTTCTTATCTTATTATAATAACTGTTTTGACCACAATATAAGTTCGATTCAGCAATCAGAATCGCACTTATATTATGGTCAAAACAGCTATTATAATAAACAGAAAGTTATCATTTATGATCAGACTGGGAGATCTGTCTTGCAGAATGCAAGAAATATCACTGACATAACCATGGTCAGTGAGATCTAGCTGACGATGCCTTGGATACCCTTCACAGAATGCAATTAGAACAAATACAACCTTGAAAGACTTTTAGAACCAGTAGCAGATTTAAAACACCAACCTAATCCAAATAAATATAATTTTGTTAAACTTTCTTAACTCAACAGCTAAGCTAAACAACTCCCATAAAGAACACCCCAGAATAGGACTTTAGCTGTTAGTCCAACTTCTTCTTCTTATTGTTTTCTTTGTTTATTTTTATGATGATCTCATAAACGAGAGATCACCTATAAGCACATCAGTGCTGTGTGTGTGGGGTGCAGGTGGGGACTGACATAGAAATTTATTAATGTTTTTTTTTTTTTTTGAAAAGCTGCAAGCTGTAATTGTTTGAGAATATTTGATGAAGAAGACTAGAATAAAAGAGTAGAATAGACACAGTGCTGCTGAAACACTGCCTCTGTGAGATAGAGGTAAAAGTGAATCTGTAAGAGAGGGATCATCAATGAACCTTACTGCTTGCCTCTGAACAAGGCCAGAATTTGAAGGGAAGATTTAGGTGCATCACCCAAAATATGTGAGTAGTATATTATAAGCATCAACGGATTTGGCATTTGTATGTAGTTAGGTGAATGGGTGTAAAATGGAATTTGAACGAAAGAGAATGCCTAGATTCATGGATACTGAGGAGGCTATTGATGTGTTTATGCCAGAAGATACTGGAGGTAAACGTTAGTCCAAGCAGAGATATCTGATCATGTCTGGTGATTTGAATATGTGGAGCTGAGCTGAGATCTCCTTTGTAAGGGAAAAGGTAAGACTGTGTTTTGGTGGCATTGAACAAGACAAGGTTATCCTTCTTCCCAATTGAAGGATAGCATGATCAATGTTCAAGTCACTGATTAGATGATGTTGTAGCCTGGGATATTAGAGTACTGTATAGTTTATTGAATGAATGGAGAGTACTATAATCAACAAAGCAAGGACTGGATTAGTGGTGACTGCGAGTAGGTCATTTATGAACAATTCAAAAAGAGTAGGTGTCTTCAGGCACTCTAGCATCGATGGTGAAGCTCGAAGATAGAGCCATCTACCATGATTTGCAGATAATGACCAGAGAGAGAGAGCTGGCTACCCAATTACAGAGGGTGCCAAGAGACTAAAGAATGGCAATTTGTTAAGTAGCCCACAATGCGGCACATCCTCAAAGGCTTTGGAAATGTCAGGGATGACAGCACAAGTTTTCCAAACCTTTCTATCATTTTATATATATATATATATATATATATATATATATATATATAAAAAAAAAAAAAAATCAGCTAACGCCTTTTTATTCCCGTATATACGGGAGTAGGCGAGGCCATTTAGCCCTATCTAACTTTTGGAGATTGAGTGGGCAGTTCAATCTCCACTGGTACCCAATCAGAGACAGATGGCCCAAGGCTATCACTGAATAAGCGGTACGCAGTGAAGAGAGACGGCTCAAATGTGCCGCCATCTCGTGGTCTCTAACCCTAACACAATATATTTAATGTCTGAAATAATGTGGGTTCTACGGTCGATTTTCTTGAGTTTACAGGACGAAAAACCCGAGTTTCCGGGAGGAAAAACCTGCTTGCCCGTGCCAGAGATCGACTAACTCGGGAACCGGTCGAAAAAAGGCTTAGAAAATTTCCTCTAGTCGCCGACTAGACTCGAAACCAAGACTTCCTTCGTGCGGCCTAGCGCGGTGGTGTGCAAACGCCACATCCACTGAGCTACACAGGCTATATATATATATATATATATTTATATCCGTTTTTGGGAGGTACAAAGGAATCTTTAATTTAATTTATTTGTACCTATATATCCTCAAATCTGTAGCGATTGAATTATTTTTAATCTAGGGAACAATGGTCATAAAGCTAAATATGGTGGATGCTGTCCTTGTGTTTCACTGTAGTACAAAATAATTGTCCTCTAGATGTGACACAAATCTAATGAAATGCACTTCTCAATCTTTTAAGGTAACATAGAGGGGTTACTAATTCCTGTATAGCTCAGTGAAAGTGGCATTTGCATCTACACCACTATGCCGCCCACACTAAGAAAGCCTTAAGTTCATTTCTAGTCGCTGAGTAGAAAGGAACTTTTGCTAATATTTTCTTCTGTCAGATCCCAAATTAGTCGATCTCTGATACGAGCAAACAGTTTTTTTTTCTCCCAGAAACTGGGTTTTCGTCTGGTAAATTCAAGAAAATCGACCGCAGATCTCATATTATTTTAGACAACAAATATGATATTAAGATTTGGGAACACAAGATGGAGGAACTTGTCAGCCGTCTCTTTACTGGATGCTGTTTATAATTAGTGCTAGTCTCAGCCATCTATCTCTGATTGACTACTGGTGGAGACTGAAATACTTCCTTAGTCAACACCTCGCCTGCTCCCTATAAGAGAATAAAAAGGCGTTAGCAGAGTTTTAGGAAATATACTGTAAATGTGAACAGAATGCGTTTTTCATGAATTTTCAAACCTTTCAGAGTCTAGAATTTGAATTCTTTATCTCCAACTGCATTTAACTTGATATTCGTTTTGAATAAAAGTTCTAAGGTGTGTCACATTTAGAGTTAACAAAGAGAAATAATAACTCATCTATGATGACCCTAAACTTCAGCAAACTTAAGAGATTTTATTTCACCTATACTTACTGTTCACATGCAGATCCTCAAAATCAATCCAGGAAATAAAAGCCCTACATATTGCTGAAAGAATTTGAAAGCATTTGATTTGAACCCTGTAGACTGTACATGTTTCAAATTAAACCATGTCTATATTTCCCTTTATGAAATATATACATGGAAAGACTTTCCAGAAGAGAAAATTGGTCTCTGAGTACGGAGTTAGAACAATTGTAAAGAGATGTTGAATATCTGGCATATCTTTTAACAGATTTAGAAGCAAGAAGAAAATTTGTCGAGACCAGTACTGATGAACAACAACCATGGAAATATTTATAGGAAGTGCAATCGAGGGGAATGTAAGTGTCTGTGTGAAATATAATGGAATGAAATGTCATCACTCAACTAATTGCTTACTCTCTTTTGTATTGTCAGGTATTTTCAGATATCTCTATGTAGCATTGCCACAAATGTGTGAACAGTGGTAAATGTTGAGCATATTTGTAATTTGGAAAGAATTAATGGAAGCCAGGTGGGCGCCTAACTCAGAAAACTGACAATAACTAACCAATAGAAGTGGCAAGTTTGAACAATTTTAGAAGTTTAGAAGTTTTGTGAAAGTAAGGAAAGATTCTGCTGCGGTTTCTGAAAAGCAAAGTAATAATGGATGTATTGTTGTTATAGAAAACTCAAAACCTGGAAGTTACTAAGAAGCATTAATATTAATCTAGAAAAATTATATCAATTCGCCACATTTACTATGACATTCAAGTAAATTAAAAAAAGGAACTTTAAAGATAAATTAAAAAACTGCAGAAAAATGATAGTACATTTCCTACATATAAATTAAATATGAAAAAAAAAAACTTCAGAACGATGAGCAGATGCACAGTACCTAAATGTATTCTCTCAAGAAAAAAAAAATCGAAATCATTTTTGTTTATTTAAATTAAGGGGATATTAAATCTCAGATTGTTTCAAAACCGAATAAGAAACTCAAAGATCGGAATCAAAGAGTTTCATGCCGAATATAGTAAACTATAAAAGTATCGGCGACTACTAGCGTAAGCTAAAGTACGTAGTACAAACTAGGGGAACTCGTAGCAGAAGTGGATTAAGCTCTGATCACTATTCTTAGTATTTCCCTAATGTAAAACCCATCTCCTAGGAGATGTATGATGTTATTCATTATGGTGAGAGCTCACTACCCAGACCGGTTTCGACCTTTATTGAGGTCTCATCATAATACCAAGGGTATAGCGAAAAGAATTTATATACTTTGCTATACGAGTTGTCAAAAAGGTGCACCCATTAAATTACTTAAATATAAAGAGCCAATAGGCTTCACTTCGGCGATGTAACATTATTTAAATTAAGGAGATATTAAATCCCACATTGTTTTAAAACCGAATAAGAAACGCAAAGATCGGAATCAAAGAGTTTCATGCCGAATATAGTAAACTATAAAAATATCGGCGACTACTAGCGTAAGCTAAAGCACGTAGTACAAACTAGGGCCCCTTGGTATTAATTTGGCCTACCTACTCACTGATGAGACCTCAATAAAGGTCGAAACCGGTCTGGGTAGTGACCTCTCACCATAATGAATAACATCATACATCTCCTAGGAGATGGGTTTTACATTACGGGAAATACTAAGAATAGTGATCAGAGCTTAATCCACTTCTGCTACGAGTTCCCCTAGTTTGTACTACGTACTTGGACTACGTGCTTTAGCTTACGCTAGTAGTCGCCGATACTTTTATAGTTTACTATATTCGGCATGAAACTCTTTGATTCCGATCTTTGAGTTTCTTATTCGGTTTTAAAACAATGTGGGATTTAATATCCTCTTAATTTAAATAATGTTACATCGCCGAAGTGAAGCCTATTGGCTCTTTATATTTAAGTAATTTTTGTTTCTGTTATAGTTTCTTCAATCGCGTTAGTGCCTTTAATCAGCTAAGCTGTTATTATCCCAAAATAGGATTTTTAGTGACAGACTAAACCCACACATCCGAAATCAATTAATCATGAAAGTAACCCCGCATATCGTTCAGAATTCTAAAGTGAAAAGAGTTAGGGAGTGAACTGGAAAAGGGCGAGCTTATTGATTATGCTCAGTTGTAAATCCCATTTACAACTGAGCATGACCAAAACTTCTATTATGTGGTAAGCAAAATGAAGAATAATCACTAAATGGTGAAATGAGTGAATAATGATAGTGACAGCTGCAGGTGCTAGATTGGTTATCTGAAATTACAGCAAATAAACCGTATTCATAATCTTGATGTGCTGTTTCTGTATTATCTTATGCATTATTTTCTGCATTTTCCGCAAGGAGGAGGATAGATATCCTGCTCCTTGCGGGTTATAACAGTAACATTATTAGCCTATGCTGTGAAAATTGGAGTTCAAGAAAGATCGGTCTAAGCAACATGTTTACCAGATACAGAAGAGGTTCAATGGCAATTCTGTAAAGCAGACCAGAAAGGAGACAGTCTCATTTAATACCTCTGTTGTATGGTAGAGATATAGTGAGCCTGTTATTTACCTTCATAAAAGTTGAATGATGCCTGACCAAAGCCACAAGCAGTTGAATAAGTAGGATGTTCCATGCAGTCGAAAGTATGGTTTAGTGTTAAAATGCGCATGGTTATAAGATCACCTGAGGAATGGACAGATTACCCTGGGATAGAATGGCTCTGTTGCCCATCTATTATTTCCTTAAGAGCAGGCTTAATCTGTTGGTAATGACTTTTGATATCATTTTATAGTCTGTGTTTATAATGGAGATGGATCGCTAATTTCAGAATTTTGAAAGGTCACCTTTCTTTGGTACACGCTTAATGACAGTAATCAGACCCATCTTTACCAGATTTATTTTTGACAGAGAAGTGCAGGCTTTTGGAAATCATGTAGCACTGAGGATGAATATTTTCAAATCAAGATTTTACTAGTGGCATTGATGGTTATTAACTATGTTGATATTTTTGTAGTACTGTAAAATAGATAGGATTTCATCGTGATTTTTTATTATGCTTTCGCTATGTTATAGCAAAAATGCTGGTGGACTCCTGTTTCTGGCTTTTCTAATGAGCAGAAATACTTTGTGGTCACATCTGTTTTATGTGTATACGTTGTGCTTTTACTAGAGCTCCTATGAGCCTGGATGATGTGATTGTTGCTACAGTTCGAGCGAGATTAAATGCCTATTCCGAATCTTCTGGTTGCTGTACTTTTGTGTAAATAACTTGAACTTAAAGAGTGACCAACATTCAGAGATTGGTTGTGAAATTCGTGTTTTCGATGAAAGTAACAATAGTTCCTAGAGATAGTGAGATACCAGTGTCCTGGGAAGCAATTGTTAAAGATCCTTTTCCATTAAAAATTGGCCGTGCCTGATAAAGAGTCCCAGACCACCCATGGTTCTCCTGGAAATTTTTCGTGTAGATGTAGGTGTCTGAAGATATCAGTAAAGTCGTAATTAATCACATGTAGGAATTGAAGTAAGGCAAGATAATGTTCTGTAATTAGTGTCTGTCCAATACAGGCTTCTGGGTGCAGCTGAAATCCACTGCAATTATGAGGTGGTCATCCTTAATATTACTGAGGTGACTTTGGATGCGCTCCAGTATTTGTACTGCAAGCTGTTCATCCCGTAGTATATAATATTATGTATATATTTTTCCGTCTGAATTTTAATAAATGCATGCTTGCAACTGAGAAAGGTACTGATGATGTGTTGTTTTAGGGGTGCTTTTTAGTGGTTAGCTATAGTAACTCCTGATCCTTATGCTTCTGTTGGTCAGAGTTGTTTTGGCTGATATGGTATTCCCTTGCCAGGTTTCTTAGTTCTAGCTGAGTAATTAGACCCCCGATGTCACTAGTACAGTGTCACTAGTACGATGTCACTGTCACATATGCTATGGACAATTTTGCGATGAGCATCACTGAAGCTACTCAGTTGTTAGGGGAGCTGACTGCATTTTTAGTTTCCTCTGACACTGGAGGATTCAGAAAGCATCAGCTCCTCATCCTTCTCTGCTGACTGTTGAGAAGAACGTGTTCTCTAATGAAACTGCAGTGGTTCATCTTTAGTTATCTGAGTAGCTTTTTTTCCCTTCGATTGTAACAATATTCTCTTCTTGCTCCTGTTATTTCATGTTCATGTTTATTTGCCGGTTTTGCAGCTTCCTTGACTCTATGACCGCTTTTAGATGGAGCAGACTTTAGCGGTACTTGATTATAAATCATCAGGGTCAGAATGTTTTGTACTTTCAGAATGTTTGGGAAATTTTTTTTATTATTTTTATTTTTCAGGTTTCTGGTTTTCTAATCCATTAGCATTTGTGGTGCTGTCAGCTTTCTAATTCTTGAGATTATTATTATTGGGTATCTTCATGCGGTCCAGAAATGCATCATGGGAGACCCAAAACCATTATAGACACAGATCCTGTCATACTTCTCCTTGAATCCAGTCGCTGTCAAAGAACTCAACAAATTTTGGCAATCTTTTCACTCACCACAAAATAAATCTTATTTGCACATCCCTACTTCCACAGATGGTCCCCAGTTCTCTATTTGTCACATATTGAATATTGAAAATTTTCACTTGCATCAATTTTATAAAACCTCTTTAATATCTTAAATGTTTCTACCATGTCCTATCTTTTCTGCCTATCAACTACAGTTTGTAACTTACAAACCTTCACCCTATCCACATAGGAAGTATTCCACAGACTTGTCACCATCTTGGTCATTCGTCTCTGAATCCTACTACCTCCTATTCTCCCAAGAAACCAAGGTGAGCAAATCTGTGTGCAGTAGTCCAGATATGGCCAAATCATAGTCTTGTAAAAGGGATAATAACTTCATCTTTACTGGTTATTTTTTTAACATCTAAGTAAACCTCTAAGCTATTTTACCAACTTTTGCAATATGCCCTCTGAACTTCAACTCTTTGTCCACCGTTACCCCCAAGTCCCTAGCCTCATCAATTTCCTGTAAACGAATATCAACAATATGATACACCATATTCAATCCAGTTTGGCATCGTCACCAAACAACTGAATATCCCCTCTTAAATCATTTCCTATATCATTGAATACAAATTAAATAGTGGTCCTAGTACTGAAGCCTGAGGTACTCCACCCATCATATACTCTCTGGTGTCTGTCCATCAGCTAACCCCTGCCCGTCCCCATCCATGTTACTAGTCTCATATCCATTCCCATTTGATCCAGCTTTTGTAAGTTTTCCATGTGGTATTCTGTCAAATGCCTTGGCAAAGTCGAGCAGTATCATGCTACAACCATTACCTTTATTCAATTCTGCTGCTACTTTATTATATAAAATGTGAATAATTTACTAAGATAGAACCTACACTTTACAAAGCCATGCTGCCCACTATAGTGTTGCATCCCTGTCCACCCATTGTCGTATTTTACCTCAGTTTGCTACCTCTGTCTTGAAGCCATATTTATGCAATGATACTATTTTACCCTTTCTCCACTACCTTGGAACCCTGCCAGAGTTGACTTAGATTGAACAACTTTGTCAGGGGCAATGCTAATACTCTTGCACATTCACGTAGTACACGAGATGATATGCCACCCACTCTTCTGCTGTGTTCATATTCATATTTTTTTTTAATATGCCAAACACCTGTTCATCTGCCTTAATTTTGATGTTTTTGTAACATCAACAACTGTAAAATCTCCAGCTGGATGATAACACCTATGCAAAATGATCACTGAGCAACTCAGCTCAACTGTCGGCTGTCATTTTCCTACCATGGGCATTGTTTAGAGTGATCCTACCATAGTCATTTTTCTTCTTACTTGCTACATAACGAAAAAACTCTTTTGATTTACTTTGACTAATACTCCCGGATTTGGCCTTCCTTACCATACTAGTCATCCTTCTTGCTTGCACTTTGTACTGGTCATGAATATTACTACGAGACATCTACAGGGAGTCCAGAGACCCATTGTGAGAGGACATACTATACTTTGCTAATTACATCTCTTCCTCTCCACTACTACCATCAACGCCATCCATCGCCCATTATCAACAACAGTATTTTTGTCTGTTAATTGCGTTCTGAAGGCCGATTTGTCTGTATGCAGAATGAAAAGCCCGAGTTTCTGGGAGAAAAAAACCCTGCTACCACTATGAGATTGGCTAACTCACCTTCAACTGAAAAATCCCATATAAGGATTCCCCTTGTCACTTGAAAATCGAATCCAGATCTTTTCCAATCGAATAACGCAATGTTCCGCTATTCTCCCAATTGCGCTATGGAAGCTGACATCACTTTTTTTAACAAGACCCCATGGTCACTCTCCCCAACTGGAGGTAGAATGTTTAACTTGGTTATGGATATATATTCTGATGCTATCATCAGATCCAACACTCTCAAACCCCTTGGTCCCTCCATGACATGTTTCATGTAATTATCCCTTGGTAAACATATAAATCCCACTTTCATTTTGCCATGCCCCTTTCCTTACTCCAATCGGTCCCCACTATTAAAGTCTCCCATAATTGTTTGGCATAGTTTTGTATTAATCTGCCAATACATGGCATCTACATCTTTCTGTGGACTCCCCCCCTTCCACTCCCAGTCTATAGCAACACTCATTTTGTTCTGTCCCCTATCTCACACCAGACAGCTTCAAATGAAACATCTCTCTCAAACCTAAAATCCCCAACTTCTAATTTTGTTGGTTGCAATCCTTCAGCTATCATCAATACCCCACCTCCCTGTCCTTTCCCCTCTATCCTCCCTGAAAATATACCCTTTACATTCTATCCCTGCAAATATATCATTTTCAGTCAACCAGGTCTGATGCCTATTATTTCTGGGCAAGTCAAGCTGACCTATGTTAAAAACTCCTTTGTATCCTTAGTCACCTTTGTGTAATGTCATTACCAATCCATTCAAATTGGAGACATGTGAAATCCCGTTCGTCATTGTATAATCATTACTGTACACATGTTCATTTATCACAAGGGTGACCAGACACATGCTTGATTTCATCTTCTCTAATATCTCTAGTTTCCCTGGTTTTACACTACCACATTCTCCAAACCTAATTCCAAAACCATTTAAATGTAGTCCGTCAGGCATGTCCTTTTGTCCATCAAATTCACTCCACACATCAATAAACTGCACGCCATTTCTCCTGCACTTTTCACTGATAATCACCACTCTTCTTCTCAGTTGTCCTATCATACCGAAGCAGCAGATCCACATTTACTTTCTTACTGTTCATTTTTGCTTCTACCTAACATCTTTCATATCTTCTCTCATTGCACATTTCTCACTTTTCAAATCGTTTGTGCCTGCCAAAACAGTTAACTCATTTGCCTCTTTCTTCTGCAGACTTACAGCTTCACTAATATCCTTTATCTATGTCTATGGGCACGATTTCCTTATTATGACCTTTTTCGCAGTAGTAAAGGTATCCAGCAGCTACAGTGATGTAAAAAGACGTTCGCTATTCCACTTTCTTCTTTATCATGACTTTTCATGTAAAGACATCCAGCAGCTAGTAATGTAAAAGGTGTTGGCTATTCCATCTACTTTGCGATGGAGCAATTTGTCATCAGCAAAGTGCATTAAAGTCAGTGGCGGCTCGTACATAAGCACTGCAACACCCCAAGGAAAAAATTAAATTTTGTCTGTGTTTATAAATAATAACAATGCTTACATTATATATAAATGCAATACATGTTAAAGGTTACAGCTTATGCTTTGATATTGATTGCAGAGTTAATTGGAATTGTTCGATTAACGCTTTAGATTACGAAACAAATGCACTGCGATCTAACGCCGATATTCCTTTGCGCTTGTCATTGCACGTTACGTCATTCTGACACCTGCCATTTGGGTAGTGTATCGTATGCTTGCGCTCGTTATTTCTGTGATATAAAATAAACCGTTTATTATTGATGCCTGTTCGTGGTGAACTATTTTTTGTAAATCTTATTTTATTTTGTTAAAATAACATAATTATTTATTATAGATACAAGACTGAATTATGAGTCTCTGATGAAAATATGAAAAATAATCAGCTAACGCCTTTTATTCCCTTATAGGGAGTAAGCGAGGCCTTTATACCCTATCTAGCTTTTGGAGACTGAGTGGGCAGTTCAATCAGAGATAGCTAGCCCATGTCTATCACTAATTATAGCAGCCACCGATGAAGAGGCTGTCAAACAAGCTGCCATCTCTTGGTACCTAACCCTAACAAGATATGTTACTGTCTGAAATAATGTAGGTATTATGGTCTATTTTCTTGAGTTTATGGGATAAAAAACCCGCTTGTCCGTGCCAGAGATCGACTAACTCGGGAATAGGTCGAAGAAAGGCTTAGAAAAAGTTCCTCCAGTCGGCGACTAGACTTGAACTTAAGTCTGACTTCGAGCGACCAAGCGCCACTTCCACTGAGATAACACAGGCCTGTTGAAAATATGAAAAACTTATATTTTTTCAATTATCATTACACGAAACAAATGCACTGAGATCTAACGCCGATATTCGTTTGCGCTTGTCATTGCTATTGATACGAAACTTTTATTATTGATGTTTGTTCGTGGTGAGGATGAAATATTTTTAATAAAGCAATTTTTAATATGTAAATTCATTTACTAATAAATTCGTTACTGATTAGGAAAAAAAATTTTTTTTTGTGTATGCAGCACTCCAACTTAAAATTTTCACAGGCACCAACTGATTAAAGTTCTCTTGTAAAAGTTTTTCAATGTGCACAAACTCAAGCCTAGTGGCAGAGGCTCTTGTAGCATTGGGATTATGCTTGTCTGTTCTGTATTCTGATAGTAATCCACACTGTATTTGATGACTTTTTTTCTGGTGGAACACTTGAAGCCATTACTTTCTGGGGTATATGTGTGATTGATGAGTGATCCGCATGGCATGCACCAATGTTTACTCCTTTTTGATTACCATCTCAGACTAAATGAATTGTTAAAATACATTTGAATGATTCCAGCAACACTTGAAATGTGGGTTATATTTTCTGGTGACATGTTGCACTGCTTCTAAATATTGCTCTAATAGAGTATTTTTGATCGCAAAGATGATTCCATTCTCACGATTTAGTTATTTGTGCATTTGTACACAGTAGTAAAAATTCATGCGAAGGCTGTTAGCTACATCTGCATAAGAGAATGACCTGTAGTGTTCAGCAGGGCTGTGGATATTGTCTTTTGAGGTTCAGAGCTTCAGACCTTTGATCAACTCCTGATGGGCCAGGCCTGTAGGTGATGAATCATCACCTTGTCACCATGCAATTGAAGGGAATATAGAGCATGAAAGAATATCTTTCACGCAGTTGCCAAACGATATGGATAACTTATGAGGGCTACTGTACTAAATAATGCTGCAGTAGAAGCAACCATGACCATATCGTTTGGCAACTGCGTGAAAGGGATAAGAGATTGGCTATCGAAATCAGGGATCAGCAAACTTTTTCTAAGAGCCAGACAGTAATCAGTAATATAGGCTTCACAGGCTAAGAAGCAAAAATTGAGGTTTTAAGGTACTTTTTATGTGTAGTTCCCATCCATGAAAGGTTATTATAAAGCATATTTTTTTACAATTTTTATCAATTTATATATATATACTATATACTAAGGGTATCTCCCCCCTCTCCTGACGCCTACGGCGTCCTCCCCCCCCCGAGTTCCGGACCTGGTAGACCGGTTCTCGTTGACTCGAGTTCTCCTCCCGAGTTCCAGACAGGTAGGCAGGTTCTCCTTGAATTCTGAAGACTCAAAATTTAAACACTCGAAATGGGGTTCTCCCCTTCCCCCCGAGTTCCGGAACGGTACGTCGGTTCTCCTGGAATTCTGATGACTCGAAAAGGGGTCACCCAATCCCCCGAGTTCCAGACTGGTAGGCCGGTTCTCCTTGAATTCAGATGACTCGACACTCAAGGTAGCCACTGAGTTTCAAAACGTTTCAAATAACTTGACAAAAACGTTACAAAAAAAGCTTATAATTTTATATTCTAGAGTAGATATATAGTTTTGTAATATTTAAAATTTTATTTTTACATAGTCCAGAAACCCTACTCTAGAGACCAAACATGGAACTTTTTACCATTTACAGGTAAAGATAGAAAAAAAAAATTACATAATTTTTTTATGAACAAAATACAGAATGTAACTGCATATAAAGTTGTTGTTTTTTTTGAAAATTAACAAGTATGGAATTTTTTTTATACATAATTATGCTTAATTAGTTCGAATGTGGGGATTTCAGTAATCAAAAAACAATCAATTGCAATTGCAAAAATACTGATCTGTAATGACATTTTTTTGTACTTCATATTCGAAAATGTCTTAACAGGGTGAATGTTGGTACAAATACAAACATTCACCAATGTAAACTCGTGATATGTAGGACTAAGAAATCTGCAGCATTCAAAATGGTATCAAGTTGGTACTCAATGCAAGAATCAGTGGTAACAGCAATGCAATATTTGCAAGTGAATGGACATGACTGTATCACATTAACACTGAAACAGAATTTCACGATTCTGAAACATTAATTTAAAATCCATCCTTACCTATTGGGTTTTAGTTGAATATCATTTGTTATCACTTGATATCATTTGTTGAACTAAATCATAGCAAGATGTGTGCTCAGGGGTTAACTATGTTCCAAAATAGATGGTATGCTGCATGATTCTATTATTAAGATACAACTGTTCAGCTTATTTGCTAATAATGCAAAATTGGGGTGGGGTCATTAAGAGTGATATGAAATCCCTTCGGAAAGATTTCATCATCATCGTCAAGGGATGTACAGGATATGATAGTACTATATGAAAAATTTACATCATTACTAACTTCCTATCTATCTACAATTTTCCTCCAAATCAGTCTGTTACTTGTCAAGACTCCAACGTTATCAGATCTTATATTTCTATTGTCTAAGGCACTTTGTAACATATCAATCCACCTATATCTTGGTCTTCCTCTGGGTAGTTTTCCTGCCAACCTGGCAGAGAACACTTGTTTTGCTAATCTTTCCTAGCCCATTCTGATCAAGTAACCCTGAGATTAGCTCTGCTAACGCATTCCTGGATGCTGACAATGTCAAGTTCTTTCCTAATATCCTCGTTTTTAATATGATATTGCCATTGATGCCATTTGTTCACGTTTCTAATCTTTCTCAGGACTCATTCTCATATCTGCTGTCTCTAGTCTTTGGTCAAGTGTTTTACTTCTGACCCAGCTCTCAGATCCATAAGTTAAAACTGGTTTGAACACTGTCTTGTATACAGCTAATTTAGTGTTCCAACTAATTTCTCTCTTACTTCATATGAATTTATTCAATTGACTTCCTACTATACCAGCTGTGTTGATTCTACTGTCTATTTCCATATTTAATGTACAATCTTCACTAAAAATCGTGCCTCAATAGCTGAAATGTTTTACTTATTCTACAGGTTCTCAATTCACAACGCAGTTGATATTTTCAAGGATTGTACCTATTTTCATGGTCTTTATATTGCTGACCTTCATACCATATCTATTATAACAGTTATTCAATTTAGTCAGGGAATCTTGCAGACTTGTAGCAGATTTATTTAGAAGTTTAACATCGTCTGCATAAAGCAAAGAGCTGACATTAACATCTCCAATTCTGATATCATGTTTAATATCACTTTCCTTCATAATGTGATCCATATAGATATATAGATAATGAATAACAGAGGGGATAATGTACATCCTTGTCTCACACCAAATTTAACATTAAACCATCTTCCTCTACTTCAATTCTAACTGCTGACTTACAACTCAAATAAAAACTAAGTATTGCTTGATATAATGCTCCATTGACACCACATAACTGCAGCGTATTGAATAGCTTCTCTCTTGGCACCTTGTCACTTTTTCAAGCCACTTTAGTCCTCCAATAAGCAGAAATATGTATGGTCTCAAGCTGGCAATGAAATTCATCTCCCACCTACTAACAATCACAAACACTCATGCTGGGATTTGAATCCACAGCCAGTTGATTGGAAAGAGGATATGCTAACCACTTGGCCAACCAGGTTGGCTACAGTGCATAATTCAGAAGACACTTGGTGTCAAAAAACAAATTCCAGAAAAACTTTTCTGCTATGTTCTGAGATGGACTCCAGGTAGATTTATGCAAACATACTTGAGAAGAGGCTAAGAAAAATTGTTGTAGAGAAATTTTGGAAACAAACTGAATTGAGGCCAAAGAGAGATTTGTGAAAATTGATTTTTTACTTTAGGACAAATAAAATAGAGAAGAAATGATAGGAATATAACAAGGATTTGTATTAAGTTTTGTAGATCACAAGATATATATATAATGCCAAAAGATTTATCTCTTATGAAATTTATTGCATGCAGCTGTTCAATATGTTACATTATACATAGTAATGTATAGCTTATGAGTTATATAAATAAGCTTATAAAATTTAAGTCAGCATTTAAAACAGATGGACAGGGCACCTATGCAGTGTATAGGCGCCAACCCCCCCCCTGAGTTCCGGGCTACCCCCCAACCATGCAGTGCAGCCACTATAAGACTTTTATACCACCATACTTCAGCATTTCTGGTCGAATATCATCTACTCTTGCTGCCTTTCCACTTTCAAGCCTTTGATGGCTTTTTCTACTTCAAGTATGGATAAGTATTCCTGACTGCATGCCTGGTCAGTGTTTTTTTTATCACTGTGCTGTCATCACTGCTTGTTTCATTTAGCAATTTTTGAGAAGTAATTACTCCATACTTCAAGGATATCTTTTTCTCCTGTTTTCATTTCACATTTATCATCTCTAACTCCTTTTACAGCACTCTTTCCTCCATTCCTAAGTTTCTTCAACAACCTCCAGAATATTTTGCCACCTTCTTGATATTTATTTTCTATGTTCTTGCCAAAGTCCTCCCATGACTTTTTTTAGCTAGTTTTACATGCTGGTTAGCTTTCTTACATTTGTCTCTGCATTCTCTAAGAGCACAAGCTGACTTATTTGCCAGGAACTTTTGATATGCTTTCTTCTTTTCCTTCACTGCCTCTTTAACTTCCTGTGTCCACCATGGAGTTCTAATTTTTCTATCCTTGCAGACAACTTCACCACATGCCTCTCTAGCTGAATCAATCAGGGTTTTCTTCAAGGCTTGCCACTGAATCTCCAAGGTTTGGTTCCTGTTCTCAAACTCTTTCATTTTTCCTTCAATAATCTTTGTGTATTTTAGTCTACAGTTCACATCTGAGAGCTGCTCAACTTTTATTCGCTTTAAAACTTTCGTACATGTCATTTTTTTCAATATGAAATTGAATTTTATCCTTCTCAAGACTAAATAGTGATCACTTCCAATTTCAAATCCTCTGTACACTCTGGTGTCCTGCACCAGGGAGAAAACATCACTATCAACAATAACATAGTCAATGAGACTTTTCTTATTTCTTGCCTCTTCTCTCCATATGAATTTGTGCACATTTTTATGTTGGAACATGGTGTTAGTAATAACCAGTCCATGTCCCGAGCAGAAATCCAACAGGTATTTGCCATTATTATTAGCTTTGCTTTTTTCTCCAAATTTTCCCAAAACATTTTTGTATGTCTGACAGTCACTTCCTATTCTGCTATTTAGATTCCCCCACAAGGACCAAATTTTCCTTTTTCATTGTGTCAGTTGCTTTCTCTAAAGCCTGAAATAATTCCTCCACTTCTACCTTAGTAGAACCTTCTGTGGGACCATAGGTACAAATAAGTCTCACTGTCCAGTTCCCCATTCTGATATTTGCCCAAATCACTCTACTTGACACTGCCTGCCATTCAAGAAAATGAGCCTCGTATTTTGTGTTGAATACTATGGCTACTCCTTCTTTTCCTTGATTGTCATTGCCTGAATATAACATTTTGTATTTATTGCTCAGAAAGATCTCACCAGTTTTTGTCTCAGTCATCCCTATTATGTCGATCTGGTACTTATCTAATTCCTCAGCTAGCTCCATTTCTTTGGCATTCAGGCTTCTATTTTGATAGTACCGATCTTTAACTCTGGTGATGTTGAGTTGGGGTGTGTTTTCAGATATGTAACCATGATTTTTTAAAGGCAAGAATATCACAACACGGGAAAAAAAAAAACTTGAGTAAATTGTAATTCTGCTTAGTTTCTTATGTTCATTCGTATACTTAATCAGGAATAAAATATTTTAATTTGAAAATTTACAGTAACAGATTGATTCCTAATACATAAACTAACAGAAATGTCAGACATAGCTGTAAAATTCAATATCTGGTACTCATGTGAATTCCCAAAGTACCTGCCTGATGTTTTGTTTTTCACCAGTAGTATGAAAAACAAGGCCAGATTTGTGAGCTCACTTTTTCTTTACATCCTTAATGTTTTTTCACACGAGTCTTTTCTGAGTGTCCATCTGTCTAACATAACAGATAATTTTATATTATCTGAACCTTTACAATATACGTTTTCTTGTATGCAAGCCGAGACATTTAATGGCTTTTGTTATAATAAATTTAGTTTAATCCTTTACCCAAGTGTAGGCAAACAAAGTTTGCGTCTGAAGTATCTTCAGGACTGAGGCAACTCGTAGTAAAGGTGGACCAAGCTCTCATCACTCCTTGTCTCAGTATCTCCCATAATGCAAAACACATCTTCTTCTTGCAGACATGTATAATGCTATGCATTAAGGGAAGGGCCACTACCCAGACCGGTTTCGACCTTTATTGAGGTCTCGTCAGTGGGAGCCAGACCCAGAAGTGGTGATACGAAGGCAGAAGCAATGGAGAGATCATATTTACTTATACGAGTTGTCAAAAGGTGTATCACTTTATTAATTTACTCTGGGCTTTTGTTAAATGTTACTGATAGTCTTTAATTTATCTATTATTTAGGAGTAACTCCATGAGGTAATGGATTTCTTATTCACTTCATTGTCTGCATTCGTATACTGTATGTTTCACTTTGAGTCTATGAAACCTTGCTTCTGGACAGAATGATGATAGGAAGTTACATGTAAATATCCCCCCCCACACACGCCAATACCATAAAAAAGTTTTATTCAATAACTGAGCGATTAGTAAATTTGTTTTCTTTCACTTTCCACTGTGAAACATTTTGTGGCTTAAGCTATTCAGGAAATTTGGAACCCAGCTAGACAAGGAAAATATTCTTCACATATAATACCTTAGCCATATTTACAGAGTTGTCAAGTGTGGCAACTCTGTACTTGGAATAAGTCTTCAAATTTGAAGAAAGCATTGTCTCTTAGATAATGTTTGAAAAAATGAATGGAGGCTAGAGGAAATAATTTTTCTGGCAACTACATTACATCATCTCTAGAAAAGTTGCTCAACAATACTGTCTAAACTTGCTAAAACATCTGTCAGATTCGAAATGGAATCCTTAATTTTGTTTATGAAATCCTATAAATTTTTGATACAGTAAGATATTTACCAACATGTAGAGGTAGAAATTTTGTTAATTATTTGAATAGACAATATGTTGAAGAATGTGTGGTGTCTACAACTATGCATAATGGAATGTACGTGCACATATCAAATAATAAAAGAGAACAAGAAATAGATTACCTCAGGGGATTACTCCTAAAGAATGGCTGCAACCTAAAAGCTATTAATAACATTTTTACAAAGCCATCAAAATATCTTAGCACATTACAAAAAAAACTTAAACTATAAAGATGCATTTTCTTTACCTCATATGAAAAACACCACAAATAAAATTACTATTACTAAAATTTCACACTGATGACAAAAGTCTCAATGATGTTAAGGTCAACAAAACAACTCCATTCACTACTTAAGAGACCAGACAAAAAATAAAATTTTGCATGTGCACTATCTGCTATGTCAGATGCTTACGAAAAATTCACATAAAAAAAAAAATGATTAAGAATGTAGAGAAAAGGATTGAATTGAATTTAAGCCTTTCTGCAAAGCAACCGTGGTTGGGATATATAAAAGACCTACTAGCTAGGAACTAGGTTATGATAGACATTACATAACACAAGCTCAGCAATAGACCACATGTCTGACATCTCAGCACGACATGCACTATCAATTTAATAATACTTCAGCCAGTTTATGTATTATTAGAAACCGATCTGTTATTATAAATCTGACCTCGATGGAGTCAGAGGACTCATCGTGGGAAGTCTAAACTCTCATGCAAAATATCGATGAACCATGCCTTAAACCCATTCACAGTTTCCATACTCACCACACTTTCAGGCAATACATTTCACTCACCATTCTCTCTATGCAATGCAAAGAACCTGCTTCTCACTATCCTGCTCACATCCTCCTTATAGCTTCCAGGGATGGCCTCTAGTTCTAACCCTTTCCTCCCTCTACTCTATGAAAAATCTCTTCCACATTAATCTGATAACCCCTCGCCATTTGAAATATCTCGATCATATCCCCTCTTCTTCTATTAACATGGCTATATAAGTTGCATTCCCTGAATCTTTCTCTTTGTATGACATTTCACAGACCTGAGACTAACTTAGTAAATCTTGTTTGGACTTTCTCCAATGCATCATCATTCCTCTGAAAAACCAGGTGACCAAATCTGTGCACAGCAGTCCATATGACCTGATCAAACCTTACACAAGGGAACCATTAACTTCTTTGCTTTTGGAAGTCAATGTCCTTCTCATAATTGCCATAATTTGTTGGGATGTTCTTACAATTTTAGCAATGCGACTTCTAAACTTCAGATCTCTGTCTGCCATCACTCCCAGATCTATCATCTCCTTCAAAATTTCATGTTTAATTGTATACTCTGCATCCTAACCTGGCCTACCAAAGTTTCACCTTGAACTTTGCAACATTAAACTGACAACTTCACTCATTTGACCACTCAGCCTATTGAGATCCTCCTGCAAGATCACAACATCTCTACTTCTCATAGTTCTTCCCAACTTTGCATCATCGACAAACAGCTGCACATCTCCAGGCAAGCCAGTCGTAAAGTTGTTAATGTACAAATTAAACAGTAACGGTCCCAAAACAGATCCCTGTGGTGCTCCATTACTAATCTTACTCTTTTGAGATATCACTCCTCTCCTCACCTGCTGATACCTGCCATAAAGCCAATCAGCTATCCAACTTACTAGTCTTATCTAATCCCATCTGTTTCAATTCTGCTACTGACTTTTCATGTTGGCAGTCTATCAAAGGCCTTTGAAAAATCCAAGTAAAGCATCTTGAATAGCATAAAGAATATATGCATATTCTTTATCAAGTGAATTTGTCACCTTGTGATAACACAAACAGCTGAAATGTGACCCCCCCCCCCAACAAACCCATGCTGACCATCATAAATAATACCACTATTATCAATCCATTTCTGAATCCTAGTCCTCACCAACTTCTCTAACACCTTAAGAACAACCCAAGACACACACACATAACGGCCTATAATTTGTGGCCTCAGCTCAGTCTTATTCCCTCCAACTCCTTGTGAAGTGGAAAAAATTTTCTCTATTCCTTTGAGATTTGTACTATTTCAAGACTCATGTTTAATAAGTGTACCAAAGATGCCATTAATTCCAGAGAGCATTCCCTCAAGAACTGTGGTGATATACTGTCAAGTCCTATTGCTTTATTAACATCAAGTTCACTAAATTCTTCATATACTTCCTGCTCATTAATCATCAATCCCACCTGCAGCATACTCTCTACGCTCCTACTTCTGATGTTGCTTTCATGAGGATCAAATACACTGATAAACTGATCACTGAATACTTCAACTATATCCTTCACATTAGTAACCAATTTGCCAGTGTCATCAACTAGCATCATCATCATTCCATAGTCATTTCTTCTGTTACTTATCACATATCAAAAAAATTCACTAGAATTTTTCTTAGTTTGATTGGCTAATTTCTTTTCATACTGCACTTTTGCTTCCTTTACTGAGTCACCTTCCTGGCCTATCTTTATACTCTTTATGCAAATGATCACTACAAATATTCATCTTGTGTTGCCTCCACAGTGCCTTCTTCCAAATTTCTTGCTTAATCTCTTCATTTATCTATTTAACTCCTACATTGTTTAACCTTTTCACCTTTGGAATACACTTAGACATTGCTTCTGTTAAATAGCTCTTGATCAATGCCTATGCAGCATCTAAGGGTGGTCTGAAAAGTTCTTGGCCTAACAATGAAAAAACAAATTTATAATTTCAAAATTCTTTTTATTTTTCAACATAATCTCCCTTAAGATTAATACATTTATTCCAGCGATACTCCAGCACCATTATCCCATCCCTGTAGTGGTTCTCAGTAAGATCTGCAAAATACCCCTCTACAGCTGCAATCACCTCTTGATTCGAAGAAAAAAGTTGACCAGCGAGGAAGAGTTTTAGTTTTGGGAAGAGATAGAAGTCAGAGGGAGCCAAATCTGGAGAATAGGGTGGATGTTCCAACAATTCATAGTGCAGATTCTTAATTTTCCCATTGCCAAAATACCTTTGTGGGCAAGTGCATTGTCCTGATGAAAGATGATTTTTTTTCTTCTGCAAACCAGGTCTTTTCTCACAATTTTTTTTTGTCTAGTCTGGTTAAAAGATCGGAATATTCCCCAGTTATTGTTTTACCCTTTTCAAGATAATTAACAAACCAAATGCCTTTAGCATCCCAAAACAGCGATGCCATGACCTTTCCTGTTGATGAAACCGACTTTGTCTTCTTTGGTGCTGAACAACTGGCTTCTGTCAACTGTTTTGACTGCTGTTTGCATTCTGGTGTGTAATGGTGAATCCATGTCTTATCCATAGTAATAAATTGACTCACAAAATCAGTTTTGTTCTTGTTAAAATGCTCCAAGCACAGTTCAGAGATTTTTGTGATTGCGTTTTTGATCTAATATAAGCAAGCGTGGCATCCATCTTGCACAAAACTTTTTCATTTGCAATTTTTCATGCAAAATATATCCTACACGTTCTTTTGAAATGCCTATAGTCTAAGCAATTTCATGCACTTTGACTCGCCGGTCATCCAATACCATATCGTGCACTTGATCAATGATTTCTGGTGTTGTTACACTCTTTGGACATCCTTCACGTGGATCATCTTCAAGGCTGGTATGGCCACGTTTAAACTCGACAGCCCATTTCTTAATTGTCGAAAACGAAGGAAAATAGTGCCCATAAACTTTTATGAAATTCAAATGAATTTCTTTTGGCATTAAACCTACTTTTACAAAGAAGTTTATAACTGCACGATACTGAATTTTATCCATTTCAAGGGATACAGACAATACTTTTGCTTCAGACAGCTGTATAAAAAAAAAACTACTTGATAGAATGACTTGCAATTTCACATGGATGCTTATGACAGATGTACCAACTTAGACTCCCTATTTCTGATACTCCTGGCATTCATAAATAAAGAAATTTCTTATTCTATAACCAGTTCTATTCATAATGCCTCCCAGTCCATCTATGACTTCTCACCTGCTCACCTTCTGCCCATACACCCTATATCCAACCTCCCCATGTATTCCTATTCCTAGCTGCTCTATTCCTATGCTGACCATCCCTATACACGCATTCATGACCACAGCAGTACTACCCAGTACACACTACTGCTCATTCACATCATCTTTGACTTTCACTGATACCATATTTGCATCATTCATTACACACTTACTTCTAGCAGCAACCTTTCCAAATTACTCACTCCAAAACCATTCAGATGCAGTCCACTGTTCTTATACAGTTTCATTCATCCCTCAAACTCATCCCACATGTTCACAAACTGCATTTTTTTCTCTTCACAAATTTATGCTAACATTCCATTCAAGATCTTTGCTGTCTGCTATAACTTGTCATACCTGGGAAACACACAAACTATCCTTCCAACTACATTGTCTTTCACTCTCCTTAATAATTTCCTGATATCCAATCTCACATTTTCCTTATGCCCAACCAAATCATTCATCAAAACCACTAACTTCCCCACACACTTCTTATATCCAGCACCTCAATCACCCTGTTCATTGTCTCTCCTGGAAAACATACCTTTTACAATAGAATCTCCATATAGTGCTATTCTTGAGTCACTAGCTATGACTTTTTCTGCATTGTCTTTCATTTAATTTTATTGCACTCTTTTGTTCCTATCCATCATATGTCTAATTTCATTCCTCAACTCTTGCATTCAAGCAATCATTCCCACCATTGCATTGTCAGTCAGGTGTACTTTCATAATTATGCCCAGAAAAAAATTCATGGTTAACAAAAATACCTCGTGAGATTTTTTTTAAGAGGGAAGAAATAGTATTGGGAAGAGTCTTCCTTTGAACCTGGTTGGTTGATTACCAGACAATACACATTCCATTTTAGTAGCTAAACTTCATCATTATGCAAAAATTTCCCTTTTGAGAGTCTGTTGAAAATCTGCAATACTTAGTCTTATGTTTCTCTGCATTTACTTTGTAGCATCGGAGAGTTTAGCCAATAAGCAGGGTAGTGGTCTTTTGCATTCTTCAGTTCATACCCACCAGATTTTTTGTGACATTTCAAGTTGTAACAAAAACGTTAAGCAGAACTATTCATCATAGCTAATCTCAATTGCTCATGCTATTCTTATGGTATTCTATTATGCAATGGACTTCAAGCTCTCTCTCTCTCTCTCTCTCTTTCATGATGATTTCATGCAATTTTCATGATTTATGATCAAGCATGCACATTTCCCACTATTTTACAATCCATGGAAAGATGCTAAACGTGATATTGGCTGTTAGATTTCTTCTGCTACAGGAAAGTGCAAATATTTTCCTCCAGATAACAGATAAAGACAGAGAAGTGTTTGAGTTTAACTTAATTATATTCATAACATATCTCTGACATGCCCATGAAATTCAAGTGTTTAAAAGTAGTTGTGACAGATTTTTCAAATACAAAATGCCTGAGGACAGCAGAGCTCAGCAAGGATGTCATTTTTAAACTGCTCACGATAATTTTTCACTGCTAAGCTTAAGTTAAGAATAGATTTTAAAAAATATGTTTAATATGATGGTATGAGTTCACTGCCAGCAGGGATAAGTGGCATGCAGATATGATATGTCTGAAACTAATTCAGGATTAATATTCTCATATTAAATACTTATAATAATTACAAGTTTAACAAAGTTGGTTGTATATATGCTTAACTGCATTCAGGTTATTAAGTTATATATTATATCACCAAAATGGGGATAAAAAAAATTTTTTTTTTTTGTTAATGTAGATTTCTTCTGTGATATATAAGTGCCATCAGAAAGTTCTATTTAAAGTTTTAATTTTTTCCTTTAATTAATAAAATTTAGTGCTTCTTGATATAACTGGCCTAACATCGTACAAATAATTTAATACAAGACATTTTATTATATATGTATGGCTATGTAAGCAATATCCTTATTTCGCCAATATGTGTTCAAATTCAAAGGTAGCAAGAATGTTTTTAACACTTTTCAACACTGGATATTGGTTGTAAAAAAAAAAGTTTTGTTTTGTGGTCCGATGACACTGAAATATCACCCAACTATAATCATCATCAAATTCCTGCCATGTACCCTCAAGGGGTGTACAGGATATGATAGTACAACATCAAAAATTTACATCATTACTAACTTCTTATCTACAATTTTCCTCCAAATCAGTCTATTACTTGTCCAGACTCCAACATTATCAGATCTTATATTTCTATCATCTAAGGCACTTTTTACGATATCAATCCACCTATATCTTGGTCTTCCTCTGGGTCAATTTCCTGCCAACCAGGCAAAGAACACTTGATTTGCTAATCTTTCCTAGCCCATTCTGTTCAAGTGACCATACCACCTGAGATTAGCTCTGCTAACACATTACTGGATGCTGACAACGCCAAGTTCGTTCCTAATATCTTCGTTTTTAATATGATATTGCAATTGATACCATCTGTTCATGCCCCTAATCTTTCTCAGGACTCTCATATCTGCAGTCTCTAGTCTTTGGTCAAGTGTTTTACTTCTGACCCAGCTCTCAGATCCATAAGTTAAAACTGGTTTGAACACTGTCTTGTATACAGCTAATTTAGTGTTCTGACTAATCTCTTATTCCATATGAATTTATTCAATTGACTTCTTACCATACCAGCTTTGTTGATTCTGTTGTCTATTTCCATATTTAATTTACCATCTTCACTAAAAATCGTGTTTAAGTAGCTGAAATGTTTTACTTGTTCCACAGGTTCTCCATTCACAACACAGTTGACATTTTCAATGATTCTGCCTATTTTCATTATCTTTGTCTTTTTATTGCTGACCTTCATATACCATATCTATTACAATGGTTATTCAATTTAGTCAGGGAATCTTGCAGACTTGTAACGGATTTATTTAGAAATATAACATCGTCAGCATAAAGCAAAGAGCTGATATTAACATCTCCAATTTTGATATTAGGTTTAATACCACTTTCCTTCATAATGTGATCCATATAGATAATGAATAACAAAGGGGATAAAAGACATTCTTGTCTGACACCAGATTTAATATTAAACCATCTTCCTGTACTTCCTTCAGTTCTAACTGCTGACTTACAACTCAAATAAAGACTAAGTATTGCTTGATATAATGCCCCATTGACACCATACAACTGTAGCATATTGAATAGCTTCTCTCAGCACCTTGTCATATGCCTCTTCCAGATCGACATAACTTAAATACAGATCTTTGTTATATTCCCATGATTTCTCAACTATTTGTCGTAAAGTGAAGATCCGATCCTGACAGCCTCTATTTAGCCTGAATTTCTCCACAGTGAACGATAACAATCAACCAGAAGCAAGAAACGACAGGAGCCACCAATCGCCTGCAGGTAACAGTAACGTAGTTAACCTATCCAACTACGTTTTAAACAATGATGAACTCTCGTACTTATCAAAGGTCTAAATTTTGCAGTAGCACAACAAAATCGATAAACAAACTGGAATTTATTTGTAATATTGAAAGAGGCTTTAGATTCATCCCTAATAAGATAACAGACAAAATATGTTTAGAAACTGCCAACATTTTAAATCATAACAAAACAATAACAAGCAACTTAATGAAAACGAATTAACAGCGGTGAAATCATTAAAATCAAATCCAAACATCATGATAACTAGAGCTGATAAAGGAAGTGCCATTGTTATTATAAACCGAACCACTTATATAGAAAAAATGAATCTGCTAGTCTCGGACAATAATACATATCAACTCATTAACTACAACCCAACCAATAGAATAAAAAAGAAAACAGAGAAACTACTTAAATCAATTACCACATGGCTCGAAGATATGGTCAAAAAACTATTTCCACACTACGCTCGTTCCCCAAGAATTTACGGGCTACCGAAAATTCACAAACAAAATACACCACTACGGCCAATAGTCGAAGGGATAGATAGCCCGAATTATCACTTAGCCAAGAAATTAGCAGCAACACTCAAGGAGTTGGTAGGTCATTCCCCCTCCTATATCAGTAACACACAACACTTCATAAGCATTATCAAAGACATTATATTACAAAGATGATTTATTAGTCAGTTTTGACATCTCTGCGCTCTTTACAAATGTCCCAATCAATTACACAATCCTTCTTTTACAGACCAAATTCCCTCCAGATATCACAGCACTCATTGAGCATGTATTACATTCTGGTTATTTTGTAAGGCAAAACACTTCTACCTACAAAAAGAAGGCACAGGCATGGGCTCGCCATTATTTCCCCACCACCACCACCACCACCATTGCTAACTTTTGCATGGAACATTTTGAGCAACATGCTTTAGATTCCTCTCCTTTAAAACCCAAAGTCTGGCTTAGATACATTTTCGATGTTTTTGTGAACTGGTCCCATGGCCGCCAGACACTAGACACATTCCTTAGCCACCTAAACAAACAACACAAACGCATAAAGTTCACAATAGAGATTGAAAAACAGAACACACTTCCGTTTCTAGATACACCTGTCACACATCTTCTTTCTGGCAATCTTTCCTTCACTGTTAACACTCTAAAAAACAGGGTTCTGAAGATCTGCTCCAGTAAACATTCATTGAAAGATGAATTTAAAGTTATCAGCAATACTTTTCAAAAAAAATGGTTACAGTCAAAAGACTATTAACAAAATTCTCTACAAGACCTCAATAAAAAACAAAGATAAACCAGACTACAATAAAACTATAACCTTCCTTACATTCAAGGAACATCAGATAAAATAAACAGAATACTACAAAAATACAACCTCAAAGCCACCTTTAAACCTCCTGTAAAATGAAAAGGCTTACTCAACTCATCCAAAGACCCACTCCCTCTGCTGGCCCACACTGGAGTATACGATATTTATTGTACCTGCAACATACCATATATAGGGGAAACAGGATACATAATTCCTATCAGACAAAAAGAACATAAATGACACATTAAATATAATAATTATGGTGAAGCTGGCTTTTCTGATCATGCCCTGAACACCTTATTGACTGGAAAAGCACTAGTTGTCTACATCACACCAAAACATGGTATGAACGCAAATTTAAGGAAGCCTGCGAGATTATTATCAACCACCACAATCTGAACAATAATGATGGTCTAAAAATCCCAAACATATGGAAGGCACATATTCGACCCACGGAACCTTCCTCTCTAAGAGTAACTATAAACAGGACTATAGATAATCCAGGATCCTAAATCAAAAATAACAATTGTAATGCTAAAAATAGGACATCATTGTTACTGAAAGAAAACTATCTATAAGAAAGAATGTTTATTCATGTTATCATAAATAGAATTTAGCTTGATGTAGTTTCTAAATATTTTTTTTTCCCACTAGAGGTCATGCCAGTAGAATAACCTGTAATCAAATCATTGTTTCTGTAGCTTACTGTATATAATATAACTCAGCCTGTATATTTGTATATGCTCCAGATGATGATCTTAATATGAAGATCGAAACGTCGGGAAATTAAAAGTTTTTTATAACACGGTTGTAAAGTCCATAATTTCTAAAATGAATGCTGATCACCGTGCAATACTAAAAGAAAGGCCTGAATCTAGCTTGTTCTTTCCAAGTTTTTCATCCACAATTCTTCTCAACTGTTTCTCAAGTATACTTGAAATCCTCTGTACATTCTGGTGTGTCCTGCACTAGGATGAAAACATCAGTAACGACAATAACATAGTCAATGAGACTTTTCTTATTCCTTGCCTCTTCTCTCCATGTGAATTTGTGCACATTTTTATGTTGGAACATGGTGTTAGTAATAACCAGTCCATGTCCCGAGCAGAAATCCAACAGGTATTTGCCATTATTATTTGCTTTGCTCTTTTCTCCAAATTTTCTCAAAATATTTTTGTATGTCTGATAATCATTTCCTACTCTGCTATTTAGATCCCTAACAAGGACCAACTTTTCCTTTTTCATTGTCAGTTGCTTTCCCTAAAGCCTCAAAAAATTTCTCCACTTCTACTTTAGTAGAACCTTCTGTGGGACCATAGGCACAAATAAGTCCCATTGTCCACTTGCCCATTCTGATATTTGCCACATCACTCTACTTGAGACTGCCTGCCATTCAAGAAGATTAGCCTCGTATTTAGTGTTGAATACTATGGCTACTCCATCTTTTCCTTGATTGTCATTGCCTGAATATAACATTTTGTATTTATTGCTTAGGAAGATCTCACCAGTTTTGCTTTTTTGTTCCATTTCTTTGCCATTCAGGCTTCTTATGTTGATAGTACCGATCTTTAACTCTGGTGATGTTGAGTTGGGGGTGTGTTTTCAGATTTGTTCCAATAGCTGATTTTTCACTGTTTGTCCTGGTTCCCTGGCAAAAACAACGGGGCCTTGTTCAATCGGGCGACACCCCAGCCGGCATGAAATTCTGTCCTGTTGTACCATCATTTTGTATTTTGGTTTAAGCTAATAAGAATACAATTTGGTCAGCTAAATCCAAACTTGCCATCCCATCCTCGTTCGTTCAGTATCCAGGTAGATATCCAAAAGGGTGCACCACGAGAAGGTGAGGATTGGACATTAGGTCAGAAGCCCTGGTCGGTTCTCCACATTCCTTTGAAGGCTATGTGGAGGTCTCCTCTCAGTTATACAGCTTTGACCCTTAAGCACCCCCCCCACAAGTATAACTAATATAACTATACAACATCAATTAACTAGTATAACTAATACTCTCATTTTACTTGGATACACTTCTTGAAATATCCACTGCCATCCTAGGAATCAAATGGGTGTATATGGCAATTATTTTGTCAACTAAGTCCAAAATTAAGAAACCAGCAAACTGTATGAAAAAAAGAAAAAATCCTAAGACAAAACACATCTAACATCCATGTGTGCTATGATGAACTCGAGAGAAAGATTATCGAATCTAGAGAAATTTCTCTAGATTCTTCTCATATCAATAACAGCCTAAGTTTCAATCTCTCTGATGCACATGTTGCCTCTGTTCAGTATTGGCACACTCGCGACAGGGCAGAGTATATGTTTGTTTGGAACTCAAGCTCGCTTTTTGTTTTCAAACACGCTGTCTTTTTTGTACTTGTTCAGTTATTACAATTTTAAGTGTCTGCAATTCTTTATATATTTCTTTGATTGTGATACCTAAAGATGTTGATCTATTCAATGAAACTAGTAGTACCTTTTCAAATATATCATGTCATCTTTTTATTCTCTCGGTATCAGTCATTAAAGCTTTTTCATAATATTCCAACTGAGTAAAAATGAATTCTGAAAAAAAAAAAAAAAAAAAAAAAAAAAAATATATATATATATATATATATATATATTTTTTTTTTTGGTGCTTAAGGGTCAAAGCTGTATAACTGAGAGGAGACCTTCACATAGCCTTTAAAGGGATGGGGAGAACCAACCAGGGCTTCTGACCTAATGTCCAATCCTCACCTTCTCGTGGTGCACTCTATTGGGCATCTACTTGGATATGAACGAACAAGGATGGGCTGGCAATTTGGGATTTAGCCGACCAAATTGTATTCTTATTGGTTAAACCAAAATAAAAAATGATGGTACAACATGACAAAATTTCATGCCGGCTGGGGCGTCGGCCGGTTAAACAAGGCCCCCGTTGTTTTTGCCAGGGAACCAGGGCAAACAGCAAAAAGCCAGCTACTGGAACAAATCTGAAAACACACCCCAACTCAAGATCACCAGAATTGAAGATTGGTACTATCAACATAAGAAACCTGAATGGCAAAGAAATGGAGCTAGCCGAGGAATTAGATAAGTACCAGATCGACATAATTTTTTGTTTCAGTGACTGAAACAAAAAAGACCAAAACCGGTGAGCTCTGAATATAACATATGAGAAAATGTTATATTCAGGCAATGACAATCAAGGAAAAGAAGGAGTAGCCATAGTATTCAACACTAAATATGAGGCTAATCTTCAATGGCAGGCAGTTTCAAGTAGAGTGATGTGAGTAAATATCAGAATGGGGAACTGGACAATGAGACTTATTTGTGTCTATGATCCCACAGAAGGTTTTAAGATAGAAGTGGAGGAATTTTTTGAGGCTGTAGAAAAAGCAACACAATGAAAAATGAAGTTGGGGATCTAAATAGTAGAGTAGGAAATGACTGTCACACATACAAAAGTATTTTGGGAAAATTTGGAGAAAAGAGCAAAGCTAATAATAATGGCAAATATCTGTTGGATTTCTGCTCAGGACATGGACTGGTTATTACTAACATGTTCAAGCATAAAAATGTGCACAAATTCACATGGAGGGAAGAGGCTAGGAATAAGAAAAGTCTCATTGTCTATGTTATTGTTGATAGCGATGTTTTCTCTCTGGTGCAGGACACCAGAGTGTACAGAGAATTTGAAATTAGAAGTGATCACTATTTAGTCTTGAGCAGGATAAAATTGAATTTCATATTGAAAAGAACATGTAAAAAAGTTTTAAAATGAATAAAAGTTGAGCAGCTCTGAAATGTGAACTGTAGACTAAAATATACAAACATTATTCTAGAAAAAATGAAAGAGTTTGAGAACAGGAATCAAACCTTGGAGATTCAGTGGCAAACTCTGAAGAAAACATTGATTGATTCTGCCAGAGAGGCATCTGGTGAAGTTGTCTGCAAGGATAAAAAAATCAGAATTCCCTGGTAGACACAGGAAGTTAAAGAGGCAGTGAAGGAAAAGAAGAAAGCATATCAAAAGTTCCTGTCAAATAAGTCAGCTTGTGCTCTTAGAGAATATAGAGAAAAATGCAAGAATGCTAAACACTGTGTAAAACTAGCTAAACAAAAGTCATGGGAGGACTTTGGCAAGAATATAGAAAATAAATATCAAGAAAGTGGCAAAATATTCTGGAGGTTGTTGAAGAAGCTCAGAAATGGAGGAAAGAGTGCCGTAAAAGGAATTAGAGATGATAAAGGTGACATGAAAACTGGAGAAAAAGATATCCTTGAAGTATGGAGTAATTACTTTGAAAAACTGCTAAATGAAACAAGCAGTGATGACAGCACAGTGATAAAAAACACTGACCAGGCATGCAGGCAGGAATACATATCCATACTTGAAGTAGAAAAGCCATCAAAGGCTTGAAATGTGGAAAGGCAGCTGGAGTAGATGATATTCGACCAGAAATGCTGAAGTATGGTGGTATAAGAGTCTTACAGTGGCTGCACTGCATAGTTCAGAAAGCCTGGACAGAGGGACGAATTCCCGATGATTGGAGTAGAGCTCTCATAGTACCCATATATAAAAAGGGAAATAAAACTGAATGTGAGAATTACAGAGGTATTTCCCTACTGAGTGTTCCTGGCAAGATCTATGCAAGTATACTTGAGAAACGGGTGAGAAGAATTGTGGAAGAAAAGCTGGGTGAAGAACAAGCTGGATTCAGGCCAAAGAGAGGCAGTCAGGATCAGATCTTCACTTTACGACAAATAGTCGAGAAAACATGGGAATATAACAAAGGTCTGTTTAGCTTTTGTCGATTTGGAAAAGGCATATGACAAGGTGCCAAGAGAAAGAACCTATTCAATACGCTGCAGTTATATGGTGTCAATGGGGCATTATATTAAGCAATACTTAGTCTTTATTTGAGTTGTAAGCCAGCAGTTAGAATTGAAGGAAGTACAGGAAGATGGTTTAATGGTAAATCTGGTGTGAGACAAGGATGTACATTATCCCCTCTATTATTCATTATCTATATGGATCACATTATGAAGGAAAGTGGTATTAAACATGATATCAAAATTGGAGATGTTAATGTCAGCTCTTTGCTTTATGCGAATGATGTTATACTTCTAAATAAATCCGCTACAAGTCTGCAAGATTCTCTGACTAAATTGAATAGCTGTTGTAATAGATATGGTATGAAGGTCAGCAATAAAAAGACAAAGACAATGAAAATAGGCAGAATCATTGAAAATGTCAACTGTGTTGTGAATGGAGAACCAGTGGAACAAGTAAAACATTTCAGCTACTTAGGCACGATTTTTACTGAAGATGGTAAATTAAATATAGAAATAGACAACAGAATCAGCAAAGCTGGTATGGTGGGAAGTCAATTGAATAAATTCATATGGAATAAGAGAGAAATTAGTCAGAACACTAAATTAGCTGTATACAAGACAGTGTTCAAACCAGTTTTAACTTATGGATCTGAGAGCTGGGTCAGAAGTAAAACACTTGACCAAAGACTAGAGACCTCAGATATGAGAGTCCTGAGAAAAATTAGAGGCATGAACAGATGGCATCAATGGCAATATCATATTAAAAACGAGGATATTAGGAAAGAACTTGACATTGTCAGCATCCAGGAATGCATTAGCAGAGCTAATCTCAGGTGGTATGGTCACCTAAACAAAATGGGCGAGGAAAGATTAGCAAAACAAGTGTTCTCTGCCAGGTTGGCAGCAAAACGACCCAGAGGAAGACCAAGATATAGGTGGATTGATATGGTACAAAGTGCCTTAGACGATAGAAATATAAGATCTAATAATGTTGGAGTCTTGACAAGTAACAGACTGATTTGGAGGAAAATTGTAGATAGGAAGTTAGTAATGATATAATTTTTTCATGTAGTACTATCATATCCTGTACACCCCTTGTGGGTACATGGCAGGAATTTGATGATGATGATTTTTTTTTTTTTTATTGCAACTCATTTTAGAAATCAACAATTAGTCTAGGTCATAATCAGTATTTGGTTCATGCGAACTTGTGCAGTGCACTTGTCAAACAATTTTGGAGACCTCTAGTCTGACACACACATAGAAAATGAATGACAAAAATAAATAAAAGTATCGTTTTTAGTTTTACTCATATTTGGTTTTGAAGCCTTATATCGCTTTTTGATGAGATCTGTATATAATCAGTTTTAAAATTCAACTTCATTTTGAAGGCATCTATTCTATTTAATATATTAAAAAAGCATTTCAAAAATGTTTTAAAAAAGACCTATTTTTAATGGCTTTTGAATAAAATCTCTGGTAAATTATATTAACACCAGTGTTTATGATTGGAGTAAATTTTGAAATTAGGCTGAATGTGATTTTTAGATAGCAAGATTCTAAATGATGCATCCTAGAATAGCAAACACAGTTAATGCTTGTCGTTTTGAGGCAAAACTCAAAAGTCTACAACAACCTACTCAATGACTAAATAGTTTTATAACTAATCTTCTTCACTTAGTGATGAAAGAAACAAAAGAGCAAAAGAAACTTTACCCCACTCCCAACAAAGCATAGGTGGTCTTAGTATCAGCTTTTTTTTTTTTCTCTAACAAACAAGCAAACTTGAATGAGAATATCTACAATTTAGGCACATAAGAGCACTGACTACAAGAAGTGATTATCTTACAATGACATATGTGCTAGATAGATCATGATGTACTAAGTTATATATATATATATATAAGGGGGGGGGGACTATAATCATACTGCCTTATTCTTCCTAAATTACGTTCAAACTGACTTAAAACTAAAACACAGTCTTCTTGTCAAATCATAAACCTAGTTTTTCACAGTTTACAAATTAAGGTTTAAGTCTTGTATTCAAATTAAGCATTTTACCAAGAGAAACAACCACAGTGCACACTTTTTTTTGTTTTCTTTACTGCATTCTCTTAATTTTCTTTCAATTTAACAATTGAAAGTTACAACCAGTTCTATACTTTTGTTTTACACAAAGATATGTTTTGGAGATATAAATAAATTAATGGTTGTTATTCACATCTGATATTTATCATTTTGCATAATAAAGAACCATTCTAATTAAAAAGAATTGAGCAATTTATCATCTCCAAAACCTATCCTATTATTTTGACAATATTTTGAACATGTTGCCTTAAGGCACAAAAGTTTTTAAGAAAACATTTTTCTCATAGACACTAAATATAAATGTATCTACAAAATAAAAAGTATTTATAATAAATATTTTTTTTTGATATTTCTTAAAGAAGAATTAATTTAAATATTATGTAAAATGAAATTCCTGTAAGCAGCACACCACACAAAAGTTTAGCACAGTAAATCACATGCTGTGTGGATACTTGAACGCTGATGAGTCATTGGTTAACTTTAATGGAAGTATCAGATGCACAGGAATAATAAATAACCAAGTTTTATTTTATTTATTTTGTCAACCCCACATGTGTATAAATGGTCACAAAACTAACACAATAGCGCTTGTGTGGACAGAATTTAATTATGCTAATATTTGGTCCTACTCATTAAGCATTCTCACAGACAAACAAGAGGAAGGGTTAAACAGGAGACTGCTAAATAATGTACAGTAATGCTCTGCCTTACAATGCTTTTCAATTATGACCAATGGCTATTTATATGACACTGTATTCACTACTATTAGATTTTATGGTGTGCGTATGTCTGTATTCTTATGATCTCTGGCACCCTCTGTGATCACGATAAGATCTCTTTGGGCTGACAGTTTTGTAATAACTCCCCTAAATTTTTAGTGGTGTGTAGCAGTTATATTTATTTATGTTGTGGGTGTTGCAGCTGTGGCATATTCCAAAAATATTCTGATTTAAATCAACGAGTATAACAGAGGTTTTTTAAAACCTCTGTGATATGATGATCTGAATCAATGATATGGTTGTACCCCAGAACAATTGTAGTGTAGATATTGGACCTATTTTTCATGTTCTTCCCAACAGATATTGCCAGTTCTTCCAATCTTGCCAAGTATGCAATTTGCAACAGCAAGGAATTCAATATATGCCAAAATGATCTAAGTAACAAACATCTTTTGATGAATGGATAAGGGTAGCTAATTTTTGGTAAGGCATGAAAGGTTGAAATGTTTGAAGCATTCATAGCATGAGTGCTTCAAACATTTCAACATTAAATCCACAGTACCTATTTCAGAGGTACTGTGGATTTAAGAATGGCAATGAGTAGACAGTTCTGATTCTAGAATCAGAACCGTCTACTATTGCAGTAGGCTGAGAAAGTGTTAGGATACAACTGATTTCACTAGAATCATAACTCTGCTATTGCAGTAAGCTGAGAAAGTGTTATGATACAAATGATTTCAGTAGTAAGACTGGTATGGTCTGAACAGATCATTCTAGCTCCTTTTGCTATTTTAATAACACCATACAATTCAGTGGTGGTGTGAAGGACGGATGTAAAAAAAGCACAAGTGCTTAAAAGATAACATTTAAACTTCTTTCAAGTTTTATAAAAAATTAGCTGCCATTATCCACTCACTAAATTTTTTCCAACACTTAGATCATCCTGATATACAGGATCTTTCTGCTCCTTCAAATTGGATCTGGATGAACATAAAATATACATTCAATATCTAAACTACCACCATTCTAGGGTTGCAAACAATGCCACTGATTATCATTGTATTCAGTAGGCGGAGGATTTTTTTACTGTACAGATAGAGATTTAAATATGAGAATTTTTGATATCTGCCACAGCTGTACAATATTCCTCCAATCAAAAAGCCTGCCTCACATTATTATAACAGTATCATTCCCAAATCAAATCTTGAACACACCTATAGAGGGGGGGGGGTGCCAGTTAAGAGCCCAGGATTTCGTTGTGTTGTTTACCTACTTTTTGTGTGTCTACACGTATGTGCATATTCTCATCTTTGTGCCTTGGTGACCGAGGTGAAACGCTGGCTTCGTAATTAAATAAAAACAATCATCCCTAGATATCTGTTTCTTCCATTAAACTAAAATATGAGTAAATCACAGCTACACAGCTAATACTATAAACTTGTTATCATCACTGCTACTGTCACAATAATGACAAGTTAGCAGTTAGCTGCTAGTTCAATGACTAATTATTAACAGAGATTACAAATTAGTATTCTGCTTATTTGCAGAACACTAAGTTGCCAATGAGTAGATGGATACCATGTGATTTACTACATATATATATATATATATATATATATATATATATATACGTACAAAAGTTTGTATGTACGTATGATAAGAACAGATTTCCTTCTGAACCAACTAAAAATCCCAAACTCCATGTAATTAAAAGATCAATGAAATGTTTCATTTATTTATGAAGAAAAGGTGTGGAAGGACATGGATGCAAAACTTTATGGTGTGCAACTTATGGAATAAAACTTTTTTATATTTTTCATGGCAAGCATAATTCCATAAAAATGAATTAACAGTTTTAATTTCTGTAATAAGCTTCTAAAGTATAAATAACTATATTTCATATACATTTATATCCAAGACTTTAAACATTATAGTGATAGATATTTATTGATCACTAAATGTATGCATTTCTGCCAATCTTGCCATTTTATTAACATCATCAAGAAAATGATATTAACTACAGCACAGTGTGCTAAAACTATTATTCATCACATGCAGAAAAATCCCGTCATAGAACATTAAATGCTGAAAATCCAGAGATCAGGTTATTTATTTTTACAATGCAATACCAAATATTTTAAAAGATAAGAAAGAATTAATATCTGACTACAACTTCTACTGGACACAAATCACATTTCGTAAGACAACACAAAACATGGATATCACTTTGTGTCCCCCTCCCCCCATGAAGAATTAAAATAATTTAAACTGATGACAATACAAGGAAAAATATCACTTTTGATTTTTATACGACTAAACCATTTTAACTTAAACAAAGAAAAACAATTCTAAGGGGGGGAAAAGCAACATTCATCCAATTAGCATACATATTTCTCCATCAATATCAATTTACAGATTTTCATAAGGGCAGAAGATCAACAGGAACGTAAGCAATTGTCCAAAGAAGTTATATCAACATCATTTAATATAGGCTTTCATTTGTATACCAGAATAACAAATTACTTAACAGCTTTCTTTCTTTCTTTTTAATTTCACAATCCTAATTGTAAATTCTGAAAATTGCACTATACATATCACCACTATTTAACAATAACAAAATGTGTAACATAAGATTTCAGTTTCTTTCAAATACCTTCACTGATGTTGGTCCCAAATTTTGAAATTCAGTGGCATATCCATTCCAAAATTCTTTCAGATCATATAAATTTGAACTATGTAAATTTTATTTCAATATGAATAAAAATATGCTAAATGTTTTAACATGCATATATAAATACAGAAGAACAATGTAGCAATGAACAGATAAGTTATCCATTGTCATATTAATTTTATTACAAATAAATTTCAGCATTTGTGACTAGAACCTGAAAAAATTTGTTGCATATTGTTGCTTTAATCAGCAGATTTTTCTGGTACATGTGAAGGAAAATGAGGCAGGATATACCAAATAAGTAGTCAATAGTCCTAGATCTTTGAATATAGTTCTGTGACACTTAAAAGACTGCAGTCATTTTTATACACACATAAATACATATATGCATAAGTTTGTATGTATGTATACATACATATATATATATATATGTGCATGTATAAATATATTTATATATAGCTATACACGAAACAATAATATTGTCAATCGGAGTCATCCAGAAGGTCATCTAACGAAATTCTATTTGGTTCACTAAGAAAACTAGACTCTGAAAATCTTGGAGTACGAACTTGCCTATTATTACTATGGCTGCTACTGTTACTACTAGTACTAATGTGGCCACTTGTTTCACATGAACTGCTACTACTGCTGCTGCTGCTACTATAACTGCTACTACTTCCATTTGGTGGGCTGCTGCCACATGATTGATCCTCATGAAATAATGTGCGACATATCGGACAGCTGGCATGCTATGATATACATAAAAATAAAATAAACATTCAGAATGAAATGAATTGAATACACCTCTATTGAAAGATGTAGATTTATCAACTATAATGTACTGTGATTAAATGGTATTGGAAACCAGACTGTCATCGCCATCCCACCAAACAATTTATAAGTTGCAAGATAAGATGGAAGCTACTGGATCTATTTTAGATGTATCACATTCTAGAATGCCCATAACAGTGACAACTGAGGAGAATAAAGCTTTCATTTCTGCTACTACTACCATGCAAAGTCCCAAAAAATCAACCCACGACACTTCTTTAGAAGCAGTTAATGAAAAATCAGTATTACGGATGCTAGAGTATTCAGTTTAAACCATACATCCCCCAATTAATGCATTGTTACCTTGAGGATGATTCCAATCAGATTACAGTTCTGTGAAGTTTTTCTCAATGAATTAAATGAAAATTTAAAATATATTAAAATATGACACTGAAGCCACCTAATGGACAAATAGGTCTAACTCTATCGAGACAAAACTAATTCTCATGTGACCATTGAAAAGCAACTAAAGCAATCAGCTAACTATAAAATTAAAAATACTAGTTCTACACTGCACTGGAAAACTACCAACTGCAGAGTATTCAGAATGCTATCTTGTACAATAAGATGGTATCTATTTAAGCCTTAATTTACTTTGATTTTAACTAAATAATAGTAAATTAATTCTACCACATTTTCATACAAATGGCTTCAGCATCATATTTAATATATTAAATCTATTTTAGAATTGCAAGATCGATCTGGTGGTCTGATGATTTTGGATTTACAGCCAAAGTAACTTAGGCAATGAGGCCAGTGTATTATGTCTGTTAATTGCACGTGTTCTTATGGTTAGTCTGTTTTTGAGGGATGAAAAACCCTGCCACCTCTGCTGATAGTATTCAGCAGAAGTGGAAAAATCCACAACTATGTTTATTAAATGATAAAAATAGATGACATGACAAATAGATATGCAAATATATAGTGTGAAATCAGGGATGCTTAGAATAAAGTTCAGAGATTTTTTTTTTTTTTTTGAGTAATAATACAACAATAAGTTCATCTAACCTTAAATATATTTATGTACATATTATAAATAGCATTCTGTCCATTCCATGTCTACACCAACAAATTCCTTTTCCTAACCATTCATTCACACATGACACTAAAGTTACATGATTTGCAACTGTTCTTATGTGGGAGGTTTATGAACACTAAAAACCAATAGAAGTTATGACTTATTACCAACAATATCTTATTTTATTATTAATTTTTAAATCACATCCACAAAGGACTGTAAAACTTATAGATTAGTATACCATGGATGAACTAAAGGTGAAATGATCCAGGAAGCCTACTCTGAAAAGCGAACATACTTTCAAATATTGCAATACCGTATGCCCCCCACCCCCCTTATCTGTGGTCAACCCTGGTGAAAGTAAGCCTCATCATCCCAAAAAATCATCCACAGCCATGCACTGTCCAACTCTACTTGAGCAAGGAATGTTAAAGTGAATGTTAGTCGAATTTCAAAGTCTTGCTGGCACAACTCCTGTATCACAGTTATCTTGAATGGGTAGAAATACAGAATCTTCCATAGAATTTTCCAGTGTAAGGCACATCCATGTGTCTTACACCTGGCAACCCCTGCTAGGTCTAAATCCCAATGATCCCATTTCTTCTTGTCGACGTTTGTTCAGGCAATGAAATTTTCAGAGTGAAGCAACAGCATTGTAATTGTTTAAGTGGTACAGCTTCACGAGCAAAGCACACATTGGGACAAGATTAGTGTCATCACTGTGGACAATATTAATAACCAGATTGAAGGGGAAAATAGCATATCCATCTTTTTAAACCCTATAACCAGACAACTTGCATGATATGCAAATTCCATACATTTGGTGTCTACAATGCCCCTAGTGGTGGAGTTTGGAACTGTCCCCCCCCCCAGATATCACTTCCACATGATATGCAATGTATTATTCCTGCAAAGTTTTGCAGCATATGGATCAATGAATGATGCTCCATTAAACAAGGATACTTTAATTTTGATCACCTTATATTCGCAAGATTAGAATATGAAGGGTACAGTATTTCTTAGAATGGCAAATATCACAGAAGAGTACTGTTAATGATAGTGGAACATGTAGGTTTTCCAAAACTTCAGAAAGAAACATGTGACCATACTGAAAAAGATGGACATTTATTAACCAAAGCTAGTTAATAAGAGATATTTTGAATATCTCAAAACCATCATTAGTATATATATATATATATATATATATATATATTAAAAAAAAAATGGAGAAATTCAAATACAACTGATCTTTTAAATACAACCACATAAAAATTTATCAGAAGTGCAGTTATTCCTAAAAATACAGATTACTCAAAACTATCAACAAGGGCTCACATTTCTTAATATCTGAAGTTATTTCTCCAACATAACTATTAATTAAACATAGTACTCAGATAACCCTAAAGCAACTCAAAAAATTATTGGTCATGTCTCTGATCATCTGCCAAATTAAGATGAATATGTAGATTCACTATTTCTGATGTGACAGGTGTTCTAAGAACATGTGGCCAGGATTCTCAGCAAGTTCAAGCTAGCTACTTTCTGAAAGAAAAAAAAAAACTTGCTTCTTGTCTTCAACTGTTGTTTATCAAGTCCCATGCTCATGAAGTTAGTGCCATCACTGTGGATAGCATTAACAACTAGAATGAAGGGAAAAATCCATCCAGGGAAATGTCCATCTTTTTAAACCCTCCCAGCACTCTTGCTGAGTTGCATGATATGCAAATTCAAATCAAATGAACACAAAAGCTACATCTGGCTTTTATTATAAAACCATGCAAGTCCAGTTTGGTCTAGTATGGGATTGAATCAGCCATAAGAATCTTTGAGAAAATTCCACATTACTACACTGAAGCAACTTCAAATCCAAACATTTCTTTAAAGAAAGTTCCAAAGGTTTATCATCTTAGCCTTAATCACAATGATGAACTTTCTATTCTCAAAACAGAAATTTATCAGCATCCAGTGATAATTATTTCACTTGGTATGATATTCTGAAACCATAAAAATCATACAATACATGCCACCTTGAAAGTACAGTATACTCGAAAAAGTAGAGAACTGCAGGAGAGATTTCATAATATCCAGTAATGTTGCCTCCTGCCAGAAAAAGTATAAAAAAAAACTCCCTTAGGATTCATCTTTCAATACACATTAAGTATAACAAGGAAGACAAACATTGTGAAAGGAAAAAATAGCTATACAGGTCAGAGGAAATCGTAATGATTTAATTTTTTTCAGTTTTGTGGCAAGTAAAAGGGAAAGAATAACTTTGGTGAATACAGATGGTAAGAAAATAAATACTGTTATTAATGAAAATTAAAAAAATAAACAATAATCAGCTAACGCCTTTTTGTTCCCGTATAGGGAGTAGGTGAGGCTGTTTTGGTCCTATCTAACTTTTGGAGACTGAATGGACAGTTCAATCTCCACTGGTTACCAATCAGGGATAGCTGGCCCAAGGCCATGATTTGAACCTATGTCTTTCTTCATGCGGTCACGCACCGTAGAATGCAAATGCCAGACACTTCTACTGAGCTACACAGGCTCACTAATGAAAATTAGATAGGGGAAGATTAAGATATTTCTCCCTGCCAAGGAAGGAAACCTAATGATAGATATATTCATTTTTACTTTAGACAGAATATTTCCAGTTTTTTTAGGCAAATTAATAATTAAATAGGTAATGAATATTCAGTACAATTCATTGCTATTAGTTAACAGACAGAATATTATCCTTAACAGAATAATTTAAACATTCTATAAAGAGTGCTACTCACCAACTTTAACCAAGGAACAATACATCCTTTATGATAATGATGTTGACAAGGCAATTCTTTTACTTCTTCTCCAAAAGTAAAATCTTCCATACAAATTGTGCACTGCAGTGCTTTTTCTAGAGGAAAAAAAAAGGAAACTAAAGAAATATCAAATATGAAAGAGGAAAAAAAAAAACTAAAGAGAAACTAAATTTTTTTTTCCATAAGATAAATTCAAATTATAGTAAGTTTATTTAGAATACAGTTATTGCATATTATTATATATGATCCTTTTTGAAGACTTTTCTCAGATTAGAGGAGCACAAATCTTTCACATTGGAAGATTATGATATTCTAAATTCCATTTTAGCGTCCTGATATCAATATCAGTATGTTTAAATCAGGCAGCACTGCAGAATCACTATTGTTGCTGTTAAATAAATTAGTACACTGCTGAATTTTTGTTACCAGTTGATAACAATTAACTGATAATAAAAATTACTAAAAATTAATGAGAACATTAGGCATTTTTTTTTTTTTAAAAAAACACACTTGTAAATTTATGGATATTTATTACATGTATCTGCAGTCCACAAATTCTCAATTTGTCCTCATAATCTACATTCCACAGTTCTGATATCATCTTTAACACTTTCCTTTTCACCTTCACAGCTTTATTTCTATCACCTCAGAACTCAGATCTGTGCACAGTAGTACAGGTGAAAATGAAACTGGCTGTAGCAGCTAACACAAAACAGAATTCCAGCCCAAACACATCATAAAGCCACTTTAATATGAAATTAGTTTGGGTTGAACTCAGTGTCCTATGTTATACAATATTAACAAGGAATAATTATTGGGTTGATTGACAATTTTTATTAACTAGAATAGCAGAAATGATGAATACTGATATTTGTAAACTAAAAAAAGGAAGGTAAGTAATTGCAATATGTACAGTGGACATGCACTATAGAGAACACCATGGTAATAAAATAAAATGCTATAACAAATTACAGAAAAGCACCAGCCTAAGTTCAAAAGCGCCAATGTTATTTTAAGCTCACTGTTACAAAAAATAAAAGCTGAAGCCTTCACTATAGCAAACTGAATTTCCTAGCAGATGGCATCACAACCAGGAGACAAACAAAATGGTGAAAAAAAAAAGGAAACAGAACAAAGGAAATCGTATACTGAGGACAACACGCAAAGGATTGACAAGAGCCATATATACAACATACACACACATAAACAATTGGAGACATAAGATAGAACTAGATCATGAAATTATAAAATCTAGAATGAACAAATGTTTAAATTCTGAGAGGTAAGTAACATTTAAGCTAATTTCACTTACCTGAAATCAGAATGAACTATTGTAAATATGTACAGACTGCAAAAATCTAGGTTTTTTACAATTAAAATGAAAAATTTAGATCAAAAACTCAAATTCTAAATAAGAAATGTATAATTTTTTCCCTTATAGAGTTTTTCAAACATGAGCTGGTACTCAAACAAAATTTCATAACTTTTACTTTTTATACTTTCAATTAAAGAAATACTGTGCAACATTCGTTTAATTTACAGTTATAAGAGAACAGAATTCGTACTGTTGTCAACTCAGGAAGCTAATTTTTTTCAAGAAACTTCATGCCTCTAGTAAATTAGTGATCTCATAAACATTCATTGCTACAGTGGGATTGGAAATCATAGAATTTTGGTTGAAGATGGGTACTTTCACTTTGCCTATGAGACTAATCTTGTTGTTGAATCATTCACAGCATCCATAACCTGTCCAAAATCAGATCTTGTCATTGTTCTTCAGTAGGGCGATGATAACCTAGTGAACTTCAGTGCTACTACTTACTCCTCTGGTCTTTCCTGACATAGAGACATCTCAGCTATAGCTTATTTATGTAAATAAGCTATAGCTGAGAATATAGCTATAGCTAAAAATTTACATAGCTTATTTACATAATAAACACTTTTGCTACGAGTTGCCCTAGTTTGTACTATGTACTTGGACTACGTGCTTTAGCTTACGCTAGTAGTCACCGATACTTTTATAGTTTACTATATTCGGCATGAAACTCTTTGATTCCGATCTTTGAGTTTCTTATTCGGTTTTAAAACAATGTGGAATTTAATATTCCCTTAATTTAAATAATGTTTACATCGCCGAAATGAAGCCTATTGGCTCTTTATATTTATGTAATTCAATGGTGCACCTTTTTGACAACTCGTATAGCAAAGTATATAAGTTCTTATAATTAAGGGGATACAAATCCCTTGTTGTTCAACTGCCAGTAAGCAAAACTCTAAGATCGAGAACTACGAATCTATGAGTTTCATATATACCGAAAACTATTGGCGAATCCAAGTAAATGACCACTTGGTAGTACAACACCAAGGCAACTCAAAGCAAAGGTAGAGCAAGCTCCCTCACTATCCTTGATATTTTCTCATAATGTACATTTATCATAATGTACTGCCAAGTGGTCATTTACATTTGGATTCGTCGATAGTTTTTCGGTATATATGAAACTCATAGATTTGTAGTTCTCAATCTTAGTTTTGCTTACTGGCAGTTGAACAACAAGGGATTTGTATCCCCTTAATTATTATTAAGGATGCCAGAAAAATAGCCGTTTGGCTTTCAATTTATGTTATAATATATGTTCTTTTCGCTATACCCTTGGTATTAATTTGGTCTAGCTACTCACTGATGAGATCTCAATAAAGATCGAAACCAGTCTGGGTAGTGACCTCCCACCATAATGTATAGCATCATATATCTCCTAGGAGATGGCTTTTACATTATGGGAAATACTAAGAATAGCGATCAGAACTTTCCCCACCTTTGCTACGAGTTGCCCTAGTTTGTACTACGTACTTGGACTACGTGCTTTAGCTTACGCTAGTAGTCACCGATACTTTTATAGTTTACTATATTTGGCATGAAACTCTTTGATTCCGATCTTTGAGTTTCTTATTCGGTTTTAAAACAATGTGGGATTTAATATCCCCTTAATTCAAATAATAGCTTATTTAGCCTTCAAAGAGTTAAGTGTACTGTTGGTCAAGACACTATTTCTCATTTGTGCAATTGCTGACACATTTTGGATGGTACCAAAAAAACCTCTTCCTACCGAAGAACAACAAGATCTGGTTACGGATGTGAATGATTCAGCAACGAGAGAAGCCTCACAGGCAAACTGAAAGTACCCATCTTTAACCAAAATTCTACGAGTTCCAATCCCACTGTAGCAATGGATGTTTATGAGATCACTATTTTCCTTATTAGAGACCGTAAGTTTCTTGAAAAAATTCCCCTGTTCAGCTTCAAATTTCATTTGTGAATTAACAGCCATACATGCAGCTCTAAAGTTCTATCTTTCTAATCGAGTAATAAACATTACAGAAGGAATGACCATCTTCAGTGACTCAAAATATGCACTTGAAGCATTAAAAAATGAAAAAAAAAATAAAACTCACACAGGAAATTCATGAACATCTAACAACTTTAAGTTTGAAAAATAACTGTACACTGAAATGGATACAAGTCATGTAAATAATGAAGGTAATGAGAGAGAGCAAACAAACTAGCCAAACAAGCAAGATGCTCACCTCAAAATTACACCCACTACCACTAACTGATGCCAATTCTGTTGCAAAAATAAGATTGTTAAAATAAACTAACAAGAAGAAGAGTGAAATAGCATCAGTTAGTGGTAGTGGGCGTAATTTTTGAGGTGAGTGAGGCTCTACAGAAAATCGAGAATAACCCCAGAGAAAAGCTCTACTCCATCAAAGTTCAAGAGATTGCCAAAGCAGTTCTACAGGCTCACAGTCATATCTAGAAGCTCTTCAATGGACTCAACAACAACAATCCATCTATTAAACAAGCAAGAGGGAACTAACACTCATCATCATCAAATTCCTGATATGTACCTTCAAGGGGTGTACAGGATATTATGATAATACTACATGAAGAACTTACATCATTACTAACTTCCTATCAACAATTTTCCTCCAAATCAATCTGTTACCTGTTATCAAGACTCCAACATTATCAGATCTTATATTTCTGTCTTCTAAGGCACTTTTTACTGTATCAACCCACCTATATCTTGATCTTCCTCTGGGTCTTTATCCTGCAAACCTGACAGAGAACACTTGTTTTGCTAATCTTTCCTCTTCCATTCTGTTTAAATGACCATACAACAGTTTGTAATAATATGATGGTGACATCTAGTAGCATAAGGAATGATTATAACAATTTGGAAACAACTGGTACAAATTCAAACTTTTGGTTGCATTACTTTATGATCATCCTGTAGGAAGCAATCATCTTTATTTTGAGCAAGATAAAAATGAGAAATTCATATTAAAAAGAAAAATATGCATGAAAGTTTTAAAACTAATCAAAGTCAAGCCATTTTAAGAGATGAAATGTACACTCAAATAAACAATTGAGTAAAAGACTTTGAAAACAAGAACTAATTAGAAATTCAGTAACAATATCTAAAGAAGCATGGACTCAGACAAGGTTGAAGCTCTGCAAGGGTAGACAAATCAGAACTTTGTGATGGACTCAAAAAGTTAGTCTTGAGAAAGAAGGAATAGCCAAAAATACATCAAAATTATCAGCATACATTGTTCCTATCATCAAATCATGTGGGTACAAGTGCACTTTACTCAGTAAATCAAGTGAAGAACTAGTCAAGAAAAATCCAGTAATTCATCAAGCTTGACTTCACACCTTTTATGCCAGAATAACTCACAATATTGACAACTCCCAAGTGAATATTACATTCACTTTTTTTTTCTTCCCCAAATGTGTTAGTAAATTTTCTATGTATAAATAATATCATCTTAAATAAATCCACCAGCCTTAAAGGCTCATTAATGAAAGTGAATAATTGCTGCAAAAAAATGGATATGAATATTAGCAGCTTAAAGATTCAAACTGCACAATGAAAAAAATCAATATTCAAACCACTTTTAACAGAATGGATCTAGCATATGAATTAGAAAAAAGTTTTAAGCACAATTAGAGGACCAATGAACAGAACCATATTTATAACAACAAAAAAGATTTTAGTATCATTAATATTCAAGAATGTGTAAGCATATCAAAAGTTATCAAATAAGAGACCCTTAACAATTCTGCAGTAAAATTGTTGATAGTACACTGATAATGAAGTCATCATTGTATTGGTCTATTATAATTCACCTCCTGATAAATCTATGAGATGATTCTTTTGTAAAACAATGCAATTATCTCGACATTTCTAACAGTGAATTTTTAATCCTTTAAGACAGTATGTTTTTCTTATTATCTACCTACTTCACAGAATTATGCATTATAAACTTTATGATTATAGCTTTTGTTAAAATAAAATACCCTTACCTACTTGCTCCATAGTAATATTTACAGATGGAATATCTTCTATTTCCTCCTGGGATAAAGGTGGAGGGCCAGATGCATCGGTATGATTTAATAACTGTTAAAACAAAAAAAAAAAAAAAATAGTATATGAAAGACAACATATCCATTGTAAGCATCTATAACAATAAACTGTATTATGCATTCCAATACAGTATATATTTGTTATAGCAAACAATAATATTAAAGGATAATCAAAAATGTTTCCTGAATGTTTATTGCAAGTTTCTCAGAATCTAAATAAAAGTACAGTTCTGACAGCAAGACATCTCTTCCCAGCCTCAACTGTAATTAAGATAAGGATATCACAAACCTACTATATGTTCCTGTGCTTTTGCAAACAGTATACATTATCATCATCATCAAATTCCTGATATATACCTCAAGGGGTGTACAGGATATTGTTAGATCTTGAATGATGGCTCTATCAAGAATAGAACTGCTCCATTCAAGATTTAACAAGAGAACAATATCAAGCAAAAGCACACATAATATGTAAAGATGCAGATATTAACTTTGCTTAAAAAAGAATTAAAATATAAAAGAAGAGGTTGAATCTTAAGTTAAAATGAAATCGAAGTAGGAAATAAATATTAAATTGTACTATGTTTAAGGTTTATTGTCTAAAATAGATGGAATCTTAATTTGTCAAAAACATCAATGTTAAAATATGCCATGTATAAAGCCGTGTATCATTGTGCGAACGAAAGTTCAAAGGTTACAGTTTGACCACCAAAGATGACGTAACAAGTGATGAGTAGGCATTTGTGGAAGGTGCAAGAAATTCGCGTTCCCAGAAAAAAGCGACAGCAAATGGGAGAGCGTCGTAGACAAGTATGGGGTGCAGAAAGAGGGTGCAATAATGAAGTTTAAAACGGATTCACATTGTTGAGAGAGGCTTCTTTTTAGCTTCCTTTTACATTTTTTCTCCTGGTTCTTGTGGTGTTCCCCAGTCGCGTGTGCCCTCCCCGTGGGTCTCCTGGTCGAAGCTGATCAGCATGCCTGATACCCGACAAGACATGTGAAGACGGCAAAGCGGCAGCGTGTTTCCCGTTGCTGAGCGACACGAATCGAAGAAAATATAGCATGAGATGATGACAGTGTTCGAGTTTTAGACCATCGGTGTGGATCTAACTGATGAGAAAGCAGCAAATGATTCCTTTGAAGGTAAATCATGTTAGAAGCGGCGACGCGAAAAGTTTGTAAGTCCAGAAGAAACAAGTGGTGAATTCGGGATGAGCACGTGACAGCAATCCATCGTACAGAGGGAGAATCTATAACAAAGAACAGACGGAAGGATCGAGAAATCATCTAACAAGGTGGTAATGTACAAATCTTCCTTTTTATGTGTTATCTATTGGTGACGAAGGTGTAAAATGGACAGAGTTTAGAAAAGAAGACAGAGAGATTTTTGAGACAGTTTCCTGTGTTATGTTAATCGAATTGGACTGGTAGTCTACGTTCATAAGTTGTCTAGACCAAGTTTAATGCGTATAGGTCATTAGTAGCAGTTATCTAGTTTAATACTGACATCCATGTTTGTAATATAGATGAATATAAGATTCTCATGAGTGTGTTTGAATAGCCTGTCTGTTTGATTATTATTATCCTGCTTTACTTGTATTTTAGTATTAACTTTGATTTGATTGATTATATGTGTTGTTTAAATTGTAATGTCTTAGATAAATAATAAATGTTTTCCCATGTATACCTGAGTTTGTCTGAGTAAGAGATTGAATTTTACCACTCACAAAAATATCGAACCTAAGTAGAGGAAAGAAGGGGAATTTAAGATTGTCAAGGCCACGACTGTATACTGAGAACTCAATTTACCTAACTACTTAATCTATATAAGGTATTAAATTCTGGGAAAGTTTCTTTGGATAAGAATTTCTTTCCTAGAGTTCTGACTGGTGCAGCATTAACAAATAAATTTCGTCAGAGCTCGAAGAGAGAAACGGTCCCAGAAAGTCAGTTTAGAAGCCAGATCTCAGTAGGCACAAGGAGAACAATAGAGGTAAAATATATAAGGAAATAATGACGTAACAATATGATAGTACTACATGAAAAATTTACATCATTACTAACTTCCCATCAATAATTTTCCTCCAAATCAATCTGTTACTGTCAAGACTCCAACACTGTCAGATCTTATATTTCTATCTTCTAAAGGCACTTTTTATTGTATCAATCCACCTAGATCTTGGTCTTCCTCCTGCCAACTGGCAGAGAACACTTGTTTTGCTAATCTTTCCTTTCCTATTCTGTTTACGTGACCATACCACCTGAGATTAGCCAACACATTCCTGGATTAACAACATCAAGTTCTTTCCTAATATCCTTGTTTTTAATATGATATTGCCATTGATGCCATCTGTTCACACCCCTAATACTCAAAAGATAGGCAGGCATGTGAAAATAAAAATTTCTTGCTTAGTGAAGCCAAAGTAGGATCAAACAGAGAATAATGGAAAAATAAACTAGCACATTTCAAATTTACAAATGAACAGTATTAATGTGTATATTTCTGTCTTAGAAGAGCTGTAAAGAAAGCCAAATAACAGCATCTCAATCAACTACAAAGTATCCTACATAAAGTAAATGGATAGAATTTCTTGTCTGAATGGATAGCAATTCTTCTTTCAAATCTATATGATATGGGTTTTCCACTCCCGTCAAATAAGAATATTTGTTGAAGTTTTTATGTGGTAGATTATCTTCATTTGAGTGGTATAAATGTAGAGAGCAAACAGACTAAACTTCTTCGTTAGTAGAACCTTCTGTGTAGGTCATAGGTACAAATAATTGTCCAGTTCCCCATTCTGATATTTGCTCACACCACTGTAATTGATATTATCTGGCATTGAAAAAAAAAAATTAGCTTCATATTTAGCACTAAATACTATAACTATAGGCCACTATGGGATGGTGATTACACAATATACAGCCTCTCCCAGTCAAGTCAACACCACCTTGTCACGGTGTGGCCCGTTTCTACTAAAGGGTCTCTGGCAACAGCAAGTATTCCTCCTGCTATAAAGAGATACCTTCCTAGTTGTAGGAAATTCAAACTAGTCCTATGTTTGGTTCCCAGAGAAAGAGTTCCAGTTTCTCCCCCCCCCCCAACTGCATCATGCAGCATCAGTAATACCCTTCGAGGGCATGCCAAACACACTGTAGGGATGCAGTACTTCCTCCACCTCTGAGGATACAGCTATAAAGCAGTTCTGCAGGCTGGCCACCAGTTAGTGTATGCTTTCTTTAGGAGACAGTTAGTGTATGCTTTCTTTAGGAGGCTTACTGATCAAATGGCACATAATCTCACTGCCAACTATACTACCAGGTCATGCCTGTGTTGTATTCTGAAAGACATCAGAAGAATCTTGGATAATACAAAGACAGTTGATCCTGATGGAATTCTCCACATCATGCTCAAGAGATGTGCTCCTGAACTAACCTGTTCTCTCTCATCTATTCACTAAACTGTACTCAGCTGTCATTCATCCTTTCCATGGAAGAAACTCACAACTTGTTCCCAAAAAGGGAGATAAACGTTTACCATCAAGCTATTGACCTACTGCTTTCATGTCAATTTTGTGTAAAGTAATGGAGAAAGTTATCAGCAGTCAACTTCAACACCTTGAGAAATGCTATCTAATTAGTGACCACCAGTATGGATTTCAGCACTCTATATCTACAGGAGATCTCCTGGCCTATATCACTCACACATTTGGACAAATTCAATGGAAAGGTTTGGGGTAATCTGCGCCAATGCTCTTGAAATCTCCAAGACTTTTGATAGGATCTAGCATCGAAAGCTTCTCAACAAGCTAACATCTTCGACTACCTTTGCCCTTTAGAAAATGGATCAGGATCACTAATTTTCTCTCAGGTTGATCCCCTCAATAGTGGATGGTGTTCTCTCCTCAGACTTTCTTGTCAATGTAAGCATCCCTCTGGGCTCTGTCATTCCACCCAATCTGTTTCTGATAAAACCTTATACATAGTTTTGCTGATGATGACATGATATAATAAAATTATGTAAGGATAACTGTGGATCCAAGAGGATGTTGAAATGCATGTACACAAATGCCTGAAGCATCAGAAATAAAAAAAGATGAGTTTTTGGCATTGGTCAGCTCAACTTGACCAAATATTATTCTATCCCATTACAGGGATAGAATGTAATGGATACTGTATTTTCAGAGAAGATAGAGGAAATAGGGCAGGAGGCGGGGGGAGTATTATTAATGATAGCTGAAGAATTTCAATCAACAAAAAAGTTAAGGAAGATTGTAGATCTGATGGAAATGGTTCATTTGAGGCTGGTGAGAGATAGAGGCCAATAGGACAAAATATATTGTTGGTTGCTGCTATAGACATGTGTGTCTAGAAGAAGATGTGGATGGCATGCATCAGCAGATTAGCACGAGTACAGGCCAGGCAATTATCATGGGTGGGAGACTTCAACTATGATGATATAGATTGGAAGGAGGAAAGGGTACATGGCAAAATGGAAATTGAATTTATATAGTTAAGCGCCTCCTTAGCGCAATTGGAAGAACGACTGTACATTGCGCCCTTCGATTGGAATAGGCCTAAGTTTGATTCTCGTCGCGACGGGAGGAATCTTTATCTGGACAATTTCAGTTGAAGGTGAGTTAGCCGATCTCATACGGAGGTAGCGGGGTTTTTTCTCCCGGAAACTTGGGTTTTTCACCCGCATACAGACAAATCGGCCCTTCAGAACACACTCAATTTACAGACATAGAATACCAGTTATGGTGGTGGTGGACGGTAGATGGCGTTGATTCGTAGTAGAGGTTCGGTGTAGTGGTTGAGACAGTTGTAGGTATCCTCCCGCAATGAGTCTTCAGACTCCTTGGAGGTGTTAGGAATAATAATAATAATAGTTACTAAGAGATAATTACCTGAAACATTTCCTGATGGAAGGGATCAGGATTTTGAGAGTGCTGGATTTATCTATAACTGTAGTAGCAACTCTACCTCCAATCAAGGAAAGTGACAATGAAGTCTTGTCCTCAACATATGGAACTTAGTCAAGAAAGAGTTTATGCAGAACTACAAAGTTGGCAATTATGACAAACTTAGGAGGCAACTTGGAGCAGCACCATGGTATAACAAACTTACATGGAATGAATGTCATTAGTGCATGGAAAGTGGTCAAGGATTGTTTGAGCAAGGCAGTATCAGAGAGTATACCCAGAGTCATGAAATTGAATCGTAGAGATTAAGATAAAGTAAGAAAGTTCATCATGTTGTATCCTTTTATTGTGGTTTAAGCCAATACGTATACAATTTTGTTCAACTAAATCCTAAATTACCAGCCCATACTAACAGGGTGCAACGAGAAGGAGAGGATTGCACAATAGGTTAGAAGCCCTGGCTGTGTCTTCGCATTCCTTAAAAGGCTATGTTGGGGTCTCCTCTTTGGTCTCCATTCAAACTTTAATGAATAGTATCTACTTTTTTATAATGTCCATATGTAAAGTGCAGACATGGAATATGTATTCCATGATATTAACAACTATAAATAATGTAGCCAAAACACCATGGAGTACAGACATAACATGCAGATTCCAATATGATTGAAATGAAATCTATTTTTTTTTTATGATTGTAGGCAATAATACAGACAGCTGAATATGAAACATAATATAATACAGACATATGAAATATGTCTGTATTATATTCAGACATATGAAACCCTGTAATACTAGGGCTGGGAGTAGAGGAATCTAAATAGGTAAAAAAAATAAATAAAAATATTCAAGCTTAACCAGCTTGCTTTCCAGAGATTCACTGAAAGCTAATTGTGTGGGGAAGAAAATGTAGTTATCCTTTTGAGAGTACTCTGGAAGAAAAATAATTTTTTTATTCCAAATTCAGTATAACGAACTATCCTCTACAGCAAACTTTTTTGGTCCTGAAGAAATAACCAAATAAAGACTAAGCAATGCAATTAAACACTGATTCCTTCAAAACTCTTGATTTGAAAAAGTAAAAGCCACATGTTGTTATACATAAAACAATGCAATGGTATAACCTAGGAAACATTGCATTATTAAATATTCATTAGCTGCATAAAAAAACAATGATTAGAATAAGACTTTCCCATATCTTAGAGAAAAGCAATCACTTTCTTTAAAAACATTCAAATTTATATTGACATAGATGAAGTAAGTGAGTTTCAGACCATAGGATATTGAATCTGTTTCTATTCCGTGTTGTGCCAAAGTAAGATTTCTTAGATTCATTGTTGCTAATATAACATTGGTGTTCTTGTATTCTCTTTTCTACTGAGCATCCAGTTTGTCTGAAGTCACTGTTAGACACCAGAGAGAGTCAGAGGAGACCTGTTTATCTTTGGAAGATGGAAACTATGTTGATGAGAAGAAAAATAGTCACTAAATTGTATTTCTTAAGAATTAAGGGTTCCAAGATGCGAGAAATGTAAGGGATTGGAATTCGACATACTGTTTTCTTGCTAATTCAGCTAGGATTATAGGAATTAAAAAGCTGTTGTGTGGTAGTTTGTGGCTCTGGCTCGCCCTGGTGTCTACCAAGTTCCTTGTGACTATCATCATTCTTACTTAGAACAAATTGGATGCTCAGCAGAAAAGAGAATACAAGAACACCAATCTTATATTAGAAACAGTAAATCTGAGAAATCTGGCTTGGCACAGTATGGAACAGATACAGATCATATTATACTATAGATTGAATCACGCTTACTTCATCTATGTCTGTATAAATTTGAATGTTTGTTTAAATAAAGTGCCAAGGCCTTACTTTGCTGTCCAAACTTAAACTGGATCTACTGCCTCTAAGATATTGGAAAGTCTTATTCTAATCACACATAGTTAAAGGTGTTTTTTTATTTTTTAAATAAAGCTAATTAATATTTAATAATGTAATATTCCCTTGGTTAAATCATTGTTTTATTGTAACATCGCGCACTTCTTACTTTTTCAAATCAATCCATTGTTAGCAGCGTTCTACCTTGTAATACTCAGGCTGAAATATATGGCTTTAAATAAATATCATTACTTATTTCTTTTTTTTTGTGTTAATAGAAACCTCTCATGGCACAAGTGTCTCTTAAAGAACAATTTTAATACCAAATATGCAAAATATACTTAGATCTGAATAGAATGGAACACATTTGGTTATATTAATTATTATTAAAAAAAATTCCCGCTAACAAAACTTAATCATCTTGTACAAATATGAGAGAACAAAATATATTATAAACACTGCGTGAAACCTTACATGCGTAATTATAGCATCTAAACCTTCTCTTCCCCAAGCATAATCTCCTGGATTTCCATGCAGTGGAAAAAAACTGTAAAAGGAAATGCAATATTAATTTGAATTAAAAATTTATAATCTATATATTCATAATAAGAAGAGAATGGCTTTCCATAAATGAAATACATGGAGCTTTCAAAGGCGTTCTTTACTGTGATTTCAGTTTTATTTAACTTTAGGGTTTCATTAACTTATTTACATCCAAAGCCCAAGTTCATTGCATTGGGAATCTCAAAAGTCCCTTCTTGTCAAGAAAAATTCTGTAGGCTGAACTCTTTACCAAATTACTGAACTCAGAAATGGTAATCTTCACTTGCATGACATTTTAATTCAACTACATAAATTTCAAATACAATATACAAAGTATCTAACTTTATACAAACATAAAATTTTCACTAGATGCTAATGAAATACATGTAGCCAAAAAGTAGAATCATAATAATGGTAGATTTGAACTGCATTAAACAGGATGTTTCATATAAATATTTTCTGTGTAAAATAAAAAACTGAGTTATCTAATTTCAACCAAAACTGAATTTAGGATATATATATATATATATATATATATATTTTAGTAAGGAACCATTATATCAAATTTCATCAACATCCATCAGATGAAAGTGCAGTATGATAGACACATGTCCATAAACATTGTTACTATCACACACACATACTTATAGTAGTTCTACAAATCACGTGGTTTTAAGTACAGAAAAACAACACTATATTGGACATAGGCCAATAAGATGGTGTTCTGCCATTATGAACTTCACTGGTAAAGAACGCCTAAAAAAACAGATCTCTATCTGACACTTTTTTTAAAAAAAAAAGAGGCAATGCTTACAAAGGATGTTCAAAATCTTCAGCATCTAGAGAGGAATAGAAAAGAAATACTGTCAGGCTATCATATAAAACAATGCACAAAATACTATGAACTATTAAAATTACCCTAAAAATCAAGATTTATAGCATTTTTATAACATGGATGAAGTTCAGAAACATTCTCAACTCATATTAAAATGTAATCTGCTGAATGTGAGAATGATCAGATTTTAAAGTTTTTGCAATGATGTGCCCTAACAAATGATAAAACAAAGTTTCTTTTCATGTATGTTTCTTTTAACAAACTATTTATTAACATTTTAAAAAATAAGTTCAATCTTGATAAAACCAGATATAAAGCTTTAATTTTAGTTTACAAATTTTACTTATCTTACTATCTATCTATATATATACATACAGCTACTTACTGATTTTATGTCATTCAGAATTATGCTGTTTAGCAAAAAAAGTAATTTGTTTTATGTTTGTGTCTGATATATACTGCGGACAAGTACTAAAAACTCGTATAGTTGATAAGTCTATAAACAAAAACAATGGTTGTACTGCACTGAATTAAAACAGACCATAAATGTTTATTAGACAATAAATTGTGTTTTATGCTTTGAAATCATATATCTAATAAAAATTAGATGGCCAACTGATTTCATATTCCATAGAGCACTATGCCTGTTTAAAGTGCATGTATGGCATGGTGCAGAAAAAGCAGCACTGAACTTTGACATCCATTTACTCCATAGCATAACATATTGTTGCATTTTATTTATTTATTTTTTTGCACCATACTATATTAGGCTAAACATGGCACAAAAAATGCTGTCTTAATCTGTGTAATTAGCTATACATGCAGCATGAAGTGTTACTCTATCATTTATCTCCATAATTCTGTACTTGCCAAGAAGTACCGTAGGATTACTATAGAGGTTAAGTTGATTGGAATCCAAAGAAGTCTGTCCAGATTATAGTCTTTAGCTTCTTAAAACATGAATAATATGTTATGGCCTAATAAATGTTTATATATACATGTTTAATATGCAAAATATTCCTATTAGAACAAAGCCTCATGCTAGAATTTAAAAAAAAAATTATTGGTAAAGAATTGCTTTACCAATGAAAAAAATGAAATAAAACAGGAAAAATACCCGGAATTTATCTCTAAAGAGAGAGACACCATAAATTTAGCCTAGGCAAACCATGTACCAAGAACATGGAAGAAGGCAACCCTAATTCTGCTACATAAAAAAGGTGAGGTAGAAGACTTGATGAATTATCAACCCATCAGTCTACTGTCAGTGGTTTGGTTTACAAAAGTCTTAGCTCATAGGCTTTGTATGACTCTGGACAACCAAAGGAACAGACAGGCTTTTGAAGTAGCTTTAGTAATGGACCATATTCAAGTAGCACAACAAATTCTACCTAACCTTTTTTTTTTTTTATGTAGCGAATTAGGGTTAACTTCTTCCATGTTCTTGCTACATGGTTTGCCTAAGCTAAAATGACCACAATGCCAACCTAAATCATGGCGGATTGATGATATCATCAAATTTGCAGGAGTGACATGGAAAAGGAGAGCCATGGACAGACAGTTTTGGAGTAATCTTGGAAAGGCCTTCATCCAGCAGTGGATCAACAAAAGCTGATGATGATACACAGTAGCAAACATATTAATCCAAACAAGCTGAATTTTTGTCAAGTTTTTAGTTTTGGTTTGGCTTCTGTTTCACTTCACAATAATTTTGGTTTTAGTTCATGATTTTGGTTGAGTGCTGCATGTTTTTAATAGCATAAGTAAGTTGACATTCATACCGTTTTATTCATTTTGTGTAGCTATAAAATGGATACATATCCAAGAAAGCATTCAAAACTATGTATTCTTTCTCAGCACATACTTGAAAGTTTTCCCACTTGGTTATATTATAAATTAAATATACCAAGAAATTATATACTTGGTTTCATCCTTTATCCAAGTGTAAGCAAACTGGCCCTTCCAATAATGCATAGCATTATACATGTCTGTAAGGATATGTGCTTTGCATTATGGGATACCAAGGCAATTGATGTGAAATCATTAGTCTAGTGAAGTCAAACTTTGTTTTCTTACACTTGGATAAAGGATGAAACCAAGTATATAATTTCTTGGCATCTTTTAATTTATAGTTTGGGCACTGTTAATACAATTTTAAAGATGTTTAGGGAGACAATTACCTTTTCTCCCTTCAGAAAAGGAAAATGTGGATGAAAGAGGAAAACTACACTTCCTCAAGATCATTTACTAATTAGAAAAAGCAAAATGAATCCAAGATTGTCTGCTAGGCATTTATGCCTAGAGACTTGGTAGCTAGTGGGATTAATGTTTCTGACATGACAGTCTGTCAGAGATTGTTGGAAGCAGGGAGAACTGCCCACAGACCAAAAAAGAAACACTGCTGATAAAGGCTATGCAGAAAAAAAAAAGACCTCAATGGACAAAAGTGTAAAAAACTGGACTGTTGAGAAATGGAAGAGGGTCACATCCTTAGATGAGAGCCATTTCTTTGTCCAAGGATGTACCCTATGTTCACAAATCAGCAGCTGAGAACTTCTCCTACCCACCTTCAACAAGCCTCCTAAACACCCAGATAAAAAGATATTCTGGGGTTGTTTTACACAGGATCACTTGTGCCCTGTTGACAGTATGATAAAAAGTTACCAATACATAAAAATATTGGAGAAATGAGTGGTCCCACAGATCCAGAAAGAACAAAGAACTCATCTTCCAACAGGATCCTGCTCCATGTCACACTTTGAAAAAAGTGAAAGAGTTCCTCAAAAATTACAACATCCAATTGTTTCAGTGGTCAGGTAACTTTCCTGACCCAATAGAAAAGTTGCAGATCATAGTGAAAAAAAGAGACTTGAAAAATTAAATTCTAATACAAAGGATAACTTAATACAATCCATTATAAAAAGTATTGTTTCAAGATGCAGAAATAAGAAAAACGTGTTCTACGTTGGTAGTCTATGCCTAAGCGAATTAACAAACTTATTAGGAACAGATGAGCACATATAAATTATTATGTAAAGTTGGAGTTTATTTGTAATTATTTTCTTGCAAAATTAAAATAATTTTTCTTTAAAATGTGATTGTTTGGATTAATTTGTTCGCTACTGTGTGTGTGTGTGTGTGTGTGTGTGTGTGTGTGTGTGTGTGTGTGTGTGTACACACACACACACACCTTTTCCAGATCTAAAAACTTACAGACAGATCCTTGTTATAGTGCCATGATTTCTCAATTATCAGTCTTAAAGTGAAAATCTGACCCAGACACCATCGATTTGACCTTGAAGCTTGTTCTGTTTCAAGATTTCCTTCCACAATTTTTCTTAGCCTTTTCTCAAATACACTTGCATAAATCTTACTGGAACACTAAGTACAGAAATTCCTCTGTGATTCTCACATTCAGTTCTAATTCCCTTTTATACATGGAAATATGAGGCTCCAATTCAATCATCTCCAGAATGCTGTGCAGCCACTTAAATTTTTATATTTTCATACATGAGCATTTCTGGTTGAATATTATTTAGTCCAGCTGTCTTTTCACACTTCAGGTTTTTGATATCTTTTCCTATCTCAAGTATTGATACATACTCCTGGGTGCATTCCTCTTAAATATTTCATACCATCAAGCTGTCACTGTTTGTTTCATTTAACAATCTTTTGAAGTAATTGCTCATCTATTGAGTACCCATTTTACTAAAGCTATCGATCTGTATGCAACATGGAGCCCAAAGCTACCTCTACATTGGAGGAAGAAACTCAAGTGTATGAGGCGGTACAAGAGCAATTGCATAAACTGAATATGAATTCAACAATTGGGAACTGATGGGATACTAGTATTGATGCTGCTCAGCTGAACCGGCTGTGCTCTTGACCTGTATAATTTGAGTCTCAACACAGGAAAGATTCCACAGGAGTGGAAATAATGTATGATAATCCCATTATACAAGGGTGGTGCAACAATGATGTGTCTAACTATTGACCTCTCAGCATCTCTGAAGTGGTGGCAAAGATCGCATAAGAAATGAGTTGATAGAGAATCTACACTTTGCAATGAAGAGCGTGGGTTTACTAAGGGAAGGTCAAACTTAGATTTTATAATAATGTGATGGCTGAGTTAAACAAGGAGAATGGATGCACTGATATTTTTAAACTTTGTTACAGGTTTTGACAGAATTCATCACGAAAAGCTTCAATAAGGATGTGTGCTAGATACGATAAAGTATTAGTAAAGAAGGCTAAATGCATTTACAGAATAACATTCGTAAAGCGCTGTAAGATAAGCCCAGGTATTCCTACCTGTTGTAAATTAAAAGAAGTTTTTAGGTCTCATAAAGCTCATAGGATTTATTTAAAGGCTAGTAGGTGACTTTTAAATTATCAGCTATGTGAAGCTAAAAAATCTCTAGCCCTCTTAAATAGAAAAATTGTTTATATCAAGAATGACTTGGAATCTGTGTTAGTGGTGAAACTTCTAACACTATTTTGTGCATATCATTGGCTTCATACCTAAAGGTTTTCATGATAAGTTTAAAGCGTAAGTTTGATTCACTAGTGAGTCACTCTAGAACCAGTACTAACGTCTGTGATACAGATAAACTAGTCATCAATGTTTCCAACCGTCCACTAACAGAAAATGAACATTTTGCTTTATCAAAAGGACATAATTCACCGTTGCTCTGAATAAGGTACCCCTTATAAACTTTTTTCATAGCATAGATAGATATTCATCCTTATCCCAAAAAAACAACTAACAGGATGTGTTTCGAATGTGCAAAAATTCTTTTTAATGCCAAGCCTCCGTGTCCAAATCTCTCTTACTCTGAATTTAAAGCGCTGAAATCACTGAAGAATAATAATAATTAATTATTATGAAAACTGACAAGCGAAAGGCTGTTGTTATTCAAGATAGAAAAGAATATGAGAGAAAAATGTCTCTATTACTCCGAGACCATTCAACTTACAGGCCCCTCACATCAGATCATACTGGTAGTCAATTAAACAGACTTAATTCTCTTATTGATAATGTATCTATGATTTCCATGAAGATCAAAAGAAAAAAACTTAAAATCTTCTTTTGTTGTCCACCTAGATTGTATGGCTTCCCAAAGTTCATAAACCAGGTATTCTGTGAAGACCAGTTACAGACTGTAAGGATGTCCCACTTATAAAATTCCAAAATATTTATCAAATTTACTCACTTCTTCAACTAGAACTGCTACTTATATAAAAAATACTTTGCATTTCAAAAATAAAATTTGGGATCTTCTTTTGAACAGTTTAGATGTTGTTTCATTATTTACTAATGTTCCTTTATCTGATAGCATTGAATTACTACAAAAAGAATTCCCTTCAGACATTGTTAAAATATTTGATTTTGTAATACATTCTGTTTATTTTGCCGTCAAAAACAAGTTATATCAACAAATCGAAGGAACAGCAATGGGCAATCCTATTTCTCCTGCTATTGCCAACTTCTTTATGGAGCACTTTGAACAACACTTCACCTAGACCTACTCACTGGTTCAGATATGTAAATGATATTTTTGCTATCTGGAATGGCTCTTCTTATGAATTACAACAGTTTCCTCTCTAAATTAAATGCACTTCATCCAAGGATCTAAGTCACCCTAGAAGAAGTAAATAAGCAGTTAGCCTTTTTAGATCTTTTAATTCTTTGCCAACCAGATGGTAATCTACATTTCTCAGTTTTTAGAAAAAAGACTCATACAGTCGTTATATCCATGAATTTCATCACCATCCCAGTCAAAAGTTAAAACACTAGTTCATCAGGCCACTCCTTATGTTCTTCAGATGAACTATTACAGAAAGAATTACATTATTTCTACATTTTTATCTAATAGTTAAAAGAATTTTTTTCATGAAAAGAGTTTTGAGCAGTTTTGGCATCTCTACCTCTTCAAATGCAGAAGAAATAACTCATATTCCTATCCCTTATGTGCAAAACATTAGTGAATGCATAACAATTTTAAAACCACTAAATATTTTTGCTGCCTTTTGCTCCATCAGAAAAATCTCAACCTTTTTCACTTCTCCAAAGGACAAGCTTCCATATCTCAATTATCCAGGTCTCTACCAGATTCCTTGCTCTTGTGGGTTATCTTATTTCGGAAAGATCTGCTTTTATTCGGCAAGAAGAACACAAGTTTTATATTCAATACCTTGAACCTGAACAGTCTGGATTTGCAGAGCATGCTATCAACACTAGACATAGAGTTCGCTTGGAACAAGACAAGAGTTCTTCACACAAGTTGGTTCCTCATGGAACAGCTTTATAAAGAAACATGTGAAACTTTACTTCACTCTCCTAACTTATAAACAGATCCGATGGTCTACATCTATCCCGCTTGTGGGAGAGTGTACTTTTTAAATCAGCTAATCTTTCCTAACTTTTGTTTAATTGTGTGTATGTGTATATATATATATATATATATATATACACATATTATTTAATTACTTTTTAAGTTAGGAAATTTAATGATCTTTTTTAGTTATCTTACATTAACTACTTAGGTGGTGCCTTGTGGAATTGTTCGATTAGCTTTGTATTGAAGATGCCTTTGATACTTAGGCAAAAATTATACTAATAAAATAATATTTTATGTGAGTTAATTCTGGTATTATAATTTATTTAAGCATGAAAGGCTGTTGCACAAGTTGGATTATAAATTATTAGTATGAATAAGAGGATGGCTGAGTGACATCAAAAAGTTGTGTATGACAGATGTGAGTCTGCAATTTAAAGTGACCAGTGGTATACCACATTGATCAGTCCTTGGTCCATTGTTATTCAAACTTTACATTGGCTGAGTGCTTAGCATACCTGTTCTCCAACCAACAGGTCACAGGTTCAAATGCCACCATGGGCATGAATGTTTGTAATCATCTTTAGGTGGAAGATAAATTTCATTGCTTAGTGTGAGACCACCTCCCCACTTATTGGAGGAATAAAGTGGTTGAAAAAGTTCCAGGGTTTCTGGACCATGTAAAAATAAAATTTAAAAAAATATGTATATAAAAAATTGACAAAAATTGAGAAAAAAAAATCCTTGCCCGCCCACAGTACAAATGTACTATAGGGTTTAGTAATAGCCTTTTGTGGATGGTTATTACTAAAATAAAAAATTAGCCAAACAGGTGTTCTCTGCCAGGTTGGCAGGAAAAAGACCCAGAGGAAGACCAAGATATAGATGGGATATGGTAAAAAGTGCCTTAGAAGATAGATATATAAATATAAGATCTGATAATTGTAGCTTTAACAGGTAACAGATTGATTTGGCAGAAAATGGTAGGTAGGAAGTTAGTAATGATGTAAATTTTTCATGTAGTACTATCATAAATGTCAGGAATTTGATGATGATGAAAATAACAAATACTAAAATAAAAAAAATTTATTAAAAAAAAAAGAATGAATGAGAGCAGGTGGCCAAATATTGCCTGGAAATATAAATCTATATTTCCTGGCAATATTTTAATAAGTGTCCCTTTATATTTATATATAAAGGGACACCAATCAAGAGCAAGACCCAAGAGGAGATGGGCAGAAGACTTTTTAAATCCTTGAAAACGTAACAGGCAAACAATTGTGAAGCCAAGAAGAAGCAAAGACAGGCAAGATGATCAGGAATGAAACTGGCAATCAGTACTTGCAGAATGATTTGAATAAGCTAGAACTGTGGGTATGTGAAAATAGCTATCAGTTCAATGTTAGTAAACATAAAGTAATGCACTTTAGTGTAATGAGATATCCAATGATGTATTCTGCTGGTGGGAGTATGCTAGAAGAAACTGACCAAGCTAGGGATCATGGACTTTTAGTAGATAGTAAGTTGATGTTCAGAGGCCATATAACAACATTGCAAATAACTCAAAGGACTGCAAAGCTGATACAAACATTGACATGCAAGAATAAGGTAGTCATTTTGCCTCTGTACAAGACTTTGATTATGACCTCATGGCTACAGTGCACAGATCTGGTTGCCAGGTTTCCAATGGGATGGAGGAGAGCAGGTGCAAAGAAGAGCGTTAAAGATTAGATCGGGAGTGGAACACAGATTATACAGAGAGACTGAGAATTTGTGGCTTGCAAATGCAAGCAAACAGGAGAAAGAGAGAGATGATATGATAGATGTTTGAAAGGGTCATACAGGATTCCACCAGTAGATGGAATATTTCAATTTATAGAGGATGAGGAAAAGGACAAGAGGGTATTCGTGGATGTTGGAAATGAATGCAGTCAAGAAAGGGATGAGAGCTAATTTTTTTTTCCTCTCATAAATGGTGCATGACAGGAATGACTTACTTCAAGAAAAGGTATGATGCAGTATGAGTGATAGGTGGCTTGTCTCAATGATTCTCTGACTCCATGGAAGTCACTTTTAATGATTACTCTAGACATTTTTCAGTACTCTTTCCTCTAAGCTTTTCAATAGCCTCCAAAATATTTTGCCACCTTCCTAATATTTTTGTTCTATATTTGCAGCAGTCTTCCCAAAACTTGTGAGCTACTTTTAGACATAGCTTATCCTGTCACTAATTATCAAAGGAAAAGCCATATGGTTTCATTTCAGTGATGTAAATAAATAGAAATAGGAAATATTAAAAATCCAACCTTATTTGTTGTATTTTTCAAAAGGCAAATCAGATGCCAAGGACTGCATTTTCATAAGCTCTCTAGTCAAATTTTCAAATCTTTCAAAGCTTCTACATATAAGGTTGGATCTTTAATATCACCTATTTTTATTTAGCCTTCTTATATTTTTCTCTATTCTCTTAGTGCATCTGCCGACTTACTTGCTAGGAACTTTTGATGTGCTTTCTTCTTTTCCAGGGCTGCTTCTTTAACTTTCTGCATTCATTCTGGAGTTCCTACAATTCTATCCTTTCTTCACAATATGCCAATGATATTACAAGATTTGGTTCTTATTTTCAAACTCTTTCATTGTTTCTTGAATAATGTCTTTATAGTTAAGTCTACAATTCACCTCTAAAAGCCGTTTGTTTTTAATTCTTTTTAAAACTTTCTTTACAATATTTTTCTTTTCACTATGATATTCATTTTTATTCTGCTTAAAACTCAATAATGATCATTTCCAATTTAAAATTGCCTGTACACTTGTATCATAAACTGGTGTGTGATTATATCACTTTTAGCAATAATATAGTCAAATAAGAATTTTCTTATGTCCTCTTCAATGCAAATTTCAGCACATGTGTATGTTGAAACATGGTGTTAGTGATGAATGTTTCCTGAACAGAAATTAAGCAGGTATTTACCATTATTATTAGCTTTGTTCTTTTCTCCAGGTTTTTCCAAACATTTTTATATGCTTAGGGGCCATTTCCTACCCTGCTGTTTAGAGCTTCAAGATGGACTTGATTTCTAGTTTGTTTGTTTGTTTTTAAATATCAATTGTCTCTAATGGCACTTGAAAAATTCCTCCACTTTTTAGGAAACCCTAAGGAAGCAGTGGAGGAATTTTGTGGGACCATAAGCACAAATAAGTTTCACTGTCCGATTCCCCATTTTGAAGTTTATCAGCTATCTGAAACTGTCTTCCAACCAAAAAGTTAATATTCAACATCCAATTTTGTATTGGATGCTATTGCCACTCCTTCCTTTTCTTGATACTGCCCAAATGTAACGTCATGTATTTTTAATTTTTTTTCATTGATACTTCGTAAACTAATGGTGGCCATTTACAAATCTGCTGACGCTGAGTTTGTTCCAGTAGCTAACTTTCTGCCAATTGCCCTGGGTTTTTTTTTTGATGAAAAGAGTGAAAATCTTTTTTAAACAGGCAATGCCCAGCCAGCATGAAATTTTATCTATCATGTTTCTTTGTTTGTATTTAAGCCAATACAGAATACAATTTGGCAATCCCAAATTGCCAGTCTATCTCTGTTCCTTTAGTATGCAGTGTATAACTACTAACATGGTGCAACATGTTAAGGCAGGAATTGGACATTAGGTCAGAGGCCTTAGTCAATTCTTTGCACTGCTTAAAGACTATGTGGAGATCCTTCATGGTTACACAGTGATGAGGATTCATTATAAAAAATTATGGAAATGACTACTGTATTAGAGTAAATACTTCAGTTTAATATAAAATAAACTAAATAAAAAAAATTTGATTAACCATCCTAATCTTAACAATAACAGTGGCATAAAAATCCCAAGAATTTGGATGGCACACATTCAGTCCACTTAGTTTTTCGCTGGCCACCATCCATACTGCTTTGTTTGAATTTATATGTATACTTATATGAGTAACTTTGTGTGAACATGTTGCTCTCTAGTTTAACTTATTTTTGTAACCAAATAGATAATAATGATAACAGGAGACTAGCATTGATGTAATAAGTCCCCCCCACCACCACCAGATCAGGCCAGTAATTTTAACAGTTGACCAAATCAATGTAACTTTAGCATACCCATGAAGATTGTAGCACAGCTTGTTTCTTTGTATATATGTGTATACTCCAAATATAAAGGTCGAAACATAGAGTGATTATTTTGGTTTATATTAAACTGAAGTTTTACTCTAACATGGGAGTTGTTTCCATAATTTTTATAATGAGTTATGTGGAGATCTTTTTCCATTTATCTAACCTTGATAACTCATGTAACCTTAATTAATCAATCACCCTGCCCCCACTTTTTTTTTTTTTTACAAAGTTAAGCTTAATGATGTGTAAGTGAGAGAAAGTATCGCTAAAGGTGTTTAAATCAAATTTTATGTAAATAATTCGTTGTATAATTTTTTATATTAATCATAAATTTTTATTTTTTTTATTATTTTTTTTTGTACTACAGTTCTGTAGTCTTGTTCCTGGGATTAAGAATATGTGAATGTTATAAATCAGATTATGTTTAATATTTTGGAGGAACTACTATTTTTTAAAGAAGAGTAAATTTAGACACATCAATGTATCAGCACATGGCTTCATATATATCTACAAATGATTATTAACATAAAAATATGATACTATTGTGAAAAATAAGGGAGCTATAAAATTATTATACATATTGTGGTATTTGACTGAATCGCTCTTCATTTAAAAATTGTGAATGGCATATTAATGCTTCCCGATGATTTCATATTTACTTGATAATTGTGGATATCTATCAGCGTTGATTATTATTATTATTATTATTAAAACTGTTGTTACTTGACTTGAAATCAGTGTTATGAGATGCCATGATGGATGTACTGGGGCAAATGTTGTAGGTGGGGAGATCATAAGGCTCAAAATATGGAATGCAAGGAAGAATTTTTTTTTGGATATAATTTTAATTAGAATTTACTAATATAATATTAACCAGGATTTAAAGAAAGTCCTTTTTTCTGTTCTGTTTGTAGGTTTTCAAGGTGACAGTTATTTGATGTTAATACCTCACTCTTACGGGTACTATAATTATGTTTAAAGGTCACCAGTCCTTTTATTTCTAAGAATTCAACAAACTTGTATTATGAGAACAGTGTCATCCCACACATTTGTAGAATACACATGGAATGATAGTTTAATGAATATTAAGGAAGCAAATCCTAGAACATTATTTTAATGAGATACTTTGTATATGAAACAACTCTCAATTGTAAAAGAGGAGGATGGGAGTGGAAGCCACTTCATTTGAAGGTTAGAAAATTCCATCTCCTCTCATTAACTATGTGAAAGTTATCTACTTGAATGATGATAAATGTTTCTTTTACTACTTTGGCAAAGAGAATTTTTTTTTTTTTAATCTTCTTGTGGAATAGTTAATGATGAGGAAAATTTGTATCTAGAAGTTTAAGAGGCTGGTCTGAAAAGTTCTCGGCTTAACAATGAAAAAACAAATTTATAATTTAAAAAAAAATTATCTATTTTTCAACATAATCTCCTTTAAGACTAATACATTTATTCCAGCAATGCTCCAGCACCATTATCCTGTCCCTGTAGTGGTTCTCAGTAATATCGACAATCAACAGCTGCAATCACTTCTTGATTCGAAGAAAAACACTGACCAGTGAGGAAGAGTTTTAGTTTTGGGAAGAGATAGAAGTCAGAGGCAGTCAAATCTGCAGAATAGGATGGATGTTCCAACAATTCATAGTGCAGATCACTTAAGTTTCCCATTGCCAAAACACCTTTGTGGCAGGCGCATTGTCCTGATGAAGGATGATTTTTTTTCTTCTGCAAACCGAGTCTTTTCTCACAAATTTTTTCATCTAGTCTGGTTAAAAGATCAGAATAATATTCCTCGGTTATTATTTTACCCTTTTCAAGATAATTAATAAACAATTATTAGCATCCCAAAACACAGATGCCATGACCGTCCCTGCTGATGGAACAGATTTTGTCTTCTTTGGTGCTGAACAACCAGCTTCTGTCCACTGTTTTGACTGCTGTTTGGGTTCTGGTGTTTAATGGTGAATCCAGTCTCACCCACAGTAATAAATCGACACACAAAATCAGTTTTATTCCTGTTAAAATGCTCCAAGCACTGTTCGGAGATTTTCATGCGAGTGCGTTTTTGATCTGATGTGAGTAAGCGTGGCATCCATCTTGCACAAAGCTTTTTCATTTGCAATTCTTCATGCAAAATATATCCTACAAGTTCTTTTGAAATGCCTATTCAGCAATTACACGCACTTTGACTCACCAGTCATCCAATACCATATCGTGCACATGATCAATGATTTCTGGTGTTGTTACACTTTTCTGGACGTCCTTCACGTGGATCATCTTCAAGGCTGGTACAGCCACGTTTAAACTCAGCAGAATATTTCTTAATTGTCGAAAACAAAGGAGAAGAGTGCCCATAAACTTTTATGAACTTCGAATGAATTTCTTTTGGCGTTAAACCTTCTTTTACAAAGAATTTTATAACCGCATGATACTCAATTTTATCCATTTCAAGGGAGAAGTTAGATAGGGCTTAAAACGGCCTCGCCTACTCCCTATGTATACGGGAATAAAAAAGGCGTTAGCTGATTTTTTTTTTAAGGTGATAGAATGGCTTGCAATCTCACATGGATGCTTATGACAGATGTACCACCTTAGAAAAAAAAAATGTTACCAATAGTGTTGCCATCTATGGTTGAGGCCGAGAACTTTTCAGACCACCCTCGTAAAGGATTGAAGTATGTTAAAATATAACAGACTTTACATTACTAATCTTTTAAATTGTAATCTAAGATTACAGGTCATTGCTAGGATGTGTTGAAATTTCCTTGAGGTGAAGTCATTTTGCAGCAATGTTTTTGAATGTTTTTATTTTATATTTCCAAAACCAGATATCTACGAGTATTTTGAATAGTGGAGAAAACGTTCTCTTTCTTGTTCTGTTGATAATAAAAGTTGTAAGAAATTAATTGAAAGAGAAAACTAGAAAATTTTAGATTTGATTTATGTATAATAAATTTGAATATCTGGTATGATTCTTTTAGAAGTTTAAAGTATTTGTAGCAAATCATTTTTCTCACCTCGTCCTTCTAACAAAGCTGCTAGCTGCTCCCAGAAACTAAAAATTGAATTGAATAATTTGATTATTCTACAGGGCTCTACTTAAAGATAATAAACATATACATTAAAAATGCTTTTAAAAAATACATTGCAAATTTCATAATAATCAGGTCCAAAAGTACACTTATCATCTAAAACTTATCTTGAGCCTAATTAGTCATTTTTAGCCAGTTACACCTAGAAATACAGGAAAAACTGCTGATCAACATCGTTTCACAATCTATCAATCTTGCATCCAACCTATTAAACCCACTTCTCATTCTCTTCCTTCATTTCTTCCTCCCTACATTCTTTGGTACAGTCTTTCACACACCGTTTTCAACTAGGACTATGACTCCCCAAAAAAGATAAAAGCTTTTTCATCTTAACCACCTGACTACATGGTATACACACGTTCCCCCCCCCCCCCTCAAAAAAAAAAGTACTATGCCATCCTTTACCCTCAAAAAAAATATATATATACACAGGTATGTCAAATTAATAATCCTTTTTTAATAACATAAATCTCATTTAGTTAAAATTTAATTTTTGCCTAGGTTGGATTATAGGGGCAGTTCTACATTAAATGTTTTGCTTTTTCCAATTTATAATTAAATATTAGAAGCTTCATGAAATTTTCAGAAAAAAATTTAAGTATTATTACTTAGATATATTTCCATGAGATAAAAATAATTAAAATGTAAACAAAAATAATTAATTTAAGCATTAAAATTAGTAAAGGAAAAAAACTGGGTAATGTATGCACATAATATTGATGTCCACATACTGCTTACAAAAACTATCACAGGTAAATCATAAACAAAACATAAGAAATTAGTTCATTGTTACATTCAGAAAGAGCAATTAATATGCAGAGTATGTAATTAAAATCATCAGCATCCAAGAGTAATTCTACTGTCTCACATCAAAAGTGAAGTTGTTCAGTCTTAAAACATGGTGCAATTTGCCGGCCTGGTTAGCTGAGCGGATTACCTGTTCTTCAATCAACAGGTCGCGTGTTCAAATCCTGCTCTGTGCATGTATTTTTGTGACTGTCTTTAGGTGGGGAGATGAATTTCATTGCTCAGTGTGAGACCACTGTCCTGCTTTACTGGAGGGCTGAAGTTGCTTGAAAAAGTTCCATGTTTGGTTTCTAGAACAGCGTTTCCAAACCGAGTAAAAAATAAATAAAATTAATAAAAATTTATAAAAAAAAAATCCTTATCCCACCCATGATACAAATATACTATAGGTTTGCAATTAACCTTTTGTGGGTAGAAACCACATACAAAAATAAATAAATAAAAAAATTCACAAATGGTATAGAAAACAGAGATTAAGATCCTTCACATGAAATGGCAAATGTCTATTTTGAGGTTGCAATGTACTCTACCATATGAAAATGTGCTCACAGAAATTCTAAATACATAAAACTAAATCTCTCAAAATAAATTACTAACTATTTGGATATTATCATCATAACTATAAATTAATTCTAGAAAAGCCAATACCACAAGAGTGTGGTATTGGCTTTCTAGGATTCTGGATTACTTTGATTTCTAGCATGAGCGCATGCACAATCACTGCTTTTTACAAAAGTAGCCACATGTTATGTTATCAGACTTGCAAAAATTTAAGTAAACTCTTCACACCATTCAACATGTCTGCTGATGGGTATCACATCTGAATGTGTACCAAAGACATATTGAGCAAGTTCTGTATATAAAAGCTTTTGTTTTTATTTTAAATATTTTTCCTATGATGTTGAACTTATGGGGCACCCTATTTAAAAATATAATAATAGCAGAAACCTCAATGCAAGAGTAGGAAAGGATCAAATTAATAAGAATGCCAAAAAACCATATAGCCAACAAGGAGAAATAGACAGATACAAAATATAAATTAAATGAAAGATAATGAATATATCTAAGGAAGCTGTGACCATATGATCTGACTTCTGCAACAGGGTTACTAGCTTCTCACAGGCTGCACACTACTTGTGATGGCAGATGGATCTTTTATCTCCAAACTCTGCAACTGGCTTTGTTCCACAAGACTGTCCTTTCACCTACTTTTTTTTTTTATTTCCACTATAATACACACACACACATTGTTAAGTCAGGTGTGTGACAAGGGTGCACGTTATCTCCACTGTTATTGATTATCTATAAGGATCACATTATGAAGGAAAGTGGTATTAAATCTGATATCAAAATTGGTGATATTAATCTTAGCTCTTTGCTTTATGCAGATGATGATGCCTATACTTCTTAATAAATTCAGTACAAATCTGCAAGATTCCCTAACTAAACTGAATAACTGTCGTAATAAATTTGGTATGAAAATCAGCAGAAACATTTAAAACATCAACTGTATTCTGAATGGTGAATTAGCTCTCATATTTTCTTGATTAGTATATTTCAGTCTACACTTCATCACTAAAGGCTGCTTGAATGTAATTCTTTTTAAAAATTCATACAAAATTTTTCTTTTCAATACCATATTCGTTTTTATCGTGCTTAAAATTAAAAATGCTGATTACTTCCAATGTCAATTACTGACATACTCTTGTGTCTTGTAAAAAATGTGAAATACCATTTTTTATAAGTTATAAGACTTTCTTATCTCTCGCATCCTCTCCATGTGAATTTATAAACGTGTTGGAACATGGTATTTGTAATGAACTAGTCCATGTTCTGAATAGAAATCCAGCAGATATTTACCATTACTATTAGCTTTGCCCTTTTCTTCAAATTTTCATTTCTGCTTGAACTTTTTTAGTTCTTACTATGCTGTTTATACCTCCAACAAGAACCAGCTTCTTTTATATATCTGTCCTCTCCAATAACTAGAAAAACTCCCCTGCTTCTTCCTTCAAATTCCTTGTGATAGCAAAGGCACAAATAAGTTGCATTGTCCAAATTTAACATTGTGATATTAGCCAACAGCATACTACTTGAAACTGCTTAAGAAGTTTATGTTTAGTGTTCACTACTACAGCTGCTCTTTCTTTTGCAGGAGCACAGCCACAGCTGGTCTGAAACTTTATGTTGTATTAATGTTTATTGTGCTTAAAGCCAATGCAGAATACAATTTGATGGGCAAGTCCCAAATTGCTAGTGCATTGTCAATTGTTCAGTATCCAGGTGAATACCTAATGATGGGACACACCATGTAAAGATGAAGTTTGGACATTTGTCAGAAACCCTAGTTATTTCTCTACACTGTATGTAGCTTTGAACTTTAAACGATTCCCTGGTGAGGATATTTGGCCAAAATCATTCAATTTAAAAACACTAACATTTATTTATGATTTTGGCCATTTATCATTCTAATCTCAGAATGAGTTCAAATTCTGGTATGATGCAGCTAAATTGATTATTATTATTATTATTTATTTAAATATATAGAGAAACAAACCTGTGGAGTATTCATAACAATAAATTCATATATATGCCACAGTAATTAACTTTTTAATAATATGTAAATATTTCATCTTAAGTATCATAACACATCATCAGTACAGTTATAAACAACAATAGGAATTACATTAAAAAACACATCAGTGCGCATGCTTACATTGTAATCTCTCTATGTATACAGTAGAGTTTAAGGACTAAATACTACTGGGTTGTAATTAAATTGCAACCAATAGTATTTATTCCTTAAACATGCTACTGTATACATAGAGGGATTCCAATGTAAGCATGTGCACTAATGTGTTTTTTTGATAATTCCTATTTTGTTTTTAACTGTACTGATGATGTCGTATGTTACTTAAGGTGAAATATTTACATATTATTAAAAAGTTGATTACTGTGACATACATATGAATTTAAAGTTAGTAACAGATAAATTAAAGCATTTGCTAAATAAAAAACCAGAATGTTCTGTAGAGACCTTTAAATTTGATTTGAATAATTAATGACTAGCCACATCAGCACTTAAAGACTGACTTAATTCCAGATGACCCTGTCTACATGTGTTTGTGACTGGTTCTAATCTGGCCACAAATACCTGTAGATTGTTGGTCAAACTATATATTCCACGGTAGGCTATGTGATGTCATTCACCAGTATAGCAAGCGTAGTGCTACTTCTGCAGAAATGCTCACTAATTATTAGGGAAACTGTTTCATCAAATATTACCTTTAATGTAAAGTGGGTCCACTTTGGCAATAAAACAAAATTACTGGCTCAATTCAGGTGAAGCAGCACTTCCAGTAAGAGGTCAGCTTGAGACCGGTCATTCTGCCTTAATAGAATTCTGAGCGATTGGTCTACTTTGAGCTGATTCCAGAAAGGAATGCTGTCAATGCTAATCGCTATTCTGAATAATCAGAATGAAGGCACACTGTGAGCAGTATCCTACACTAGTTAGTCAACAGTGAAGGCCTTCCAATTTTCTGACTACAGGTAACTTGATATTTGTATTCGGCCTACAAATATCAAGGAAACGAAGATGGAGCTTCTCCCTCATCCAGTCCATCTGATTATCACCATGCTCAAGTCAATGATTCATTTTTTCTACCTACGTAAACAAAGGTGAAAAATGAAGAAAAAATTCATAAAGAAAGTACTTTGTTAGATAATGTTCTCCCCCTCAATCATAATTTGATCATGTATTTAAAATAAGATTGACCTCTGTTTATTTTTTACATAACTGTCTTCTGCATGTCTCCAACCAAGTTCTGCTCCACATATTTCTCCCTTGCAATTATTTATACAACTGTAATAATTCCACAGAAAAGTCAGCCTAATAATAGTCATGCAGTAGTACTAATAAGAGTAGTGTCAACTAAACAAACAAATAAAATATACAAACAAACATACGCTGTGGGTCTTTCACTACGATAAAATAATCTATTAAATGGGCCTCGATAACGTTGTGGCATTCCAGTAATTTGAACAACATCATCCTCATTATTAGTTGAAGAATTTTCTTCCTCCTCTGTCTGCTCCAATGGTTCTAACATGCGATGCATATGTCTCTGCCGATACCTTTGTCGCCGCTGTCGTCTTCTGGTTTCAGCTTCATCTAATCCACCTAAATGTGACTGAAAGGATATAAAAAATAAATAAAAATTTTAAATTTAAAAAAAAATTAAAAACTAAAAACTTCATATTCCAAGATGTAATATAAATATACAATGTGTAATGCACCTTAGTGTAAAATTTCTAGCTAGTTCAGAATTGATTTTTTGAAAACAATTAAAACACAGTACAAAAAAGATGAATTATTCTTATCAAAAGTTATATCTGTTTCTGCCTAGTGAATAAAATGTGGCTGGCCAAACCAGAATTATCAAACTCATGAAGTAGAATATAATCTTGATTCTTCTTGATAAATCTGAGCTGAACAACTGAAGGCCACATAAGCAAGGAATTCTATAAGCTCCAGGAGGAAAAAGTGGAGGATATTTGAGCAGTTAAGCAGCTTAACAGCAATAAGGCCCCAGGTCTCAGAGTACACCTCGAAACCCACAGAACAAGTTTCTTTTCCTCCTCATTCATCCCTGTTACTGCAGTACTGTGGAACAGTCTTCCCCCAGACGTATTTCCCAAGGAATACAACATACAGGTATTCAAATCAAATGTAAACAAGTTTCTCCTTTCACAACCCACCACCCATATACGGTACTAACATACTATAGGTTGAACAACCAACCTCCTGTATATGGGCCCAACATAAAAAAAAGCAGATGGAATCACAGCAGAGTTAATTAAGGAAAGGGGGATGGAGGGATAAGAGTTTCATAGATTGATTACAAGGATATGGGCAACAGGATCATGGCCTAGAGAATGGAAAGTCTGTTTCATACCACTACATAAGAAGGGAGATATGAAGGCTTGCAAGAACTATAGAACAAGTTTAATATCTCATGCAAGCAAAATTTTATTGAAGATCATGCTAAATAGGATTGAGGCTAAAGTTGAGGCAGAGATGATGCTCTGGAGATGCTGGATATAATACCAGCAAAACATCAGCTAATAAGTTAATAAATATAAATTTTCTTTTCCATTCTGTACCACTAAAATAAACTAACATGTACTACCAACACATAAGCCTTTCCACTCACTCATGAAGTCAGTACAGCACAATCACCAATCAGAGGCAGAAGAGGCACATCTTTAACTAAATTCCTTTTGACACTATAATCAGCTCTAACATGTTGATCTGGAGTTTCTTCTGTCACATGCTGCTTGAAGAAGTTGTCTCACAACAGTTCAATAAATTTGGTTTCATTTTTCTCATGAGATTTCACCACTATCCAATCAATGCTTGGATAATTAATGTAAATCATTATGGGTTGATTACTCGTTTCACACCATCATGTTGAGCCTCTGTAGCTCAGTCAGTATGGACAAAGTCCTTTGGTCAGAAAAACCTGGTTTCGATTTCCATCCATGACGTGAGGAACTTTTATCTGGTCTCTTTTGACTAAAGGTGAGTTAGCTGGTCTCATATGGAGGTCGAGGGTTTTTTCACCTGGAAACTTGTTTTTTTCGTTCCTCAGAACAGACAAAATGGCCCCCCTGTAAGCATACATGGATCTACAGTCAGAAAATACATACTTAATCTCTCATTAGAAGGGCTCAACCTGTCCTAAGGGATGGGGAAGGTAAGGGGAAAACTCCCATACAAAATAAATAATCCATCATGTTTATTTAGTAATGTATTTCACTGTCACTAGTAACTAATCCACTTGGTCTGTAACAACATCCCACTATGTATTTGATCCTGTTAGACTGCAACTTATACCAAATAGTTTTAAACTTAATGCTACATGGAAAAGTGTTTCTAGCATTGTAGTCATAGCTTTCTACCCTAACTGGACTGAAATCAGCCCCCCCCCCTCCTATCTTTAAAAATACTATGCCCTTTACGGTCAAATACAAGTTAGTATATCTACCTTCGATAGCCAGGTCTCGATGCCTACAACCTAAGTCCTGCTGGGGACTCAGATCACCATGTTCACCAAGGAAACAACGCTACCCATTTGTTTCTGAAACTCCAGGTATTCGTGTAGACATAAGTTACCAATATGTTTTTTTTTAATATATACTCACTTCTGCAGTCCATATGACCCAGTTGCACAACTTGTAGATCTCTATTCTTATCTAATGCTTTACTCATGCTGACATCCTTGCACTTGAATAAATCTGAATGAGATGAACATGCAACTGTTTTTTCCTAATAATTTCAATGATAATGCACATTCCTCTCATTAACAGTTACATAACATAGTCACTCTTTTGCAAAGATGCTCACTGTTCCTCTCATCATAATCTAGTTTCCCTGACTCACAGTATCAGTTCCCATGCCAATTAATAATTTTTCCAGACTGCTAATACCAAATGCATTCAAGTGTAGGGCACCCCTCTCATACAAATCCATTCTTCACTCAAACTGATGCTACACATGCAAATATTCACAACCATTCTTTCACTGAATCATTTACCAACATAACCCTTCTTAATTAATTTCCATCATATCTAAGTATAACTCTTGCAAGTTTACTCAAATAAGTATGAGCAAGATTGCAAATCTTGTGTAGTTTTCTCTGATCATAGTTAAGGTAACAAACAAAAGATTAAGGTGGGCCCTCAGTGAAGTTCTTGTGGGTTTTAACCAAGTGCTGGGACTCGTACTTCTAGTATCACTTAAAA